>NC_134268.1:90831062-91499062 GCF_031893055.1 Leptodactylus fuscus
ATACAAACACTTAGCTTAGCTCAATGTATATCTACCCCTACCTTGGCCTGGAATCCAATACTGGAGCTGTTTCCTACTACACTCCCCACCCAATCTAGACCACTTGACTTGACACATTGTACTCAGGGGTGAACCTGGGCTTTCTGCCGCCTGAAGCGGATGTCAGAAAGCCGCCCCCTCCCCCAGAGAAGGGGGTGGAGCTTAGGGGGTGTGGTCACAAGAAAGGGGCGGGTCCGAGTGAAAGGGCGGGGTCGAGCGGAGCGAGCGGCGTTCGCAGGCAGAGAGCAGGCAGGGAGAGGACCTGCTCTCTGCCTGAGTGTGAGGGGCGGCCGCTGCGTCCAGCAGGGCCGCCCCAATACACCGCTCGCTTCCCGTGTCGGGCTGCAGACACGGTGACTCTAAGGCTAAGGTGACTGCGAAGGCAGCCTAGCAGGGCAAACTTATGAATTGCTCTTACCAAATGGTTGTTTTGTGAGTAAATTCTTGCATGTGTCCCATAGAATACACTACAGTATGTGATGGTCAGTGTTCTTTTAAGGTTGGAGAGAAATTGACACTTGGTAGTAGAAGCTCTAAAACTGGAAAGAACCCAAATAATTTCAGTCATGCAAAAGAGGCATTAGTGGCACATACCCAAACCCTGGCATATTTAGCATATGAACAGTGTGTTTATAACAAGAAGGAACTTTAAAGGGCTAATAGTGTAATTTAATACTGATAGGCTTGAACTTCATGCTGGGTGTGGGACTCCTAGCATCCTAGTTATCTTTGGTGGTAGGAGTCCTTCCCTCCCAGCAACATACTGTCCTGTATCAATTACAGTATAACTATATACAGTACTGCTAAGAGTCCTGAATATCTGCATAACTATATAGCTAAGAGTCCCACTCCCAGCATGAAGTTGAAGCCGGTAAATCTGGCTAACACACAAACCGAGTCACACGGGTGAAACATGGTCCATGGTCATGCAGGTACACTAAGCCTGGGAATTGAAGGATCCAGCCACACTTTTCTCTAATTAAAAAGCTCAGACAGATATGTAGAAGTGCACAACCAAATCGAAGGCAGTCATTCATATCAATGTACAGTGCAGTAGCAAACAACAAACAATATTACCTTTCTTGGCACACATTTTGATCAGTGAGCCCATCTGCCAACAACAAGGTCATCTCCTTCAATGCCGCATTTTTTCAAGCTGTGGAAACACCGTGGCAAAAAACATTGCGTTTTACAGTACTTGCAAAGTGGATGGTATTCTGGCTCATCCCGTCAACACATTGCAGAAAAAAAATCTGCTGCGAAAAAGCTGCGCTTTCAAAAAATCACATCATGGTAATTATACCTGTGGAAACACGGGCGTTTTCCCTATAGGTATAATAAAGGAAAAGAATCCACTGAGAAAACCTCAGCAAAAACGCAATGAAAAACAATGCGGAAAAAGATGTGATGCGTTAGCCTAAAACAATGTCATCATTACAATGTATGCTACGGATCTCACAAAGCTATAAAAATCCACATATTGAATGTTTGCAGCGTGCTGCAGTGTTGTATTTTAGCTATAGCAGCATGCACCTACACATTTATTTCATGCGGTCTAACTTTGTGATATGAAATGAAAACTTTAGTTATCAGCGACATGGCATTTGTCAGATTGGTAGCAAATACATGATGAAGGAACAATAACAAAGCAAGGAATGGAGCCAATGCAGTTATCTTGCTGGCGAAATGTTCAGGAACTGAGTGTTGTAATCACGTACATGGTTCATACTTCCATGGTGAGCAAACTGAGCAGCGCCTTGCCAAGAAAGGCCTGCAAAATACAGGGAGATTTGAAAGCTGGACGTCTGGTGCTTGGAACAGGAAGGTATAATGTCTTACCTTCATTCAGATCACCTCATGTGGATTGTTTTTTTCCGGATTCCTGGGAAGTCTGCAGAATTTAAGAAGAATATCAGGAACTGATTTCTAACACGTTTACTGGGCAGATTATGACTTTCCAAATCCACTTATTCAGGAAATGATGTGAACATGCCATTGTTAGATGATTGAGACAGCAGCCGCAGGGTTAGAATGAAACATGCATATGTATTGTAGGAAAAGGAATGAAATAAGAATTTAAGTATTGGCTGCAATGTCTAGACAGATTTCTGGCAAGGAGTAAATTACATAGAAATTGGAAGCAATAGCCACTTCCCCACTGGAGAAAATGATGTCGCTATGTTGCCCTTTGCAGATTGAGATTCAGATTTAGAGCTGTTGAATCAGGATGTGAAATGTCATTATTTCACAATATGGATTACCAGCACAGAAATGTTTCCTCCCAAGTGCCGTGTGTGAACTGTACATGCTTAATCACACTGAAGCAGGAGGATGACATATGAATACAGAGGCAATTCTATGCTCCTTTATACCACACTGTTCAGACACATTTATTATTCACAGATTTTTTGGCCCATTTTAACTGTATGACCCTTTTTTTCTGAGGTGTATTTTTATGCACCTTATTTATTAAAAAGAAGAATAATTGTGTAATAAATGTCGCATAAATTCTAATCAACAAATTTGTACTTCTTGCTGTCAGACATTTCAGTTTTGTGATGCTGCCCAGATAATGGAGTGCAGTTTCCCCTTTTTTTGCACACATTATGAATGCGTTGTAAAATGTTACTACAGATAAACCTACAAAGCGCAACGTGACGGGACTAGTGTACAAGTCTTCAAGACATATTATATTGCTCACACAACATAAAACTTATTAGTCAGTTGGAGCAACAACATTGGCTGTACCAACGATGGTGGAGAAAACAGCCAACCAAGGCAGACTTACTTAGAAAGGCCTACGAACAAGGACAACTGAAAAAAACAACATGTTTGTGGCAATGTGGCATGGTTCCGGAACTGTGGCACCAGGTGTTGGCACATCAATAACCTTTACAGTCCAGGTCGAGCTGTGGCTGAACCATCTCCTGAAGAACATTGAGATTGGAATACACTGGATGGAGAAACTGGACTCAGGAGCATCACTTTGTAACGTAACCTTACACTTGGAGACAGAATTGGCGCTCAGAAGAGGAGCAACAGAAGACAGTCACGTTGCAGGCCGTCACTGCAGGGGCTCGGTCAAACAGATACTGACAGTGTTGCAGGAAGTTTATGAGGACGTGGCCACCCTAGCCTTGTTGTCAAGGAATTTTTTTTGCAATGCTGTGGAGAAGGACTGAAAAATTGGCAGACATTATAGTAAGCACACAGTTCACTTTGTTGATTGACAATCTTCTGGTACATCAAAGCTGGGGATTATATAACAGTGTTGAAAGGCCAGCTTCAGCAAGTAAATATCATAGATCCAGTAATGTACAGAGTTCGTGACATTGCCAACTGAGATGCCCTGCCCAGAATCCTGTAGAAGCACCTAGCGGGACTATGGATGAAGACTGTGACGAAGATAAGATCATGGATTTTCCTGAGGTGCCGCAAGTGATGCAACAAACCCTGTAACAAGAACTCAGTGCCCTCTTGGAACCCTGGATTGCTGAGGAGTACTAGCGAGTACAGTAAACCCAGGATTCCCAAGTTATGGAGGTGATGCAGTGGATACTTCATTTTCCTGTGCGTGGCCATGAGCAGGAGGTCCTATCTCACGTTGGACGAAGATTGTGGAAGCAGAAGCATTGCCTGGTCATGCAGAATGGGCTCTTTTGCTGCTATGTGCAGCTGGCAATGGAGTCTACATGGCAGGTGATTAGGGTTGAGCTGATCTTGACTTTTCAGGATCGATTTTAAAATCCGATTTCCGATCATTTTTCATTCGAACCCGATCTCTATCCCAATGCAAGTCAATGGGATTTTTTTTATTAATCGGAGATCGGATTTTAAAAGCAATCCTATTCGCTATACAGCATGGAATCTAACAATTGAACGCTTTAATTGTTAGAATCCACGCTGTGTAGTGAATCACTAAGTAGCCAGAGGATTTTTTTTTTAATCCTCTGGCTACTTAGTCCCCCCTGGTGTCCACTTACCTGCAGAGATGACTGCTCCAGTGCCTCAGAATGAGTGGAGCGTATACTCAGTGTGAAGGCTAAGCAAAGCATTGTGGGAAATAGTACCGATCTCGATCCCGCCTAAAAAGATCGTGTTCAGAATTCCAATTGCAATCGTGAAATTTTCTCGATCGCAGATTGGAATCCGATCTTTTCCAAACACGATCGCTCAACCCTACAGGTGATGTTGCCCACCCAGGAAGGTCACAAGAGGGATGTACAAAACCTTTGCCTGGCTAGAGGTAGTACTGTAGGAACTGTTGAAATTTTGGTCTGATGATGGGGCAGGAAGAGCCCCAGAGGTGACAATTTATATGACAATTCAACTGCAGCTGGACTCGATGGACTATAATTCTGTGGGGGTGTCACTGCAGGGTTACAAGTGTATCTTAACCATTATCAACCATATCACTTAGTGTGCAGTAGTGGTTCCCATCAAAGACTTCTTAGTAGGCAGCACAGGCCCTGTGAAAATACTTTATAATTGCCCTGTTGAACTCCAGGGGGGCTATTTAAGGGGCAATCGATCAAGAAGCTGTGCAGGCTGTACCAGATATAGAAGACGCGCACCACCTCGTATTATCCTCTAGGGAACATGAATACAAGGATGTCAACAGATGAATCACACTCTGTTGCAGCTGTCGCACACTCTGGAAGAACAAAAGAAGGAACTGTGGTCGAACTACATAGCCAAGTTGGTGTGGGTGTGTAATAACATAACACAATGCATGTGTGATTATTGGGTTTGCCTCTTTTTTATGCTGATAGGACCGGATATAATACGAGATGCCTGCTAGATATGATGAGCCTCCAGCAACATAATTCAGACAAAGTCTTTAAGAAACTAGTAAAAGTTTTTAAGAAATTTAAATTTCTTACTGATTATAATAAATACCCTTGTTATTGTAAGTATGGGGTATAAAGTGTCATTGTCATTTCATCTTTGTTTTATTTATTTTATTTTTAATGTGTACGGGAAGACATTTTAAGGGTATGCTCACACACGGTTTTTGCAGGTGAATTTTGAAGCTAAATCCGTCTCAAAATCTGCTTCAAAAAATGTCTCCCATTCATTTCAATGGGAGTCATTAGCAGTTATTTGAAGAAAAAAAAAGTCAGCTACAGGGAAAAAAAAGCGACATGACATCTTCTGGCAGATTCTGCCTTGAAAAACCCATTGAAATGAATGCGAAGCGAAAACAACACGATGCGGTTTTTGTTATGTTTTTTTGATGTGTATTTTAAAGGGAAGTTTCCAGGTTCATATAAAAACCACAGCAAAAACCGAGACAAAACTGCAATGAAAAACATGACAAAGATTGTGACAAAAACCGCGTAAAGTAAACAAAAATGCGTCACTATAACGTTTCATAATCCCTGAAGCAGATTTTTTCAGCCTGCAAAAACTCTGTGGACATACACTAAAATGTATATGCAGTTATAAAACCACTTTTCATAAAATAATAGTAAAGGTGAATATAAGAAGCTCTGTAAAATATCTTATTAAAGGAATCTGATTGGCTCACAACTTATTAGGCTGCTCTCTTTCTTCTTATCTTCAGTCTGTTTACAGTCTCCATAATCACCACATACACAGAACTCGATGAACAGCAGACGAGAGAAGAGTAGTCTCCTGTTTCAATTTAAGGCCCCGTTCACACGGGGCAAGAGGGGGTGGATTTTGGCGCTGAATCCACATCATAATCCACCCCCTCGGTATAGCGGTCTATGTAGACCGCTAGCTTACTTTTTTAAGTGAACGGCATGTTGCCACTCACGAAAAAAAGAAGCGAGCTGCCCTTTCTTCAGGTGGATTCCGCGGCTGATTCAGCTGCGGCGTCCACCTTCCGGCAGCACGCTCCGGTCTGGGCCCATTCATTTGGGCCTACTCCGGAGAGGAAAGCCGCGACAGGCGTATTTTGGTCCTATTCTGATGCGGCTTCCCACCTCAAAATCAGGACCAAATACGCCCCCTTTGCCCCGTGTGAATTAGGCCAAATGCTTCATTCTGTGTAGTGGTAGACTCTTATCTTGTAGCATAGCAGTGTTAGAAGGTATGCTTGACTCACAATGTAACAGCTACAATTATGTGGTAGGTATTTCAGCAGCTTCCTCTTACCCCCTCTCCATAGGTTAATATGTAAAAAATAACTGTAACTACAAAGTTTCTTATATTCACCTGAGTAAAGTGTATTCACACAGTATAATTTCTCAGTGTCCCCTTCATACAATATAATGTCTCATAGTAGCCCCTGCACACAGTATAAGGTCCCATAGTGGCCCCACCTATGAGCACGGGCATGACATCACAGGACGTGGAGTAGTGGGTGGGCTTAGCACCCATTCACTATAATGCTGGAGTGGAGTGGAGTGCCGTGATCTTTAATGGACACAGGGCAAAGCTCCAGGGCCGGAGTTATACCAGGAGGAGGATTACATGCATGTTGTTTTCATCTATTTTCTGCAAAATCACATGGCTTTACCAGATTCTTGAAAGACAAAGTTAGCTCTCTGTGTCATAACATAAAATGACTTTATGTAGGTAGATTTTAATTTGTCATTCTATATTACAGTACTAATTGGTATCTTACCCAGGTTTCCCGGGACCCTGAAAGCTAATCTATCAAGGTATGGCAGAATTATGTAAAAAGGAGTGTGATTTGTTTAGATATAGTATTCAGTATTCCCTATTACAGTTCCACATACTATGCTAACACATCTTTTCAGAACCCTGAAAGGCAAATCTGGTGATTTATGGTACAATTATGGAGAGAGGAGTGGAATTTATATAGAAAGAGAGAGAAGAGAGAGTATTCCCCCCTATTACAGCTTCTCATGTTTTGCTCACCAGGTTTCAAATAACTCTGAAAGTCAAAATCTTGCAAGCTTTGGCAAGTTTGCAAGCAGGGGGAGCTATTTAGGTATATTTAGTACTTAGTAGTTCCTGTAACAGAATTACCTGGTATGATACCCATCTGAACCTAAGACCCTGAAATGCAAGTCTAGCATGCCCTGGCATGATTCTGGAGCAACAAGGGAGAATTATTTTACACTATATTACTATATGCAGTAGTCCCTACTGCAGTATTACTAGGTAGGCTACAAAGATTTCCCAGGATCCTTAAAAGCACATCTGACATTATATGGAAGAGTTATATATAACGTATAATATTTAAGGGATATAGGAAAAATGGGAATTATTAAAGCATAATTTAAAATATGCCATTCAGCAGTTTGGGGAAGTTGGGTGACTTTCCCTGTGGAGCTTTACTGTGATGTATTGTTTTCCCTGTGCCTTAGGTACTGCCATACATGCCATTGTGTGTATGCTACTGCTTGCATTAGTGATACAACTGCTGGCGCTGTAACTATTTCCATTTCATTCAGTTATTTGGGGGATTCCTTCCAACAAAATGGCTACACTCATTCTATAGACAAAAAGCGTGCAGCCTAAACCCTGCACTCTCCCCCTAAACTTTCTGGCGCACGAGTATAAATACATAACTTTTCTCAATAATTTTTCATACTCTGTAATTATAATAGAAAACAAATGAAGAGAAGGGAAAATGAGGAGATGATGCGAGGTGTCATATAGGAATTTAGCTTTTTTTTTTTAAATTTGTGTGAATTCTAGATTTAGTGCGTCTTTAAGGGTTTTAAAGATACTCTGAGGTTTCTATCATCTGGCTGTTGGTGAGGGAGTGTCGCTGCCAGTCGCTGCCACTCTTTTGCTTGTGATCAGATGTGCACAATTATCATCATACAGTTTAGGCAAAGCTCTAGCAGTATTTTTTACATTTGCACCTTGAAGGGAGTCTGTCAGCAGCATGTTATACCGGTACCTTATAGTGCTCAGCGCAGCAAGCACAGCACTAGAATTTTGATTGTAGAATGGCTACTTTATTTTGGAAAAACCTTGCTTTTTATGTTTCTGTGCAAATTAGCTATAAGTGTAACGGGGACATGTTCAGGAACAGCTGAACGTAACAGCAAGATCTTCCTCTCACTGAGTACCTCTCTCAACTACACTGACGTAATCTGTGCTTTACCCCCTGCAACCTTGCCATGATGCTCAGCTGCCCCTGAACTCTTGCCCTACACATGCTTAGCTCATTTGCATAGGAATAAAATGCAGCTTTTCTGCAAAATTAAGCTTTAGCTTTGCAGTGCGCACTGGTTAGGCTCAGATGAATGGGCCTACTCAGCGGAGTGTCTCATGCTGTGGGTTCTCCTGCTGAAAAAGTCTCAGAATCTGTGGCAAGATTGAGTACGATGCTTCTTTTATTTTCCTCTCTCTGTGTCTTGGGCAGGAAGCAGCAGCACCTTTAATGCCCCTAATGCAGAAGACATTGAGTTTCATCCCTGTGAAAGGCCCATTGTGCAGCTTCCAACAAGTAACACATCTTTGGGGAAGGTCTGTTATAGTCATAGCCACTTTCAGGTACAAAAATCCCAGTCGCAGTGACCAGCATTCCAACACGTTCTAGTGATGGCGAACTCCTTCTTCAGGCCAGTTACCCTGCAATGATTGATGATACCTAAGACCGACAGTAGCGGATAGGGAAGCTTGGCTGCAGTTCAGTGTTATTGTAAGAAATCTCAAATATTTATTCCATCTCCTGCACTCACTGTAATCACATTTTCACCATGTTGCCAGGAAGGGAGCTTTGACATAAAGCCATAAACTGACACAGGCTACCATTGTTGCACTTATGCAATTGCAATCACTGAAATAATATTAAATCGTTCTATATTTTCTTACCTGAAGAAGTGGGATGTCTAAAATGTCAATTTAAATGCAAAAGTCATAGAAACATCCTTTCATTATTGCATTTAATTTGTTTATTTCGAGCACATTGCTTAAAATGGTTTCCACTGCCTGATCTCATATACATGGAGCCATAGTGAAGTCTGACATTACAGGTATACCGCTAGAATACAGATCTGGTGGATAAAAATAAAATTCAGTTCATATAAAAATTAAAGATAATTTATTAAAAAAAAGAAAGCAGTGGAGACCATGGCTACATACTTCTTTACAGGGGTTGTCATACTACATTTCTGTTAGTGTATGCTGCAGGAAAAATTTATGAGCACAAAAAAAAAAAAAAAATTAAAACTTTAAAGGGGTTTTCCGGGCAAAACAAAAAAAGGTCTGTTGGTTCTATTAACAGGTTAATAAATGCACCGAAATAGCTTTAACCGTGTTTTGAGTGACTTCTGGCTTTCTCTGCGACCTCCTGTTCTCCTCTGCATTTGTTTACTTGGGTAGCTTTCCGCTGGCTTAGCCTACAACTACCATGATGCATTGCAGTTCACTCAGATTAGCCCTCACAACTCTCCCCCCCCCCCATTTCCCTAGCTAACCTACGGACTACTAGCCCTATCTACTAGAGATGAGCGAACACTAAAATGTTCGAGGTTCGAAATTCGATTCGAACAGCCGCTCAATGTTCGTGTGTTCGAACGGGTTTCGAACCCCATTATAGTCTATGGGGAACAGATACTCGTTAAGGGGGAAACCCAAATCCGTGTCTGGAGGGTCACCAAGTCCACTATGACACCCCAGGAAATGATGCCAACACCTCTGGAATGACACTGGGACAGCAGGGGAAGCATGCCTGGGGGCATCTAACACACCAAAGACCCTCTATTACCCCAACATCACTGCCTAACAACTACACACTTTCCACATTCAAAAAAACCTCTATCAAAGTGGGAAAATACCTGGAAACCTTCTTTACTCCCCAAATGGATGGACACAAACCCCAATTTAAGCTCAACAAACAGTAACAACCACCCCTTTAAATCACGTTCCCCATGACAACCACAAATGGAATAGGCAATGGGAATTCCAAAAGCCCTCACCCTTAACTGTCATTTTGAGTGTGTGTGTGTGTGTGTGTGTGTGTGTGTGATGTGGTAAGACCTTCCAAAATTCACTTTTCTAGCCCTTAACATGAGCCCTTCCAAACAAAGTTACATGACCTTAAGCTGAGCTACCAGCAGAGATTGAGGCCCTTGGCATGAGTAGAGCCTTGCACCAGCAGTGTTTTTGGCACTTAGGGTGAGTTGAGCCTTGTACCAGCGTGTGTCCCTTAACATCAGGCGGGCCCTAAGTTCTGCGCTTTGCACAAAAGTTCCACATTAACTAGGCTGAATGGTACAAAGATTAGTAGGCCCGAGAACCAGGAACAGGTCTTGCAATGGCTGTCGGATAACGCTTAAAGCACATTGTCCACCAGCCAGTCAGCCTCTACCTCCTCTTACCCAACAGTCTTGTCCTCCTTCCACCCAAAATTCCCAATCTTCTCAGAACAATAACCCCAACTGTCCCTGCTCCCCAGAGCTGTTCTCCCTTCCTTTGACTGTACCGCAACCTGCCCCTCCATTTCGCGATTCCACGGACCTAACAGACGAGTATCTGTGTCCAGATGCTCAAACACTAGAGTCTCCTCCATTCCATCTCCGGTCGATTTGGTGGCGGATGACCAGCAACCCACCCTCATCGACGACGATGAGACGCAGTTGCTGTCAGGGCAGCCAGTTGACATGCGCATTGTGCAGGAGGAGGAGGCGAGACAGGAGTTGGAAGAGGAGGTGGTGGACGACGAGGACACCGACCCCACCTGGACAAGGCAGATGTCAAGCTGGGAAAGTAGTGTGGATGTTGAGGCAGGTGCAGCACCAAAAAGGGTAGCTAGAGGCAGAGACATGTCCAGAGGCAGAGGTCAGCTGCTTTGCCGAAGCCAGGCCAGACCCGGAATGTCCGAAGATGTTCCCTTTTGTACCCAGCCCAGAAAAACTCCCCCATCGAGGGCACGTTTCTTGAAGGTGTAGAGTTTTTTCAAGGAATGCGCCGAGGACAGATATAGTGTCGTCTACACAATTTGCCTCTCGAAATCGAGTAGGGGCCCTGAGAAGAGCAACCTGTCCACCACTTCAATGCACCGTCATTTGGAATCCAAGCAATGGAATCAGTGGCAGGCAGCAACGGCAGGACAAACGTCGCCCGCCGTTCATGCCACTGCCTCTGCTCACAGTGCTGGCGATGCACTCCAGAGGACGAGCCAGGACATCACTTCATCTGCCTCCGCCACTTTGTTGACCTCCCTCATCCTCCCCTGTTTCTGTCTTATCTCCTTCTCCTGCACCATCAAAGGCACCATCAGGCGCTTCTTTACAACAACCCACCATCTCTCAGACATTGGAGCGCCGGCAGAAATACACTGCTAACCACCCACCCACGCAAGCCTAGAACGCCAACATCGCTAAACTGCTGGCCCAGGAGAGGTTGGCGTTCCGGCTTGTTGAAACTCCCGCCTTCCCGGACCTGATGGCAACTGTGGCACCTCACTATGCCGTCCCTAGCCGTCTCAACTTCTCCCGGTGTGGCGTCCCCGCCTTGCACCAGCACGTGTCACTCAACATCAGGTGGGCCCTTAGTTCCGCGCTTTGCTGCAAGGTCCACTTGACCACCGACACTTGGACAAGCGCCTGTGGTCAGGGATGCTGCAGTGCTTATCTTTAATGACAGGCAGGGTGAATGTGGTGGAGTCTGTTCCCCGGGTGCAAACTGGGGTGGCCTATCTCCTCTCCCAGGCCAAAATTCATGGCAGGAGTAGACTGAAACCCTACGACGCTGCAACCTCCACCACAGCTACTAGCGGCAAACGCTAAAACACTGGTGTGGGGAGACGTCAGCAGGCGGTGCTGAAGCTCATCAGCTTGGGGGACAGACAGCACAGTGCCTCCGAGGTCAGGGATGCCATCCTGGCTGAGATGGCATTTTTTTTTCCCTGCTACACCTGGGGCCTGGCATTTTTACGCCTGTGATAATGGCTGGAACCTGGTAGCGGCTCTGGAGCTTGCCAGCCTCCAACACGTTCCATGTTTGGCCCACGTCTAACCTAGTGGTGCAAAGTTTTTTAAAAACATACCCAAATGTACCGAAGCTACTGTTGAAAATGCGGCGCTTGTGCGCCCACTTTTGCAAGTGCACAGGAGTCGCTGCTAGCCTAAAAACACTCTAGCAAGGCCTACATCTGTCCAAACACAGGCTGTTGTCCGTCATTCACACACGCTGAAACCCTACAATACCATATCTTGAGCAGGGTGTGTGAGCTGCACAGACCTTTGATGGAGTTCCATCTACAAAACCCAAGGGTTCCTCAAAGTCAGCAACCAAAGTTTCTGCACCATGAGTTTCCAGGGGTGGCAGAGTTATGGCTAGGGGAAGAGGCATGGATAGGGATGATGTCTAGGGGCAAAAGCAGTGTGGATGTGGAGGCAAGCTAAGCAGGAAAAACTGGGGGTACAAGCTAAGGCATGGACTGGGGTGATGTCTAGGGGCAAAAGCAGTGTGGATGTGGAGGCAAGCTAAGCAGGAAAAACTGGGGGTACAAGCTAAGGCATGGACTGGGGTGATGTCTAGGGGCAAAAGCAGTGTGGATGTGGAGGCAAGCTAAGCAGGAAAAACTGGGGGTACAAGCTAAGGCATGGACTGGGGTGATGTCTAGGGGCAAAAGCAGTGTGGATGTGGAGGCAAGCAAAGCAGGGAAAATGGTGGCTAGAGGCAAAGGGATGTCCATAGGCAGCAAGGGCAAAGATGCAAAACTCTCCCGTTTCAAGAATTTTCCTGACTTGTTTCCCCACAAAACATTCCTGGGAGGAGGGCTGAAACACCACCCTCCTCCTCCTCCGCTGTTAGATTTACCCCAGCTACGAGCTGAAAACGCTGCAACACTGGTGTGGGGAGACGTCAGCAGGCTGGGCTGAAGCTCATCAGCTTGGGAGACGGACAGCACACTGCCTCTGAGGTCAGGGATGCCATCCTGGATGAGATGGCAATTTGTTTATCCCCGCTGCCCCTGGGGCCAGGTTTTTTAGCTTGTTGGAGGGCTCTGGAGCTTGCCAGCCTCCAACACGTTCCATGCCTGGCCCACATGTTCAATGTAGTGGTGCAATGATTTTTAAAAACATACCCCAAATTAGCTGAGCTAAGGGTGAAAGTGCGGCACTTGGACACCCACTTTCCCAAGTCTACAGTACCTGGAGCTAGCCGCAATACACTCCAGCAAGGCCTACATCTGCCTGAAGCACCTACTGTTGTGCGAGGTCACCACACGCTCTAACCCTAGATACCGTATGTTCAGCAGGGTGTGTGAGCAGCAGAGACCTTTGATGGAGTACCAGCTACAAAACCCAAGGGTTCCTCAGAGTCAGCTCCCTCACTTTCTGCACCATGAGTTTCCATGGGTGGCAGACTTATGGCTAGAGGCACAGGCATGGATAGGGGTGATGTGTAGGGGCAAAAGCAGTGTGGATGTGGAGGCAAGCTAAGCAGCAAAAACTGGGGGTACAAGCAGCCGGTGACATCATCACTGACAAGCACAGCTGTCTGTCAGCTGACAGGCTGACTTTCACCAAAATGAACAGACAATGGATAGACTCATCATATACATGTCAGTTACATGACAAATTTAGTGCAATTTGCAAGTCCAAGATGGTTTGGAGATCTGCGGAGAGGAATCTCACCACCTCTTGCGGGTGCCATCATTTGGAAGGCAAGCCCTGGGCTCAGTGGGTGAGAGCAAGCGCAGGATAATCGTCGTTTGGCCTGGCGGCCACTGCCTCTTCCACTGTTGACAGGGCTGGCGCTGCAGTCCAGACCAGGAGCCAGGACACCTCCACATCTGCCTCTGACACTTTGGGGAGTTCACCCTTATCCTCACCTTTTCCTGCCATTTCTCCTTTTGCCCGCGCCATCATGCGCCTCTTCCCAGCAACTCCCCATCTCCCAAGCCTTTCATTTCATGCTAAAGTACAGCGCAACCCACCCACATGCCCAAGGCTTCAACGGCCTCATCTCAAGAAATCTGGCCCAGGAGATGTTGGAATCCCGGCTGGGGGACACTCTGCCCTTTTTGGGCAGAGTGTCTACTGCGCCACCGCACTGTGCCGTCCACACCAGCACTTTCCCCCAAACATGAGGCGGTCCCTAAATTCAGCGCTTAGCCCTAAAGTTCCATGTGACCAGTTACGAATGGACAAGTGCATGCGGACAGGGACGCTACCTTTCAATTTGGGCACAGTGGTTGAATGTAGTTGAGGCGTGGACCGGGTCGCAAAATGTGGTGGCCTGACTTGTCTCCCCACACAACATTCCTGGGAGGAGGGCTGAAACACCACCCTCCTCCGCTGTTAAATTGACCCCAGCTACGAGCTGGAAACGCTGCAACACTGGTGTGGGGAGACGTCAGCGGGCCGTGCTGAAGCTCATCAGCTTGGGGGCCAGACAGCACACTGCCTACAAAGTGAGTCATGCCATCCTCGATGAGACGGCAATGTGGTTTTTGCCACTGCACCTGGGCCCAGGCATGTTGTCATGTGTGATAATGGCCATAACCTGGGATTGGCTCTGTAGCTTGGCAGCCTGCAACATATTCCATGCCTGGGCCACGTTTTTAACTCATTGCTGCTAATCTTTTGAAAAAGGTACCCCAATGTTCCTGAGCTACTGGTGAAAGTGTGGCGCTTGTGCGGATAGTTTTTAAAGTGTATAGTTGCCGCTGCTAGCCTCTATGCACTCCTACAACGCCTGTACCTGCTGGAACAACGGCTGTTGTGCGACGTCTCCACACTGCTGGCACTAAACATATCATGTGTTGAGCAGAGTGTGTGAGCAGCACAGACCTTTGATGTAGTTCCAACTCCAAAACCCTCGGGTTCGTCAAAGTCAACTCCCTCAGTTGCTCAACCATGAGTGGCCATGGGTGGCAGACTTATGTGAAATCCCATCCCATCCATTGCACTGGACACGAAACATTAGCATGCGCTCAGCACAACTTCGGATATGGCAGATGCGTTAAGCAGGGTGCAGGGTACAACACAGACCAGGCCCGAGCACCAGGAACAGGTGTTAGAAATACTGCAGCATCTGCCATTTCCTTCCAATTTTGGGGTTTTGGACCCGCCACCGACTTGTCTGGACCTAAGTGGGGATCATGAGACACAGTTGCCATCAAGGCAAGCTGTGGTCATGTGCGGTTTGCAGTAAGGGGGCAGTGCGCAATTGGAAGAGGAGTTGGTGGATGACGAGGCCACCGACCCCACATGGACAGGGGTGATGTCTAGGGGCTAAAGCAGTGTAGATGTAGAGGGAAGCTAAATCAACAAAAAACCTGGGTAGAAGCAAAGGCATAAACTGGGGTGATGTTTAGGGGTGAAAGCAGAGTAGATGTGGAGGGAAGCTAAGCAGCAAAAACAGTGGGTAGAAGCAAAGGCATGCAAAACTCTACCCTGTTGGAAGACTTATTCCTAGGTCTGGAACACGTTAATGGCCCCCCTGGACAAATTACTGCCACTCAGGGGCCTAGTGTCACCAGGAGGGACAAGTATAGGCGCATGTTGTGGGAATACCTGGCCGACACCAGCTCTGTCCTCTCCGATCCCTCTGTGCTCTACAGCCTAAACTTATTTTCTCATCTTTTTTTCTGAACTGCACATCTCTTGCCTGCTTCCTTTGGGATCTTAAAAATGGTGGTCCACTTCCACAGATGGTAACTTCAATAGACAGTGTAACGGGAGTAGCTGAGGGATCGCTGTCTTAACCACTTTTTGGCACAAAATTAACTTCCAAAGCCAAATATGGTGCAAGTATATGATGCAAGGACACCTACACACCTATCTCTGACACATTGGGGAGTTCACCCTCATGCGCCCTTTTGGCCTGCACCATCATGCGCCTCTTCCCAGCCACTCCACATTTCCCAAGCTTTTCATTGCAGGCAGAAGTACAATACAACCCACCCCCATGCCCAAGCCTGTAACAGCCTCATCGATAAACTGCTGGCCCTGGAGATGTTGGTGTTTGTTTATGCTTCTGGAGACCCAGGCCTTCCGTCAGCAGATGGCAGCTGGGGCACCTCCCTATGCTGGGCCTAGCCGTTACTACTTCTCTTGGTGTGCTGTCTCTGCCTTGCGCCTGCATGTGTCCCATAACATCAGTCGGGCCCAGAGCTCTGCGCTTTGCTGCAAGGTCCACTTGACCACCGACACATGGACAAGCGCCTGTGGTCAGGGATGCTGCAGTGCTTATCTTTAATGACAGGCAGGGTGAATGTGGTGGAGTCTGTTCCCCGGGTGCAAACTGGGGTGGCCTATCTCCTCTCCCAGGCCAAAATTCATGGCAGGAGTAGACTGAAACCCTACGAAGCTGCAACCTCCACCCCAGCTACTAGCGGAAAACACTGTAACACTGGCATGGGGAGATGTCAGTAGGCCGTGCTGAAACTGATCAGCTTGGGGGACAGACAGCACAGTGCCTCCGAGGTCAGGGATGCCATCCTGGCTGAGATGGCATTTTTTTTTCCCTGCTACACCTGGGGCCTGGCATTTTTGCGCCTGTGATAATGGCTGGAACCTGGTAGCAGATCTGGAGCTTGCCAGACTCAAACACGGTCCACGCATGGCCCACGTTTTCCAACTTGTTGGTGCCATGTTTCTTTGAAACCTACACCATTGTGCCTGATATACAGGTCAAAGTGGGGCCATTTTCGTAAGTGAGAACTAGCCTCTGCTAGGCAGAAAACATTCAGAGCACACTCCTCTCATCTTCGCACCGTTGGCTGGCGGAGGAAGACGAGGGGGTTGGAGTGGCATCTGATGTCCCTATCCCACACGAGGCTAGAGGGTGCACTTCAGTGCATCCCATTGCTTCACCACAAATGGTGTGAAGGGGAGTGGAAAATGGAGGAAATGGAGAGTGACCCTTACAGTTGGGGCCAGCAAAGGCATGCCAAGTAACACACTGGCACACATGGCTGACTTCATCTTGGGTTGCTTTTCAACACATATTTCACATCATGAAGAACAAATAATACTGGATTTTTTCAAGCCTCGAACCCCGGTCTAGGTCTAATGTCTGTTCCTTTCTTATATTAGGGGAGAGGGGAAAAAAATTACTTCAGTGATACGTTTAGCGTACATAGACTGACTATTAATGTGTATCCCACTTAGTGTTGTTAGGGTTACACACCGTCACAACCTGGCTAAAGCTTCTATAGCTGTTAATAAAGTCAACATAACTTTACGGTATCCAAAAAGACAGCTGGTACCGACAGAGAGCAAGACAAATGTCACCCAAAGCTGTGAGCTCTGAACACCCACAGTGACTTTGGCGTCATCATCATTATAAGGGAGCGGGTGGTAATAAATAACTTGGCAGTGCCTAAAACCCAAAAAGCTTATACAACTATATTTACATTAAGATACACAAATGAAACTTTTCAGTAGCATGTCATGAGACAAGCTGATAAGCTCTTCCTTTGTGCAGTGCTATTTGAAAGTTAAACGCTGCCTTTATTTTAATTCTGGAGAAGGTGCAGACATTAGATTTAGAACATGTTGTCTTCATTGTCCAAATCCTCTATATAGGTAACGCGTTTTTCGGGCCGAGCTGTCTGGGAACGAGCTGGTGCAGCACTGACAACCTGGGTGAATATGGCAAGAGCCTGAGATGTAGGGTGAATGAATCCCCAAATTATTTGTGGAATTCCCAGTGAGACAATGGCACTGTATACCAGTATTAAAAATTGTGGGTGCACATAACCCCCATATATTCTTTGAATTCCCAGTCAGACAATGGCACTGTATAGCAGTATTAAAAATTGTGGGTGCACGTAACCCCCATATATTCTTTGAATTCCCAGTCAGACAATGGCACTGTATACCAGTATTAAAAATTGTGGGTGCACATAACCCCCATATATTCTTTGAATTCCCAGTGAGACAATGGAACTGTATAGCAGTAGCAAAAATTGTGGGTGCACGTAACCCCCATATATTCTTTGAATTCCCAGTGAGACAAAGGAACTGTATAGCAGTATTAAAAATTGTGGGTGCACATAACCCCCATATATTTTTTGAATTCCCAGTCAGACAATGGCACTATATACCAGTAGTAAAAATTGTGGGTGCACATAACCCCAATATATTCTTTGAATTCCCAGTCAGACAATGGCACTGTATACCAGTATTAAAAATTGTGGGTGCACATAACCCCCATATATTCTTTGAATTCCCAGTGAGACAATGGAACTGTATAGCAGTAGCAAAAATTGTGGGTGCACGTCACCCCAATATATTCTTTGAATTCCCAGTCAGACAATGGCACTGTATACCAGTAGTAAAAATTGTGGGTGCACATAACCCCCATATATTCTTTGAATTCCCAGTCAGACAATGGCACTGTATACCAGTATTAAAAATTGTGGGTGCACATAACCCCCATATATTCTTTGAATTCCCAGTCAGACAATGGCACTGTATAGCAGTATTAAAAATTGTGGGTGCACATAACCCCCATATATTCTTTGAATTCCCAGTCAGACAATGGCACTATATACCAGTAGTAAAAATTGTGGGTGCACATAACCCCAATATATTCTTTGAATTCCCAGTCAGACAATGGCACTGTATACCAGTATTAAAAATTGTGGGTGCACATAACCCCCATATATTCTTTGAATTCCCAGTCAGACAATGGCACTGTATACCAGTATTAAAAATTGTGGGTGCACATAACCCCCATATATTCTTTGAATTCCCAGTGAGACAATGGAACTGTATAGCAGTAGCAAAAATTGTGGGTGCACGTCACCCCAATATATTCTTTGAATTCCCAGTCAGACAATGGCACTGTATACCAGTAGTAAAAATTGTGGGTGCACATAACCCCCATATATTCTTTGAATTCCCAGTCAGACAATGGCACTGTATACCAGTATTAAAAATTGTGGGTGCACATAACCCCCATATATTCTTTGAATTCCCAGTCAGACAATGGCACTGTATAGCAGTATTAAAAATTGTGGGTGCACATAACCCCCATATATTCTTTGAATTCCCAGTCAGACAATGGCACTATATACCAGTAGTAAAAATTGTGGGTGCACATAACCCCAATATATTCTTTGAATTCCCAGTCAGACAATGGCACTGTATACCAGTATTAAAAATTGTGGGTGCACATAACCCCCATATATTCTTTGAATTCCCAGTCAGACAATGGCACTGTATACCAGTATTAAAAATTGTGGGTGCACATAACCCCCATATATTCTTTGAATTCCCAGTGAGACAATGGAACTGTATAGCAGTAGCAAAAATTGTGGGTGCACGTCACCCCAATATATTCTTTGAATTCCCAGTCAGACAATGGCACTGTATACCAGTATTAAAAATTGTGGGTGCACATAACCCCCATATATTCTTTGAATTCCCAGTCAGACAATGGCACTGTATACCAGTATTAAAAATTGTGGGTGCACATAACCCCCATATATTCTTTGAATTCCCAGTCAGACAATGGCACTGTATAGCAGTATTAAAAATTGTGGGTGCACATAACCCCCATATATTCTTTGAATTCCCAGTCAGACAATGGCACTATATACCAGTAGTAAAAATTGTGGGTGCACATAACCCCAATATATTCTTTGAATTCCCAGTCAGACAATGGCACTGTATACCAGTATTAAAAATTGTGGGTGCACATAACCCCCATATATTCTTTGAATTCCCAGTCAGACAATGGCACTGTATACCAGTATTAAAAATTGTGGGTGCACATAACCCCCATATATTCTTTGAATTCCCAGTGAGACAAAGGAACTGTATAGCAGTATTAAAAATTGTGGGTGCACGTAACCCCCATATATTCTTTGAATTCCCAGTCAGACAATGGCACTGTATACCAGTATTAAAAATTGTGGGTGCACATAACCCCCATATATTCTTTGAATTCCCAGTGAGACAAAGGAACTGTATAGCAGTATTAAAAATTGTGGGTGCACGTAACCCCCATATATTCTTTGAATTCCCAGTCAGACAATGGCACTGTATAGCAGTATTAAAAATTGTGGGTGCACGTAACCCCCATATATTCTTTGAATTCCCAGTCAGACAATGGCACTGTATACCAGTATTAAAAATTGTGGGTGCACATAACCCCCATATATTCTTTGAATTCCCAGTCAGACAATGGCACTGTATACCAGTATTAAAAATTGTGGGTGCACATAACCCCCATATATTCTTTGAATTCCCAGTGAGACAATGGAACTGTATAGCAGTAGCAAAAATTGTGGGTGCACGTCACCCCAATATATTCTTTGAATTCCCAGTCAGACAATGGCACTGTATACCAGTAGTAAAAATTGTGGGTGCACATAACCCCCATATATTCTTTGAATTCCCAGTCAGACAATGGCACTGTATACCAGTATTAAAAATTGTGGGTGCACATAACCCCCATATATTCTTTGAATTCCCAGTCAGACAATGGCACTATATACCAGTAGTAAAAATTGTGGGTGCACATAACCCCAATATATTCTTTGAATTCCCAGTCAGACAATGGCACTGTATACCAGTATTAAAAATTGTGGGTGCACATAACCCCCATATATTCTTTGAATTCCCAGTCAGACAATGGCACTGTATACCAGTATTAAAAATTGTGGGTGCACATAACCCCCATATATTCTTTGAATTCCCAGTCAGACAATGGCACTGTATACCAGTATTAAAAATTGTGGGTGCACATAACCCCCATATATTCTTTGAATTCCCAGTGAGACAATGGAACTGTATAGCAGTAGCAAAAATTGTGGGTGCACGTCACCCCAATATATTCTTTGAATTCCCAGTCAGACAATGGCACTGTATACCAGTAGTAAAAATTGTGGGTGCACGTCACCCCAATATATTCTTTGAATTCCCAGTCAGACAATGGCACTGTATACCAGTATTAAAAATTGTGGGTGCACATAACCCCCATATATTCTTTGAATTCCCAGTCAGACAATGGCACTGTATACCAGTATTAAAAATTGTGGGTGCACATAACCCCCATATATTCTTTGAATTCCCAGTGAGACAAAGGAACTGTATAGCAGTATTAAAAATTGTGGGTGCACGTAACCCCCATATATTCTTTGAATTCCCAGTCAGACAATGGCACTGTATAGCAGTATTAAAAATTGTGGGTGCACGTAACCCCCATATATTCTTTGAATTCCCAGTCAGACAATGGCACTGTATACCAGTATTAAAAATTGTGGGTGCACATAACCCCCATATATTCTTTGAATTCCCAGTGAGACAATGGCACTGTATAGCAGTAGCAAAAATTGTGGGTGCACGTCACCCCAATATATTCTTTGAATTCCCAGTCAGACAATGGCACTATATACCAGTAGCAAAAATTGTGGGTGTATATAGCCCCAATTCTATTGCTAGGGGACTTGCAGGGTATTTCTGAGGTGAAGGTGGGGGGGCACACCATTGGAACGGGGATTTGGGGTGTATATATGGGGTATACGGGAATACACTGTCAGTGTGTTCCATTCAGGATCCTGGGAAAGCTGGGTTGCGGCGATTGAGCCCGTCAGTGCCACGTTACACTGACAAGCTTCTCCCTGGAATTGAAGTTATATGTAAGCCCAATATATTCTTTGAATTCCCAGTGAGACAATGGCACTATATGGCAGTAGCAAAAATAGTGGGTGTATATAGCCCCAATCCTATTGCTAGGGGACTTGCAGGGTATTTCTGGGGTGAAGGTGGGGGGGCACACCGTTGGAACGGGTATCGGGGGTATATATCGGGTATACGGGAATACACTGACAGTGTATTCCATTCAGGATCCTGGGAAAGCTGGGTTGCGGCGATTGAGCCCGTCAGTGCCACGTTACACTGACAAGCTTCTCCCTGGAATTTAGCTCTTATAAGAGCTGTTGGTTGTCTTCTCCTTCCTATCCTAGCCTGTCCCTGCCTACCCAGAATCTAACCCCTAGCTAACTGGACGGAAACCTCCGTCCTCGGTGAATTGCAAGCTCAGAATGACGCGAAGCTGGGCGGCGCTGTTCTTTTAAATTAGAGGTCACATGTTTTCGGCAGCCAATGGGTTTTGCCTACTTTTTTCAACGTCACCGGTGTCGTAGTTCCTGTCCCACCTACCCTGTGCTGTTATTGGAGCAAAAAAGGCGCCAGGGAAGGTGGGAGGGGAATCGAGTAATGGCGCACTTTACCACGCGGTGTTCGATTCGATTCGAACATGCCGAACAGCCTAATATCCGATCGAACATGAGTTCGATAGAACACTGTTCGCTCATCTCTACTATCTACCTACCTACTTAGCTAACTAATTCACTCCCCCAACCCCCTCCCCATCATACTTATCTTTCTTCTCATCTTGGAGATGACTTTGAGAAGCCGCTGTCTACTTTTCAGCCAGCACCTGGAATCCAGAACTGGGGCCTATGCATTAGTACATCGGCAATAGACATGCATGCGCAATAGAACGCGGCTTATTTTTGCTTCTGCTGGTGTTCTATTGCGCAGGCACCTTGTGAAGGAAGTGATGCCCATCAGAAAAAGAGGAAGTGAGCGTTGGCAAATATGAGAAGGAAGGAAAAGGGGGGGGGTTAGGGAAAGTGGAGTACTGGTGGCCTCCCGTCTCCCGAAACTCCGATATGCAAAGTCACCAGGAAATCAGAAAATGTGCCTGGGGCAGTTGCATGACCTCTCCAGGCATATGGGTAAATATACAATTATTATTAAGGGAGTAAATTAGAAGTTAGGCGGGGGAGGGGGTTTAGCTTAGTGGTAATGTTTTAATTTATCCCAGACAACCCCTTTAAGGCTGCATTCACATCTGTGTTGAAGTCTCCATTGGAGACTCAGTTGTAGAATACGACAAAAAACAGCAGAGGAATGGAGGACTTTTCCTCCTCTGCTGACAGTTTAAATACGAAGGACACCCGCCAGGCTCCTTGGGTAACCACAGATTTGGCAGTCCATGTCTCAATTATTTGAACAGAATAAGGAAGAGCAATCAAATCAAATCAAATCAAAAAAGCTTTATTGGCACGTCCGAATAGATATTTGGCATTGCCAAAGCTAGTAAAGTGGTGGTGGTGGGGGGGAGTTGGACTCGGGTGGGTGAGTGGTGGTGGGGGGGGGGGGGGTGGTTTGGGGTATAACAGTCCATGGAGTTTCATCTTCCTCTTCGTTGGTGACTGCTATATGGGGAGGTGGGGGTGGGTGGGGTGGGGTTGGGGCGGGTGTATTGGGATAAATATAACAGTCCGTGGAGTCTCATCTTCCTCTTATTTGGTGACAGCTGGACACGTATTGGGCAGCGATCTCCACAGTGGCCTCTTCTTCTCCCAGTAGGATGTAGAGTTTCCTCTTCTCGTCTGCAGATATGAAGTCTGGGATGTGGGCAGAGAGTCTTTGGTAGTAGACAGCCCTCACAGCTGAGTATTTGGTGCAGTGTAGCAGGAAGTGGGTCTCGTCTTCTAGGGCCCCCTGGTCACAGTGCTGGCACAGTCTGTTCTCCCGTGGCTTGTACGTCTGCCTGTATCGCCCCGTCTCTATCTCTAGGTTGTGGGCGCTCAGTCTGTACCGGCTCAGGGTCTGTCTGTGTTTGGGGTGAACCTAGCGTAACACTCTGGGGCTCTTAAAGACTGAACCACGTACATCAGTTGATCGACAGGGAGGCTTTTTTTTTTCTTTTATTCAGCCATCTAATGTATTGTATGTAATATTTTTTATTGTCTATTCTGTAGAAAAGATGTCCAAAAATGACAAAATACACAGCAGAATACTCAATAAATTGCATCACTAACTGTAAACCATAAGAAGGAGTGGATTCACAACAGAGGAAACACATTAGAATTTCTCTTTGTAGGTTGACAAATACTGATGCAAAGTACTGACTGCTCCAGTCCTTCACAAAGGCAGTATTGTAGTGTTCCATAATGTTAAAATAATTAACCATGCACACTATTAAATACTTTAAAGTGTAAATCCCATGTGGTTTCTTTTCTGCTATTGTGTCGAGTGGGGGACATTTTGTAATATGCTTTATTAATTTATCACACTTCCTTTTAATAGAAAACAGGCTGTAAAGTTCCCATTAGCAATGCTCTAACTAAGCATTGTTAGGGTAACTCAGTCCGTAAACCCATTCTCGATGCAGTATGTAGAACTGAAGCATTTACAAAAGGGGATGGTCACTTCCAATAACTGTCTCTGCTTTTATACCACCTAGAAAAATGGTATCACAAGAAAGCTTGAGATTCTCAGCTCTCACATTATTCCAATATTAAAAGTACTAGCTATAGTTATACTTTACATGGCACGTCGCTGCTGATGTCAGGTAGGGGGTCTGTAAATGGAAGCCATCACTGGAAACAGAGAACCAGGGAGAACTGAGTAGTATTTTTGGCCCTGACAGAAGCACAACTAAATGTTTTCTAAAAGAATCAGATAACCCCTTTAAGATTTTTTTTTGTAAGGTTAAACAAAAGTAATAGAAAAATCAATAATCTTCATTCCTTTCCGCTCTGATGGAACCCTAAAAAAGTTACAGTCAAAGAAAAAAGCCTGGCCAGGACAACCCATTTGTGGGAAGGGAATAAAAAGTATAACTTGTGTGTAGCTTGTTCTATAAAAATGATGATATATTACAAAACTAGTCAACTAGACCGCTTATGCCTTGTTTTTTAATGAGACACTCAATTTTCCCATGAAAAATCATCTCAACACAAAAACACACAAAAACATGCTGTCCCCTGAAGGACAAAATGAGCTGTGTCATTAAGAGGTTAAAGAGGTTTTATAGACATACAAAGATACTGGACAGGGGTAATAAACTATATAGCTGTAGTTTAGAATATGAAGTTACCTAGTGGCCACATGCCTTTACTGCTCTATATAGAATTCCCTTCAGGCACGATACTACAGATAGTAACTACAACATTATTAGTAGCAAAACATTCTCCTACGGCATGGACTTAAACCTAGGCTAGCAGGTGTAGGAAAACTCTTCATTGTACCATCCACATAATGGCCACTTGGAGATAACCACTGAGTGGAGAAGATATCTATTCACCTCTGAAGTTTCCCAATCTGTCATCATCTGCATACCTGTTTATAAAACCACCAGTTTGAGATAGCCAGCACCTAAGATGGGACAAAATGGCTCGTACTTATAACCTATGTCACCACTCTTACAATTGCAAAGATACAAGCTTTGTTATGATTGCAAAATAAAGTTTATTAAAAAAGAAATAGTGGCAGGGGGCAAAGAGGGGGTATAAACAAATAAAATAAACATAACCCCCCCCCCCCACTTGCCCCACTGATCCCCCTAATGCTCCCATCTTAAAACACATCATACTCACTCCACTGCTCCTTCCATTATAACACACATATAATGTTTATGGGACCAGCCACACACCAATGATACCTTCTTTGCAATGTGATAGCCACTACCCTTCCCACAAATGGGTTATCCTGGCCACACTCCTTTCCTAGCTTTTGTTTAGTTAGACTGTAATAGTATCTGCACAATGAAACAATATTCACCTAAAGCTGGAACTCATGTTTTGAGACTTTGGGTGGTCCATGCAGGACTACAACTGCTAAATCCCCCAACAAAATAATTTAGAAATCACAATTATAGTGTAAAGTCCTGCCCTATAATAGTTGTCCTGATGAAACTGGAGGTATGCTTTAATAAAACAGATAAGGTCCTCCTTACATTTCCAGAAAAGTCTTATTTTCTTCCAGCAAATGGTCAATAGGTTGCCTTAAAAAGGTCTTCTATGAGAAGCTAAACACCTGATGGTGGAGTTCTGCAGCCTAAAGTCCTCCAGTGACCATTAACTCCAAAAAGATGCCACTTTCATCAGCAATGGAAGAGGTTATGTTGTCACTCTCCATTGTGAATGAAACTTCCTGAAACTTCTAAGGGCTCATTCACATCTGCACCCGGTCTCCGTTCTGCAGGTTTCCGTTTTCTGCACAAAACAGAGGCAGGAGACGGAAACCTGCAGGACTCTCTCACCCATTCATTTTAATGGGTTTGAAAGCTGTCCGGCCATGAGCGGCGGTGAGCGTTTTATGCTCTCCGCCACGAAACCGTTTTTTTAAAAATTCGGACACAGAGTGGGACATGCAGTACTCTGTGTCCGGTTTAAAAAAAACGGTTTCGCGGCGGAGAGCATAAAATGCTCACCACCTCTCACGGCCGGACCCAGTCTGTAGTTTCCGTCTTCTTGCATGCAGAAGACGGAAACCACAGAACGGAGACCTGAACGCAGGTGTGAACCTAGCGTAAGTGATTTTGCTTTGAGGAACCCATCTTTAGAATTGAGTGACCACACATGAATTCTGATTTCTTCATCCATGGTATGTCTACATGACCACAGCAGAGGAAACAAAAGCAAAAAAATGACTTGCCATAAGGCAGCTAAAGGACTGAAAAACAATGTGCATTTGTAACTAGAAGTTGGCATCCATCTTTGTGTAGACCTGCAGTAGACTAATACCTCTAGTGAGGGGCTATGAAGAAGGCCACGTGCTTTGTAGTAACAGTACTCGCCAGAGATATTCTCCTTGCTGTACCTCGTTATTTTATTGCTGAGTCAGAGCTGGATATTGCTCAAGTACACAGTGATGTTTGTACAGTACAATGTACACCATTGCTTGCATAATACAGATTCAATACAGAGCTCATAACACCAATGGAGGGCTAAACAAACACATGGACAAGTCCAACATACCAAACGTCTGTGATGTCTATGCAGAATTTACAACAAACAACATACATATCTATAAATTTCCTGCACGATCCTTCTTGTTCTAGATCTTCTCCCAGGTCTTGAACTTCCTCAGGCACTTAATATACAGTATGAGGTAATGGAAGCTTACCACCAATCTTTTTTTTTTTTTTTTTTTACCAATAACAGAATGGCAAGCAAGCATCAATGGATCACAGCCATATTTTATGATCTGCATAGGGTTGATTTTAAAAGGAGGCCATTTTGGAGAGCTCGCTGTCCATCTGGGCATACTGTTCCTTTAGGCGTAATACAGCTTTATTGTGCTCCTCATCTATTGCAAAACGTCTTCGCTCCTGTTCCTTCATGAATTCCTCCCTTTGAGAATGAAATCTCTCAAGTCTGCCTTTTGCTGCTGTGTTAGTCTAAAAAATAAGAGATTGAGATAAGGAACACTTCAATACTGTTACAGCAACCGCAGTTAATCCTAAAGATCTAGATGATATAATAATATCTAAGACATTTTCTTCCATTGTTATTTACAGTATGTTATGTATGTATGTATGTATGTATGTATGAGGTAGCCCAGAAGTATTTGGACAGGGACACAGTTCGCAGAAATGTAACCTCCATACACCATCACAATGGACTTGGAACAAAACAATCAAGATGTGACTCAAATGTAGTTTTCAGCTTTAACTCAAGAGGTTTCCAGATATGTTACATTAACCATTTAAGAAGTGAAGACATTGGGTTTATATAACCCATAAAAGAGTGATGGCACGGAAATACAGTCAACATAAGTTATATACAGAAGTGAGAAAATCACATAGATAAAAGTCGGATCTTCTACAATCACTGATTTCCAAAATGAAAGGATTCTATAGAACACCTCAAACCCCCTTGGCGTGACCTTTCACCAACTCCACTGTTGTTAATAGGCACCACTCTACTGATTCCAGCACAGCTGGCGTTTTACCACTAGCCCCCAGCATTCCTGAGCAACAAGTGCAATTAGTTTTGGTGCCTGATGTGATATTTATGCTATGTTCACACTAGCATTGTGGTCTCTGTCATTTGGACCTGAATGACAGAACTAGATTGTTAAAACAGTGGTTACTGAGGCGTTCCAGGCTATATAGTCATCTTGGGACGCATACTGTATTTTGAATGGTCTCTGACTCCTTCCCCTTCCCTTCCTCCCCCACCCCCTCATTTCTACTCTCAGGTTTTTGTGATGTGTATACATTTCCAGTCTATTTGACGTTATATGCATTGCTTCACGTTCATGTTTTTTAGGTTTTCAACTCTTGTGTTGTATTGTATTTTACAAAAATCCTTTCAATAAATATTACAGTTTTAAAAAAACAAACAAAAAAAAACAAAAACAGTGGTTACACAAGAAAGCAGTGGAGAGAAAAGTCCTCCACACACGACTTTTCTCAACACCAATTTTTGGCGGATTCTGCAACAGAATCTTCAACAGAGACCCCAGCACAGATGTGTACCCGGCTTTAAATGTTTTTTCCCGTTTTTCTTTCTCACAAGTCTGCCTCCTTTCTCTACTTTCTCACTTCCTATATTCTTCAATAATCTGGTGTGCAGGCTTTACCTGTTTGAAGAATATGACACTATGAAATATCTGTAGATACACATATTGCTTTACGATGAGACATTATTTATTATGATTAGTAGAAATACATGATGCAAATCAAACATGCACAGTAAATGTATATTACATTATACAGGTTTGGAGAGAGAAAAAAATTACACATGCTCTCCAGGACTGATGAGGGACTTGCAGTAAATTCAGTGTTATCTTTAAGTTTACATAGAGAGATAACAATCAGTGTTTGAGCCTTCAACAACAAACTGCCAATTAGCTGACCTAACTACAGAGAGCAGTGAGTTACATCAGGCATCCTGGATCAGATAACAGGACAGGTGCCTTGACAATGAAGTGTAAACAATGGGAGGAATTATTTCACATAAATAAAGAAATATATTTAGGAGAACTCTTCAATTTACATAAGCTAGCAGTATAGATAGGATCCTTGAGATGGGAATACCCCTTTAAACTCTGAAGAGAAGTGTCAGGCAGAGAAGCGTGATTCAGAGCACCAATCAGAGGCAGCCAGTGTCAAAGCTCAGAATCATACCTCTTGCGTGCTCTTTCCATTACACTGCCCTCCCCTCCTCACAGTACTGAGCCTAAATAGCATATCAGGCACCAAAACTAAGAGCTTTAATTGCTCTGGGGGTTTAGAGAAATCAGCTGTGCTGGAATCATATAAAGAACTGTACTTTGTGGAGGTGGTGAAAATTTCTCTTTAAATGCGGCATCATGTACCAAAAAAAAAAAAAAAAATTGCCATAAAAATCTGGAAATATTTTGCTGTTGGAAACTTAGACAATTAATCAGGTGATATGAGCTCAGTGGTGTAAACTTGGACTAGAGGTAACACTGACTGTTTATAGAGGAATACAGGAAATCACACTCTCCAAAATATGACCCCAGGATAAAATCTGCCAGTTTTATATGAACATTGCCAGCTATGTATTTTAGGATGTTTACTGTTTGATCTGGGACACCTAGTGCTCTGTTCACATATTATTTTAAGGTAAGCTAGTAAACTTAGGACAATCATATTTGGAACTTATTTATGTACCCAACCAGGTGCACTTAAAGTGGTAAATTTTGTATTTCGCCAAGGTGTGCACAGTCACCATCTGAGTTAGGATAGTCTAATAACAGAGATGTCTTTCCTTAAAGTTTTCCTTCTTCTTAGTATCCAATCCCTCAGAAAAAAACATTGACTTAATAGCACTGTGTAAATAAGACCTTAATGTCACTTCAAGTATTTTTTTCCATTAAAGGGATTCTACCATTAAAACCTTTTTTTTGTGGATAAGACGTCAGAATAGCATTTAGAAAGGCTATGCGTCTCTTTCCTTTAGACGTGGTCTCCGCTGCGCCGTTCCTTAGAAATACCGGTTTTTACCAGTATGCAAATGAGTTCTCTCGCAGCGAGTGGGGCAGGCCTCAGTGATGGGGGGCGTCCCCACCGTTCCCAGAGAAGTGTCTCCAAGCGCCGCCTCCTTCTTCGTCTGCAGCGTCATCTTCAATGTCTTCTTCCGGCGCAGGCTCGTAACTTCTAGGCCTCGGGCAGGGCAGACTGCGCAGGCGCACAGGTCACGGGAAAATGGCCGCTTGCACAGTATTGTTAGCGGCCATTTTCCCATGAGGTGGATTCGGAGTCAAAATCCCCCTCTTGCCCCGTGTGAACGAGACCTAAGTATAGTCTAGTCTTCAGATCAAAATGACTATGCCTCCATTAACAGTGCTATATTAGGCTCTGTGGACATCTCAATTCATTTGACTCATTGTTTATACCTAAGAAAATGTTCCTGCAGAATACACTACCCATATAGTGCTGATTAGAGATGAGCGAACAGTGAAATATTCGAGATTTGATATTCGTTTCGAGTAGAGCCGCAATATTCGACTACTCGATCGAATATCGAATCCCATTATAGTCTATGGGGAAAAAATGCTCGTTTCAGGGGAAGAGAGAGAGGAGAGTGTTTAGGAGGAGCGCTGTGCAGTTAAAGCACACAGACCCCATTATAGTCTATGGGGTCCATGCGCTTTAACTGCACAGCGCTTGCAGTTGCGCTGATAAAAAGTAAGCTCCCTCGTAACAGCAAGCTGCCAGCGCTCCCAAGTAGCATAGGCGAGATTGTCGCAAATAAACACTGGTTCTGCAGCAGGCTCGTCCTTGCTAATCAGGAGAGCAGGCAGCTTGCTGTTACGAGGGAGCTGACTTTTTCTCATAGGAATGAATTGACCAGCGTTGATTGGCCAGTGTACAGCATTCGGCCAATCAACGCTGGTTCTGCCGGAGGCTTGTCTGTAAGGAAGCGGAGTCTAGGTTCGGACCACAATGGAAACTGCTATGTTCCTATCTTAGACTCCGCCTCTTCACAGATGAGCCTCCGGCAGAACCAACGTTGATTGGCCGAATGCTGTACACTGGCTAATCAATGCTGGTCAATGCATTCCTATGAGAAAAAGTCAGCTCACTTGTAACAACAAACTGCCAGCTCTCCTGACTAGCATGGACAAGCATGCTGCAGAACCAGAGTTTATTTGCCGAATGCTATACACTGTATAGCATTTGGCCAATCAACGCTGGTTCTGAATCGAATATTTACTGCGAATAGCTAGTAGTATTCGATTGAGTATGAATATTGTTGAACACCGTAGTATTCGATCGAATACCTACTCAATCGAATACTACTCACTTATCTCTAGTCCTGATGTATGCCATACAGTTACTTACATCACCATTTAACGCCTAATAATGAAAAACAAGAAATATGCTGTACAATATTAAAATATCAGACAAGTTAGAAAAAAAATCTCCATATCTCCATACTAGAAGCAACTCTATATGAACACAAAAATTGCAAGGTTTCAATATTTCTCCTAAATAAAAACTAATATATTGTGTGTTCGTAGTAATATCCATATTTATGTACCCTAAAATAACATTTTTCAGCCTTGGCGTAGTTGAATCTTCGAAATGACTGTCTCTGTTTCTAAAACAGCAGTGGCTATGGGTTAAACAGCCCTTTTCCAAAGTTATTTTGTATAGTGACCTTTCTAAGCATTTTCCCCCATTTTTCAGTAAACAGAGGGGGCTCTGTATGAGCGGATCCTGTGGGCTTTCACCACTCCAGTCTTGGCCACAGACTGAAGACCACTGTTGATTTTTAGTGGGAGTGTATAGGTCATAGTGGTTTCCCGCTCTTGATGTTAATACAAACAAGTAAGGTTTAATCTTCTTAGTTTAAAGAATTAAAATATACCCATCATTTAAGGAAAGCAGTTTTGGCAGTTTCAGAACGACCCTAAAAGGTTACAAAATAAATTTACTGAGCTGAAAAAAGCCAAGCAGCTTTAAAGTAAATGTTGTGTGTCAAGACTTTTCCAAGGAGTCAAGTATCTTAAATATATGAAGTAGGTAGAACATATTTTTATATTCAGTACATGAGTATATTCATGCCATGTCACCAGCTGCTTCCACACAATGTATAAATTTAAGCTGGTTTAAGGCTTAAAAAATTTCCATAGATTATGAAATCAGCAGTGAAAAACATATTTTTTTTAAATGTAGATTGTGAGCCCCACATAGAGCTCACAATGTACATTTTTCTCTATCAGTATGTCTTTTTTGGAATATGGGATGGAAATCCATGCAAACACGGGGAGAACATACAAACTCCTTGCAGATGGTTTTTTGCACTTGGTGGGATTTGAGCACCAGGACCCCAGTGCTGCAAGGCTGTAGTGCTAACCACTGAGCCACCGTGTGGCCCCAGTGAAAACCGTTTTTGTCAGCCCCGTAGACAGTAAGGGAGCAGTAGAGTGTGTAAGTGCCCACCATACTATGTCATTTCTTTATCCCCGTGAAAATTCATGCCTTTGTTGCTGAGATATTCATTTATTTGACAACAGGCAAAAAAAAAAAAAAAAAAAAAAAGCAGCCTGGAGCACTGGGGAGGCTCTGATGCTCCAAACTGGTACTACCCAAACTTCTATAATACTCCCTCCTTACCCCCTCCCTTCCTTGAGTGACATGGCCAGAGAGCGATGCTGAAACCTCATCTGGCCTTGTGTTCTCCACAATATATTTGCTCAAATTCATCAGCGTGAATACACCCAGGGTCAGAAGACAGGGTCTGGTGAGAATTCAGCATAGCTCCCTGGCCATGTCACTCAAGGAAGGGAAGGGGAAGGAGGGAGTATTAGAGAAGTGTGGGGTGTAGCAGTTTGAAACTACAGAGTCGCCCTCGATACTCCAGACTGTACATTTGCATATTACCGAATAAATGAATACCTTGGCAATGGATGAGCAACATTTTCAATGGGAGAAAATGTTAGATAGGTCAGGCTCACCTGAATGTAATTGTGTTACTGGTTTAATATGCTTCACCCTGGTGACAGACTCCCCTTAAAGAAGGATGTGAATAGATGATAAATGGGATTCCTAGGCCAACCCCTTCAATGGACAGGGCCAAAGATTGAATTGGAGTTACAGCTATGTTGTTTATCTAAGAGTCCTTTACAAAGAATACTCCATACTAATGCTTGATGATACCAACACCTTTATCAATTACTACAGATATTTATTGTAAAATTGAGTGATGACCAGTATGGAAGTTCTCATATGTTTGTCAACCAGCTTCTCAAATCTACACACTGAAAACTTAGGCTATGTTCACACTTACGTTTGGGTTTCCTCATCTGCTTATAAAGTGGTTACCCTCAGACACCATAGATTACAATGGGGTCCTCAGGGTTTCCATCTGGTTTGCAGCCGAGAAGGGTGGAAAAATGCAGAGAGAAGTGTCCTGCTTACAGAACTTTTTTCTCCGCATTTTTAAGTGGATTTGGGGATGGAAACCCTGAACGTAGATGGGGTACAGATGTGAACGTAGCCTTAGGAGATATACAGTGATACATTCTCTAACACTGAACCAGTGTATCAAGATACATCTCCAGAGTCCAAGTGATAACCCATCTAGGAGATGTAATCCCAGTCATACTGGTAGAGATTTTTTTCATCAAGGTTTTAAAAAGAATTGCACGCCCTGGATTTTCTACATACCAGTGTTACAATAAGGGTTTAAATGCAGAAAATGAATGGTAGAAATACTGCAATTCACCCAGTTCTGTTACAGGGTCCTCTCCTCACAGCATACATGTCCACATACGCAAGCTGGCTCTATCCTCAAGTCAAACAAATATGGGCCACTTAAATGATTCACGTGCTGGAAGCTTTACCTTTCCACTATGGTATTTCTCTTCATTCTATAACCTTTGCATTTAACCCACAAATGAAAAAAAAAAAAAGCATTACAATGTAAATAAGGAAAGGAAGACATGGAAAAATGAAGCCACCAAAGTACAGCATGCATTACCATGGATTGAAAGCATTTTTAGGCATGTATGCTGTGTACCCCCGATGCCCCCTGCTGGTACAGATAAATGTATGAGTGTTTAAAAAGCAAAAATGTCATAATTCTCCTATGAATAGGGTGTCTTCACTCCTCCTGCTCAGACCTGACATTTTGAAGTTGGCGAAAAGGAGAAAATGGTAAAAAAACAAAACAAAAAACCTGCCGTGTAAAAGGCCAGATGGAAGTTATTTAACATATAATGGTAAATAAAATTTTTACCTAATTCTGAACTTTCCCAGCTTCCAAGTACATTATATGAAATATTATATGGTACCATAAAGAAATACAATATATCCCGCAAAATTTAAGCCCCCATACAGTTCTGTGTAAGGAAAAATAAAAAACTGGGTCTTGTATCCTTTGTGCCACAGCCACTGTTTTAGCCTTAAAAAGGACCTTTCATCATCACCACCTCCAGTTCTTTGTCACATGACACCCCAGGGATATGGGTAAATATTAGAGATGAGCGAACAGTAAAATGTTCGAGGTTCGATATTCGTTTCGAGTAGCCCCTCAATATTCGACTACTCGAATCGAATATCGAACCCCATTATAGTCTATGGGGGGAAATGCTCGTTTCAGGGGTAGGCAACGTTCGATCAAATTATACTTACCAAGTCCACGAGTGAGGGTCGGGCTGGATCCTCCGAGAAGTCTTCTCCTTGCAGTGTCCCCGCGGCATCTTCCGGCTCTGAATTCACTCTGCCAGGCATCGGGCCTGGGCAGAGCCGACTGCGCATGCCTGCACTACAAGCGGACATGCGCAGTCGGCTCTGCCCAGGCCCGATGCCTGGCAGAGTGAATGAAGAGCCGGAAGACGCCGCGGGGAAGCTGCACGGAGAAGACTTCTAAAGGTAGGAGGAGAACCAGCATTGATTGGCCGACTGTATAGCATTTGGCCAATCAATGCTGGTTCTGCATCGAACGGACAACCCCTTTAATTTTAGCACTGATATCTCGCCACTATCAGAAGGGCGAGCCTTACAGCCTAGCGTCACAGCTCAGGGTCATCTTTGTGCTGTACTGTTCATGGTGCTCTTCACTTCTGAGCCTTGTCAAATTTCCAGGCTGCATGTAGGATGTGTCCAAAATTAGGAAGCAGAACATAACTGTATAGCTGATCTTTCACAGTGCCACTAGCTGGGCATGAAATATTGGGCACTGACACAGCATATACCTGAGAAAAGTTAAATTTTTATTTCGTACCATCTGCTGCACATCAAACCCCCTACCCAATGCTGGTGTTCTTACTCAGCAGCCCGGGGTCTTATCAGTGACCCTGGGTCTCTCCTGCTGCAGCCTACCACATACCTGGTTGATCCTGCCTATAATGGAAGCTGTGAACCTATGAGCCTGCATAGACTCAAAGCCTCCTATACACTGCATACTACTTAGAAAATCATGGGGCATAATGATCATTCACCATCTTGCCTCACAAAATGTTTAAAAGGTCCAGATGAAAACCATAACTGTACCAATAAAAAGCACAGATCGTCCTGCAAAGAATAAGCCCTGCTTTTTTAACAGAAAAATAAAAAGAAGTGGGTGATGCAAAAATAATAGATTTTTTTTCCCTGAATGGAACTTTATTCTGCACAATTCGTAATGCATAAAAAAAAAACAATATAAATTCTACGTAATCGTACCAACCCATAGAATAAAGGTAACATGTTACTTATGCCGTATGCTGCAGGCAAAACATTTTAATGTTTAAAAAGCAATGCCAGATTTATTTATTTTTTTTAATTCCACCCAGAAAGTGCTAGTAAAATTTGGTCAACAAGTTATATGCACCCCAAAATGGTTGCATTGAAAAGTACATCTCATCTTGCAAAAATCAAGCCGTGAGAGAGAGAGGGAGAGAGTGCGCTTAGAACAAAACTGGCTGCAGCAAGAAGGAAATGTATAAGCAGTGCAAGCGTATATTAGGGTACACTGCAGATTTAAAGCTTACGAGGGGAAATACACAAACACTGATACTCCAGAATGACGCCCCTGCCCAAGTCATAGGAGCTAGTGGCAAAATAATGTGGGATTTGGTGTACCCAATGCACTCTGCACAGCTTACATATTCACTTCTAGGGATACACCCCTTGATACATTCTTTTAAGTAGGGGTGGGGTGGGGTGGGGTGAGTTTTCAAAATGGGGTCCCTTTCTGACAGAACCCAATCCACTGATACTTTAGGAAATTCACCACTAATTAACAACAATTTATCACAAGAATTCACTTGGGCAAATTTATTGCCCACATAAATTGACATGTCAGTTTTAGAAGAATGGCGTCCTTAGGCCAGGGCCCCACAGGAAGGAAACGCCGTGATTCCGCTGTAAAAAACGCAGCATTTTACAGTACGGGCAAAGTGGATGGGATTCTAGCAAATCCCATGCCCACTTTGGGGTAAAAACTGCAGTGCGGACACACCGCGATTTACAAAACAGTTGCAGTTTTGGAAATCGCAGCATGTCAATTATACCTACTGCCAGCGGTTTCCCCATAGGTATAAATGTAACAGAAATTCTTGGAGGAAAACTCTGCAAACTTTCGTCTAAAAAGCTGCAGGAAGAACCGTAATGCATTGCCGCCTCGGGTTTTCCCGCAGCACTTTCTGGTTGCGGGATGTCCTGTGGGGCCTTAGCCTTAAGGTGAGTTTTGTACTTAAGGTTGTAATACCTTCCAAGTACCAGATGTTTTGGGGTTTTTTTATATCCACATATGTAAAACCATAGAAGAGGGTGTACTTCCTTTTAACATCCTTTATACCAGCACTACAGCTGTAATGTTAGATATTATTTGCTTTTCTGTGAATTGCATGCTTACATAACTCGGCAGATTTACTATTTGAGTATTTTTCTAGTGGCATTTGTCTATAATAAGCATACAAGTAAAAAGAATGTGCAAGGATAATAAAATATCACAGAATATTTCAGGTTTTCTGCAGGTTTGTGCAGCAAGCCATGCTTACCTTCTCATTGTCCTGCTCTCGCTGCTGGAGCCTATGGATGGTGAGATTGGCAGTTTCCACTGAAAGAAACAGATAGGAATGAATTAATCAGCTGGCCTGTCCTCGCAGGGAAACTCTGTCCACGTCAGTGTGTGATAGCCTGCAGACTCGCTGTAGTAAAACACTTTAGCAGTATGTTCAGGAAGTGCCCGTGGGTGAGAACTACAAATCCCTGGTTCAGTGCATTGCACCCCGTTGCTTTAGAGAAACCAAAGCAGGAAAGGATATTAAGGCCCCATCACTTTATACTGCTGACAAGCAATGGGAATTTGGAGTTCATTGTGCATATGGAAGGAAAGGCTTGTCAAGTCACAGATTGTTAACAGATGGAGCAAAGCCCCGAATACTTCCTTTATTTACATGTTCTGGAACAATCCAACAGGCACTCAAATATTTCACTTGTTTTTTGCCTATACCAGACTGTGTGCACACAGACATTCACGCATATCATTTCCAGATAAATAAATGAATGTATAATCAAAATTACCTATGGATGTGGCAGATTCTGGACTTTAGAACGCTGACAGTTTCTATGGTCTCCATATTTCAAAAGGCTATACCTCATTTTATGGGAGGAATTTACTCCGAGTGCCACAATTTGGAAGATATCTCCCTATAGGTTAATAACTGGTTGTCAAAGAAACCTAAGGGCATAATCTGGGAATAATAGGCAAGCCAGTATAACTAAGTCTAAAGGAAGTGGTTCCTATCCACAGTCTACCATTTCGAGGTTTTTGCCTCTTCCTTACCGGTGAGATCCTATTTGCAAATTCCTTACCCAGAGTTCGCAGCAGGGTATGCATGCTCTAATAAGTCCATGTAGCAGTTTTGCCCTAATGAGAATCATGTGGATCATTACTATTATGGCATTACCAAAATTACACTATATATATATATATATATATATATATATATATATATATATATATATATATGTATATATATATATATATATATATATATATATAACTTCTGGATGCCATCCTGGAATATGATATTAAACTGGCTGGGGGGCCGCTATGGGACATTATCCTGTCTTAGGGATCTTTGTCATGAACGGGGAATGGGAGGTGCAATTTCTGTGCACAATAAATCTGCATTGAGTACACAACAGTAAAGAGGACCTTTAACCACCTCCATCAATTCACGTTCTTAGCATCTGTTAATAGGTGCAGCTCCATTGATAAAAGCACAGTGGAATTTTTCTCTATAGCTTACACCATTCCTAAGCAGCAAGTGCAGTTAGTTTTGGTGTCTCGTGCTATTTAAGCTCTGTAATCTCAGAAGAGCAGAGTCAGGCAGGAGCAAGATAGAGGGTATAACTGAGAGCTCCAAACCAAAACAGACAGCATTGATTGCTCAGGAACGGTGGGGGCTACATAATAAAAATCCAACTGTACTGGAATCAGTGGAGGGGGAAAAAAAAAAAAAAGAACAATGCCAAGAGGTACATAGCGTGATACTGTAAATTTACATGATACCGATAGAGGTGTGATGAAGCGTAACAGGTGCACTCTACGGGGGTATCGACAGACCCCGCAAGAGAGAAAGATGGTAAACAAATTGTACAGAACTAGGTCCAGAAACATAGGTGATAGTAACCATGGATGTTGTCGGGGTAAAAGAGGGAGCCCATTCCCTCTCCCTAACCATTTAAAATGCTGCAGTCAGCATTGAACATGGCATTAAAGTGGGGTCACCTGCAAGCAATGGCCTGGAACATGTCCTGTGCCATAACAATAATAATAGCTGACATTAGTTACCTGCCTATAAGAGCATGCTATCAATCCCCCCCAGCTCCTGTGATGCCTTTCTATTAGCCCTACTGGTCCACCAGCAATGATGTTATATAGATTATTCACATGACTACTGCAGGAAAACACTGGCCTCAGTGGTGACCGCTAAATGTTCTGGATATGACAGCAGTTATTGGCTGTAGGGGTGACATGAATGATAAATGTGTCATAACTGGAGGACGGCGGGGACAAACCAGAATGGCAGCCCTGGAGATACAGGGAATTTAACAGATAAGTAATCTTATACAATCTTATACACTTTATTAAATGTCTGCAAATACCAGACACCACTTTTCAAGTGACACTTTGTAACAAATTTGATAAAAGTGTAGCAAAAAACGTAAATCTTTAATATAGATCTCTAGGTTCGGCCTAATTTAGATAGTTGTACGGCAAAAAATCCATCCTTTCCACAGATCTAATGAACGAAAATAATAATGAATAGAGCAGCGTCTATTGTGCTGTACTGTGAGAGGAGGAATTCCTTCCCGCCCAGCGATGATGTTCCTCCCCGCTCACACAGTACAGCGCAATAGGCACTACTGTGAAGAAAGGCGTTCCTGACAGGCTGTCAGAAACGCCCTTCTGACACTGAAAAGCTACGGTAATGGCACCGAGAGCTCTTCAGCGAGGGCACAGAACGGGAAAGCCGTGAATTCAGCGCACTGTCGGCTTTCTAGCGGTGTATTACACCGCATGTGCCCAAGAATGTGAAAGGTCCTCTTTAAATTTGTCATCTGATAATCTGGACTGTTATCTAACTATATATGCTTAAAAATCTAATATTTACTTCCTACTTCATCAATTCCCCAGCAGCATTTATCAATATGTGAATCTATGAGAAACTAAAAGTGTCTTACGTTACAGAATTTACTTTAAGCATTGCCTTTATTACTGGAAAAATAGAAGACGTGTGACAAGGAGATGTGGCACCTGACAAAAACTGTGTGATTTCTATTAAAATTTGTTCTTTTCCGTGAAAACTCAGTAACATATGAATTATGTCAAACGCACACAATAAAAACTTCAAGTGATGCGGAAACACCCTAGAGTACACCAGTTTCCTTCACACAGATTTCTTCACTCAACACATTAAGAAATTCAGAATGAGAGTTGTTGCATGAGGACAATTCTTTCCCATACGACCTATGCCATCGAGCAGAGACCTGTTGCAAAAAGGAACCCCCTCCACGGAATATCAATGGACTTCATGCGAGTACCGGGCAGGTGAAAAATGCCACCATCTTGAAAATGATCAACTATATTTTATCCAATAAAATAAACTTATCATGATCATAAACCCAATGATCATGATCATGATCATAAACCCAAAGCGGCAAATATGCGGCACCGCATTTTAAGAGCGGGATTGGTGGCACGGATATCTTTCACCCAACTCTGGTTGGATCCCACGCCTTTGCCATTTTAGAGGTCACAGGTGCATAAACAAGGCCTTTCTGATGTATAGAAAAAAAAATATTTTTTCTGTTTAAACATCAACACTCAGAAACTTTCCCAGCTACTCCACAAGTGTGAAAACTTTGCCAGGTGCCAGAATTAAAACCACAACAGGACCGAATTTAACATAGCTCAGGAATATTTTGCCAGCTCGTGTCACTTTCTTCTTTTCTGGCAAGAGCTTAAGGCACACAAAAAGAACGAAACACATTTTTTTTTCATCCTTTTCGACATATGCAGTATATTTTGGTTGATCCCAGGAATGTAAGACTATGCAGAAACAATTAATACTTTACAGCATGTTGGAATAAGACTATGTGGTGAACAAGACAGGCGCTGCAAACTCTGGTCTGCACTAGTAGAGGCTTCGGCGCACAGATTCTCACAGAATTCTTAATCCCCCACAAAAGCGGTTATATAGCATATAGGTGGTCTTCTAGCAGAGAACATACACATTGTGTAAAGATGTTTATATGCAGAAGAAGGGCTTACGTCAGTGGCCAGAGCCCTCGGTTTTAGAGGAGAAATCCATAGTATAGCCAGTTAGTATCACCACACAGTGAAGCATGTGGGTGACATGCGGCAGAGATGTTCCTTATGGTGCTTGTAGCGTATCTATTACTTAGGGAAGTGGAGCAGTACTTGAGACATTAAAAAGGGTTGCCTGGTTAGATTTTTCAAGATTCAAAAATGGCTTCTTGACATAGGAAATACCTGCTTGAAGTCTCAGCTGCTTAAGACTGTGCTAGAGTGTCCTAGTGCACATTCACTACACATGTCATCAAGGGGATTCATAGACTTTTAGTATGTGTGGCTATCCTGTGCCAGCTTCACCCACGCTGGAGCCCGGTTCACATCTGCATTCGGGGAGTCCGTTTGGGGACCCCCCCGAACAGAAACCTATACATATTTAAAAAGCACTTACTTAAAGGAAATCTGCAGACCCCATAGACTATAAAGGGTTCCATGTGGTTTCTGCTCAGTTTCCACACAAAACATGCGGAAAGAAAACCGAGCGGAAACCACATGGACCCCATTATAGTCTATGGAGTCTATGGATTTCCCAGGTAATCGTTTTAATGCGTATAGGTTTCCGTTTGGGAGGTCCTTAAGTGGACTCCCCAAACGGAAACCCAAACACAGATGTGAACCAGGCATTAGGTGCTATTGCGGGGAACACAGACTTCTACAAGGCCTTATTCACAGGGCAGTTTTTTTGCAACAGTATTTGTAAGTAAAAACCAGGAGCAAGTTGAAAAGGGAACATGTGCAAATCTTTCCATTAGATCTAGCTCTGTCTAGTCTCTACTTCTGGTATTGGCTTACAAACACTGTGGCTAAACAATGGCAAGTGAATAAAGCCTTAATATGACATGGAGATGCCAGAAATGAATTAACTTGCTCATACACTTGATTGATAGACATTCCTCCCACTTTAATTAAGAACAATTCTGATTTTGGTCAGAATCATAAAACGGATAATAGCCCAAATCCGGGCTGCAGCTTACTATTACTTTCATCATTCTGACCAAAATCAAAATTATTCATAGATGAAATGGTGAATTCACTAAGGTGAATGGTTATACCATATACCATTATGGCATGAACATGGCACCTATGGTGGCTGAGCAGTGCCATAGACAGCGGCTGTCAGCTTACATATTCTTATACTTTCATCATCCACACTTGGAAAACTTTTGCTCACACCACACCTTGATGATTTCTTTAAGGAGGGATTTAGTTTATAAAACTGGGTCACTTTCTGGGAGACTTCACTTTACTGGAACCTCAGAAGCAATCCAAATATGCTGTGTGAAAGCCTTACAGATGTACACACCCAGCAGTGTACATCTGCATATACCACATAGTGCCTGTGATAACTCATTTAACAAAGTCATTTAATGGGATATTAACTGCTGTTTGGGCGCACAGTAGGGCACAGAAGGGAAGAAGTGCTATGTTGCTGTTGGAGCACAGATTTAAAAGGATTGGCTTTTGGATGCCATTCCACTTTCACACAGCCCCAAAAACGCCAATTTGGAAAATACATCTCTCAAATAATTTATTATGGGGCGTAGCATTTTTACTCCTTGAGTGTTACATTAAAGGGGTTTTCCAGTTTTTAAAAGACATATGGGCCAAATAGCAGAATGCATCAATAGATTTATGCAAATATTGCAATTTTAATTATTATGATGATTAAAGGTGTGGTCTGATTAGACGCTGGGTCTTGCCATAAGAGGGCATAAAAATGCTTCCCCTGTTGCTCTATAAAAGGCTCTCAGAGGCTACTTTTGGGTAGTGTGCCTCTTAGTCAGAGATCGTTGACTTCTAAATGTGTCTCTATGACACACTCAAAGACATTTTGCCTAGCTGACAGACTTTGAAACGGGGTTCATCATTGGACTGTGAGAAGTCCACCATCTACACCAATAGGACTTAGCTGTTAGGAGGTGCTTGGAGCAGTGGTTACATGAGGGCACACATAGTGAACAAACTCTAACAGCCCAAGCAGACAGGTGTTTTTCACAGACCCTATCATTTAAACAGGTTGACTGAGTTGCAAGAATGCACAAGAATAGGACTTGCTCCACAGTTTTTGGATTGGTCCTATGGTCCTCATACAGAATCATACAAACTATGGAGGTGTGTATAGGGCCATAAAATGAATGGGTCCGTATGCTATCTATTATTATAGATCTGTAATAGCAGATGGCATATAAGTTATTTTAGTTGTGCCTAACAAGAGTTTATTTCTTCAGTAGAAAATAAAGTTCTGTGTTCAACCTGGACCTGGGAAAACTCCGTCCCCATGCTGTCACGTAAGAAAGGTCCTGGCAGCTAGACTGTACTAAAGTTTGAAATAAATTCTTATAGAAAAGGACCTTCAGGCTGTAACCACGACCGCTTTACAAGAAACTGCCATTTTGCTCATCACCAATGTTGGGAAAGGAAAGGACAAGTTAGGTAAGTTTTTTTTATATGTAATCTACTCTTTGGGCTCATGTAACTTGCTTGTATATATTTGTCCAGCTATCCTACCCCTTTACCTGAAAAAGTGAAGCTATCAAATTCATTTTCTGAACCGTTCTGACCTACTCCAGAGTCCAGCGCTGGCATGCCTCAGATCACTTTACATCAGCTGATACTCGGGATTGCACATGGTGATCTTAGGCTTGTGCTACTTCACCATATAAAACCATTTCACAAGCCTCCAGACATACACAGGGTAATTTATAATTTTGTCACATCAGTTTTGTGGCACAGCTGTTTGCATAAAAAATGCATCGCTTTTTACAACTCCCACACCTCATATGAAAAAGTGGGCGAAGAGGGATGGGGATCAATGTTGGCTGAGGAACCGCAGCCCATCAAATTTACTACAGATCATGCCAGAAAATTGGAGTCATGCCTGTAATCTAAATCAGTCCCTGACTAGTGTAGATTTTATTTCTAGCATACAGTACCTCCCGCAGAGCACCAGAATTATTAAGAAGCTGGAGCCTGTAGCTAGTGCACAAAATATTAAAGGGGTATTCCCACGTCGCATACTCACCAGTCTTCACTGCTGTAAAATCTTCTTTCTTCCTGGTTTCTTGCGTCATTTGGTGGGCGGGATTTCATATGCACCGTTTAGCTCCGCCCCCAAATGATTGTGTAGCTCCGCCTACCACATAGCGTGATCCTATGGGGCGGCTGAAGGGCCTGTGATGTCATCAAAGGTCCTCAAACAACACTATATGCACAATATTGGACCATGAAGTACAAGCAGGAGCAACTCCATTCTGTGTTACATACAGAGGCTGCCTGTCTCTGCCATAATGAACACAATTGAATTAGCTAGCCTGATAACTGGGAGAACAGAAGACAAGTTCAAAAATTAAAGCAGCTCTTCTCCCCTATCTGAGTGCAGGAGGCTAGGTGACATGGTTCAGACACAGGAATAGCTAGAAACACAGGTTGGCTCCCGTGCACTTAGCCCCTCCTCCCTCCCCCCTGAGAGCAGGCAGATACATCATTTGACTTTTGAGCAGATAAGTCAAGGGCTGTGTCAACAATGAACTGAATAAAGTAAGATAGTGGACAAACAAAGCAGTTTTGCTGAAGTAGTGTATTTAGGAAAAGTCTTACATCCACATTAACAAGCAGTATAGATAGGATCCTTGTGATGGGACAACCCCTTTAACCCCTTAACGCCGATGGCATTTTTTGATTTTCGTTTTTGACTCCCCTCCTTCTAAACCCCATAACTTTTTTATTTCTCCGCTCCCAGAGCCATATGAGGTCTTAATTTTTGCGGGACAAATTTTTCTTGATGATGCTACCATTAATTATTCTATATAATGTACTGGGAAACAGGAAAAAAATTCAGAATGGGGTGGATTTGAAGAAAAAATGCATTTCTGCATCTTTCTTACGGGCTTTGATTTTACGGCGTTCACTGTGCAGCCAAAATGACATGTCCCCTATATTCTGTGTTTCGGTACGGTTCCAGGGATACCAAATTTATATGGTTTTATTTACATTTTGACCCCTAAAAAAAATTCCAAAACGGTGTTAAAATTTTTTTTTTCTAAAAGTCGCCATATTCCGACGGCCGTAACTTTTTTATACATAGGTGTACGGGGATGTATAGGGCGTCTTTTTTGGGGGGGCCGGGTGTACTTTTTAGTTCTACCATTTTCGGGAAATGTTATTGCTTTGATCACTTTTTATTCAAATTTTTATCAGAATCAAAACAGTGAAAAAACGGCGGTTTGGCACTTTTGACTATTTTTCCTGCTACGGCGTTTACCGAACAGGAAAAATATTTTTATAGATTTGTAGAGCGGGCGATTTCGGACGCGGGGATACCTAACATGTATATGTTTCACAGTTTTTAACTACTTTTATATTTGTTCTAGGGAAAGGGGGGTGATTTGAACTTTTAATACTTTTTATATTTTTTTATATTTTTTTTTACTTTTTTTTTTATTTTTTTTTTTTGCATTTATTAGACCCCCTAGGGGTGTTGAACCCCAGGGGGTCTGATCACTAATGCAATGCATTACAATGCTAATGCATTGCAATGCATTGCAAAAAATCATCATCTCTTTTGCAGGCTGCATAGACCAGCCTGCAAAAGAGAGAATTTGCAGACCGGCTGGGAGCCTTTAACAAGGCTCCCGGCTGTCATGGCAACATGACGTCGGCCCTGGAGCATGCTCCAGGAGCCGGCGATCCCTGCCAAAATGGCGGCGCCTATGCGCCACCGGGAAAATGGCGCCTCCGGTGCCTTTGACAGCAGCGCCGGAGGGGTTAATGCCTCCGATCGGTCCGGGGACCGATCGGAGGCATTAGAGCCGGTTGTCTACTGCTTAAAGCAGTAGACACCCGGCGGCTATGACGGCCGCCCGGCTCCCGGGCGGTCGCCATAGTTACAGATCCGACACGCGCCGTACTATTACGGCGCATGTCGGGAAGGGGTTAAAGCTTGTGCATTGGCCCAACAGCTGAAAAGTGTAGGCAAGTATACACATTATATCCTCAGCACTCAGAAGGCTGCTGTGCTGAGGACTCCTCTCTCTGCTCTCATACACATAGAGAAAAGCAGACAATGCTCACACACACTTCCGAATATGTATAAAAATTGACTTATTCAAAAACTACTAAGGCAATTTACATACAAAAGGTAGGTGTGGAATAGTCTTTCTAAAGGCTATGCAAGGATGTGCTTAGTTAAAAATGACTTTTTCCCAATGATAGAGCCCCTTTAAGTAGCTTTTTCTGCTGTAAAACCACTTTCATATACAGTGAAACCTCTCCAAAACACCACCGCTTTAAGAAGACTACCCCATACCCCGACCACATTTTATGTGACAGTTTTCTATACTAATCATCTTCTATTAGAAGAACATTTCCCCCTGAAGACCACTTTTTAATGCAGCTTTGGTTGGTCATCTGAAATAAGTTCCATTCTATCTGGGTTGTATTACACTGAACAATATTACTGGATGCCAAAATCAAATTACACTTGGTCAAAAAGGTAGAGAAAGCTAAAATATCCTTCCCAGAGCAGATGTTTGCGCAAACCTATGTCATGTATGTATAACATTACTGGATTTTACTGCTGAACAATAACAGGAAGGCATAAAATTAATGCTTATTGCACTAGAATTCAATATGAGATTTCACAATAGTTTGTTTTGTCAAGAGAACCTCACATATGACCCGCTCTTATAAATCCCATAATCCAAGCTGGCTACAATACAAGGTGCAATCACTTTAGAAACTGATACTCTGAAAAGATATATCAGCAAAAAATTCATGTGCAATATGAAAAGAAGATTGGAATATACTGCAACGGGCTACTATGTGTAACCCAAGTGCCAATCTGCTGCCATCTGCTCAATACAGTTTTTGTGCTGCATATAGTTTTTGTGAGACTTGTTCTGGCCATTTATTAAGACAGACTGGCTTACGTTTCAAAGTAGAAACACGACTCACATTCTTTCAGGCACAAGGTGCCAATGTCAAATGAAACTGACAACTGTAGTCAATTACGTGAAACTGGAAATCATGGAAACTATGTTAATGTTGTCTGCTCAATTATTTGCAGAGCCAAGTCAACATAAAAGTTTTTGCTCAAAAAGCAACTTAGGAGGGTATAGATTCCCAAGATTTCTCAGGGAGGCATTCATGTGTGTCAACATACTTAGCCGCCCGATGTATGCCTGCAGATGTATAGGGATGACTATTATAGTGTTTCGAACCTGAGAAGGTTGTTATAAATAAATATGATGATACATTGAACACTCATTCATTCACATACAGGCAGTTTGCCTACATAAATGATACACACTATATCTTTCCAGCAAGGTTTCAACTTTTAATCTGCACAGTTATAATGGGCATTACCTGTTCTAAAAGGGGTTGTCCAGGCTAAACAATAATTTCTAATTAGGCTGGGGAAGGTGAAAAAAACAACAACAAAAAAACCCCGCCATGTTCACCTGCCCCTGATGCTCCCCAGTCACTCCTGTGCTGGCACTTCCAAACACATGAAATGGCAGGAAACACATGCTCGGACAAATCAGTGGCTGAAGTGGGTCAGCTCTGGGGCCAGGAATTGGCCTAGGGGTTCATTTCTTGGGCATTGAGAGACACCAGGATGCAGAGAACAGCAGGAGATCCAGGCAGGATATAAAGGATTGGAGCTCAATGAGGCGCTTACTGCTTTTTTATATTTTTAACCCACTCCTTTGGTAGACAATGGGTATTAAGGATTTGTTACGCAAAGGAAAAGGCGACAAAAATATAAAATAAATGTTCTAAATCACCTCCTCTCCCTAGAATACATATAAAAGTGGACAATTACTGTGAAACATTAAGTATCCCTGTGTCAGAAAATGACCGGTCTACTACTAGTTTTCCTGTATGGTGAACTTCAAAATCAAAAGTGACAAACCGCTGTTTTTTTTCACCATTTTGCCTCTGATTTAAAGGGTGATCTAAGCAATAGACATTCCCCAAAATGGTAGAACTAAAAAGTACATCTGGCCCCGCAAAAAAACGTTCTATGCATCTCCGTACAGCTGCAGGGTCGCCTGTCAATGTGGCCTTGCAGGTGTTGCAAAACTACAACTCCCATATATTAAATATTTTACCATTTTTTGCTTCAAAATCTTTTTCCTCCTCTAAAACCTAGGTGCATCTTATAGTCCGAAAAATACGGACTATACGGCCATTATTTGTTGTTTGCAATAACTTGACTTTTTGATGACTTACATGATTTTAGCACCAGACCAAACTGATCTTGCATTACATCAGAACACTTGGGAAGAACATGATCACTGGTTTCAGAAATGCTGTTTTTCACATTTTCAAGGACTCTCATTTCTCTATGTCCCCGTTTTTCCTTAAAAGAGAAAAAAAAGAAATATTTACATGATATTTGTTATAATCCTGGAAAACTGAACATCAGTATACTTTCAGAGTAATGTGTTAAAATTCAGAGGTTAATGAAGCCTGTTAAGCCCTAGGACATTATAAAAACTAAAGCCAAACTCAGATGGTTTCTTTGGGTAACTAAAACAGTCTAACGCTGGGTTCACACCAGCGTCTGGACTCAGTTATCAGGTTTCCGTCTTCTGCATGCAGAAGACGGAAAACTGTCATGCCGAGTCCGGCCGTGAGCGCCGATGAGCGTTTTGAGCTCTCCGCGGCAAAACAGTTTTTTTTAAACCGGACACAGAGTACTGCATGTCCGACTCTGTGTCCGGTTTAAAAAAGACGGTTTCACCGCGGAGAGCATAAAACGCTTACCACCGCTCACGGTCAGACACTTTTCAAACCCATTCAAATGAATGGGCTTGAAACATGCCGGCAGGTTTCCGTCTCCTGCCCAGTTTTGTGCAGGAAACGGAAACCTGCAGAACGGAGTCCTGGGCGCAGATGTGAACGAGCCCTGAGGCTACGTTCACATCTGTACCAGAGTCGCCATTGGAGACCCTGCCAGAAACCGCCGGAGAGAAAAGTCCTGCACAGAGATGGATGAGATTTCTCTACAGTCTGCAGTGTGTCCATTGTGTGTGTAGTTCTCTGACAACATTAACATGAATCCAAAACTATTTCGCCCAAAGTTTGGAGTACCACTACACTAACTGCACCCCAAAAACACAACATATTTATCTCCTTATATTAAGTAGAAGAATATTACAGACAGATTTAGCTATACATTTTTTATAGTGGACAAAATATGGAGACTGCAGTAAAACTGGAATTACTGAATGGAATTGTCTTAAAGGAAATAAATCCAGTGTTTGCATTTCGTACCAGTGTCTGGAGTAAAATCTGTGTCCCAGTTTCCTCGATACAAAACCTGTCAGGAACATCTGGGCACATTGTGAATAAAGGTGAAACATCAGGGCAGATTTATAAAGCAGCGTTCATGAAAACATTGATCTCACACCATGGAGTCCAGCACACAGCAGAAGATGAGTTCTGCAGGCCTGGAAAAAGGTTCAAAAGAATCTCCACTACAAAGAATGAAAGTTTTAATAAACCCTTAGTGGAATGAAACACAGACCCAGCGGAACGCTGGAAGATATTAGCTCACAACTGCACCTCACACAAACGCCTCAAAGGACATCTGTTTGGAACATGTGTTTGTCGTGTCTGCTCGACGTGACCCGCCTTTCTGAGGTGAAGAACATTAAAAGCCACATACAGAAAGAGCTATGCTAACAAGATAATAGTAGCATAGTAAATCTGTCAGCAGCACATTAAGAATAATTGTCTGCTTCCATCTAGTGGTGTCATTGGGTTAATGCAACCTTAGGCAGCTACAATTAGAAGTTCTCTGAATACTGTAAAACCATGTACTACACATGGAGTTGTGTAGTCCTACATCATATACAAGGCAAATACACAGAAGCATGGCATGAAGTAATTCTATGTAAGTGCTCACTAAAGTGACACATAATAATCCTGAGCCTTGTGTAGAAAAATAAAACTAATGTAAAGAGCCGTCTATTGCAACCCATCAGATCAGGTGAAATGGCAAAATGATCAGAATCTAGCCCTCATATGTAGCTACGGACAGCTGCACTACTTTGGATTATTGTCCTTTAGTGTTAGTACACAATACCCATGTGATAATCACATAAATGGAGCAAGCCATTTCCATATAGCCTATGAGATGACATGGACTATACAGAAGGGAATCCCTCACTCAGGGCCCCCATTAGTCTGAGCAGCTTTTGTGGTAACATAGGCACCAATTCAGAAGGGGAAAACACTGTCTGATTCAGTGACCATCACCAATTTATATAAGGGGCTGGGTTGATGTGCTGGATTCTGGTGACAGACTCCATTTAATGCTTTCCTATTAAAGACCAGAAAATTACAACCTTTTCTCTGTATCACTAACAAGCTGTGCGGCTTTATGTGTTTTGGTTTATGTTTTTCCAAACCTTTTACTAATTTTATCAAAAGTATTTTTCCCCATTACAAAAAGTTTTCTTTATGCCCCAGAATACATAAAAGTATAGTCCAGGAATTACTTATTTATGGTCGAACCTTAAGATAGGCCATAAATATACGGCTGTGCTAAACCGATAGGCAGCCCCTGTCCCTGCTGCTTCTGATGCCCATACTATACACTACACAGGGCCAGAAGCAGTTACAGATCATGTACCATTAGGGCTAGTTCACACGAGGCTAGGGGATGCGTATTTTGGTCCTGATTTTGCCGCGGAAAGTCGCTTCTGAATAGGACCACAATGCGCCTGCACAGTCGCGGTTTCCCGCTCTGGAGTAGGCCCAAATGAATGGGCCTAGTGTGGAGGGTGCTGTCACGAGGCGGACGCCATGGCTGAATCAGCCACGGAATCCGCCTGAAGAAAGGGCAGCTCGCTTCTTTTTTCGCTCATGGAAAAAAGGACGCTAGCGGTCTACATAGACCTCTATTGTGAGGGGGCGGATTATGAGATGGATTCGGCGTCAAAATCCGCCCCGTGTGAATGAGCCTTTAATGACGGTATGCAGCCTCTCTTCCTGGAAACAGTTTTATTTTTTGCATGTACACAAAGTCAGACATGCAGGACGTTGTGTCCGTCCAAAAAAAAAAGGTTTACCTGTAGAGAGGCTGCATACGGACACCGGCGGTTTGCTTTAAAAACCCATTGAAATGACCACCAGCAAGCCATCCCCTGTCCAGTTTCACCGGGAATTAGGACGAAAACATGGTGGACTGACAGGGGTGCAAGTGTGAACGCCCCCTTACACATAGTGCTTCCCATTCCTCCCCTTTCATGCACTGTTCCTGTCCCTTTATACATGCTTGTCTGCACAGTTCTCTCTCTGCTCAAGTAAGAAGAGATTCAGGACTATTCTGCCAGACCATTTAGATGTGTGCAGCATACATGACTCGAGCGCTAATAGTTTTTGAGCTGCGCAGTTTAGAAGGAACTTGCATGCTGTACAACCTTGCCTTCTCCATATACAGCCATTCTGCTCTTCCCTCTGCCCAGCACCATAGTGTATATTAACTGTCAGGGACTTTAGGAGACCCTTACTGGCTAATAGCCTTACTTAATACTTACAAGTCCCTATAGACCTTACCAATAAAACTTTCAAGAGAAAAGGGTCATCAATGAACTTAATCTAGGAGGCAATTTTCCCACTTCTGTGTTGAACAGCCTGTAGACCTAAGATTGAGATCTACTGGTCCTGGTTCTGAAGGCTTCACTATCTCGCCATGTCCTTTCAATATAATAATGAATATAAATAGGACATATCAGTTCAATCTCAAAAAAGGCTGCAAGTATTCTATGAAAGATGAGACATGACATGATACAGTTGTCTCTTACATCCTCCTGCCAGCCCTTGCTTTATACAGTGAACTCACAAAACAGAAGACCTATAAACCAGCTCCATTTTTTGCCTTAGACAGCTGAGACATACAGCATAGCTAATGGGCGACACATTGTCTGTGTCTGCCTATAAAATTAAGAGAAACAATAGATCTGTTTGGCAAGTCTTTTTTTTTTTTGTCCAGCAGACAGGATGAAATCATTTTCGCTGTAATTCACACTAGAACTAATAGTAAGTCTACCATATGACTTGTGAGGGAATAGCAAATTCTACCCTATGGACTTGCACTTTAGAAAGTAATTCAATTAATATCCATAGAATAGATGCATTTACTTCGTTATAGCTTCAATGTAACTGCTGTACGAATAGATTTATCTCCAAAAAGGCTGGTCCTCAAGTTAAGGCAAGTGCTGCAGGCAGCAGATCATAGAGAATACATAAACTTGTCTGAATGTAAGTATTGTCCACTCTGGACAGAGAAAGTCATAGGCGTTCCCTCTTCAGGACCGAGAGGACCCAGCCCCGGGGTGGAGATCCCTCTGACATGACTAGAAGCTTTCTTACACAAGAGGGGTAGAGGGGTTGTCCTCTTTTGCAAAACTGGCAACAGATAGACAGGCAGACAGACAGATGGCATATGTCTGAAATTGGAAGATGTCATCCTCTCCAGGGATAAAGCAACAAAAATGCAGTATGTGTAAGGAACATTTTCTACTCTATACATATTACTTGCCATGTGATTTATTTTCAGTATAAACCTTCCTCCAGTTCTCAGTGGATTCACAACAGCATTGTACAACATATATCAAGTCAAAAGGACCGTGAAAGTTTAGTGCAGAGAAAATAGCAGCCGTCGGTTTTCATCAGACATACACAACATGTGGCCGGGGACCTGTAATGCCTTTCTCTGCGGCCCACAGACACAATGCACAACACGCACACCACAAGATTAGAAGACTATGGAGAGTATAAATAAGGCCAACAATCATCTACTTCTTACCCATATTGCATCTTATCTCATAGCAGATAGAGGAGGTTGCGGAGAGAAAGGCTTTGGATAAATGCAGATTGTTTTTCTTCATCTGCCTTACATGGAACTTTAGCAACTTTACAAAAATAACTCTTGCAGGACTTTTCTCTTCTTCTGTTTTAAGCGGAATGGGGGACAGAGTATCATACTGAGACTCAAACACTAGTGTGAACCTAACATAAAGCTCAAAAGGACCAGAATAAAATAAATAAATGAAATTTTTCTTCATTTTCCGCTGCCAGCATTTTGGCGGGGGTTAGCCGCTCCGGGATGTCAATGCAATCCATCAGCATTCCATCGCGGCATCCCACTCCTGAATAGGCCCGGATGAACGGGCCTAATCAGGAGGGAGTCTCGAGCCACGGACACCACAGGCAGAATATACAGCAAGATCGAGCAGGAGGCTTCTTTTTTCCATGTCCTGCTGCAATCTCTGCTTACCATTGAAAACAATGGATGGATTCGGGAAGAATCTGCTCTGGATTCAGGGGTGATATCAATCCCCAAATCCACGGCAAATTCCTCCGTGTGAACTGACCGATAGTGGCTACCCTGCTCTATAACAGAATCCAGGCCATGGCATGGAGCGGTTAGGAAATCAACACCAGGGTATGTATGTAAAAGATTTCTAGACACAAGGTAAATTATTTCAACTGGAGAAACATTAAATTTGTACAGTAATATGTTGGAGAACTCTTAAAATTTGCTATGAGAACCACAAAACTGGCCGGCATGAATAAAAGAAGAGGTCAGCAACAAAATTCATTCAATGTTTGAAATGGTTTATGGTTGATCATGTCACCACTGAGACATTTTGCTGGTGACATGACACTTGTAGGGGCATCTACTGTAGGAATTGCAGCACAGCACACAGCCATGGAGAACAAGGATCATCTCATTGTAAATGGCTACAAGAATCTGATTGCACAAGTTCCACTGCCTGACCATTAGAGCTTGATGGAATTCACTTAATGGGTAAGACACAATCCATTATATTAAAGAAATAAAAAGCACTGGATGGAATGAAAACCTCTGATGGGGCTCTTACAGAGCATCTAACAGAGGAAGGGCTGGCAGGAGGAAGTAAGAGACAACTATATCATGTCATGTTCATAGGCTCCTCTCCAGTGATTCTGGCACAGTTGGTATTTTTTCTCTAGCCCCCACCATTCCCAAGCAATCAGTGTTGTAAATTTCGGTGCCTGATACGCTACTTAGGCTCTTTACTGTTAGTTGGTCAGTGTCAGGTAGGTGCAAGAAGGGGGATGAGATTCAGAGCTCCATCCAATCAGAGGACAACAGTGTCAAAGATCACAATCACACCCCTTGCCTAAAGTCTAAATAGAATATCAGGCACCAAAAGTAGCTGCTTTGATTGGTGGGGCTAGAGATAAAATTCCAACTGTGCCAGAATCAGTGTAGCAGTGACCATTCAACGATGCAAAGAGTTGAACTTTGCAGAGATGGCGAAAAATCCTCTTTATGTGTCAATAAAAGAAGCTATTCAAAAGTTGTGTCTTCCTATTTTGTGCCTAAGTAATAAACATGCAGTGAAAGGGCTGTAAGGAAGTGGGGAGACATCAGTGTGCTGAATTCCGCTTTCTAGCAGTATATACAACACATCTACCGGTATGAGGGCGTGAAAGGGCCACTTTAAGTATTCTTTCTTCTGGTGAAAATATTAGCTATGGTTCTATAAAATGAAATGTACAAACCAGTTATTTCAAACCCATTTGAAATAAAGCCGGTTCTTCAATCCTTACTCTTAGAGAATATGCACCACATTTTGTATTTATTTCACAGCACTAGTCTTTGATATTGCACTACAGCAGAATGCTACTGCCACCTAATGTATATACCAGGAAATGAAAGAAAGGCATGAATGAAGGCGATTTTACATTGCACTGTTTGGAACAAGGGTTACTTTGTGGCAGTTTTTCAAGCACACAATAGGTTATCAGTACTTAAATATTGCGAGTCCAACACCCGGACTTTGTTCTGATAAGCTGATCCAGCTGCCTCTGGGTGCTGGAATTTTTAGGGAAGGATGGAGCCAGAAGTAGTTCCTGTAGAATTTTTTTGTCCGCTGGAAAAAAAATGGGCTTTTGACGGATTGGGTGTAAACGGACACAAGATAAAATCCCATTGAAATTAATGAAAATTTTAACGGATTTCTGACGGTTTAGTTAGTGTCCGTTGCTAAAATCTTGTAACGGACAATAGCTACGGACACTGCTGAGGGTCACCAATGGTAGTGTGAATGCCCCCACAAATGCAAGCTCACTGATCAAATACTGATAAGTCTATGGTGTGAACAAGTCATCGTTATGAAAACTGCCTAGGGTTCTGATAAACCCCTTTAAGGATAAGACCCCATATTGCAAAAACACAGCTATTTTTGTTGCAGATTTTCTGCGATTTTTCAACCAAAGTCAGGAGTGGATTGAGCAGAAGGTAGAAGTATAAGCACTTCCTATATATTTCCCATTCCTTTTGTACCCATTCTTGGCTTTGGTTCAAAAAACCGCAGTTAAACCTGCAAGAAAAAAAGCTGGGTTTCCGCAACTTGGGGTTTCAACTTAAGGGTCATTTTTACTTTTACAGTAATACACATAATTTGCTTTCTCCATGTTGGCATTCCCATTTTAAGTCTATGTGGGAATACAAAATATTGTAAAAGTTGTAGTTTATATATACCCAGTTTGAAGCCGACCTAAATCTAAGAATGTAAATTGATAGTACAAGCTGTTCAGGTCAGGGGAATATCAGATATGTTGGGGTTCTGTTATGTAATAGACTTTACTCTAAATGCAGTAAGATACAATTCAGCAGATTTACTAATACAACCTACACATACACTCAAGACTGTGGAGTCAGAGTAAGTTTTGGTGAAGTCAGAAACAAGCATCTGACTCCAGCTTTAAACTAAAATGAATTGATTTTCTTAAATTATATTGTTATTGATATTGTATTATTAAATATATAGTTACATATTTGTTTTCTTATCAATTCAATCACTAGATTTGTTATGAATTAGAGGCTTACTGCTTCTGTCCAACCATGGCTGTCAGCCATCTATGAAAGAGTGAAGGCCTCAGTGGTTTGTTAGGGAACACTAGTGAACAAACAGCATCTTGAAGACCAAGGAACTCACCAGAAGTTTAAAGCAGTGTTAGATTATAAAGACATCTCACAACCTTTGAGTACTGTATATTAGTAAATGGGACCAGCAACTGCAATGAATACAATGCAAGAATATTTTATTCCCTGGATAACCCTTTTAAGGCAGGGTTCACACTAGCGTCGGTGTCCGACAGCTAGTGTCCAATGCTAATGTCCACGCAAAATCTTGCGCGGACGTTAGCATCGGACACTAACTGTGTCCATGACATTTTGCATTGATTTAATGTCATCATGTGCGTTCTGCCCTTAAGTGTCCGTTCACAAAGATGTCCGATTTTTCAAGAGGACAAAAAAACCTACATGATGTGGACACACACGGACTGTAAAAGAATGCACATGATGTCCCTTTAAATCAATGCAAAATGTAACGGACACAGTTAGTGTCCGATGCTAACGTCCGCGCAAGATTTTGCGTGGACATTAGCATTGGACATTAGCTGTCGGACACCGACGCTGGTGTGAACGCCCCCTAAGAAGTTAAATAAAGAGCTCAGAAAGACCACTATAAGAGTATTACAAAATTACAACTTACCTCAAACTCCTTGATGAAATAGCGGGTTTCACCCTGAATGATCGGCCGGTGATCCAAGAGTCTGGAATGAATTTCTCCAACATCTGTAAAAATAATTTACAAACAAAAATAAAAGGTCTTACACTATGCCACCATTTTAAAAAGACCATATGCCGCTGTCATTGTTCTACATCTGACTAAAAGGGAGCATTCACACTGCATTTTCGTTATTAAGAAAAAAATATATACTGTGCTGTAAATATATTTCTACTTGATGTCTCAAAGAGACACTCCATTGGATGAATGAGCCAGGAGCTCTCCTGCTACAAACACCAAATGGAAACCCTGCTGCTGGTACTAGTAATGCTACAAACCCACATTACCCAGGTTATATAGGTTTTCAAAGCAATTTTAAGCCACTTACTTCACTTATGAAAAGTAGGAGGGGCGTGAGAGTGGTTAAGCTGGAAGATTTATCAAACACGACTTTTTAAAAAGTCACAAAAATCTCTGGGTGGTCCAGGGAAAAAAATATTTTTTAAATCGGCCAGGGGTGGTGGTGCCTCCCGTAGTCCTCCTGGTCCATTGTTGTTTTCCAACGTATACCCACACCGCACATGACCACTGAAGCCAATCAGCGGCCTCAGAGAAGGGCACATGATGTCACTACCTGTGACGTCCCATGGTGTCTTCCCGAGACCGCTGACTGACCTTGGTGGTCACGTGACTGCTGAGGCCAATCAGCGGCTTCAGTGGGAGAGATCCGGGATGTCACAGCTGGTGAGCAGTTTCACTTTGAGAAGACACCGGAGCTCCAGGGACAGGTGACTATAATTTTTTTTCCCACCTTCCCCAGACTATTTAAAAAAAACATTTTTTTGCCCATATAACCCCTTTAAAGACATTTGGTGCAAATTACAACAACGCAGACTCCAGCGAAAACTACTTTGACAATTCAGTGCATGATGAATCTCCCCCACTGACTAATGGTGTTTTATTGCTCCTTTAGAAGGGTACCACTAATGATAAGCTATTCAGAGTGTATCCAGCTGCTAGGACACACAACAATCAGCTAGCATTTTTGTTGGAATCCAGCAGCGATTATTTAAGGCGGTGTTCCGGGCTAAAAATACTGACGACCTATCCTTTAAGGATTGGTTAACAATACCAGATTGTGAGGTCGGTTGTTCTCAGCACCTGATGCACTGAGAATTGAGCAGAAAGCAGACAGTGCTGTGAATGGGAACTAAGCTCAGACCGCTCTACTTCCTGCTCTATTGTCTGTATATCAGCTGATGAGAACTATCTTTAGGATAGGTTATCAATATGTTTAGCCCGGAAAACCACTTTATTTGGAGTCAGTTGGTTTTTGATTGATTTAAAAAATTTTTTTTTAAAAAAGCAATAAATGCAAAACCATTTTGCCCTTCAGAATTTGCATCTACGCATCAAAGCCTCTGATGCAGATGTGAACAGGGTTATTCTTTTAGTCAAGGAAACTTAATTTTGGCCAATGAAAATGATCTAAAAAAACAAAAACCAACCCTGCAATATTCCCGTTTAGCTCCCTGATGCTTTAGCGGTGCTACACAATGTTTTTTGTTTACTCACTTGGATCAAAGTTGTGCCATACAGTCATGTAAACGCTGTAACAATGGTGTGCCATGAATCCATGTAATCGCTACAGCAAAAAATGTGCCATATATCTATGTGATCTTTACAGCAAAGTTGTGCCATACAGTCATGGAATCACTTCAGCAATGGTGTGCGATACATCCATGTGATTATTGCAGCAAAGTTTCACCAATACAGTCATCTAGTTGCTGAAGTAATGGTGTGCCATGAATCCATGTAATCGCTACAGCAAAAATGTGCCATAGATGTATGTGATCATTGAAGCAAAATTGTGCCACACATCCATGTGATCGCTGCAGCAATGATATACAACACATCCATGTGATCGCTGCAGCAATGACATGCCACACATCCATGTGATCGCTGCAGCAATGACATGCCACACATCCATGTGATCGCTGCAGCAATGACATGTCACACAACCATGTGATCGCTGCAGCAATGACATACAACATATCCATGTGATCGCTGCAGCAATGACATACTACACATCCATGTGATCGCTGCAGCAATGACATACTAGACATCCATGTGATTGCTGCAGCAATGACATACTAGACATCCATGTGATTGCTGCAGCAATGACATACTACACATCCATGTGATTGTTGCAGCAATGACATACCACACATCCATGTGATCGCTGCAGCAATGACATACTAGACATCCATGTGATTGCTGCAGCAATGACATACTAGACGTCCATGTGATTGCTGCAGCAATGACATACCACACATCCATATGATTGTTGCAGCAATGACATACCAGACATCCATGTGAACGCCGCAGCAATGACATACTACACATCCATGTGATTGCTGCAGCAATGACATACCACACATCCATGTGATCGCTGCAGCAATGACATACCACACATCCATGTGATCGCTGCAGCAATGACATACTACACATCCATGTGATCGTTGCAGCAATGACATACCACACATCCATGTGATCGCTGCAGCAATGACATACCACACATCCATGTGATCGCTGCAGCAATGACATACTACACATCCATGTGATCGTTGCAGCAATGACATACCACACATCCATGTGATCGCTGCAGCAATGACATACCACACATCCATGTGATCGCTGCAGCAATGACATACCACACATCCATGTGATCGCTGCAGCCTTTGAGCCATACACTAGCTTCATTTTGTATATACATATATTAGATATATATTACACACACACAGCACATGATCACAAGGTATAACACGACTAGAGGAGACCTATGGAGCGCCAAGTTATCACAGTAGTTATGTTTGACAATATCTTAGAATCCTAGAGAGTAGCTTGAAGTCAGAGGAGCAGATTCCACTGCTTTCCCATGTTGCTATCTCTTGCTCACTCCTTAGAACGTGACTGGCTACCACATTCTCTTCCAACTCCCCTGCAGTATGAAGCCACCATACCCTTGATGATAAGCTGGGTCGCTGGCCCAACAAAGTAGCCATTCTCCCGCTTCGGGCTCAGCACTAGCGGGGTAGTAGCGGCAGCCTTGGCCGGTGAACCACTACTCATCTCCTCGCTGTGGCCGCTGGCTCGTAGTATGGCGTACTGTATGTCACATGAGCCTGGTACATAGCCCCGATACCCTGCAGCTTCTTACTGACTCCAGGTACCGTGTCACTGCCAGCCGCCCTTTACTTTAACGCGGCTTCTGATTGGTCTCACTCTGAGCTCGTAACGTATCAGATTTGTGTCGCGCCTCATCATTGGTTCAATGCAATTCCACGCCCATTGTTGTGTGTGTGAGGAAGTGCAGTCAGGACTGGACACCAGTGTGTCGCCTGTATCAGAGAAGTGTGTGCAGAACTCTATTGGTGTCGCCGCCTGTGGTTGTAATAACAAGGCTCTGAGTCCTGATTACTAATATATACACCAGTAGGTGGCGTCTATATGAGTTTTTGTGCCAATGTTATAGATGCCCTTGTAATGCTCATGGAAAGGGATTTTAACAATATAAAAGACTTCCTTATGGAGTTGTGACATGTTTTGTAGTGATGTTATCCACAGGATAGGGTGTCAGTATCAGATCGGTGCGGGTCTGACGCTATTTAATTGAATAGGCGCACAGCTGCTTCTGCCCATATACCGCATATACCGCTTCCAGTGTCCAGAGGCAGGTGGATCTTGTAACACAAAGATTGCCATGTCGTCCTGCGACACCTTCACTAAAGTGAGTCTACCATTGGCTATATTGTTTTATAAATAAGCATATCTTTATTTAGCCTTTCGAAAGGCTATTCCAGGCGTACCTTTCATTCATTGATCCATGCCGCCTGAAGTATCACAATACTTATGCAGATCAGATATTATGCAGAAGCTTGTAGAGAACGGACTTAGTGTTATCTGTGTGTTTACATAGAGAGATAACAGACTCAGCTTTATCAGCAAACTGCAATTAGCTGAACTGATTGGCAGAGCAGTGAGTGATGTCACTTGTCCTATCCCCCAGGTCCATGGTTATAGCAACACTATGTAAACAATGGGAGGAATAAGTTCACATAGCAGGAAAACAAAGCAGAATTTCTAAAGCAATATATTTAGGAAAAGTCTTCAATTTACATAAGCTACCAGCACAGATAGGACCCTTGAGATGGGACAACCCCTTTAACCCATTTTTCTTGATATACTAATTACTGTTCAGGGAGCATCGGAAGCCTTCTTGATCTTCCCTGTGCACTGCAGTGTCATCAGCAGCCTCCATTTCTCACCGCCCCCTTCTCTACAGATGATCCCTCATTCTACACCTCTTCATTGCTTCCAGAGCAGCTAATCACGTACAGCGCATGTGCAAGATTTTAATCACGCTGTATGTGACTAGCTACTCTGAAGTAAGCAATGAAGAGGTGTAGGAGGAGGGATCATCTGCAGAGAAGGGGGCGGTGAGAAACAGAGGCAGCTGATGATGCAGTGGTGCTCAGGGAACAGGGATAATGCTTCCAGTGCACACTGAAGCGTATTTAACATATCAAGAAAACCAGGTTAATTTAAAAAAAAAAAAAAAACAGCTGAGAGGATCAATGACTGAAAGGTATGCCTAGAATAGCCTTTCTAAGGGCTATGTAAAGATATGCTTATGTAAAAAATGATATACTCATTGATAGACTCCATTTAAAAAGGATCTTTCACCTCCTGGGGCACATTCGGTTTTATATATATAGCTAGAAAGCCGATAGTGTGCTTTCACTTCCTGTGCCCCCAGTGAAGAGCTATCGGTGCCAGTACCATAGCTCTTCACTGTCAGAAGGGCGTTTCTGACAATCAGTCAGGAATGCCCTTCCTCACAGTAGTGTCTATAGCGCTGTACTGTGAGAGGGGGCGTTCCTTACCGTCCAGCAATGACGGTGGGCAGTGAGGAACGCCCCCCTACCTGTCTATGCTGTGGAGCGGGAAGGAACGCCCCCTCCCTCTCCTGATAATACTCGTCTATGGACGAGCGCTGTGAGCAGAGGGGGGGGGGGCATTCCTCCCCGCTCCACAGCACAGCGCGATAGGCGCCGCGAGGCAGAAGGACGTCTCTGGCTAATGGTCAGAAACGCCCTTCTGACCATAGAAGAGCTACGGTACCGGACCGTAAGCTCTTCACACCGGGCACAGATCGGGAAAGCCAACAGTGCGCTGAATTCAGCGCACTGTCAGCTTTCCGGCAGTATATAACACTGCATGTGCCCAGATATGGTGAAAGGTCCTCTTTAAGTGATACTAATTCTGCAGAGCAAAAACACATTTGGGAACATAAATCAATGTTTTTTGCATCGCCATCTTCTGAGAGGCATAATATTTTTATTTTTCAGTTGACAGTGTTGGTCCAGGGCTTATTTTTTGCGGGACAATGTGTGCTTTTTATTGGTACTGTTGTGGGATTAATATGACTTTTAGATGACAAAAAAATCACTACTTCCGGCAGTTTTTTTCCGTCTGACAGCTAATGAAGCAGGTCTTAGCAGTCAGATACAGCTAAGATCCGTTTCAATTACATCGGCACTGACAGGGAATCCTTCCCTGACTGCTCGACGTAATTTTACTATAGGACAGTCAGGAAGGACCTGTCAGTGCCGACGTAATTTTACTATGGACAGGTCATTAAGGGGTTCAACATTCTTGCAAATATAAGTAGTTTAAAATTCTGCAGTGTTTTAAAGATCTTCTCTAATGATCTTAATAGTGACAGTCTGTTGCCTTGATCGGTTCCTTTTGAAGCCTTTCTTGGCTCAAAAAACCAATGCAAAATCTGCAACGACTGTGTGTAGTCTTTGGGTTAGTACAAACGGCAGGGATGGAACACAAATTGATATCCACTTGTCATCTGTGGTTTTCACTGACCCATACAATCCAAATGAATTGATAGAGCCGCAATTCCAGACAGGTATAGTAGCTGCTCCGTAATTTGGGCAAAAAACAGAACCGCAAAAACTACGATTTGAAAAGTATACTTTTATCCGCAATTGCAGATAAAAAGTACGTTCATATACATGAGGCCTAAAAGATGACTCTCTTGATTGATCATGTAGGGGTCATGAGGAAAGGCTTTTCCATACTGCAGATATAACATGAGCATCCATAAAGCTTATAATATTTATATAGTACAGAAATGAAATGCCTTTTAAAATAGTTTTATGTCATTGCCCTCCCTGGAAAGCTAGAAAATTTTGAGATGCATGGAAAGAATTTCTATTTAGGGAACCTATGGGAGATATAAAAGGAAAGACAGATTTTCTGAACCCAGAGGCAAGATTTGTATGAACTGCAGTATATCCTAATTACTTACGCATTGTGGCAGATATAAGGCCTTGCATTGGAACATCTGCGTAACTCTGCTCAGTGACGAGAAAATCATATAGAATAATGTGAATACTTCCTTAGCAATAAGGAATGTAACAACTTTGAAATACACAAGTGTTCTTACAGATACACTACCAATCAAAAGTTTGGGATCACCCAGACAATTTTGTGTTTTCCATGAAAACTCACACTTCTATTTATCAAATGAGTTGCAAAATGAATAGAAAATAAGTCAAGACTTAGAAATAATGATTTTTATTTGAAATAATAATTTTCTCCTTCACACTTTGCTTTCGTCAAAGAATGCTCCGTTTGCGGCAATTACAGCATTGCAGACCTTTGGCATTCTAGTTGTTAATTGTCTGAGGTAATCTGGAGAAATCTCACCCCATGCTTCCAGAAGCCCCTCCTACGAGTTGGATTGGCTTGATGGGCACTTTTTGCGTACCATACGGTCAAGATACTCTCACAACAGCTCAATGGGGTTGAGATCTGGTGACGGCGCTGGCCACTCTATTACAGATAGAATAGCAGCTGCCTGCTTCTTCCCTAAATAGTTCTTGTATAATTTGGAGGTACTTTGGGTCATTGTCCTGTTGTAGGATGACATTGGCTCCAATCAAGCGCTGTCCACAGGGTATGGCATGGCGTTGCAAAATGGAGTGATAGCCTTCCTTATTCAAAATCCCTCTTACCTTGTACAAATCTCCCACTTTACCAGCACCAAAGCAACCCCAGACCATCACATTACCTCCACCATGATTGACAGATGGCGTCAGGCGTCTTCCAGCATCTTTACAGTTGTTCTGCATCACACAAATGTTCTTCTGTGTGATCCAAACACCTCAAACTTCGTTTCGTCTGTCCATAACACTTTTTTGCAATCTTCCCCTGTCCAATGTTTGTGTTCTTTTGCCCATATTAATCTTTTCCTTTTATCAGCCAGTCTCAGATATGGCTTTTTCTTTGCCACTCTGCCCTGAAAGACAGCCTCTTCACTGTAGACATTGACACTGGTGTTTTGCGGGTACTATTTAATGAAGCTACCAGTTGAGGACCATGTAAGGCGTCGATTTCTCAAACTAGAGACTCTAATGTACTTGTCTTGTTATCCAGTTCTGCAGCCTGGCCTCCCACTTCTCTTTCTACTCTGGTTAGAGCCTGTTTGTGCTGTCCTCTGAAGGGAACAGTACACACCATTGTAGGAAATCTTCAGTTTCTTGGCAATTTCTCGCAAGGAATAGCCTCCATTTCTAAGAACAAGAATAGACTGTTGAGTTTCACATGAAAGTTCTCTTTTTCTGGCACATTTTGAGAGTTTAATCGAGCCAACAAATGTAATGCTCCAAATTCTCGACTAGCTCAAAGGAAGGCCAGTTTTATAGTTTCTCTAACCAGCAAAACTGTTTTCAGCTGTGCTAACATACTGCACAAGGGTTTTCTAAACATCCATTAGCCTTCTTACACAATTGGCAAACACAATGTACCATTAGAACCACTGTAGTGATGTTTGCTGCAAATGGGCCTCTATACACCTATGCAGATATTGCATTAAAAACCAGACGTTTACAGCTAGAATAGTCATTTTCCACATTAACACTATATAGAGTGTATTTCTGATTCATTTAATGTTATGTTCATTGAAAAAAAACGGCTTTTCTTTCAAAAATAAGGAAATTTCTAAGTGACACTAAACTTTTGAACAGTATTATAACTGATATGAAGTATTTAAAGGGACATTCAGGCTGAGGCCCTGCATTGCAGGAACTGATTTTTTTTGTTGCAGATTTTGTTGCATTTTTTGAGCCACAGGCAAGAATAGTTACAAAAAGAATGGGACAACAAAAAAAAAGCTACAGTTCCACAACGTTGGAATATATCCTCCCTACAGAATCTATAGTTATTAATAATAATAATAATAATAATAATAATAATAATACTACATTTATTTATATAGAACTGTAGACAGCTATTGGCTTTAAGTGTCCTTCAGTTGATTTACTCACTTCTTTACCTGTAAGGCCAGGGCTTCACTTTGTGTAGTGCTAGTAATTGATTTTAAGGGGTAGTTCACATGGAGGAAAATGATGAGGAATTTGAGAAATTCACCTCAGATTCTTCTTCCATCCCAGCCCCCTGGCTCCATTCGGTAGAATACTAAAACGTCATCCTGGGACGCATATTGCACTCTACATGGTCTTTGAATCCTTTTCTCTTCTCCCACCTTTCCACCCCCTTCCTCTTTTGTAGTCTCCCACTATGTACTATGTGTTCAATGATTTCTGCTTTGATATGTATTTGTTACTTTTTTCTTGTTTGCCTCTTTTTTGGTTTTCCATATTCTTGTTTTGTTTGTAAAACACAAATATTTAAATAAAAACTACAGTTTAAAAGAAAAAAAAAATACTAAAACAGATAAATGGGCCTAAACAACAGGGTGTCTTCCGCTGCTGACAATTTGTCTCAAACTCAGCTACAGCTAATTTGAGTTTCTAGGCCTCGGGTAGAGCCGACTGTGCATGCCCGCAGCCACAAAAAAAATGGCTGCTTACATAGTAAGTAAGTGGCCATTTTCTTGTCGCCTGTGGGCATGATCATTCGGCTTTGCCCTAGGCCCGAAGCCTAGAAGTTTGAAGACACTGGAAGAAGACACGTAAAGAGGCCGCTCCTGAAGAAGATGGAGGCGGTGCTGGAGGGTTCTCTCGCAGCATTGGGGACGCCCCCAGTGCTGCAAGAGAACTCATTTGCATACCGACAAAAACCGGGATTTATACCGAACGCCAGCGCGGAGAAGACATCTAAAGGTAGAAGAAGAGTAGCCTTTCTTAAGGCTATTCCTACGTGTCAACGAGAAAAAAATTCGATTTTAATGGTAGAATCCCTTTAAATGGTTTTCTTTAGACTTACAGATAGTAGTTGTGACATTTGTGCTTGGCTAGTTATTGTTAATAACTAGAGATGAGCGAACACTATTCGAAATGGCCGTTTCGAATGGCACACACCCATAGGAATGAATGGAAGCGGCCGGCACGCTGACTTTGCCGGCGGCCGGCCGCTTAACCCGGCTGCGTCCATTCATTCCTATGGGTACGTGCTATTTGAAACGGGAGTTTTGAACAGAGTTTTCTCATCTCTATTAATAACCCCAACACCTTCTGCAAAAACTCCAACACCTTCTTGCATTAGTCTTATCTATGATTTTGTAAAGAAATTTGTTGTCTATATGTGCATAGTTATATCCTGTACTGTGAAAAGAAACAAGTGATGGGACTCACTGAGCATAATTTACAGGGATATTCCAATCCTAAATTTACCCCTATCCACAGGAAAGGGAACCAACGGAAATAACTGAGCATCATCAGTGATCAGTGTGATTCCCAGTGGTCGAGCACTAACTCGATCAGCAAGAAGACCTCTATCCTATTGATATGGGAATGACTTGTGACTGGAATTGCCTTGAACAATAGCATATGCCTTTATTGTGTTTTTTTGCTATGATGGTATTCCGTGCACTTGTTGTCATTTTGTGTTACTGCAGACAAATAATGGGATAACTATGCCACATGCAGTTAGTATGTACTACACTATACTGCATAGATTTTAGACTTTGCTACTGAACCATGTTATTTTTCTACAGGCTGCTTACCAATCGTAATCCACCACAGTGCTATTTTGTCCAAATGGCGCAAATCCAAGTGAAAGGCTGGCAATAGGCAGGGAGACCCAAACCTGTTGAGGCATTCTCTTCCTGGCTAAGGGATATTAGGCTGACAGCTACTACAGCAAATAAGTGGGGGGAAGGGAAATACAACTTGTGTGAGCAGAATAAGTCCATAGGCTGCGTCTCTGATGGAAGATCAGGGCTGCTGCAGTCATGATAGCTAGAAGTTGTTGGGATGTTATGCTGATCTTGGTCAAAGCCAGCCCCGGGCTGCTGTATTTGGAATGGTGCCGTTTCTGATTATCCGTATGGCTACTGTGTTTGATGCTCAACCTGGACAGACAGGCCTGGCAGGCAAAAACTGCTCAGGCAGATGATGTCAGGAAAGACAAAAATTATTTAGTGCAAGTCTAAGAAGACAGATGACACCCAGCAGGAACAGCAAGCCAAATCTGTAGAATCCACAATACAGCTGGCTAGCCCCAGGGGGGATGCCTTTTTGGAGTGGAATAGACATCACCAATGAGCTGTCAAATTAGCTCATAAGGCTGGAAAGTCTGCAGAGATTGAGTTCCTCCAATGGAGAAATAGTTTAATAGATAAAGAGTGTACTAAACAGCTATGGTGTATAAAATGGGAAGAACAAGCTTGAAATATCTAGTAATCTCAAGTATTTTTATCAACTCTTTTTAAGACTCAGAATCAAGGCAAGCCTGTAGGACAGTGAGCAACAAGTAATACTTTCATAGACGTCTTTAATCTAATCTGCTATGAGATTCGGTATAACCCTAGAGCTTGACTTTAATTGCAATGGGCTGGTGTAATAAATCCAAGTTCTGAGACCAGAATTAGAAGGTACCTGTCTATCCAAAGGCTCAGTGCAACGCTCAGATATATGGTCACATATCCACCTCATCATTTTTGCTATAAAATTCACCTCCTGCCTGAAGAAAGCTATAATTCAGTTTTAATAAATCAAGAATAACATTAGGCATGGACAATATAGCGAAATGTTCCCAGGTAGAATTTATAGAATTTAGACTTTTGTAATAAAGTACAGTCCGAATCTCTAATAACAAAAATAATGGAAAATACTGACAGGAAAATAATGTTAGGTTGCAAACTTGTACATGTAAAAAGATTATTATGTCTATATTATGTTTTCATGTAATGTTTATTACTGTTACATTGTGAATAATTACTCATATGGTATGGTAATATGAACCCAATATTAATGTTACACTTCTACTTAGCACTTAAGAGTGATGCTAGGTTCACACCTGTGTTCGGGGTCTCCGTTCTGTGGTTTCCGTCTTCTGCATGCCAGAAGATGGAAACCGCAGACCGGGTCCGGCCGTGAGCAGCGGTGAGTGTTTTATGCTCTCCGCCGCGAAACCGGTTTTTCTAATCCGGACACAGAGTACTGCATGTCCGACTCTGTGTCTGGATTATAAAACCCAGTTTCGCGGCGGAGAGCATAAAACGCTCACCGCCGCTCACGGCCGGACTGCTTTCTCACCCATTCAAATGAATGGGTGAGAAAGACTCCTGCAGGAAACGGAAACCTGCAGTACGGAGAGGAGAACGCAGATGTGAACGAGCCCTGAATGTGACTGTGATTCAACCTAACAGTCAGCAATCCAAGCCTGCTGGCATTAAATGGTCACACATTTTTCAGGTAACTTAGTCTCATAGTCCATAGGATAGGGCAGGGGTCCTCAAACTTATCAAACACGAGGCCAGTTCACTGTCCTTCAAACCACTGGAGGGACAAAATATAGTTTAAAAAAAAATTAAGATTATATGCTCCACAATAGCGCCCCCCACAGTATTATATGCTCCACAGCAGGCCCCTCCCATAGTATAATATGCTCCACAGTATGCCCCCCCACACAGTATTATCTACTCCCCAGTACGCCCCCCCACAGTATTATCTGCTCCTCAGTATACCCCCCCCAGTATTATTTGTGCCTCAGTACCGCCCCACTGTATTATCTGCTCCTCAGTACGTTCCTCCCACACCCAATAGTATTATCTGTGCCTCAGTACCGCCCCACTGTATTATAGGCTCCTCAGTATGCCCCCCCACTGTATTATATGCTCCTCAGTGCACCCCCCACCCCACTGTATTATATGCTGCTCAGTACACCCCCCCAGCCCAATGTATTATATGCTCCTCAGTATCCCCACATTTTATTATATGCTCCTCAGTACACACTCAGTACACCCCACCCCACGTTTTGCTCCTCATTACGCCCCCCCCCCCACCCCAGTGTATTATATGCTCCTCAGTACGCCCCCAACCCCACTATATTATATGCTCCTCGGTACAAAACACACAATCACACACACACTCTTTCATACTTATCCATGAAGAGCTGCCGTGCGTCCTCCTCCTTCAGACTGCAGGCACGATGACGTCATTGCACCTGCGTTGGGGCAGAGGTTACTCTCTGCAGTCAGTGTAGGCCGCGGTTGCGATCCGCTCACTATAGGGGAATCGGATTCCCCGTTAGTGAGCGATGCAGGCGATGGCGCGCGGGCCACATGCAGCGGGCCGGATAAATGTCCTCGGTGGGCCGCATGTGGCCCGAGGGCCGTAGTTTGAGGACCCTTGGGATTGGAGATAATTTGCAGATCACTTGAGATCCAACTGCTCAGACCCTCACAGGCTATCTCTGGCATTCCCATTCAAATGCATGGAGTGGCAAACACGCTACCTGGCCACTGCTCTATTCAGAACAGGAGACAAAAGTCCCCCTTTCTCCTGATTAGTGAGGGTCTGAGCAGTTGTACCCCACTGAACTGCAAGTTATTCCCTATCCCGTACTTGTTTTGTGGAAAAAAAACCTTTAACCCCAATGTAATGCACTTTATTTAAAAATATTATTATTAAGACTGAAAAAACCCTCTACGGCTCCTTATACTAGGTATCTCCCGCCTCCTTAATTTGCTATTCACTATCTGTTACTAGGGAAAATCAGTCCTTAGAAACCAACAGACTCAAGACCAAACACAGGAAGAGGGAGACAGGTCTTTGGTCACAGCCTTTTCTTGTTCACACAAGGCTCTGCTGCTCTGTGTTCCCTGCCTGTACACTGCTCAGAGAGTCTGCAGCTTCTCACAGCTCATAGTGAGTATAAGGAGGGATCTATCTACTTCTGACTAGCTGTTTCTGTTATTGCTGATGGGATGTTTGTCATAGACAGCAAGCCACTTTCCTTATTATATTCAGATCTCTTTTTCTGTAGCAGGGATTTATTTTAGCTGGATAATATTGTGGTAGTATTGGGCTTTTCTCAGCTATTTATTTGCAATTTTACATTTACTTCTGGCAAAATCGTACATGTAAAGAAAATAGTGGTAGCGATGGATGGGGCAGGAGGCAGATTGCTCTTTATCGTATGTGTCTCCAACATGAGAGAGAAGTGCAAAATATGCTTCAGCAATTTTCAGCAGAAAAACCTGATAGGACACTGTGTATGAAGGGTTAAATAACAGAGAACAGATTCCCTAGCAAGACCATGCAGATATTTTAGCTTTTCATAAAAATGTAGGTACCTTTTAAATGTGACTTGCAGCACCACATATGTCGCACAGACACCAATTCATATGAGGCCATAAGCTAATGAGCACAACCAAATGCACATGCAGCTTGGCTCGCGATAGCTCAACTTCCCCTTACAATAACTCAGCTGTTAATATAAGGAGATGTTTCAGACCACCGGACTTTCCTCTACAACAGCCACTGCAGGGGAAATGTAGTATTACGGTACATTGTAGGCTGGGTGCAACAGAGATGTTGATATAGAGCAGTACTGGAATGAGTTGTAAAGGAGAACTCATTGAGGCAGATTTACTGAAAAAACATAGTCTAAAATTCTGGTACAATTTGTTCCTAAAACTAGTATTAACTAAGCTAACAAATAAGTGGTGTAAAGTTACACCAGACAGTCTAAACATGCACCAGTTTATTATCTGGCAGTATACGTAAATCTCCATCAATGACTTATGACACTTACTGGAAGGCAACTTTCCTACAAATCAGTTAATAAAATGCCCTGCATGAGCCAATCTAACTTTGCAATTGGGTAGGAAATCAGCAGCTAAAAGATAGGACACGTAAGCTCTAAGAATGAGAGCACTAAGTGGTGAGGTACACAAAATCTGCCTGTCCTATGGCACAACTCACAATACTGAGTTCCATACTTCATCTCCGCACAAGAACTGTTTTTAAGAGCTTCATGAAGTAGGCTGCCTTGGTCCCAAATTAGTTTGAGATTACCATACACAAAGCTAAGGATTGGCTGTATTGATGTAAATCACACAGCCACTGGACAGCCATCATAAGTGTAGCTTTGACACATACCCAATTGTGTCAACTAAAAATATTTTGGAAATTCCTGGGTAATGTTTAGTGTCCATAGGAGCTGTGCTAGGCAAATCACAGTGGCCAGCATTTACTAATGTAGATGCACCTGAACAGTAGCCGAAAAAGCACCCCAACTTGGCGCACTGCGGCGCATCTATGCCTCTGTTCCCCGAACTCCACTTTTTTAGACAGTGCGTGAAGCAGGTCAGGAATCTAGCTGTCCCAGAAAACTGGGGTGAGTTATACCACAAATCTAAGTCAGTCCCTGACTGGCCTAGATCTGTAACCAGGAACCAGAATTACTAAGAGGCGGTGTGTCTCACAGGAAAAGAGTTAAGACTGGCGTAAGGATTGCCAGTAGAGATGAGCGAACACTAAAATGTTCGAGGTTCGAAATTCGATTCGAACAGCCGCTCAATGTTCGTGTGTTCGAACGGGTTTCGAACCCCATTATAGTCTATGGGGAACAGATACTCGTTAAGGGGGAAACCCAAATCCGTGTCTGGAGGGTCACCAAGTCCACTATGACACCCCAGGAAATGATGCCAACACCTCTGGAATGACACTGGGACAGCAGGGGAAGCATGTCTGGGGGCATCTAACACACCAAAGACCCTCTATTACCCCAACATCACAGCCTAACAACTACACACTTTACACACTCAATACCACCTCTCTGACAGTAGGAAAACACCTTGAAACATGTGTATTTGGCACTTGCAGTGAGGAGAGCTTGTCACCAGCAGTGAATTTGGCCCTTGTAGTAAGTTGAGGTTGGCACCAACATTTGTTTTGAAAATCAGGGTGGATTGAGCCTCTAACCAGCAGAGTTTGGGCAAATTCATGGTGGAGGGAGCCTCTAAACACCCCAGTTTGGGCAAATTCATGGTGGAGGGAGCCTCTAAAAACCCCAGTTTGGACCAATTCATGGTGGAGGGAGCCTCTAACCAGCCCAGTGTGGGCAAATTCATGGTGGAGGGAGCCTCTAAAAAACCCAGTTTGGACCAATTCATGGTGGAGGGAGCCTCTAACCAGCCCAGTTTGGGCAAATTCATGGTGGAGGGAGCCTCTAAAAAACCCAGTTTGGACCAATTCATGGTGGAGGGAGCCTCTAACCAGCCCAGTTTGGGCAAATTCATGGTGGAGGGAGCCTCTAAAAAACCCAGTTTGGACCAATTCATGGTGGAGGGAGCCTCTAACCAGCCCAGTTTGGGCAAATTCATGGTGGAGGGAGCCTCTAAACAGCCCAGTTTGGGCAAATTCATGGTGGAGGGAGCCTCTAAACAGCCCAGTTTGGGCAAATTCATGGTGGAGGGAGCCTCTAACCAGCCCAGTTTGGACCAATTAATGGTGGAGGGAGCCTCTAACCAGCCCAGTTTGGGCAAATTCATGGTGGAGGGAGCCTCTAAACAGCCCAGTTTGGACCAATTCATGGTGGAGGGAGCCTCTAAAAAACCCAGTTTGGACCAATTCATGGTGGAGGGAGCCTCTAAACAGCCCAGTTTGGGCAAATTCATGGTGGAGGGAGCCTCTAACCAGCCCAGTTTGGACCAATTCATGGTGGAGGGAGCCTCTAACCAGCCCAGTTTGGGCAAATTCATGGTGGAGGGAGCCTCTAAACAGCCCAGTTTGGACCAATTCATGGTGGAGGGAGCCTCTAAAAAACCCAGTTTGGACCAACTCATGGTGGAGGGAGCCTCTAAACAGCCCAGTTTGGGCAAATTCATGGTGGAGGGAGCCTCTAACCAGCCCAGTTTGGACCAATTAATGGTGGAGGGAGCCTCTAAACAGCCAAGTTTTGGGAAATTCATGGTGGAGGGAGCCTCTAACCAGCCCAGTTTGGACCAATTCATGGTGGAGGGAGCCTCTAAACAGCCCAGTTTGGGCAAATTCATGGTGGAGGGAGCCTCTAAAAAACCCAGTTTGGACCAATTCATGGTGGAGGGAGCCTCTAACCAGCCCAGTTTGGACCAATTAATGGTGGAGGGAGCCTCTAAACAGCCAAGTTTGGACCAATTCATGGTGGAGGGAGCCTCTAAAAACCCCAGTTTGGACCAATTCATGGTGGAGGGAGCCTCTAACCAGCCCAGTTTGGGTAAATTCATGGTGGAGGGAGCCTCTAACCAGCCCAGTTTGGACCAATTAATGGTGGAGGGAGCCTCTAAACAGCCAAGTTTGGACCAATTCATGGTGGAGGGAGCCTCTAAAAACCCCAGTTTGGACCAATTCATGGTGGAGGGAGCCTCTAACCAGCCCAGTTTGGGCAAATTCATGGTGGAGGGAGCCTCTAAACAGCCCAGTTTGGGCACATTCATGGTGGAGGGAGCCTCTAACCAGCCCAGTTTGGACCAATTAATGGTGGAGGGAGCCGCTAAACAGCCCAGTTTGGACCAATTCATGGTGGAGGGAGCCTCTAAAAAACCCAGTTTGGACCAATTCATGGTGGAGGGAGCCTCTAACCAGCCCAGTTTGGACCAATTAATGGTGGAGGGAGCCTCTAAACAGCCAAGTTTGGACCAATTCATGGTGGAGGGAGCCTCTAAAAACCCCAGTTTGGACCAATTCATGGTGGAGGGAGCCTCTAACCAGCCCAGTTTGGGCAAATTCATGGTGGAGGGAGCCTCTAAACAGCCCAGTTTGGGCACATTCATGGTGGAGGGAGCCTCTAACCAGCCCAGTTTGGACCAATTAATGGTGGAGGGAGCCGCTAAACAGCCCAGTTTGGACCAATTCATGGTGGAGGGAGCCTCTAAAAACCCCAGTTTGGACCAATTCATGGTGGAGGGAGCCTCTAAAAAACCCAGTTTGGACCAATTCATGGTGGAGGGAGCCTCTAACCAGCCCAGTTTGGACCAATTAATGGTGGAGGGAGCCTCTAAACAGCCAAGTTTGGACCAATTCATGGTGGAGGGAGCCTCTAAAAACCCCAGTTTGGACCAATTCATGGTGGAGGGAGCCTCTAACCAGCCCAGTTTGGGCAAATTCATGGTGGAGGGAGCCTCTAAACAGCCCAGTTTGGGCACATTCATGGTGGAGGGAGCCTCTAACCAGCCCAGTTTGGACCAATTAATGGTGGAGGGAGCCGCTAAACAGCCCAGTTTGGACCAATTCATGGTGGAGGGAGCCTCTAAAAACCCCAGTTTGGACCAATTCATGGTGGAGGGAGCCTCTAAAAAACCCAGTTTGGACCAATTCATGGTGGAGGGAGCCTCTAACCAGCCCAGTTTGGACCAATTAATGGTGGAGGGAGCCTCTAAACAGCCAAGTTTGGACCAATTAATGGTGGAGGGAGCCGCTAAACAGCCCAGTTTGGACCAATTCATGGTGGAGGGAGCCTCTAAAAACCCCAGTTTGGACCAATTCATGGTGGAGGGAGCCTCTAAACAGCCCAGTTTGGGCAAATTCATGGTGGAGGGAGCCTCTAACCAGCAGAGTTGGTGGAAATCAGGGTGGAGGGAGCCTCTAACCAGCAGAGTTGGGGGAAATCAGGGTGGAGGGAGCCTAGTATTAGCAGAATTGTGCAACGCTTATGGTGGATGAGTATGAGGATGCGGAGGAATTGGAGAGGTTGAGTACAGACATGGAGTTTCATGTTGGGGTGCTTTACACAGGTGGGCACAAAAATGACGGCTCTACCCAGTGGTGGTTCATTTTTATCAAAGTGAGCCGGTCGGCACTCTCAGCTGACAGACGGGTGCGCTTGTCAGTGATGATGCCACCGGCTGCACTGAACACCCTCTCAGATAGGACGCTGGCGGCAGGACAGGACAGCACCTCCAAGGCATATAGGGCAAGTTCAAGCCACAGGTCCAACTTCGACACCCAATACGTGTAGGGCGCAGAGGGGTCGGAGAGGACAGGGCTGTGGTCGGAAAGGTATTCCCGCAACATGCGCCTATACTTCTCACGCCTGGTGACACTAGGACCCTCCGTGGCGGCACTTTGGCGAGGGGGTGCCATCAAGGTGTCCCAGACCTTAGACAGTGTGCCCCTCGTTTGTGTGGACCGGTGAGAACTTGGTTGCCTACTGGAGGAACTGCCCTCCCTGCCGCCAACGTCACATGCTGGAAACATCTCCATCATATTCTGCACCAATTGCCTGTGGCAAGCATTGATGCGATTGGCCCTCCCCTCTACCGGAATAAAAGACGAGATGTTGTTTTTATACCGGGGGTCAAGGATAGCAAAGATCCAGTACTGGTTGTCCTCCATGATTTTGACAATACGCTTGTCGGTTGTAAAGCACCCCAACATGAACTCAGCCATGTCTGCCACAGTGTTAGTTGGCATGACTCCTCTGGCCCCACCGGAAAGTTCAATCTCCATTTCCTCCTCATCCTCCATGTCTACCCATCCGCGCTGCAACAATGGGACGATTCGAAGTTGCCCGGAAGCCTCCTGTATCACCATCACATCATCGGACAACTCTTCTTCCTCCTCCTCCTCCTCCTCCTCCATTAAACGCAGTGAAGCGGACAGATGTGTGGACCTACTCTCCAGCTGTGACGGATCGGATGCTATCCCTAACTCCTCTGTGTGATCTGAGTTATCCCTGATGTCAATCAGGGATTCTCTCAGAACACACAAGAGCGGGATTGTAAGGCTCACCATCGCATCCTCAGAGCTCACCCTCCTTGTGGACTCCTCAAAGACCCGTAGGATGTCACAAAGGTCTCTCATCCATGGCCACTCATGGATGTGAAACTGAGGCAGCTGACTTTGTGGCACCCTAGGGTTTTGTAGCTGGTATTCCATCAAAGGTCTCTGCTGCTCAACCACTCTATTCAACATCTGAAACGTTGAGTTCCAGCGTGTGGGGACGTCGCACAAAAGCCGGTGTTGTGGCACATGCAGGCGTTGCTGGAGAGATTTTAAGCTAGCAGCGGCTACTGTCGACTTGCGAAAGTGGGCACACATGCGCCGCACTTTCACCAGTAGCTCTGGAACATTGGGGTAGCTCTTTAGGAAACGTTGCACCACTAGGTTGAAGACGTGGGCCAGGCATGGAACATGTTGGAGTCCGGCAAGCTCCAGAGCTGCTACCAGGTTCCGGCCGTTATCACAAACGACCATGCCTGGGCCCAGGTGCAGCGGCTCAAACCATATTGCCGTCTCATCGAGGAGGGCATCCCTCACCTCGGAGGCAGTGTGCTGTCTGTCCCCCAAGCTGATCAGCTTCAGCACAGCCTGCTGACGTCTACCAACGCCAGTGCTGCAACGTTTCCAACTCGTAGCTGGGGTCAATCTAACAGCGGAGGAGGAGGCGGTGGCGGAGGAGGAGGCGGTGGCGGAGGAGGAGGCGGTGGCAGAGGAGGAGGAGGGGGGTGTTCTTCTCGTGTCCCTGCCAGGAATGTTAGGCGGGGAGACGAGGTACACCGGGCCAGTTTGGGAAGCAGTCCCAGCCTCAACTACATTCACCCAGTGTGCCGTCAGTGAAATGTAGCGTCCCTGTCCGCATGCACTTGTCCACGCGTCGGTGGTCAAGTGGACCTTTGTGCAAAGCGCGGAACTAAGGGCCCGCCTGATGTTGAGTGACACGTGCTGGTGCAAGGCGGGGACGGCACACCGGGAGAAGTAGTGACGGCTAGGGACGGCATAGCGAGGTGCCGCAGTTGCCATCAGGTCCAGGAAGGCGGGAGTTTCAACAAGCCGGAACGCCAACATCTCCTGGGCCAGCAGTTTAGCGATGTTGGCGTTCAAGGCTTGCGCGTGTGGGTGGTTAGCAGTGTATTTCTGCCGCCGCTCCAATGTCTGAGAGATGGTGGGTTGTTGTAAAGAAACGCCTGATGGTGCCTTTGATGGTGCAGGAGAAGGAGATAAGACAGGACCAGGGGAGGATGAGGTAGAAGTCAACAAAGTGGCGGAGGCAGATGAAGTGGTGTCCTGGCTCGTCCTCTGGAGTGCATCGCCAGCACAGTCAGCAGTGGCAGTGGCAGAGGCAGAGGCAGTGGCAGAGGCAGTGGCAGTGGCGTGAACGGCAGGCGGCCTTTGTCCTGCCGTTGCTGCCTGCCACTGATTCCAGTGCTTGGATTCCAAATGACGGCGCATTGAAGTGGTGGACAGGTTGCTCTTCTCAGAGCCCCTAATCAATTTCGAGAGGCAAATTGTGCAGACAACACTATATCTGTCCTCGGCGCATTCCTTGAAAAAACTCCACACCTTCGAGAAACGTGCCCTCGAGGTGGGAGTTTTTCGGGGCTGGGTACGAACTGGAACATCTTGGGAGATTCCGGGTGTGGCCTGGCTTCGCCTAAGCTGCTGACCTCTGCCTCTGCCTCTAGCTACCCTTTTTGGTGCTGCACCTGCCTCAACATCCACACTACTTTCCCCGCTTGACATCCCCCCTGTCCAGGTCGGGTCAGTGTCCTCATCATCCACCACTTCCTCTTCCAACTCCTGTCTCATCTCCTCCTCCCGCACAATGCGCCGGTCAACTGGATGCCCTGACGGCAACTGCGTCACATCATCGTCGATGAGGGTGGGTTGCTGGTCATCCACCACCAAATCGAACGGAGATGGAGGAGACTCTAGTGTTTGAGCATCTGGACACAGATGCTCCTCTGTTAGGTTCGTGGAATCGTGACGTGGAGAGGCAGGTTGAGGGACAATGAAAGGAGCGGAGAACAGCTCTGGGGAGCAGGGACAGTTTGGGTTATTGTTCTGTAAAGCTTCGGAATTTTGGGAGGAAGGAAGACAAGACTGTTGGGTAATAGGAGGAGAGGAGGCAGAGTCTGACTGGCTGCTGGACAATGTGCTGTAAGCGTTCTCTGACAGCCATTGCAAGACCTGTTCCTGGTTCTCGGGCCTACTAAGGTTTGTACCCTGCAGTTTAGTTAATGTGGCAAGCAACCCTGGCACTGTGGAGTGGCGCAATGCTTGCTGCCCCACAGGAGTAGGCACGGGACGCCCTGTGGCTTCACTGCTACCTTGCTCCCCAGAACCATTCCCCCGACCTCGCCCACAGCCTCGTCCACGTCCCTTTCCGGGAGCCTTGCGCATTTTGAATTCCTAGTTAGAAATTGGCACTGTATACCAGTAGTAAAAATTGTGGGTGCACGTAACCCCAATATATTCTTTGAATTCCCAGTCAGACACTGGCACTATATGGCAGTAGCAAGAAATGAGGGTATTTGTATTCCCAATATATTCTTTGAATTCCCAGTCAGACAATGGCACTGTATACCAGTAGTAAAAATTGTGGGTGCACGTAACCCCAATATATTCTTTGAATTACCAGTCAGAAACTGGCACTATATGGCAGTAGCAAGAAATGAGGGTATTTGTATTCCCAATATATTCTTTGAATTCCCAGTCAGACAATGGCACTGTATACCAGTAGTAAAAATTGTGGGTGCACGTAACCACAATATATTCTTTGAATTCCCAGTCAGACACTGGCACTATATGGCAGTAGCAAGAAATGAGGGTATTTGTATTCCCAATATATTCTTTGAATTCCCAGTCAGACAATGGCACTGTATACCAGTAGTAAAAATTGTGGGTGCACGTAACCCCAATATATTCTTTGAATTACCAGTCAGAAACTGGCACTATATGGCAGTAGCAAGAAATGAGGGTATTTGTATTCCCAATATATTCTTTGAATTCCCAGTCAGACAATGGCACTGTATACCAGTAGTAAAAATTGTGGGTGCACGTAACCACAATATATTCTTTGAATTACCAGTCAGAAACTGGCACTATATGGCAGTAGCAAGAAATGAGGGTATTTGTATTCCCAATATATTCTTTGAATTCCCAGTCAGACAATGGCACTGTATACCAGTAGTAAAAATTGTGGGTGCACGTAACCCCAATATATTCTTTGAATTCCCAGTCAGACACTGGCACTATATGGCAGTAGCAAGAAATGAGGGTATTTGTATTCCCAATATATTCTTTGAATTCCCAGTCAGACAATGGCACTGTATACCAGTAGTAAAAATTGTGGGTGCACGTAACCCCAATATATTCTTTGAATTCCCAGTCAGAAACTGGCACTATATGGCAGTAGCAAGAAATGAGGGTATTTGTATTCCCAATATATTCTTTGAATTCCCAGTCAGACAATGGCACTGTATACCAGTAGTAAAAATTGTGGGTGCACGTAACCCCAATATATTCTTTGAATTCCCAGTCAGACACTGGCACTATATGGCAGTAGCAAGAAATGAGGGTATTTGTATTCCCAATATATTCTTTGAATTCCCAGTCAGACAATGGCACTGTATACCAGTAGTAAAAATTGTGGGTGCACGTAACCCCAATATATTCTTTGAATTACCAGTCAGAAACTGGCACTATATGGCAGTAGCAAGAAATGAGGGTATTTATAACCCCAATATATTCTTTGAATTCCCAGTCAGACAATGGCACTGTATACCAGTAGTAAAAATTGTGGGTGCACGTAACCCCAATATATTCTTTGAATTCCCAGTCAGACACTGGCACTATATGGCAGTAGCAAGAAATGAGGGTATTTGTATTCCCAATATATTCTTTGAATTCCCAGTCAGACAATGGCACTGTATACCAGTAGTAAAAATTGTGGGTGCACGTAACCCCAATATATTCTTTGAATTCCCAGTCAGACACTGGCACTATATGGCAGTAGCAAGAAATGAGGGTATTTGTATTCCCAATATATTCTTTGAATTCCCAGTCAGACAATGGCACTGTATACCAGTAGTAAAAATTGTGGGTGCACGTAACCCCAATATATTCTTTGAATTCCCAGTCAGAAACTGGCACTATATGGCAGTAGCAAGAAATGAGGGTATTTGTATTCCCAATATATTCTTTGAATTCCCAGTCAGACAATGGCACTGTATACCAGTAGTAAAAATTGTGGGTGCACGTAACCCCAATATATTCTTTGAATTCCCAGTCAGACACTGGCACTATATGGCAGTAGCAAGAAATGAGGGTATTTGTATTCCCAATATATTCTTTGAATTCCCAGTCAGACAATGGCACTGTATACCAGTAGTAAAAATTGTGGGTGCACGTAACCCCAATATATTCTTTGAATTACCAGTCAGAAACTGGCACTATATGGCAGTAGCAAGAAATGAGGGTATTTGTATTCCCAATATATTCTTTGAATTCCCAGTCAGACAATGGCACTGTATACCAGTAGTAAAAATTGTGGGTGCACGTAACCACAATATATTCTTTGAATTCCCAGTCAGACACTGGCACTATATGGCAGTAGCAAGAAATGAGGGTATTTGTATTCCCAATATATTCTTTGAATTCCCAGTCAGACAATGGCACTGTATACCAGTAGTAAAAATTGTGGGTGCACGTAACCACAATATATTCTTTGAATTCCCAGTCAGAAACTGGCACTATATGGCAGTAGCAAGAAATGAGGGTATTTGTATTCCCAATATATTCTTTGAATTCCCAGTCAGACAATGGCACTGTATACCAGTAGTAAAAATTGTGGGTGCACGTAACCCCAATATATTCTTTGAATTCCCAGTCAGACACTGGCACTATATGGCAGTAGCAAGAAATGAGGGTATTTGTATTCCCAATATATTCTTTGAATTCCCAGTCAGACAATGGCACTGTATACCAGTAGTAAAAATTGTGGGTGCACGTAACCCCAATATATTCTTTGAATTACCAGTCAGAAACTGGCACTATATGGCAGTAGCAAGAAATGAGGGTATTTATAACCCCAATATATTCTTTGAATTCCCAGTCAGACAATGGCACTGTATACCAGTAGTAAAAATTGTGGGTGCACGTAACCCCAATATATTCTTTGAATTACCAGTCAGAAACTGGCACTATATGGCAGTAGCAAGAAATGAGGGTATTTGTATTCCCAATATATTCTTTGAATTCCCAGTCAGACAATGGCACTGTATACCAGTAGTAAAAATTGTGGGTGCACGTAACCACAATATATTCTTTGAATTCCCAGTCAGACACTGGCACTATATGGCAGTAGCAAGAAATGAGGGTATTTGTATTCCCAATATATTCTTTGAATTCCCAGTCAGACAATGGCACTGTATACCAGTAGTAAAAATTGTGGGTGCACGTAACCACAATATATTCTTTGAATTACCAGTCAGAAACTGGCACTATATGGCAGTAGCAAGAAATGAGGGTATTTGTATTCCCAATATATTCTTTGAATTCCCAGTCAGACAATGGCACTGTATACCAGTAGTAAAAATTGTGGGTGCACGTAACCACAATATATTCTTTGAATTACCAGTCAGAAACTGGCACTATATGGCAGTAGCAAGAAATGAGGGTATTTGTATTCCCAATATATTCTTTGAATTCCCAGTCAGACAATGGCACTGTATACCAGTAGTAAAAATTGTGGGTGCACGTAACCCCAATATATTCTTTGAATTACCAGTCAGAAACTGGCACTATATGGCAGTAGCAAGAAATGAGGGTATTTATAACCCCAATATATTCTTTGAATTCCCAGTCAGACAATGGCACTGTATACCAGTAGTAAAAATTGTGGGTGCACGTAACCCCAATATATTCTTTGAATTCCCAGTCAGACACTGGCACTATATGGCAGTAGCAAGAAATGAGGGTATTTGTATTCCCAATATATTCTTTGAATTCCCAGTCAGACAATGGCACTGTATACCAGTAGTAAAAATTGTGGGTGCACGTAACCCCAATATATTCTTTGAATTCCCAGTCAGACAATGGCACTATATACCAGTAGCAAGAAATGAGGGTATTTATAACCCCAATATATTATTTGAATTACCAGTCAGAAACTGGCACTATATGGCAGTAGCAAAAATAGTGGGTGTATATAGCCCCAATTCTATTGCTAGGGGACTTGCAGGGTATTTCTGGGGTGAAGGTGGGGGGGCACACCGTTGGAACGGGTATCGGGGGTATATATCGGGTATACGGGAATACACTGACAGTGTATTCCATTCAGGATCCTGGGAAAGCTGGGTTGCGGCGATTGAGCCCGTCAGTGCCACGTTACACTGACAAGCTTCTCCCTGGAATTTAGCTCTTATAAGAGCTGTTGGTTGTCTTCTCCTTCCTATCCTAGCCTGTCCCTGCCTACCCAGAATCTAAGCCCTAGCTAGCTGGACGGAAACCTCCGTCCTCGGTGAATTGCAAGCTCAGAATGACGCGAACCTGGGCGGCGCTGTTCTTTTAAATTAGAGGTCACATGTTTTCGGCAGCCAATGGGTTTTGCCTACTTTTCTCAACGTCACCGGTGTCGTAGTTCCTGTCCCACCTACCCTGCGCTGTTATTGGAGCAAAAAAGGCGCCAGGGAAGGTGGGAGGGGAATCGAGTAATGGCGCACTTTACCACGCGGTGTTCGATTCGATTCGAACATGCCGAACAGCCTAATATCCGATCGAACATGAGTTCGATAGAACACTGTTCGCTCATCTCTAATTGCCAGTCTTAATAAATTCTCCCTAGTGTGAAAGATATATCAAAACTAGGCTAAAGAATAAGTGGAGTAGTTGTTCATGGCCAACAATCAAATTTGACCCATCACTTTTCAGAGTCCCTTTAGAAGATGAAAGCAGGACCATTGCTTGCAATGGGCAAACATGTCTCCTTTCATAAAGTTTTACCTAAAGTCATCCTGCCTTTATAAGTAGTCCAACCTGAGGAATGCAAGCATATGTGACATGTCTCCTTTGACCCCTTGTGTGACCACACATTTGTAAGGTGACCAGGTTTAACTTGTAACCAGGATTAGATTTACAGTGGGGCAAAAAAGTATTTAGTCAGACACCAATAGTGCAAGTTCCACCACTTAAAAAGATGAGAGGCGTCTGTAATTTACATCATAGGTAGACCTCAACTATGAGAGACAAAATGAGAAAACAAATCCAGAAAATCACATTGTCTGATTTTGTAAGAATTTATTTGCAAATTATGGTGGAAAATAAGTATTTGGTCAGTAACAAAATTTCATCTCAATACTTTGTTATATATCCTTTGTTGGCAATGACAGAGGTCAAACGTTTTCTGTAAGTCTTCACAAGGTTGGCACACACTGTTGTTGGTATGTTGGCCCATTCCTCTATGCAGATCTCCTCTAGAGCAGTGTTTTTTTGGGGCTGTCGCTTGGCAACACGGACTTTCAACTCCCTCCAAAGGTTTTCTATAGGGTTGAGATCTGGAGACTGGCTAGGCCACTCCAGGACCTTGAAATGCTTCTTACAAAGCCACTCCTTCATTGCCCTGGCAGTGTGCTTTGGATCATTGTCATGTTGAAAGACCCAGCCACGTTTCATCTTCAATGCCCTTGCTGATGGAAGGAGGTTTGCACTCAAAATCTCACGATACATGGCCCCATTCATTCTTTCATGTACCCGGATCAGTCGCCCTGGCCCCTTTGCAGAGAAACAGCCCCAAAGCATGATGTTTCCACCCCCATGCTTTACAGTAGGTATGGTGTTTGATGGATGCAACTCAGTATTCTTTTTCCTCCAAACACGAAAAGTTGTGTTTCTACCAAACAGTTCCAGTTTGGTTTCATCAGACCATAGGACACTCCCCCAATACGCTTCTGGATCATCCAAATGCTCTCTAGCAAACTTCAGACGGGCCCTGACATGTACTGGCTTAAGCAGTGGGACACGTCTGGCACTGCAGGATCTGAGTCCCTGGCGGCGTAGTGTTTTACTGATGGTAGGCTTTGTTACATTGGTCCCAGCTCTCTGCAGTTCATTCACTAGGTCCCCCCGCGTGGTTCTGGGATTTTTGCTCACCGTTCTTGTGATCATTTTGACCCCACGGGGTGAGAGTTTGCGTGGAGCCCCAGATCGAGGGAGATTATCAGTGGTCTTGAATGTCTTCCATTTTCTAATTATTGCTCCCATAGTTGATTTCTTCAATCCAAGCTGGTTGCCTATTGCAGATTCAGTTTTCCCAGCCTGGTGCAGGTTACAATTTTATTTCTGGTGTCCTTTGACAGCTCTTTGGTCTTCACCATAGTGGAGTTTGGAGTATGACTGTTTGAGGGTGTGTACAGGTGTCTTTTTATACTGATAACAAGTTTAAACAGGTGCCATTACTACAGGTAATGAGTGGAGGAAAGAGGAGACTCTTAAAGAAAAAGTTACAGGTCTGTGAGAGCCAGAAATCTTGATTGTTTGTAGGTGACCAAATACTTATTTTCCACCATAATTTGCAAATAAATTCTTACAAAATCAGACAATGTGATTTTCTGGATTTGTTTTCTCATTTTGTCTCTCATAGTTGAGGTCTACCTATGATGTAAATTACAGACGCCTCTCATCTTTTTAAGTGGTGGAACTTGCACTATTGGTGACTGACTAAATACTTTTTTGCCCCACTGTATATGTGATGCATACTTTTAACCGCTCAGATGCCACAGCCAGCAACAAAAGAACTGCCATGTTTTCACTGCTGTGGACTAAAAAGGTCAGAGTACAATTCAGGCCATCGTCTGTGTAAGTTACAATCACATAAAGAAGAATACAGTATAATTATTATATGACCCCTAAAATTTATTTATTTATTTATTTTATAATGATGGGCTACCCTAAGTATAGATAATAACTAATAACCTAAAAAACACTTTAAGGCCAGGGTGCCACATTGCAATGCAATGGCGGAAACGTTGCGTTTTACAGTACCTATGAAGTGGATGGCTAATCCCATCCACACATTGCAGAAAAAAATCCACTTTGTTTCTGAAAATCGCAGCATGTCAATTATACCTACGGAAATGCTGACATTTTCTGTATAGCTATAATAGGGTCCGAGTAAAACTCTACGGACTTTCTGTGCAAAACTCTATGAGAAAAAAGTGCAATGTTTTTTTTTTTTTTTTTTTTTTTCTGCTGTACAGTACGTGGGGCCTTAGGCTAACTGAGTATTAGGCTCCGTTCCCACGGAGTAACGCGCCACGCATTCACACACGTATACACGTGTCAGAGTGTGAGTGCTCAAAATATGATGATTTGCAAATCCTTTTCAACCTATATTCAATTGAATACACTACAAAGACAAGATATTTAATGTTCAAACGGATAAACTTTATTTTTTTTTGCAAACAGTCACTCATTTTCCTTCGATCCCTCAGGTGACACTGCATTAAAAACTGACATCATTCTGCAACAGATATTACCATGTGTGTTCAGGGATACTTCAGAAAATAATTGTCAGTGGACACAGTTTGTCACTACATCTACAAGTGTAAGTTAAAACTCTACCATGCAAAGCGAAAGCCATATATCAACAACAATGCCTCTGGCTTCTTTGGGCCCAAGCTCAGTCCACATTTCAAATTGTTTTTGGCAATCATGGACGTGGTGTCCTTCCGGGCAAGTCAGGAAAGGACTCTCTGGATTGTTATCAGTGCATAGTTCAAAAGCCAGCATCTCTGATGGTATGGGGGGGGGGGGGTTAGTGTCCATGGCATGGGTAACTTGCATATCTGTGAAGGCACCATTAATGCTGAAAGGTACATACAGGTTTTGGAGCAAAATATGCTGCCATCCAAGTGACGTCTGTTTCAGAGACGTCCCTGCTTATTTCATTCTGCATGTGTTACAACAGTGTGGCTTTGTATCAAAAGAGTACTAGAGTACTAGAGTAGCCTGCTTGCAATCCAGACCTGTTTCCCATTAAAAATATGGCGCAAAATATGGTTGCAAAGTTGTGCATCAAGCAAGAATGGGAACGGAGGAATTCCACCTACAAAGCTTCAACAATTCGTGTCCATAGTTTCCAAACGCTTATTGAGTGTTGTTAAAAGGAAAGGTGACATAATACAGTGGTAAACATGTCATCCTCCATCTGTCCCCAGTTTAATGTCCTCCCCTCCTTCATCTGCCACCAATTTAATGCCCCCCTTCATCTGTCACTAGTTAAATTGCTCTCCTTCAACTGCTACCAGTTTAATGTTCCCCTCCACCTGCCACCAGTTTAGTGTCCCCTTCATCTGCCACCAATTTAATTTCCCCCTGCATCTGCCACGAGCTTAATGTCCCCCCTTCATCTGCCACCAATTTAATGTCCCTATCTATCTGTACCCAGTTTAATTGCCACCCTATATCTGCCACCAGCTTAATGTCCTCCTTCATCTGCCACCAGTTTAATTGCCCCCTACATCTTCTCCCAGTTTAATGCCCCTCTTCATCTATCTGCCTTCAGTTTAATTGCTCCCCTTCATCTGCCCCATTATAATTGCCCCTTCATCTGCCACCAGCTTAATGTCCTCCTTCATCTGCCACCAGTTTAATTGCCCCCTAAATCTTCTCCCAGTTTAATGCCCCCCTTCATCTATCTGCCACCAGTTTAATGCCCCCTTCATCTGCCCCAGTTTAATTGCCCCCTTCATCTGCCACCAGTTTAATTGCCCACTTTATCTCTCCCCACTCTAATGTCTCTCCAAAAGTTTAACATAATTAAATCACTGATACTGAATTTTCACAGTTTTGAGATGGACAAATAAAACCTAAATGGCAACATTAAAAAATCATGCTAACCTCCCATACCTATATATTCTATTAAAGTAGACACTTGCAACATTGTCAGAATGCCACTTGGTACTGTATATGAACAGGCATACAGACATGCAATTTTGATTTAAAGTAAATGTGTGGGGGTTTTTTTGGTTTTTTTTAATGCAAATAAATATATATTAGTTGCTAAAAGTGGAAACCAAAAATATGTTATATGCAAGAAACCTCTTAAAATAAGAGTTCAACATGTGCAGAGTTCATTCATATTGCTAAGGCCTACACCCATATACACGTGTCTTCAGAAAATCACTAGAGCTGGAAGGAACAAAAATCTACTTTGAAGTTGGAAATGTTAAAGGGGCTCTATCACTGGGAAAAGTCATTTATATCTAAACATATGTTTGCATAGGCTTTAGAAAGTCTATTCCACACCTACCTTTAGTATGTAGATTGCCTCACTGGTTTCTGAATAAGTCCGTTTTTATTAATATTCTAATGAGCTTTCAGCCAGCACAGGAAGTTCCCAGCAGCAGCCTCCTCTCTTCTATTATCTCCTATGTGTGTGAAGCAAACAGGAAGCTGAGTCATCATCATCAGCAGCAGCCTCCCATAGGAGACAACAGGAGAGGCGTGCATGATGTATTGTGCACCAGTCTAATTAGCATATGAATAAAAATGGACTTATTCAGAAACCACTGAGGCAATCTACATACTATAGGTAGGTGTGGAATAGACTTTCTAAAGGCTATGCAAAGATGTGATTAGTTAAAAATGACTTTTCCCAGTGATAGAGCCCCTTTAAAAAAGTATCATCCTATAAAACGAAAGGATTACACACCGTGAAAAGCAAGTAAACCCCTAAACCCTATATATTTTTGAATGTAGACAACTTGAAGATATATGTGTCTCAATGGGTTATCAATAGCCACCTCCCCTTCATGCAACTTTGTGACAAACAAAAATAATTTTTTTAAAAAATGCACTAAAACATATATTTGCACCTACAACTCATATTCAGTCTTACACTCACACACAAAATACATTTAAAATAAAAGATCAAGGTGTACACAATTTATATATACCACAAACATCAACTACAACAAGAACCCGTACTCTCAAAAACACTGATATAGAAGATAAGCAAGATTTTACTGTTATTCACTAATATGTTAAAAATCTATACTGCAGCTAGCAAACTGTTACTGTGATACCAAAATCTAACTTTTTTGAGATTGCTATAACTCAGAACTGGCAAAAATTGTGAATATATTCACAATTTATATTCACAATTTTTGCCAGTTCTGAGTTATAGTTAAAGTGTACTTATTCGTGTTTATATTTTTTGAGATTGCACAGCATACCATATATAAAAACTCAACTTAATATTTCACATATACTGTACAACCACCTTCATGCAACTTTCCATCAAAGAGAGATTACAAGAAAAAACAAAACTTCAAGTTTGCTACTAAAGTGCATGCTCAAGCAATCCCTTTCTGCAAATAAAATGTAATTTCCAAAAAACTGCAATATGTGAGGAATTCATACATATCACACATATATATTTACAGGTCCGGGTGTTAAAGGGATTCTACCATTAAAACCCTTTTTTTTGTGGATAAGACGTCGGAATAGCCTTTAGAAAGGTTATTCGTCTCTTACCTGTAGACGTGGTCTCCGCTGCACCATTCCTTAGAAATACCGGTTTTTACCGGTATGCAAATGAGTTCTCTCGCAGCGATGGGGGCGGTCTCCAGTGCTCAAAAAGCGATGGGGGCGTCCCCACCGCTGCCAGAGAAGTGTCTCCAAGCGCCGCCTCCTTCTTCGTCCACCGTGACATCTTCGTTGTCTTCTTCCGGCGCAGGCTTGTAACTTCTAGCAGAGCAGAGCAGACTGCGTGGGCGCACAGGCCACGGGAAAATGGCTGCTAACAATACTGTGCAAGCGGCCATTTTCCCGTGACCTGTGCACCTGCGCAGTCTGCTCTGCCCGAGGCCTAGAAGTTACAAGCCTGCGCCGGAAGAAGAAATTGAAGATGACGCTGCGGACAAAGAAGGAGGCGGCACTTGGAGACACTTCTCTGGCAGCGGTGGGGACGCCCCCATCGCTTTTTGAGCACTGGGGACCGCCCCATCGCTGCGAGAGAACTCATTTGCATACTGGTAAAAAACGGTATTTCTAAGGAACGGCGCAGCGGAGACCACGTCTACAGGTAAGAGATGTATAGCCTTTCTAAACTAATTTTGTGCATACAAATTAAATAGGACTTTACATAAAAATTATAATTTTCTATCCCCCTGTAAAAATTGGAGTAATTTATACGTTCATCTCTAGTGATAATCGTTATTGCTATTATTTTAGCGTGTAACGGATATCGTTGGAGAGGCGGGCAGCATATTTTATTCTATGAGGATCAGGTATGGACAGGACAGGGATTGGGTGAAATGTAAACTTTATTGATGACTTTGTGTATGTGTTGTGTAAGTGTTTGGTGCAACTCGTTTGGGCTGCAACCTGGACATTGGTAAAAGTCTGTGTCATAGCGTCAATAAATTTCCTGTTTATGTTAAGAGAAGAATAAGATTACCCCTCTAATAAGGCTCATAGGAATATTACATTATCCCTCTATATGACATTCAGAGAGCAAAAGTACAGTATGCTCTCTGATTGATAGGAGAGGGGGTAACATGGACAGAAGTACATGCTATCCCCCCTTCCCCCAGGGTCACATACAAGTTATACACAGATGATGATGATTCATCATCTCTGTGCAGTCTGCAGCTCCACTCCTCCCCCCTCCTACTGCAGCTCTTAAGATGCTACCTGAGGCAGGAGGGGAGGACACTTTAGAGCCCCATATCTCAGGATTGGTTAGTGTCATGAAGTTGATTTGCAATGGGATCTCAATGCAGAATAGCGTTTTCAACAGTGAATCGCTCCAGTTCTGTAAGGGCTATCATGAAGATCTTGGTATAATTTTAAAGATGAGATTCTCTTCATCTTAATAGCCTTAACCAATCCGGAGATATGGGCATGAGTAGTAATGACATATTAGATAGGTCCTCGGCTAGAAAAGTGCCACCATGGGAGGACGTATAGATATGTGGGCGGCAGAGAAAGGATTAAATGTCAAAGGTCTTAACTCAAATGCAAAGAGGCATATGACCCTCACTGAAAAACGTGCTTATAAGATGAATATTGTGTTTCGACTTTGACACCTCCTGCTCTTTCAACTTTGTTCTTCATTGTTATCCTACTGTATATTCTGCAATTCAGTTGAAGAAGACAGTGGGGGCCGCTATATTGATCTCATCTTCATGTATCATGGAGGTCATCACATCTATTATTGATCACTGAGGGAGATCAAATTAGAAGGTAAACCCCTTACAACCTCTGTGCTCCTGACAGACGAACTTCCTTACCCGGGTCCTCAATAAGGTAACCCACGTTGACGTTTTATTAGGAGATGATGTTCTTTATATGACCTGTGGCACATTAACCACCGCTCAGACAAATCTTTTACTTTATACTGTCCTCCCCATAAAACTCTTATCCGTATAGAGAACTTTTTTGGGAATGTTCTCTTTATGTGTCTTCTTCGAGGAGTCTTTATGGGCTCTTTCACATGGTCAGATCATGTTCCCTGTAATGGTGTATCCGAACGAATATTGTGTTTCCACTTTGACACCTCCTGCTCTTCCAGCTTTGCATGCACCAGAACTTGTCACTGTTGACAGGTTGCTCAGGAGGATGCAGACACAAGAGGAGCTTAGATGTCACTTCAAGGCATATTTTTTTTTTTTTTTTAAATGAGAGCTCAGTCTCATCTAAGTCGATACTCTGGGAGGCTTATAATGTCGTGATGAGGGGTAATTGTATAGCAATAGGGTCCAAACTGAAGCACGTTGCTAACCTATGCCTCGTAGATCTCTGCTCTCAGTTGTGTCAAGTTGAACGCCGCATGTCAGCCAATACAAGATGATTCCTTAAATTGCTGATGGACACAAATGTGCAAATTAGGAACACATTGCTTCAAATGATGGAAAAATTGCTAATGCCCAACTGCAGGACCAGGGGAGAGGGGTAGAGCGTATGCTCTCCAGCGTTACAATGGAACAATAATTTATGACCATAAAGAGATTGCTCATATGTTCTATGACTACTACTATGATTTATAATCCTTGCCTTCAGGTCTTCCTTCACACCCACAGGAAAGGGACAAAATTCTTTGTGCTGATTTCATTTATCATCAGCCCTCCCTCCTGAAACATTAGACTTACTCAATGAACCTACTGCTGTGGGTACAGGTTCAACAGATACTTAAAGACTTCCTAAACGGCTCTGACAACCTTATGTATTTGTACTATAAAGTCTTTACCACGGAGCTTATTTCCCAGCCTTTCATACTTTTTTAATGCTTTCATGGCTGGTACTTCACTCCCTGACTCTTTTCTCCATTCATTCATCACACTTATCTCTAAACCATGTAAAAAAATTTAGGGTTATAGCATTATTAAATATTAACTGCCCATGCCTGGAGTGTTATTACTGCTTATACACATGCTTGTATACTGTTTTATTACACTGGTTTAAAAAAAATTGTGTAAATAATTAAAAAAGCAAAAAAAAAAAAAAAGAAAAGAAAAAAAGCTGTTCACCACAATTCCGGTAGGATGTCTCAGTACTTGCCTTGATCTTGATACACAAAGATCAGGTTGGGTCACCAAGTCCGATTCAGAATTAGTGGTACTTAATTTATATGCAGAATAGGCCTTTGATCACCTGGGATGGCCCCTTTTATTTGCCACTCTAGAGACTTGTGGATTAAGGAGTCCATTCTTCATGGCAATAAGGGACCTTTACACTCCCTCCTCTGCAACCACAAAGCTCCCTCATGCCTCCTCCTCATCATTCTCCCTACATGATGAGACTCATCAGGGATGCCTGCTATCTCCCCTGCCATTTGTACTATGTGTTGAACCCCTAGCATATGCTTACATACATATTTGTGGGGTCAGAGTTAGGGATAAGGTATTTAAGCTTCCACTGTTTTCTAACGATGTCCTGTTAACTTTCACAAATCTCCATGTAACCCTGCCCAACATACATGCTCTTCTAGAGGCATTTGGCTGTCTTTCCGGGTACAAGGTCAATACCACAAAGACAGAATCCCTACCTATTTGGATCACTTAATCCCACCTCTCCTGTTTACATCATCCTTTACTTACAAGTGACACGATACCTCCCTAAAATATTTAGGTATCTCTGTAAATCTTTTTCCCTCCTGTATCAGGAAAATTTCTCTCAACTACATAGGCAAATACATGCACTCCTCTCTAAGTGGTTGACTTTACCTCTGTGTCTCTTCAGCTAGATCTCTACAATAAAGATGACCATATTTTCTAGGCTATTACTTATTTGAGACCTTACCATTCTTTGTCCCTATAAAGAACCTCTGTTTGCTACAGGGCTCTATCATGCGGTTTATGTGGGCCAGAGGGAGACACAGGATCTCTAGGGCAGCAGTGATGAGCCCAAAAGAAAGTGGCACCTCTGTCTCCCCGATTTAGTTTTCTACTATTGAGCTACTTGAGAATTCTGGTGTGGTCAATGCCATCAGCCCATTCCAAATGATTGGAAATAGAATAGTTATGGTTGGCCCCAAATCAACCTAATTCTCTCCTTTGGATGCAACCCTATTCCCCACACCGATTTCCTATTGGGCCCTATACCATTAACTCATACTACTTGCTTCCACCTGGCCTTGCCTCAGTCCTTGACAGCTTTTCTCTTTCATCCACATTATGAACTTGGCCTTGTGGAGGCTGTCGTTTACGAGCAGGCTTATTTCGTTTTGCAGATATTGTAAATTAAAGAATGTGTTCCCTCTTCCCCTTTACCAAACTTCAGTCCAGATTTAATCTTCCCTCTAATGGTGAGTTCTACTTAAAGATTTGCCATTTCGAATACTCTATTTTTCATGGTTCTAAGGTTTCCATTTCCACGAGTTTCAAGAGACCCTGAGTCTGAGAACTCAGAGATTTACAGGATTCTGGTAGACCCAACCCCAAATAGGATTCCCAGACACACCCATACATGTAAAAATGGGATGACTACTTGTTGGAGACATTGCTGGAGGCATTTTGGCTATTGATTTGATGACAGGCCATGAAAGTCAATATACGGCTACATGCACACGACCATGTGCCGTAAAAACGAATGAATGACCCAGGGATTGCTATTTTCACTGACTCTTATGTTGGAAATGAATGGCGCTTTTGGATGAAGACATGAAGGTGACATGGAAGAAGAGGTGGTCCGGAGAAGAAGATGGATTTTTCGAACAGCACAGAGGACGCCCCCTGTGCTGTTTGAGTGCAGGAGAACGCCCCCAGTGCGGTCTGAAAACTCATTTACATAAGGAAGGAAGAAGATATTTCTCAGGAACGGCGGAGCAGATCAGAATGATAAAGGTAAGAGAAGAATAGCCTTTCCTAAGGCTATTCCTGCATTTATTTAGTTAAAAAAAAAGAGAATTCAAATGATAGAATCCCTTTAAAAGCCCGACATCTGCCATAATAGTACGGAAGATGTCGGAAAAGGGGTAAGAGGTTCTGCCCTGTTACTACATCTGGCGCACAGCGGGAGGTCCCATGCACTAGAATTGAAATCTACACCAGTCAGGGACAGGTGTAGATTTCAGGTATTAGTTATAGTCAATCTATTGCGTTGAGGGGTCTCTGTGTCAGCCTGCCTTGATCACTGCCTCCTTTTGTAATTTTTTTTTTTAATTTTTCAAAAGCAAAATAAAAAAATAAATAAAAGCAAACTCAGCAATAGCCATATTTGCCGCTCTTTATTGGCACAGTCCATTATAAAAACAGGGAAAATCTGGAACAATAAAAAAATTATTACAAAACCCAGGTGTAACGTAATACAATGATAAAGTAGAATTGTTCTGTATTCTATTGACCAGTCCAGAAGGTAAACTGCTTAAAATAAATAAGAAAATGGTACATGTTGTTAGATAATTTGCAAATACTTCTTATACCTGCCATACACAAATGAGGTATAGACACAAATAGGGGTAGCAAGGGGAGTAACAATCGTATCTGTGCCTGCAACTATGAGCTGAACAGTTAATGGACATTAGTATAGATTCTGTTCTTAATAAAGACTAAGTTCGGGAGATGCTGTCGAACACCGGGGTAATGCTGTATGTGACTAAACCACCGGGACACATTGATATAGCTCTCTTTTTCTTGGATTGAAAGGTCAGCCTAGAAGAAAAAAAAAAAAAAAATAAAGATCAGCCAAGAAATCTGTAAACAACAGTAAGGCTATAACTACACGGTGATAACACAAGTCATGTGGCAAGAGATCTCAGTGTATGTAGCTAATGAAAGTGGATGTGGTCGCCAGTTGCCGCAACACAATCACATTTTTTGTGACCATCGGACGACAGTAACTTGCAAGTCGCAATGCGATTTTTGACAGAATGGCTTGTGTTGCAGCCAAAATAACAGTATAGCCCTAGCCTAAAACCAAAGTCCACTGGGTCCTGTTATTGAGGTTTCAGTATATTTGATGCCATAGGTAGCACACTGTCAAAAATACTTGAACTGATGGATATGTGAACAAGTTATTTACTACTCAGATGGTCTTTTGTGAGAGTTTATGCTTTCCCCTCCTCAGCAGTCAGCAGCTTTCTGCCCAAATATGTAATAGGACCAAAGACCTGCTCATAGCCAGTTATTCATATCAGTACAGAGGACTGACAGAAAGACAGGCGGAAGAAAACGTAAGCTCAAAAGGGGTATTCCTATGAACATAAACATATATACATTTGTAGACAAATAAAGATTTCTGCAAATATAAATAATTTCAAATGATGCAGATTTTTTTATGATGTTCTTCAATAGTCTTAGTTGGTTGGTCTGCTGTCTTGATTGGTTATAATGGATTCAACAAAGAGAACAAATTTTCTATAGTGGATATCCGGTCCTTATTTCCTTATTGTGACTGGGTTATCTTCTCGTGCATGTAGTGCCACTACCTGATAACCAGACCATAGAAAATTTCTGCATTCATGGTTGTATCCATTGGCAAAATATCAAGCAACAGTCACCACTAAGATGGTTAGAGAAAATCTGTAACACTGCAAAATTGTCTTTTTTTTTAAATTTTTTTTTTTTACAAATATTAATATAGTTACCGTATGTTTATGGGAATACTCCTTTATGGCTTGGCCACATGTTCTGGAAAAAGTTTATTTTTTTCATTTGCAAATTTTTCTCAGGTTTTTTTTTTTAGCCAAAGCCAACAGTGGCTTCCAATGGAATGGGAATATGTCCTTAGCTCTATGGGGTTTTCACACAAATGAAATTTATGGCATCTCCACACCTCTGGGACCTGCACCCACCTCTACAGAAGAACTCCCGATAGTCTGTGCCCTGACTATTACCTAACTGAAACATTGCTGAGAACAATATACAAGACCCAATGCATAGGGTAAATTCCGCTGCAAATCAGCAATAAATCTGCTTATTTTCGTTGACAAGATACTTACAATGATTGGATGCAAACCATAATAAGTTAATATATCGGCCAAAGTGATCTTATTTCCTGCCATGTATACTTTATCCTCCAAATAGGAATTTAGATCCTAGGAAAAAATAGAGCAACACAGCAATAAAAAATAAGACCGTAATAACGACACATTGTTCAATTGAGACCATAAAAAACACATCACACAATTTCCTCTAAAATGAGATGCCTTTGTAGCAATCACTTTATAAATAAAAAGGGGTTTCTTTTTCTGCTAGTGGTAGGAAATGTAACTGAAATCCCTAATATTTTATGGTTTAGTATCATAGTTCCAAATACAAAATATACCACACTTACCCAAGGATAGGTCATCAATTGATAAAGTCTGGAAAACCCTTTAAGCACCCTATTAGGGTAAGTTCACACAGCAGAAACCTTTTCCGCTGTGTGGTTTTTTGGTGCAGCTACCCGCGACAGGATGCCAATACAGTGCATTGGCATCTTGCTCCTGATTAAGCCCAAATGAATGGGCCTAAGCAGGAAGGCGTCTCGAGCTGTGGACACTGTGGTTGACTCAGCCACGGAATCTATGTGAAGATAGGGCATGCTGCTTTGAAAAAAAAGCAAGTGACTCCCATTGGAATGAATGGATACGTTTTTATAGGCAGATTTTGAGGCGGATTCCGCATCAAAATCCGCCTTCAAAATACTCTGTGTGAACATAACCTTACCCTGCATTTTACAGTTCCACATATTGTGGGGATGAAAAAAAAAAAACAAACAAAAAAACAAAAACTGGAAAAGGTGCATTTTTTTTTTTTTTTTAATAAAACCCCCACATCATATCAACTTTTCCTGAGGAAACGCTTGCGTTTTCCATATAGGTTTAATAAGGGAAGAAATCCTGCATAGAAAACATATATAAAAAAAGCAATGATGTTTCCACTGCGCTGTTTAGCTGTGGTTCGCTACTTGGGGCCTTAGCCTTACAGCTTATTTATACAACAAACGTTCATGGCTGTGTGCTAGCCATTTTAAAGAGGACCTTTCATGGTTTGGGGCACAGGCAGCTCTATATACCGCTGGAAAGCTGACAGTGCGCTGAATTCAGCGCACTGTCGGCTTTCCCAATCTGTGCCCCGGGTAAAGAGCTATCGGTCCCCTTAGCGTAGCTCTTTACAGTCAGAAGGACGTTTCTGACACTTAGCCAGGGACGCCCTTCTGCCCAGCAGCACCTATCGCACTGTACTGTGGAGCGGGGAGGAACGCCCCTTTCCCTTCTGATAATACTTGTCTATGGACGAGCACTGTGAGCAGAGGGAGGGGGCGTTCCTCCCCGCTCTCACAGTACAGCGCGATAGGCGCTGCTGGGCAGAAGGGCGTCCCTGGCTAATTGTCAGAAACGCCCTTCTGACTGTAAAGCGCTACGGTATCGGGACCGATAGCGCTTTACCCGGGGCACAAAAATCGGAAAAGCTGACAGTGCGCTGAATTCAGCGCACTGTCAGCTTTCCAGCACTATATAGAACTGCCTGTGCCCAACTTGATGAAAGGTCCTCTTTAATGGCCAGCACACTGCCCCATAGAAAATAATAAATCTATATAAATGACAAGCTACTAGCACAAGTTCACACCCAGCACTGGGCGCTATTACACGGTTGACCATTACTTGCTACTTGTTTAACGGCTGTGAAGAGTTACAGGTTTACTTACACAACCAAACTGACATTTACAAGTACCAAGCAAAAAATTGTTAATAATAGGATAGAAAAAAGGCAGATCACAGACTCTTTGTGTGTCCTCACCTGGAGGAAACATAAATGAGCTTATTAAGTAAATAATTTTTATGGATATGTCTAATATTCACTTAAACAGGTTGTCCAGGGAGTTTTATTTTATTCACTTGCCCTCTGGTGCTATTTCATTTTGTACCTGGAGATTCGAGGCTGGGTCCCACTCCGCTTCACATGATCCGAACGAACCAGCACCAGGCCTCCGAGCTGCTCCCCCTCCTCTCCCTGTTTCACAGGTAGTTAGTTACCTGTGCTATGTGGGCTGGCTTTACTATAGTCTGTCAGCTCACACAGTACAGGTAACTAGTGGTGAAAACATTATAAGAGGGTGCAGGCACAGTGACCTGGGACCTAGGTGCTGCTTACCATCATGTAGTCTGGGGTTGAAACTAGCCTGGAACCCAGAGGTCCAGCATTAAAAAAAAAAAAACCATAGCAATGGAGTAAAACTCTCTGGACAATCAGTTAAAAGTGTACTCTTCTATTCCAGCAATAAAACCCCAATAAACAGGAAATCCTATATCACAGAACATTGCGTCAAAACCTGTGCTCATTACTAACCTTTAGTGTAGTTCTGACGTCTTCCTTGTTGGTTACTCTGTCTATGCGTGTTGTTCGGTATTCCAACCATTGCTGTACAATTGCCTTCTCTTCAAATGAAACACCCAACAGTTCCTCCTTCTTGGCCTGTTTAACTAAATGGGAGGCAATGGTGGCAAGGCCTGCTAAGCTGGGGCCTTTATTGGTTTGAAGCACAGGAACCTGGGCATAAAAAAAAAAATAAATGAATTATAAAAAAAATTATATGAAATTGAAATGTTCATGGGTATAAAATATTCTGGCTGCTAGAGGAAGAGTAGGCACTCATTGCATCCTGGATCATTACTGAGGCCAATGTATAACACAACTACGCTCCATCTAATCCAGACTAAGTATAGCACTATGGTGGCAAATTTATCACACCATCTTAAAAGAAACAAAAACCACTTGCCCATAGCAACCAATGACAGCAGAGTAAAATAAAACAAATCTCAGCATAGCTTTCATTTTGTAACAGACAGCAAAGAACTATGTTTTGTTGATATGGGCAGCAAAGAACGATGGGGAAGATAATCAAATCTACCCCATTCTTTTCTGTTTCACCAACTACAGCCTACCATAGTGTAAAGGTTGTCAGTCAGACCTTTGAGGTGTGGTACCTCAAGCAACCTATTTATTTTATTTTCTCAAGGATACTGTACATGTTATGTTACATAAACTTTTTTCATAAGACAAAAAGTAAGTACAATAAACAATAGCTAAATAAATGATAGGACTGTACGGGGAGTGTGGGTGTTCTGAAGATATGGAGAATTTTGGAGACTGTTGTGGGAGGAGCAGACAAGGGGAGAACAAAGTAGGAGGTGTAGTGAGGACCAGACATTTGGTCAGAGATGGATGGAGGGGATTGGTTGTGGACAGTCTTGTTTGTCCTTGTTAAAGGGGGTTTCCACTAAACTATTCTCTAGTAAAATATTAGTGTGTGTGTGTGTGTACACAACACCTAGGACCCCCACTGATCGGTTGCCCAAATGGGCAGCAGAGCTCATATCTTATTAATACAGCATAAATATTTGTCACAGTTAAATGATCGTATCAACAGAACAGCACTGTGTGACAAGGTCACTATTCACACCTGTCACGTGCAAGCAGTCAGACAGGCATATCCACGTATATAACTCCGCATGCACCTACATGCTGTGAGCAGCTGTGGCCAGATATCTGCACTATACAGTATAAATGGCACCGGCCATGGTCATTCACTAAACATGACCGATCACTAATCCTAGACCGTCCAGTCTCATCTCCAGCAGTTCCCTACAGCTCACAGTTCCCGTCACAGCTCACCTGGCTGCTCCCCTGGGCACGGCTGCTGTACTTTCCTGCCTTCAACCCTAGACATTTCTCCAACGCGGTCAGCTCCTCCACCGCCATCTTGGTTGGCAAATCACAAAAGACAGCTCATGCTGCCAACCACACAACTGAGACATACTCCCCGCCCCTCCGAAAATTCTTGACTTAATTGGTCAGAATATAGGCAGTGTCCCTACGTCACTAGCGATGATTGGTGGACAACTCAGGGGGCGGGTACTGCAGAACCATAGAGATGTAGAAGGGAAGACTCGCCGGCCGTGTCTCCTGTTCCTAGGTTTCCCTGTCGGTTGCGTCTAGAATGGAGTTGCTCCTGGTAGGTCCTCCCTCCAGCAACTCCAATCTAGTCACCTCACTAGTGAACGGGCTAGAATGGAGTTACTGTAGGGAGGACCTACCAGGAGCAACTCCAATCTAGACAATTCACTAGTGAGGTCACTAGATTGGAGTTGCTGGAGGCAGAAACTACTAGAATCAACTCCAATGTAGACTGTTCAGTACTGAAGTGACTAGAATGGAGTTGCTAATAGGAGCTGCCGCCAGAAACTCCAATCTAGTCACCTGACTACAGGAGCAGCTACGGTAGAGTGGAGTGTCTATAGGAAGGAGCCAGAACTGGCCAAGAGAGACATTATATATGTATATGATTATCAATAAGAATACAGGAAATACACATTCCTGGACATAGATACATCCTGTGAAAGTTTGTGAGTTTGGATGTTCGGATGTTTGTTCCTCAATCACGCAAAACTTGCTTGACCGATTTGGCTGAAAGTTTCTACAAACATAGTTAATACACCCGATTGCGCAATAGGCTACTTTTTGTCACAATAGCGCACATACGTTTGTGCCAGGACCCCCACAAACCCCAAACTCACACCACCATCTCTGCAATCTCACACACTTTGGACCATAGCAAGCCCCAAAATTCATATTACCCTCTGCAGCCTCGCCCCTAACCCCACACAATCTCATATACATATACTTTACCACTTTGCCCCTCACCTTAACTATACTCCAGGAGGTTCTCTTTAACGCCCCGGAGCAGCCATGTTTGCCGACCCCCACCGGTCTGACAATCCGCGACACCGCCCACCCATGTCAATACTTCTGTTACTTACAGAAGTACTCCGATGACTCTGCTATAGTCGGCCTTATCACTGATGGCGATGATAGGGAATACAGAGACTTAAACCGGGATTTTGTTGAATGGTGCCAGCAGAACCAGCTCAGGATTAATGCTGGGAAGACCAAGGAGATGGTGGTGGACTTTAGTAAACGGAGAGGTGCTCCGACCCCGGTGGAGATCCAAGGAACATGTATTGAGATAGTCAGGACCTATAAGTACCTGGGCGTGCTCCTCAATAATAAACTAGACTGGGCTGATCACCTGGAGGCGCTGCACAGAAAGGGCCACAGCAGACTCTACCTGCTCAGGAGGCTGAGGGCCTTCGGAGTCCAGGGGACACTTCTTAGGGCCTTCTTCAACTCTGTGGTTGCCTCAGCCATCTTTTTCGGTGTGGCCTGCTGGGGAAGCAGTATATCAACCAGGGACAGAAATAGACTTGACAGGCTGATCAGGAGGGCCAGCTCTGTCCTGGGGAGCCCCTTGGACCCAGTACAGGTGGTGGGTGACAGAAGGATACTGTCTGTGGTGACCTCCATGCGGGGGAACAAATCCCACCCCATGTATGGGACCCTGATGGGACTTGGCAGCACTGTAAGCGACCGTCTTCTTCACCCCAAGTGTGAGAAGGAGCGCTATCGCAGGTCCTTCCTTCCAACCGCGACCAGGCTGTATAATCTACATCAGACCAAACGAAGAGCTCTCCGCACAGAGAACTAATGATTATGAGGATGACCATGAGGTCTTCCTCTTTCTCTTCTGTTTTTCCTTAGCTGCCATGGACTCCTAGTATATCTTCTCTTCTCAGCTTATCTGTGTCTACGTCTGTAACATATTACTCTGTATTATCCTGTATCTGTATTACTATGCTGCTGTAACACGCTGAAATTTCCCCAAGGTGGGACTATTAAAGGATTATCTTATCTTATCTTACCCGTAGGAGGTCTAATAAATGCAAAAAAAAAAAGTTTAAAAAAAAGTTAAAAAGATATAAAAACAAAAAGGATTAAAAATTCAAATCACCCCCCTTTCCCTAGAACACATATAAAAGTAGTTAAAAACTGTGAAACACATACATGTTAGGTATCCCCGCATCCGAAATCGCCAGCTCTACAAAGCTATACAAATATTTTTCCTGTTCGGTAAACACTGTAGCGGGAAAAATAGTCAAAAGTGCCAAACCGCCGTTTTTTTACTGTTTTGATTCTGATAAAAATTTGAATAAAAAGTGATCAAAGCAATAACATTTCCCGAAAATGGTAGAACTAAAAAGTACACCCGACCCCGCAAAAAAAGACGCCCTATACATCCCCATACACGGACGTATAAAAAAGTTACGGCTGTCGGAGTATGACGACTTTTCAAAAAAAAAATTTTTAACACAGTTTTGGATTTTTTTAAAGGGTCAAAAAGTAAATAAAACCATATAAATTTGGTATCCCCAGCATCGTAACGAAACACAGAATACAGGGGACATATCATTTTGGTTGCACAGTGAACGCCGTAAAACCAAAGCCCCTAAGAAAGTCGCAGAAATGCATTTTTTCGTCAGATCCACCCCATTCAGAATTTTTTCCCTGCTTCCCAGTACATTATATAGAATAAACAATGGTGGCATCATGAAGAAAAATTTGTCCCAGGAAAAATTAAGACCTCATATGACTCTGGGAGCGGAGAAATAAAAAAGTTTTGGGGTTTAGAAGGAGGGGAGTCAAAAACCAAAATCAAAAAATGCCATCGGCGGGAAAGGGTTAACTTCAAATACTTCTGTCCCAAAGTCACTATGTAAAGTTTCTCACAACACCGTATATATAGCAGCTCAAATACAAAGTAACTTCAACACAAAAGTCTCACGTATTCTCTGAATTACAGCAAAAACAAGATACAAAGTTACATTTCATATCCCATCCCTTATACACAGTACGAAAACCTTACCCGCGCCTGTATATACCCACTTCTACAATCACCGCTGACGAAGTCGCGGGTACCAGCTAGTATATTATAATTGTGAAATGTTTGTGGGTTTGGATGTTTGGCGGTCAATCACGCAAAATCCGCTCCACCGATTTGGCTGAAATTTTCCACAAACATAGTCACTACACAGGATTGCACAATAGGCTACTTTTCATCACAATAGCGCACATACGTTTTTCCCAGGACCCCCACAAAACCCAAACTCACATCACTATCTCTGCAATCTCACACACTTTGGACCATAGCAAGCCACAAAATTCATATTACCCTCTACAGCAGAGGTCAGCAACCCCTGGCACACGTGCCAAGAGTGGCACTCCTGCCATATTTCACTGGCACACCAGCAGCACAGGACCTGCAAGAGTTAAATGAAGTCGAAGCGTCCCTTCAGTGCTCTGCTAGAGCTAAGGCATAAGGACACTCCCCTTCTCTCACTGCCCTCCAATGAGAGGGGTGCAGGAAACCCAGGGGGTGGAGCTTAATCGCTCAGGTCTCTGCCTGCTATAGTGATAGCTCCTGCCGTCTGCATCCTGCAAACGTTCCCGAGGAGGAGAGGAAGCTGCTAGCAAAGTGAAGAAACACACAGGTCCCTTCCTGTGGTTCCTATTCTCATTAATGTCAGGCATTTGGGGTTATTAGTTTAGTGTTAGTAACTCCATGTGCCTCACATTAATAGGAATAAACCCCATAATGTCCCTCTTATTAACCCCTGTGTGCCCCATATAAAGGTTACTAATATGTGAGACATATGGAGGTACTAATAAAAGACCTCAATAATGAAGATACTTAATTATTACCTCCAAGTCTCTCACATATCAGTAACTCTTACACAAGGGTTAATGTGAAGGACATGATGGGTTACTAAACTGTCATGCACAGGGCCAGACTTTATGTTGCTTGCTCAAGAGTATCCTGTGCCCAAAACTTACATGTACTGGCGGAAAATAACAAATCATACAATGTCGTATATTGAAGTATATTAACGTGAAATACCTCTGTCCCAAACACACTATGTACAGTTTCTCAGAACACCGTATAGCAGCTGAAATACAAATTACATTCAACACAAAAGTCTCATGTGTTCTCAGAATTACAGCAAAAACAAGATACAAAGTTACATTTTATATCCCACACCTTATACACAGTACGAAAACCTTACCCGTGCCTGTATATACCCACTTCTACAATCACCGCAGACGAAGTCGCGGGTACCAGCTAGTATGTATATATATATATATATATATATATATATATATATATGTGTGCATATATATGTGTGCGTGCCTATATATGTGTGTGTGCATATATGTGTGTGTGTGCATATATATGTGTTTGTGTGTGTATATATAGGTGTGCGCACACATATATATATGTGTGTGGGCGCACATATACACTCACCGGCCACTTTATTAGGTACACCTGTCCAACTGCTCGTTAACACTTAATTTCTAATCAGCCAATCACATGGCGGCAACTCAGTGCATTTAGGCATGTAGACATGGTCAAGACAATCTCCTGCAGTTCAAACCGAGCATCAGTATGGGGAGGAAAGGTGATTTGAGAGCCTTTGAACGTGGCATGGTTGTTGGTGCCAGAAGGGCTGGTCTGAGTATTTCAGAAACTGCTGATCTACTGGGATTTTCACGCACAACCATCTCTAGAGTTTACAGAGAATGGAACGAAAAAGAAAAAACATCCAGTGAGCGGCAGTTCTGTGGGTGGAAATGCATTGTTGATGCCAGAGGTCAGAGGAGAATGGCCAGACTGGTTCGAGCTGATAGAAAGGCAACAGTGACTCAAATAGCCACCCGTTACAACCAAGGTAGCCAAAAGAGCATCTCTGAACGCACAGTACGTCGAACTTTGAAGCAGATGGGCTACAGCAGCAGAAGACCACACCGGGTGCCACTCCTTTCAGCTAAGAACAGGAAACTGAGGCTACAATTTGCACAAGCTCATCGAAATTGGACAATTGAAGATTGGAAAAACGTTGCCTGGTCTGATGAGTCTCGATTTCTGCTGCGACATTCGGATGGTAGGGTCAGAATTTGGCGTCAACAACATGAAAGCATGGATCCATCCTGCCTTGTATCAACGGTTCAGGCTGGTGGTGGTGGTGTCATGGTGTGGAGAATATTTTTTTGGCACTCTTTGGGCCCCTTGGTACCAATTGAGCATCGTTGCAACGCCAAAGCCTACCTGAGTGTTGTTGCTGACCATGTCCATCCCTTTATGACCACAATGTACCCAACATCTGATGGCTACTTTCAGCAGGATAATGCGCCATGTCATAAAGCTGGAATCATCTCAGACTGGTTTCTTGAACATGACAATGAGTTCACTGTACTCCAATGGCCTCCACAGTCACCAGATCTCAATCCAATAGAGCATCTTTGGGATGTGGTGGAACGGGAGATTCGCATCATGGATGTGCAGCCGACAAATCTGCGGCAACTGTGTGATGCCATCATATCAATATGGACCAAAATCTCTGAGGAATGCTTCCAGCACCTTGTTGAATCTATACCACGAAGAATTGAGGCAGTTCTGAAGGCAAAAGGGGGTCCAACCCATTACTAGCATGGTGTACCTAATAAAGTGGCCGGTGAGTGTATATGCACATATATATGCGCGCACATATATATGCGCGCACATATACAGGGTGTCTAAAAAATGTATACACATTTTAGCAGCTGATAACTCAATTATATTCTTTCTTTACAGACTGAACCCATTAAACCGAGTGATGGCATACAGACTTGACTTTGAAGAAAGGAAATTTATTCTGAAATGCTACTGGAAGTATGAAAACACAGTAGAAGTGCAAAGACAATTTAGGAGGGAGTTTAACAAAGAACCACCTACATGAGTTACCATCACTCGAATTAGAGATAAGTTTGAAGCTGATGGAAATGTTCAGGACATCCATAAGAAGCGTTCCAGAAGACCACGCACCTCGACAAGCCCCATAAAAGAAGAAAGATTACTGAAAATGTTTCAACGAACTCCAAGAAACTCTTTGCGGCAAGCTAGTTTTTTGGGAACCCTGTATATGTGCACATATATATATATATATATATATATATATATATATATATATATATATAGGGTGTCCCAAAAAAATGCGCGCGCGCATGTGCGTGGGTGTCCCATATATATGCGCTCGCATGTGCGCGCGCATTTTTTTGGGACACCCAGTATATATATGCGAGCACTCTGTATGTATATATATATATATATATATATATATATATATATATACATACATATACACGAGCACATATATATTGTGCAAAGACAATTTAGTAGGGAGTTTAACAAAGAACCACCTACACGAGTTACCATCACTCGAATTAGAGATAAGTTTGAAGCTGATGGAAATGTTCAGGACATCCATAAGAAGCGTTCCAGAAGACCTCGCACCTCGACAAGCCCCATAAAAGAAGAAAGATTACTGGAAACGTTTCAACGAACTCCAAGAAACTCTCTCTATATATATACATACATACATACATATACACGAGCACATACATATTGGACACCCGCGCGAGCGCATATATATGCGATGTCAGAGCCATATATGCGAGCGCATATATATATATATATATATATATATATATATATATATATATATAGCGCATATATGTGCGAGCGCATATATGTGCGAGCGCATATATGTGCGACATCCGCGCACATGTGCGCGCGCATTTTTTTGGGACACCCAGTATATATATGCGAGCACCCTGTATATATATATATATATATATATATATATATATATACATACATACATACATACATGAGCACATATATATATGGGACACCCGCATGAGCGCATATATATGCGATGTCAGAGCCAGAATCAGTATGAGAGGTCAGAGCAAGAATCAGTATGAGAGATCAGTGCCAGAATCAGTATGAGAGGTCGGAGCCAGAATCAGTCTGAGAGGTCAGAGCCAGAATCAGTCTGAGAGGTCAGAGCCAGAATCAGACAGAGAGGTCAGAGCCAGAATCAGTGTGAGAGGTCAGAGCCAGAATCAGTGTGAGAGGTCAGAGCCAGAATCAGACAGAGAGGTCAGAGCCAGAAGCAGTATGAGATGTCAGAGCCAGAATCAGTATGAGAGGTCAGAGCCAAAATCAGTATGAGAGGTCAGAGCCAGAATCAGTCTGAGAGGTCAGAGCCAGAATCAGTCTGAGAGATCAGAGCCGGAATCAGTATGAGAGGACAGAGCAAGAATCAGTATGAGAAATCACTGCCAGAATCAGTATGAGAGGTCAGAGCCGGAATCAGTATGAGAGGTCAGAGCCAGAATCTGTCTGAGAGGTCAGAGCCAGAATCAGTCTGAGAATTCAGAGCCAGAATAAGTATGAGGGGTCAGAGCCAGAATCAGTCTGAGAGGTCAGAGCCAGAATCAGTATGAGAGGTCAGAGCAAGAATCAGTATGAGAGATCAGCGTCAGAATCAGTATGAGAGGTCGGAGCCAGAATCAGTCTGAGAGTTCAGAGCCAGAATCAGTCTGAGAGGTCAGAGCCAGAATCAGTCTGAGAGGTCAGAGCCAGAATCAGTGTGAGGTCAGAGCCAGAATCAGTGTGAGAGATCAGAGCCAGAATCAGACAAAGAGGTCAGAGCCAGAATCACACAGAGATGTCAGAGCCGGAATCAGTCTGAGAGGTCAGAACCAGAATCAGTATTAGAGATCAGAGCCAGAATCAGTATGAGAAGAGAGAGCCGGAATCAGTCTGAGAGGTCAGAGCCAGAATCAGTCTGAGAGGTCAGAACCAGAATCAGTATTAGAGATCAGAGCCAGAATCAGTATGAGAAGACAGAGCCGGAATCAGTCTGAGAGGTCAGAGCCAGAATCAGTCTGAGAGGTCAGAGCCAGAACCGGTATGAGAGGTCAGAGCCAGAAGCAGTATGAAAGGTCAGAACTGGAATCAGTACGAGAGGTCAGAGCCAGAATCAGTATGAGAGATCAGAGTCAGAATCCGTCTGAGAGGTCAGAGCCAGAATCAGTCTGAGAGGTCAGAGCCAGAATCAGACAGAGAGGTCAGAGCCAGAATCAGTGTGAGAAGTCAGAGCCAGAATCAGTGTGAGAAGTCAGAGCCAGAATCAGACAGAGAGGTCAGAGCCAGAAGCAGTATGAGATGTCAGAACCAGAATCAGTATGAGAGGTCAGAGCCAAAATCAGTATGAGAGGTCAGAGCCAGAATCAGTCTGAGAGGTCAGAGCCAGAATCAGTCTGAGAGGTCAGAGCCGGAATCAGTATGAGAGGACAGAGCAAGAATCAGTATGAGAGATCAGTGCCAGAATCAGTATGAGAGGTCAGAGCCGGAATCAGTATGAGAGGTCAGAGCCAGAATCTGTCTGAGAGGTCAGAGCCAGAATCAGTCTGAGAATTCAGAGCCAGAATCAGTATGAGGGGTCAGAGCCTGCATCAGTCTGAGAGGTCAGAGCCAGAATCAGTATGAGAGGTCAGAGCAAGAATCAGTATGAGAGATCAGCGTCAGAATCAGTATGAGAGGTCGGAGCCAGAATCAGTCTGAGAGTTCAGAGCCAGAATCAGTCTGAGAGGTCAGAGCCAGAATCAGTCTGAGAGGTCAGAGCCAGAATCAGTGTGAGAGATCAGAGCCAGAATCAGACAGAGAGGTCAGAGCCAGAATCACACAGAGATGTCAGAGCCGGAATCAGTCTGAGAGGTCAGAGCCAGAATCAGTATGAGAGGTCAGAGCCAGAAGCAGTATGAAAGGTCAGAGCCAGAATCAGTGTGAGAGGTCAGAGCCAGGTCGAGCGCATATATATGCGAGCGCATATATATGCGAGCGCATATATATGCGAGCGCATATATATGCGAGCGCATATATATGCGAGCGCATATATATGCGAGCGCATATATATGCGAGCGCATATATATGGAACACCCGCGCATATTTATATATATAAATATATGCATATATATAGAGGGTGTCCCAAAAAAATGCCCGCGCACATGTGCGCAGGTGTCCCATATATATGCAAGCGCATATATATGGGACACCCGCGCATATTTATATATATAAATATATGCATATATATAGAGGGTGTCCCAAAAAAATGCCCGCGCACATGTGCGCAGGTGTCGCATATATATATATGCGAGCGCATATATATATATGCGAGCGCATATATATATGCGAGCGCATATATATATATATATATGCGAGCGCATATATATATATATATGCGAGCGCATATATATATATGCGAGTGCATATATATATGCGAGCGCACATGTGCGTGTGCATTTTTTTGGGACATGCAGTATATATATGCGAGCACCCTGTATATATATATACATACATACATACATACATGAGCACATATATATATATGGGACACCCGCATGAGCGCATATATATGCGATGTCAGAGCCAGAATCAGTATGAGAGGTCAGAGCCAAAATCAGTATGAGAGGTAAGAGCCAGAATCAGTCTGAGAGGTCAGAGCCAAAATCAGTATGAGAGGTCAGAGCCACAATCAGTCTGAGAGGTCAGAGCCACAATCAGTCTGAGAGGTCAGAGCCAGAAACGGTATGAGAGGTCAGAGCCAGAATCAGTATGAGAGGTCAGAGCCAAAATCAGTCTGAGAGGTCAGAGCCAGAATCAGTATGAGAGGTCAGAGCCAGAATCAGTATGAGAGATCAGAGTCAGAATCAGTATGAGAGATCAGAACCAGAAGCAGTATGAAAGGTCAGAGCCGGAATCAGTATCAGAGGACAGAGCAAGAATCAGTATGAGAGATCAGTGCCAGAATCAGTATGATAGGTCAGAGCCGGAATCAGTATGAGAGGTCAGAGACAGAATCAGTCTTAGAGGTCAGAGCCAGAATCAGTCTGAGAATTCAGAGCCAGAATCAGTATGAGAGGTCAGAGCCAGAATAAGTCTGAGAGGTCAGAGCCAGAATCAGTCTGAGAGGTCAGAGCCAGAATCAGTATGAGAGGTCAGAGCCAGAATCAGACTGAGAGGTCAGAGCCAAAATCAGTCTGAGAATTCAGAGCCAGAATCAGTATGAGAGGTCAGAGCCAGAATCAGTCTGAGAGGTCAGAGCCAGAATCCGTCTGAGAGGTCAGAGCCAGAATCAGTCTGAGAGGTCAGAGCCAGAATCAGTATGAGAGGTCAGAGCCAGAATTAGTATGAGAGGTAAGAGCCAGAATCACACTGAGAGGTCAGAGCCAGAATCAGTATGAGAGGTCAGAGCCAGAATCAGTATGAGAGGTCAGAGCCAGAATCAGTATGAGAGGTCAGAGCTGGAATCAGTATGAGAGGTCAGAGCCGGAATCAGTATGGGAGGTCAGAGCCGGAATCAGTCTGAAAGGTCAGAGCAGGACGCAGTATGAGACGTCAGAGCCAGAATCAGTCTGAGAGGTCAGAGCCAGAAATAGTATGAGAGGTCAGAGCCAGAATCAGTATGAAAGGTCAGAGCCAAAATCAGTATGAGAGATCAGAGCCAGAATCAGTATGAGAGGTCAGAGCCAGAATCAGTTTGAGAGGTCAGAGCCAGAATCAGTATGAGAGGTCAGAGCCAGAATCAGTCTGAGAGGTCAGAACCAGAATCAGTATTAGAGATCAGAGCCAGAATCAGTATGAGAGGACAGAGCCGGAATAAGTCTGAGAGGTCAGAGCCAGAATCAGTCTGAGAGGTCAGAGCCAGAACCGGTATAAAAAGGTCAGAGCCAGAAGCAGTATGAAAGGTCAGAACTGGAATCAGTACGAGAGGTCAGAGCCAGAATCAGTATGAGAGGTCAGAGCCAGAATCAGTATGAGAGATCAGAGTCAGAATCAGTCTGAGAGGTCAGAGCCAGAATCAGTTTGAGAGGTCAGAGCCAGAATCAGACTGAGAGGTCAGAGCCAGAATTAGTATGAGAGGTCAGAGCCAGAATCAGTATGAGAGGTCAGAGCCAGAATCAGTCTGAGAGTTCAGAACCAGAATCAGTATTAGAGATCAGAGCCAGAATCAGTATGAGAGGACAGAGCCGGAATCAGACTGAGAGGTCAGAGCCAGAATCAGTATGAGAGGTCAGAGCCAGAATCAGTATGAGAGATCAGAGTCAGAATCACTATGAGAGATCAGAGCCAGAATCAGTATGAGAGGTCAGAGCTGGAATCAGTATGAGAGGTCAGAGCCGGAATCAGTCTGAAAGGTCAGAGCCAGAAGCAGTATGAGACGTCAGAGCCAGAATCAGTCTGAGAATTCAGAGCCAGAATCAGTATGAGAGGTCAGAGCCAGAATCAGTCTGAGAGGTCAGAGCCAGAATCAGTCTGAGAGGTCAGAGCAAGAATCAGTATGACAGGTCAGAGCCAGAATCAGACTGAGAGGTCAGAGCCAGAATTAGTATGAGAGCTCAGAGACAGAATCAGTCTGAAAGGTCAGAGCCAAAATCAGTATGAGAGATCAGAGCCAGAATCAGTATGAGAGGTCAGAGCCAGAATCAGTATGAGAGGTCAGAGCCAGAATCAGTATGAGAGGTCAGAGCCAGAATCAGTCTGAGAGGTCAGAGCCAGAACCGGTATGAGAGGTCAGAGCCAGAAGCAGTATGAAAGGTCAGAACTGGAATCAGTACTAGAGGTCAGAGCCAGAATCAGTATGAGAGGTCAGAGCCAGAATCAGTATGAGAGATCAGAGTCAGAATCACTATGAGAGATCAGAGCCAGAATCAGTATGAGAGGTCAGAGCTGGAATCAGTATGAGAGGTCAGAGCCAGAATCAGTATGAGAGGTCAGAGCCAGAATCAGTCTGAGAGGTCAGAACCAGAATCAGCATTAGAGATCAGAGCCAGAATCAGTATGAGAGGACAGAGCCGGAATCAGTCTCTGAGGTAAGAGCCAGAATCAGTCTGAGAGGTCAGAGCCAGAACCGGTATGAGAGGTCAGAGCCAGAAGCAGTATGAAAGGTCAGAACTTTTATCAGTACTAGAGGTCAGAGCCAGAATCAGTATGAGAGGTCAGAGCCAGAATCAGTATGAGAGATCAGAGTCAGAATCACTATGAGAGATCAGAGCCAGAATCAGTATGAGAGGTCAGAGCTGGAATCAGTATGAGAGGTCAGAGCCAGAATCAGTATGAGAGGTCAGAGCCAGAATCAGTCTGAGAGGTCAGAATCAGAATCAGCATTAGAGATCAGAGCCAGAATCAGTATGAGAGGACAGAGCCGGAATCAGTCTCTGAGGTAAGAGCCAGAATCAGTCTGAGAGGTCAGAGCCAGAACCGGTATGAGAGGTCAGAGCCAGAAGCAGTATGAAAGGTCAGAACTGGAATCAGTACTAGAGGTCAGAGCCAGAATCAGTATGAGAGGTCAGAGCCAGAATCAGTATGAGAGATCAGAGTCAGAATCACTATGAGAGATCAGAGCCAGAATCAGTATGAGAGGTCAGAGCTGGAATCAGTATGAGAGGTCAGAGCCGGAATCAGTCTGAAAGGTCAGAGCCAGAAGCAGTATGAGACGTCAGAGCCAGAATCAGTCTGAGAATTCAGAGCCAGAATCAGTATGAGAGGTCAGAGCCAGAATCAGTCTGAGAGGTCAGAGCCAGAATCAGTCTGAGAGGTCAGAGCAAGAATCAGTATGACAGGTCAGAGCCAGAATCAGACTGAGAGGTCAGAGCCAGAATTAGTATGAGAGCTCAGAGACAGAATCAGTCTGAAAGGTCAGAGCCAAAATCAGTATGAGAGATCAGAGCCAGAATCAGTATGAGAGGTCAGAGCCAGAATCAGTATGAGAGGTCAGAGCCAGAATCAGTATGAGAGGTCAGAGCCAGAATCAGTCTGAGAGGTCAGAGCCAGAACCGGTATGAGAGGTCAGAGCCAGAAGCAGTATGAAAGGTCAGAACTGGAATCAGTACTAGAGGTCAGAGCCAGAATCAGTATGAGAGGTCAGAGCCAGAATCAGTATGAGAGATCAGAGTCAGAATCACTATGAGAGATCAGAGCCAGAATCAGTATGAGAGGTCAGAGCTGGAATCAGTATGAGAGGTCAGAGCCAGAATCAGTATGAGAGGTCAGAGCCAGAATCAGTCTGAGAGGTCAGAACCAGAATCAGCATTAGAGATCAGAGCCAGAATCAGTATGAGAGGACAGAGCCGGAATCAGTCTCTGAGGTAAGAGCCAGAATCAGTCTGAGAGGTCAGAGCCAGAACCGGTATGAGAGGTCAGAGCCAGAAGCAGTATGAAAGGTCAGAACTTTTATCAGTACTAGAGGTCAGAGCCAGAATCAGTATGAGAGGTCAGAGCCAGAATCAGTATGAGAGATCAGAGTCAGAATCACTATGAGAGATCAGAGCCAGAATCAGTATGAGAGGTCAGAGCTGGAATCAGTATGAGAGGTCAGAGCCGGAATCAGTCTGAAAGGTCGGAGCAAGAAGCAGTATGAGACGTCAGAGCCAGAATCAGTCTGAGAGTTCAGAGCCAGAATTAGTATGAGAGGTCAGAGCCAGAATCAGTATGAGAGATCAGAGTCAGAATCAGTATGAGAGATCAGAGCCAGAATCAGTATGAGAGGTCAGAGCTGGAATCTGTATGAGAGGTCAGAGCCGGAATCAGTCTAAAAGGTCAGAGCAAGAATCAGTATGAGACGTCAGAGCCAGAATCGGTCTGAGAGGTCAGAGCCAGATTTATTATGAGAGGTCAGAGCCAGAATCAGTCTGAAAGGTCAGAGCCAGAATCAGTATGAGAGATCAGAGCCAGAATCAGTATGAGAGGTCAGAGCCAGAATCAGTATGAGAGGTCAGAGCCAGAATCAGTATGAGAGGTCAGAACCAGAGTCAGTATTAGAGATCAGAGCCAGAATCAGTATGAGAGGACAGAGCCGGAATCAGACTGAGAGGTCGGAGCCAGAATCAGTATGAGAGATCAGAGCCAGAATCAGTGTGAAATGTAGAAAACAGGGCACTCACCCACCACGGCAGACATAAAACATTCGTTTTTATTTTATCCTCTTTAAAAAAAGGTCAAACCTTGACCATCGGGGTACAGAAGACAGAATGATGCAAAGAAACAAACAGCGACGATCGTTTCGTGCTTAGTGCACTTCGTCAGGCTTCCTTCAACTGCTAGCAACGTCAGAGCCAGAATCAGTCTGAGAAGTGAGAGCCATAATCAGTATGAGAGGTCAGAGCCGGAATCAGTATGAGAAGTCAGAGCCAGAATCAGTAAGAGAGGTCAGACCCAGAATCAGTATGAGAGGTCAGAGCCAGAAACAGTAAAAAAGGGTCATAGCCAAAATCTGTCTGAGAAGTCAGAGCCAGAAGTAGTATGAAACGTCAGAGCCAGAAGCAGTCTGAGAGGTCAGAGCCAGAATCAGTATGAGAGGTCAGAGCCAGAAGCAGTATGAAAGGTCAGAACCAGAATCAGTCTGAGAGGTCAGAGCCAGAAGCGGTATTAGACGTCAGAGCCAGAAGCAGTCTGAGAGGTCATATCCAGAATCAGTCTGAGAGGTCAGAGCCAGAATCAGTATGAGAGGTCAGAGCCAGAATCAGTATGAGAGGTCAGAGCCAGAATCAGACTGAGAGGTCAGAGCCAGAATTAGTATGAGTGGTCAGAGCCAGAATCAGTATCAAATCAAATCAAAAGAGCTTTATTGGCACGTCCGAATAGATATTTGGCATTGCCAAAGCTAGTAAAGTGGGGGGGGAGTTGGACTCGGTTTGGTGAGTGGTGGGTATGGTGGGGGTGGGGTGGGTGGTTTGGGGTATAACAGTCCGTGGAGTCTCATCTTCCTCTTCGTTGGTGACCGTTATATGGGGAGGTGGGGCGGGGCGGTTGGTTTGGGGTATAACAGTCCGTGGAGTCTCATCTTCCTCTTCGTTGGTGACTGCTATATGGGGAGGTGGGGGTGGGGCGGGTGTATTGGGATAAATATAATAGTCCGTGGAGTCTCATCTTCCTCTTATTTGGTGACAGCTGGACACGTATTGGGCAGCGATCTCCACAGTGGCCTCTTCTTCTCCCAGTAGGATGTAGAGTTTCCTCTTCTCGTCTGCAGATATGAAGTCTGGGATGTGGGCAGAGAGTCTTTGGTAGTAGACGGCCCTCACAGCTGAGTATTTGGTGCAGTGTAGCAGGAAGTGGGTCTTGTCTTCTAGGGCCCCCTGGTCACAGTGCTGGCACAGTCTATTCTCCCGTGGCTTGTACGTCTGCCTGTATCGCCCCGTCTCTATCTCTAGGTTGTGGGCGCTCAGTCTGTACCGGCTCAGGGTCTGTCTGTGTTTGGGGCGGCGTATTCTCTCCAGGTAGGTGGCCATGGTGTAGTCCCTTTGTAGGGATTGGTACACGGTGAGTTTCTTGGAGTTATTTATTTAGTTTCTCCATTCTTCAATGTACCGCTCTCTGTTTGCCTCTGTGGTCGCCTTTATTTCGGCCTTGGTTATCATCTGTTGGTGTTTTTGGTTTGGTGGTTGGCTCCTGTTCGGTTGGTGGGTGTCTGGTTTGCTCAGGTGGCTTAGCCATGCTTGGTGGTGGTAGGAGTCGGGCTTGCTCCCCTGGATGTGTGCCTGGAAAGCTAGCACCCTCTTCTGTATGGTGATCCATAGGGGGAGTCTGCCTAGCTCTGCCCTGCAGGCCAAGTTGGTGGTGATGCGATGGACATGGAGCAGGTATTTGCAGAACTCCAGGTGGAAGTTCTCTGTTGTGCTGGAATCCCACTTTGACTGGTCTGGGTAGGTGGCTGGGCCCCAAACCTCACTGCCATAGAGAAGGATCGGGAGATGACAGCGTCAAATATCTTCAGCCAGACCCTCACCGGTGGTTTGAGGTGGTACAGTTGTCTTCTGATGGCGTAGAAGGTTCTGCAGGCTTTTGCTTTCAGGGTTTCTATTGCTGCTTTGAAGCTTCCTGATTGGCTGAGCTCCAGCCCCAGGTAGGTGTAGCTGTTGGTTTTCTCCAGTGTGGAGCCGTTCAGTGTGAATTGTGGGGTGGGGGCTTTATTGTGGCCCTTCTTCTGAAATACCATGACTTTGGTCTTCTTCTGGTTGATGGGTAGGGCCCATGTGGTGCTGAATTTTTCCAGCACTGACAGGATTTCTTGGAGGTCTTTCTTGGTGGGGGCCAGGAGTAGGAGGTCATCGGCGTATAGCAGGAACTTCACCTCCCGGTCGTTCAGGGTGAGGCCTGGGGTTGGTGAGGCCTCCAGGGCTGTAGCCAGTTCATTGATATAGATGTTGAAGAGCGTTGGGCTCAGGCTACAGCCTTGTCTGACCCCTCGGGCCTGTTGGAAGTATGCTGTCCTTTTCCCATTCACCTTCACACTGCACTGGTTTCCGGTGTAGGAGCTCTTGATGACGTCGTACGTTCTTCCTCCTATTCCACTCTCTAGGAGTTTTAGGAGTAGGCCTGGGTGCCATACTGAGTCGAACGCCTTCTTAAAGTCTACGAAGCAGGTGAATATCTTGCCTCTTCTGGTGTTGTGGACGTGCGTCTTGATGAGGCTGTGCAGGGTGTAGGTATGGTCTGTGGTGCGGTGGTTTGGCATGAACCCTGCTTGGCTCTTGCTGAGGACCCCGTGTTGTGTGAGGAAGGTGAGGATTCTGTTATTGATGATGCTGTTGAACAGTTTCCCCAGCGTGCTGCTGACGCAGATCCCTCTGTAGTTGTTGGGGTCATAATGGTCCCCATTCTTGTAGATGGGGGTTATGAGGCCTTTGTTCCAGTCTTGGGGGAAGTGTCCAGCATTGAGCACGAGGGTGAATAGCTTTGCCTGTGCCGCGTGTATTGCTGGAGGGCTGTATTTGATCATCTCTGGTATGATGCCGTCAGGGACACTGGCCTTTTTGCCTTTCAGCAGGACAATTCTTTCCTGTATATCCATTATGGTGATTGGTGAGTCCAGAGGGTTCTGGAAGTCTTTGATGACTTTCTCCATGTCCCTCAGTTTGGTGATTATCTGTTGCTGTTCTGGAGTTAGGTCTTCTTCTGGGATGTTTTGTAGAGACCTCTGAAGTAGTTGAGCCAGATATTGCCATTTTGGATGTGGAGAGAGTTTTTCTTGGGCTTTGTGCCCATGTGGTGCCAGGTCTCCCAGAATGAGCTGTCCTGGAGGGAGTCCTCTAGTTGCTCTATTTTGTGGGAGAGGTACCTCTGTTTCTTCTCTCTGAGGGTGCCCTTGTATTGCTTGCATAGGTTGTTGTAGGCTTCCCTCGACTCTCTGTTGTTGGGGTCACTGTGTTTCTGGTTGGAGGCTGCCCTTAGAGAACGGCGTAGAGCCTTGCAGTCACTGTCAAACCATTTGTGAGACTGTTTGTTAGTCAGTCTCTTGGGCTTTGTCTGTTTCAGGCCTGCTAGTTCTGCCGTGGTGTACAGGATGTTACTGAAGTCCTTCACTGCTCGGGTGACCCCTTGTTGGTCTGGCTGGTAGGAACTCATATAGAAGTTTGTGAGCAGTTCCTTGATTTCGGGTCGGTTAGCCGCATTGGTGTATTCGGTGGCCCGGTGACTGGCCCATTTAAAGAATGGTGGCAGGTTGTAGAGACCAATCTGGTGGGGCTGCTGTGTGAGTGGCTTGTCAGTGGATCTCATGTACAGCAGGATCTGGTTGTGGTCTGACAGGTGTGTCTCAGGGGTGACTATGAGAGCATCTATGTCTGCTGGGTCTGCGTCTGTGATGACATAGTCCACCACGCTGTTGCCCACATGGGAGTTTAGTGTGAAGCATCCCTGAGTGTCCCCTCTGGTACGCCCGTTCATTATGTACAGTCCCAGACTCCGGCACAGGTTCAGCAGCTGTCTCCCGCTCTTGTTGACAACTATGTCATAGCTATTTCTTCTTCTCTGTGCAGACTCCAGGTGGTGGACCTCGCCTACCGGGATGTGCAGGTTTCCATCAGAGGACAGGAAGTCTTTCTCTGTTCCAGTCCTGGCGTTTAGGTCGCCGCAGATCAGCACTCTGCCTTGGGACTGGAACTGGGCAGATTCCCTTTGTAGGACCTCATAGATGTCTGGGTTGTGGTAGGGGGACTCAGATGGGGGGATGCATACTGCACAGAGATAGATGTCGTGTTGGCCGTTGAGGATGGAGTTGCTTATTTTTATCCACATGTGGTTGTCACCACGTTTGATGGCTTTCACATGTTCTTTAAGCTCCTCCTTGAACCATATTAGTATGCCTCCTGAGTGGCGGCCTAGTTTGGTAGTCTTGCTTTTCCGGGCAGCGACAGAGAATTCCTTGTAGCCCATGGGTGTTAGGGATTCATCTTCTGCCCGGGTCCATGTCTCTTCGAGGATTTGGATGTCTATGTTTTTTAGTCTGTCTATAAAGTCTGGATCGTTTGGTTTGGATCCAAAGGCTGAGGCGTTCAGCCCTTGGATATTCCAGCTACTGATAGTCAGTGGTGTCATCTTTGGTGGGTATACCTTGTAATTAGCTGTCCTGCAGAGGACGGGCTGGGTTCCTGATTGGTGGCCATGTTGTGGATCCCAGTCTGGAGCAGTGTGTTGCACAGGGTGCTGAACATGGTTCTTATCTCCTCCATGTCTGTGCTCTGCCTTGTTCTGTATGGCACAGGTGGCTTCCGCCCTGGCTTATAGTAGTCCCCATTTCCAGTTTTTTGGGGGAGACGTTGTGTTTGAGATATTTTCCAGCCAGGCAACCCCCCCTTGGGTCTTTGTCTTGTATGTTGAGGGGGGTATGGTGTTTGGGTGTGTCTCCTGGAAGGTGACTTCTCCACAGGTGACTACTCCACAGGTTTTTGTCTTGTATGGTGTATGGGCCAGGGGTCTCTGTTGAGCACTATGTCTTTAAGTTCTTTGGCCAGGAGGCTGACTCCCTGTTTGTTGAGGTGTTTGTCATCATATAGGTGACGTTTGTCTATGGAGGGGTGTTGTGCCAGGGTGATACCTGATGTTGATCGGATTTTGGATGCCAGCTCTGAATTGATATCTCTGATGATGTGTTCAGAGATGTCTTTTCGTGGGAGCAGAGATGACAGGATGATACTACAGTCTGGGAACTGTTGTTGCGCTTTCTCTGCTAGCTGGGTCAGCTGTCCCGCTATCTGTTGGTGCTGGTCCTGGGCCTCAAGGTTTTTTGTCCCTGTGTGTATGATGAAGTGGTTGGGTTTGGTGAAATAAGGGTCGTTGATGACAGCGTTTGCTTTTTAGATTGTTAAACAGCGGATTTTGGTGACTCTTTTCCCTGGGAACAGTCTATTTGTGTCCAGGTATTTGCCATTGGAGTCTGTGATCAGGACAATATCTGGACCGGTGATCTCCTCGTCAAGACTTGTCTGCTGTTCGGCTGGGTTGTTGGGGTTTGTTCTGGTTCTGATCTTGGGATGGAGGGCAGCTCTGGTTCTGATCTTGGGTTGGGGGGTAGCTCTGGTTCTGTTCTTTGGGTGGGGGGCAGCTCTGGTTCTGATCTTGGGTTGGGGAGTAGCTCTGGTTCTGTTCTTTGGGTGGGGGGCAGCTCTGATCTCTCCTGTGTTGTATTTCCTTCTGCTTTGTTGGGGTCCTGTCTGTTATCTGTCCTTAGTTTCTCACCCCTCTCATTCTCTGACCCTCTCTCTTGGGTGAGGTGTTGTATCTGAGATTTCATGTCTGCTATCACTCTCCACAATTCAGCGTTTTCTTGACGTAGTTTATGAAAATCACATTCTAGTTTCTGCAAAGCTTCAGACCTCAGCCTGGTCGGCTCAGCAATGGTTTGCTTATTTGTGTTGTTGTCACTGTGGTTCCTTTTAATTTGTTGTTTGAAGTATGTGAAATCTCTTTCTAGTTCAGATCAGAGCCAGAATCAGTATGAGAGGTCAGAGCCAGAATCGGTCTGAGAGGTCAGAGCCAGAATCAGTATAAGAGATCAGAGCCAGAATCAGTATGAGAGGTCAGAGCCGGAATCAGTATGAGAGGTCAGAGCCGGAATCAGTCTGAGAGGTCAGAGCCAGAATCAGTATGAGCGGTCAGAGCCAGAATCAGTATGAGAGGTCAGAGCCAGAATCAGTATGAGAGATCAGAGTCAGAATCAGTATGAGAGATCAGAGCCAGAATCAGTATGAGAGGTCAGAGCTGGAATCAGTATGAGGTCAGAGCCGGAATCAGACTGAGAGGTCAAAGCTGGAATCAGTCTGAGATGTCAGAGCCAGAAGCAGTATGAAATGTCAGAGCCAGAATCAGTCTGAGAGGTCAGAGCCAGAATCAGTCTGAGAGGTCAGAGCCAGAATCAGTATGATAGGTCAGAGCCAGAATCAGTCTGAGAGGTCAGAGCCAAAATCAGTGTGAGAGATCAGAGCCAGAATCAGTATGAGAGGTCAGAGCCAGAATCAGTCTGAGAGGTCAGAGCCAGAATCAGTATGAGAGGTCAGAGCAAGAATCAGTATGAGAGATCAGTGCCAGAATCAGTATAAGAGGTTGGAGCCAGAATCAGTCTGAGAGGTCAGAGCCAGAATCAGTGTGAGAGGTCAGAGCCAGAATCAGTATGAGAGGTCAGAGCCAAAATCAGTATGAGAGGTCAGAGCCAAAATCAGTCTGAGAGGTCAGAGCCAGAATCAGTAAGAGAGGTCAGACCCAGAATCAGTATGAGAGGTCAGAGCCAGAAACAGTAAAAAAGGTCAGAGTCAGAGTATATATATATACTGTATGTATATTTATATTTATATACATACATACATACATGAGCACATATATATATGGGACACCCGCATGAGCGCACATATATGCGATGTCAGAGCCAGAATCAGTATGAGAGATCAGTGCCAGAATCAGTATAAGAGGTCAGAGCCAGAATCAGTCTGAGAGGTCAGAGCCAGAATCAGTCTGAGAGGTAAGAGCCAGAATCAGTCTGAGAGGTCAGAGCCAGAATCAGTCTGAGAGGTCAGAGCCATAAGAAGTATGAGAAGTCAGAGCCAGAAGTAGTATGAAACGTCAGAGCCAGAAGCAGTCTGAGAGGTCAGAGCCAGAATCAGTATGAGAGATCAGAGCCAGAATCAGTATGAGAGGTCAGAGCCAGAATCAGTATGAGAGATCAGAGCCAGAATCAGTCTGAGAGTTCAGAGCCAGAATAAGTATGAGAGGTCAGTGCCGGAATCAGACTGAAAGGACAGAGCCAGAATCAGTCTGAGAGGTCAGAGCCAGAATCAGTCTGAGAGGTCAGAGCCGGAATCAGTCTGAGAGGTCAGAGCCGGAATCAGTCTGAGAGGTCAGAGCCGGAATCAGTCTGAGAGGTCAGAGCCGGAATCAGTCTGAGAGGTCAGAGCCGGAATCAGTCTGAGAGGTCAGAGCCAGAATCAGTATGAGAGATCAGAGCCAGAATCAGTCTGAGAGTTCAGAGCCAGAATCAGTATAAGAGGTCAGAGCCGGAATCAGACTGAGAGGTCAGAGCCAGAATCAGTCTGAGAGGTCAGAGCCAGAATCAGTCTGAGGTCAGAGCCAGAATCAGTATGGGAGGTCAGAGCCAGAATCAGTATGAGAGGTCAGAGCCAGAATCAGTCTGAGATGTCAGAGCCAGAATCAGTCTGAGGTCAGAGCCAGAATCAGTATGGGAGGTCAGAGCCAGAATCAGTATGAGAGGTCAGAGCCAGAAACAGTCAAAAAGGTCAGAGCCAAAATCAGTCTGAGGTCAGAGCCAGAATCAGTATGAGAGGTCAGAGCCAGAATCGGTATGAGAGGTAAGAGCCAGAATCGGTATGAGAGGTCAGAGCCAGAAGCAGTATGAAAGGTCAGAACCGGAATCGGTATGAGAGGTCAGAGCCAGAAGCAGTATGAAAGGTCAGAACCGGAATCGGTATGAGAGGTTAGAGCCAGAATCGGTATGAGAGGTCAGAGCCAGAATCAGTGTGAGAGGTCAGAGCCAGGTCGAGCGCATATATATGCGAGCGCATATATATGGGACACCCACGCATATTTACATAAAAAATATATGCATATATATAGAGGGTGTCCCAAAAAAATGCGCGCGCACATGTGCGCAGGTGTTCCATATATATGCGAGCGTATATATATGGGACACCCGCGCATATTTATATAAAAAAATATATGCATATATATATAGAGGGTGTCCCAAAACAATGCGCGTGCACATGTGTGCAGGTGTCCCATATATATGCGAGCGCATATATATGCGACACCCGCGCACATGTGCGTGTGCATTTTTTTTGGGACACCCAGTATATATATGCCAGCACCCTGTATATATATATATATATATATATATATATATATATATATATATATATATATACACACACACTCACCGGCCACTTTATTAGGTACACCATGCTAGTAACGGGTAGGACCCCCTTTTGCCTTCAGAACTGCCTCAATTCTTCGTGGCATAGATTCAGCAAGGTGCTGGAAGCATTCCTCAGAGATTTTGGTCCATATTGACATGATGGCATCACACAGTTGCCACAGATTTGTCGGCTGCACATCCATGATGCGAATCTCCCGTTCCACCACATCCCAAAGATGCTCTATTGGATTGAGATCTGGTGACTGTGGAGGCCATTGGAGTACAGTGAACTCATTGTCATGTTCAAGAAACCAGTCTGAGATGATTCCAGCTTTATGACATGGCGCATTATCCTGCTGAAAGTAGCCATCAGATGTTGGGTACATTGTTGTCATAAAGGGATGGACATGGTCAGCAACAATACTCAGGTAGGCTTTGGCGTTGCAACGATGCTCAATTGGTACCAAGGGGCCCAAAGAGTGCCAAGAAAATATTCCCCACACCATGACACCACCACCACCAGCCTGAACCGTTGATACAAGGCAGGATGGATCCATGCTTTCATGTTGTTGATGCCAAATTCTGACCCTACCATCCGAATGTCGCAGCAGAAATCGAGACTCATCAGACCAGGCAACGTTTTTCCAATCTTCGATTGTCCAATTTCGATGAGCTTGTGCAAATTGTAGCCTCAGTTTCCTGTTCTTAGCTGAAAGGAGTGGCACCCGGTGTGGTCTTCTGCTGCTGTAGCCCATCTGCCTCAAAGTTCAACGTACTGTGCGTTCAGAGATGCTCTTCTGGCTACCTTGGTTGTAATGGGTGGCTATTTGAGTCACTGTTGCCTTTCTATCAGCTCGAACCAGTCTGGCCATTCTCCTCTGACCTCTGGCATCAACAACGCATTTCCGCCCACAGAACTGCCGCTCACTGGATGTTTTTTCTTTTTCGGACCATTCTCTGTAAACCCTAGAGATGGTTGTGCGTGAAAATCCCAGTAGATCAGCAGTTTCTGAAATACTAAGACCAGCCCTTCTGGCACCAACAACCATGCCACGTTCAAAGGCACTCAAATCACCTTTCTTCCCCATACTGATGCTCGGTTTGAACTGCAGGAGATTGTCTTGACCATGTCTACATGCCTAAATGCACTGAGTTGCCGCCATGTGATTGGCTGATTAGAAATTAAGTGTTAACGAGCAGTTGGACAGGTGTACCTAATAAAGTGGCCGGTGAGTGTGTATATATATATATATATATATATATATATATATATATATACTGTATGTATGTTTATATTTATATACATACATACATACATACATGAGCACATATATATATGGGACACCCACATGAGCGCACATATATGCGATGTCAGAGCCAGAATCAGTATGAGAGATCAGTGCCAGAATGAGTATAAGAGGTCAGAGCCAGAATCAGTCTGAGAGGTCAGAGCCAGAATCAGTCTGAGAGGTCAGAGCCAGAATCAGTCTGAGAGGTCAGAGCCAGAATCAGTCTGAGAGGTCAGAGCCATAAGAAGTATGAGAAGTCAGAGCCAGAAGTAGTATGAAATGTCAGAGCCAGAAGCAGTCTGAGAGGTCAGAGCCAGAATCAGTATGAGAGATCAGAGCCAGAATCAGTATGAGAGATCAGAGCCAGAATCAGTATGAGAGATCAGAGCCAGAATCAGTCTGAGAGTTCAGAGCCAGAATAAGTATGAGAGGTCAGTGCCGGAATCAGACTGAGAGGACAGAGCCAGAATCAGTCTGAGAGGTCAGAGCCAGAATCAGTCTGAGAGGTCAGAGCCGGAATCAGTCTGAGAGGTCAGAGCCGGAATCAGTCTGAGAGGTCAGAGCCGGAATCAGTCTGAGAGGTCAGAGCCGGAATCAGTCTGAGAGGTCAGAGCCGGAATCAGTCTGAGAGGTCAGAGCCGGAATCAGTCTGAGAGGTCAGAGCCAGAATCAGTATGAGAGATCAGAGCCAGAATCAGTCTGAGAGTTCAGAGCCAGAATCAGTATAAGAGGTCAGAGCCGGAATCAGACTGAGAGGTCAGAGCCAGAATCAGTCTGAGAGGTCAGAGCCAGAATCAGTCTGGGGTGAGAGCCAGAATCAGTATGAGAGGTCAGAGCCAGAATCAGTCTGAGATGTCAGAGACAGAATCAGTATGAGAGGTCAGAGCCAGAATCAGTGTGAGAGATCAGAGCCAGAATCAGACAGTGAGGTCAGAGCCAGAATCACACAGAGATGTCAGAGCCAGAATCAGTCTGAGGTCAGAGCCAGAATCAGTATGAGAGGTCAGAGCCAGAATCAGTCTGAGATGTCAGAGCCAGAATCAGTCTGAGATGTCAGAGCCAGAATCAGTCTGAGGTCAGAGCCAGAATCAGTATGGGAGGTCAGAGCCAGAATCAGTATGAGAGGTCAGAGCCAGAAACAGTAAAAAAGGTCAGAGCCAAAATCAAGTGTTGCCGCCATGTGATTGGCTGATTAGAAATTAAGTGTTAACGAGCAGTTGGACAGGTGTACCTAATAAAGTGGCCGGTGAGTGTGTGTATATATATATATATATATATATATATATATATATATATATATATACTGTATGTATGTTTATATTTATATACATACATACATACATACATGAGCACATATATATATGGGACACCCACATGAGCGCACATATATGCGATGTCAGAGCCAGAATCAGTATGAGAGATCAGTGCCAGAATGAGTATAAGAGGTCAGAGCCAGAATCAGTCTGAGAGGTCAGAGCCAGAATCAGTCTGAGAGGTCAGAGCCAGAATCAGTCTGAGAGGTCAGAGCCAGAATCAGTCTGAGAGGTCAGAGCCATAAGAAGTATGAGAAGTCAGAGCCAGAAGTAGTATGAAATGTCAGAGCCAGAAGCAGTCTGAGAGGTCAGAGCCAGAATCAGTATGAGAGATCAGAGCCAGAATCAGTATGAGAGATCAGAGCCAGAATCAGTATGAGAGATCAGAGCCAGAATCAGTCTGAGAGTTCAGAGCCAGAATAAGTATGAGAGGTCAGTGCCGGAATCAGACTGAGAGGACAGAGCCAGAATCAGTCTGAGAGGTCAGAGCCAGAATCAGTCTGAGAGGTCAGAGCCGGAATCAGTCTGAGAGGTCAGAGCCGGAATCAGTCTGAGAGGTCAGAGCCGGAATCAGTCTGAGAGGTCAGAGCCGGAATCAGTCTGAGAGGTCAGAGCTGGAATCAGTCTGAGAGGTCAGAGCCAGAATCAGTATGAGAGATCAGAGCCAGAATCAGTCTGAGAGTTCAGAGCCAGAATCAGTATAAGAGGTCAGAGCCGGAATCAGACTGAGAGGTCAGAGCCAGAATCAGTCTGAGAGGTCAGAGCCAGAATCAGTCTGGGGTGAGAGCCAGAATCAGTCTGAGAGGTCAGAGCCATAAGAAGTATGAGAAGTCAGAGCCAGAAGTAGTATGATATGTCAGAGCCAGAAGCAGTCTGAGAGGTCAGAGCCAGAATCAGTATGAGAGATCAGAGCCAGAATCAGTATGAGAGATCAGAGCCAGAATCAGTATGAGAGATCAGAGCCAGAATCAGTCTGAGAGTTCAGAGCCAGAATAAGTATGAGAGGTCAGTGCCGGAATCAGACTGAGAGGACAGAGCCAGAATCAGTCTGAGAGGTCAGAGCCAGAATCAGTCTGAGAGGTCAGAGCCGGAATCAGTCTGAGAGGTCAGAGCCGGAATCAGTCTGAGAAGTCAGAGCCGGAATCAGTCTGAGAGGTCAGAGCCGGAATCAGTCTGAGAGGTCAGAGCTGGAATCAGTCTGAGAGGTCAGAGCCAGAATCAGTATGAGAGATCAGAGCCAGAATCAGTCTGAGAGTTCAGAGCCAGAATCAGTATAAGAGGTCAGAGCCGGAATCAGACTGAGAGGTCAGAGCCAGAATCAGTCTGAGAGGTCAGAGCCAGAATCAGTCTGGGGTGAGAGCCAGAATCAGTATGAGAGGTCAGAGCCAGAATCAGTCTGAGATGTCAGAGACAGAATCAGTATGAGAGGTCAGAGCCAGAATCAGTATGAGAGGTCAGAGCCAGAATCAGTGTGAGAGATCAGAGCCAGAATCAGACAGTGAGGTCAGAGCCAGAATCACACAGAGATGTCAGAGCCAGAATCAGTCTGAGGTCAGAGCCAGAATCAGTATGAGAGGTCAGAGCCAGAATCAGTCTGAGATGTCAGAGCCAGAATCAGTCTGAGATGTCAGAGCCAGAATCAGTCTGAGGTCAGAGCCAGAATCAGTATGGGAGGTCAGAGCCAGAAACAGTAAAAAAGGTCAGAGCCAAAATCAAATCAAATCAAATCAAATCAAAAAAGCTTTATTGGCACGTCCGAATAGATATTTGGCATTGCCAAAGCTAATAGAGTGGGGGGGGGGGGGAGAGTTGGACTCGGGTAAGTGAGTGGTGGGGGTGGTGTGGGTGGTTTGGGGTATAACAGTCCATGGAGTCTCATCTTCCTCTTCGTTGGTGACCGTTATATGGGGAGGTGGGGTGGGGCGGGGCGGTTGGTTTGGGGTATAACAGTCCGTGGAGTCTCATCTTCAGAGCCAAAATCAGTCTGAGGTCAGAGCCAGAATCAGTCTGAGAGTTCAGAGCCAGAATCAGTATGAGAGTTCAGAGCCGGAATCAGACTGAGAGGTCAGAGCCAGAATCAGTCTGAGAGGTCAGAGCCAGAATCAGTCTGGGGTGAGAGCCAGAATCAGTATGAGAGGTCAGAGCCAGAATCAGTCTGAGATGTCAGAGACAGAATCAGTATGAGAGGTCAGAGCCAGAATCAGTATGAGAGGTCAGAGCCAGAATCAGTGTGAGAGATCAGAGCCAGAATCAGACAGTGAGGTCAGAGCCAGAATCACACAGAGATGTCAGAGCCAGAATCAGTCTGAGGTCAGAGCCAGAATCAGTATGAGAGGTCAGAGCCAGAATCAGTCTGAGATGTCAGAGACAGAATCAGTATGAGAGGTCAGAGCCAGAATCAGTCTGAGATGTCAGAGCCAGAATCAGTCTAAGGTCAGAGCCAGAATCAGTATGGGAGGTCAGAGCCAGAATCAGTATGAGAGGTCAGAGCCAGAAACAGTAAAAAAGGTCAGAGCCAAAATCAAATCAAATCAAATCAAATCAAAAAAGCTTTATTGGCACGTCCGAATAGATATTTGGCATTGCCAAAGCTAATAGAGTGGGGGGGGGGAGAGTTGGACTCGGGTAAGTGAGTGGTGGGGGTGGTGTGGCTGGTTTGGGGTATAACAGTCCATGGAGTCTCATCTTCCTCTTCGTTGGTGACCGTTATATGGGGAGGTGGGGTGGGGCGGGGCGGTTGGTTTGGGGTATAACAGTCCATGGAGTCTCATCTTCAGAGCCAAAATCAGTCTGAGGTCAGAGCCAGAATCAGTCTGAGAGTTCAGAGCCAGAATCAGTATGAGAGTTCAGAGCCGGAATCAGACTGAGAGGTCAGAGCCAGAATCAGTCTGAGAGGTCAGAGCCAGAATCAGTCTGAGGTCAGAGCCAGAATCAGTATGAGAGGTCAGAGCCAGAATCAGTTTGAGAGGTCAGAGCCAGAATCAGTATGAGAGATCAGAGCCAGAATCAGTATGAGAGGTCAGAGCCAGAATCAGTATGAGAGATCAGAGCCAGAATCAGTCTGAGAGTTCAGAGCCAGAATCAGTATGAGAGGTCAGAGCCGGAATCAGACTGAGAGGTCAGAGCCAGAATCAGTATGAGAGATCAGAGCCAGAATCAGTCTGAGGTCAGAGCCAGAATCAGTATGAGAGGTCAGAGCCAGAATCAGTCTGAGAGGTCAGAGCCGGAATCAGTCTGAGAGGTCAGAGCCGGAATCAGTATGAGAGGTCAGAGCCGGAATCAGTCTGAGAGGTCAGAGCCGGAATCAGTATGAGAGGTCAGAGCCAGAATCAGTATGAGAGATCAGAGCCAGAATCAGTCTGAGGTCAGAGCCAGAATCAGTATGAGAGGTCAGAGCCAGAATCAGTCTGAGATGTCAGAGACAGAATCAGTATGAGAGGTCAGAGCCAGAATCAGTCTGAGAGGTCAGAGCCAGAATCAGTCTGAGGTCAGAGCCAGAATCATTATGAGAGGTCAGAGCCAGAATCATTATGAGAGGTCAGAGCCAGAATCAGTATGAGAGGTCAGAGCCAGAAACAGTAAAAAAGGTCAGAGCCAAAATCAGTCTGAGGTCAGAGCCAGAATCAGTATGAGCGGTCAGAGCCAGAATCGGTAAGAGAGGTCAGAGCCAGAAACAGTAAAAAAGGTCAGAGCTAGAATCAGTATGAGAGGTAAGAGCGAGAATCAGTATGAGAGATCAGAGCCAGAATCAGTCTGAGAGTTCAGAGCCAAAATCAGTATGAGAGGTCAGAGCCGGAATCAGACTGAGAGGTCAGAGACAGAATCAGTCTGAGAGGTCAGAGCCAGAATCAGTCTGAGGTCAGAGACAGAATCAGTATGAGAGGTCAGAGCCAGAATCAGTCTGAGAGTTCAGTGCCAGAATCAGTATGAAAGGTCAGAGCCAGAATCCGTCTGAGAGGTCAGAGCAAGAATCAGTCTGAGGTCAGAGCCAGAATCAGTATGAGAGGTCAGAGCCAAAATCAGTCTGAGGTCAGAGCCGGAATCAGTATGAGAGGTCAGAGCCAGAATCAGTATGAGAGGTCAGAGCCGGAAGCAGTATGAAAGGTCAGAACTGGAATCAGTATGAGAGGTCAGAGCCAGAATCAGTGTGAGAGGTCAGAGCCAGGTCGAGCGCATATATATGCGAGCGCATATATATAGGACACCCACGCATATTTACATAAAATAATATATGCATATATATAGAGGGTGTCCCAAAAAAATGCACGCGCACATGTGCGCAGGTGTTCCATATATATGCGAGCGCATATATATGGGACACCCGCGCATATTTATATATATAAATATATGCATATATATAGAGGGTGTCCCAAAAAAATGCACGCGCACATGTGTGCAGGTGTCCCAAAAAAAATGCGCATGCACATGTGCACGGGTGATGCATTTATATATGCGCTCGCATATATAAGGGACACCCGCGCATATTTATATAAAAAATATATATGCAGATATATATAGAGGGTGTCCCAAAAAAATGCGCGCGCACATGTGCGCAGGTGTCCCATATATATGCGAGCGCATATATATGCGAGCGCATATATATGCGACACTCGCGCACATGTGCGTGTGCATTTTTTTGGGACACCCAGTATATATATGCCAGCACCATGTATATATATATATATATATATATATATATATATATATATCTATACTGCATGTATGTTTATATTTATATACATACATACATACATGAGCACATATATATATGGGACACCCGCATTAGCGCACATATATGCGATGTCAGAGCCAGAATCAGTATAAGAGGTCAGAGCCAGAACCAGTCTGAGAGGTCAGAGCCAGAATCAGTCTGAGAGGTCAGAGCCAGAATCAGTATGAGAAGTCAGAGCCAGAATCAGACTGAGAGGTTAGAGCCAGAATCAGTCTGAGAGGTCAGAGCCAGAATCAGTCTGAGAGGTCAGAGCCAGAAGCAGTATGAGATGTCAGAGCCAGAATCAGTATGAGAAGTCAGAGCCAAAATCAAACTGAGAGGTCAGAGCCAGAATCAGTCTGAGAGGTCAGAGCCAGAATCAGTCTGAGAGGTCAGAGCCAGAAACGGTATGAGAGGTCAGAGCCAAAAGCAGTATGAGAGGTCAGAGCCGGAATCAGTATGAGAGGTCAGAGCCAGAATCAGTATGAGAGGTCAGAGCCAGAATCAGTCTGAGAAGTCAGGACCAGAATCAGTATGAGAGGATAGAACCAGAAGCAGTATGAAAGGTCAGAGACGGAATCAGTATGAGAGGACAGAGCAAGAATCAGTATGAGAGATCAGTGCCAGATTCAGTATGAGAGGTCAGAGCCGGAATCAGTATGAGAGGTCAGAGTCAGAATCAGTGTGAGAGGTCAGAGCCAGAATCAGTCTGAGAATTCAGAGCCAGAATCAGTCTGAGAGGTCAGAGCCAGATTAAGTATGAGAGGTCAGAGCCAGAATCAGACTGAGAGGTTAGAGCCAGAATTAGTATGAGAGGTAAGAGCCAGAATCAGTCTGAGAGGTCAGAGCCAGAATCAGTCGGAGAGGTCAGAGCCAGAACCGGTATGAGAGGTCAGAGCCAGAAGCAGTATGAAAGGTCAGAACTGGAATCAGTACGAGAGGTCAGAGCCAGAATCAGTATGAGAGGTAAGAGCCGGAATCAGTCTGAAAGGTCAGAGCAAGAAGCAGTATGAGACGTCAGAGCCAGAATCAGTCTGAGAGGTCAGAGCCAGAACCGGTATGGGAGGTCAGAGCCAGAAGCAGTATGAAAGGTCAGAACTGGAATCAGTACGAGAGATCAGAGCCGGATTCAGTATGAGAGGTCAGAGCCGGAATCAGTCTGAAAGGTCAGAGCAAGAAGCAGTATGAGACGTTAGAGCCACAATCAGTCTGAGAGGTCAGAGCCAGAATTAGTATGAGAGGTCAGAGCCAGAATCAGTCTGACAAGTCAGGACCAGAATCAGTATGAGAGGACAGAACCAGAAGCAGTATGAAAGGTCAGAGCCGGAATCAGTATGAGAGGACAGAGCAAGAATCAGTATGAGAGATCAGTGCCAGAATCAGTATGAGAGGTCAGAGCCGGAATCAGTATGAGAGGTCAGAGGCAGAATCAGTGTGAGAGGTCAGAGCCAGAATCAGTCTAAGAATTCAGAGCCAGAATCAGTCTGAGAGGTCAGAGCCAGATTAAGTATGAGAGGTCAGAGCCAGAATCAGACTGAGAGGTTAGAGCCAGAATTAGTATGAGAGGTCAGAGCCAGAATGAGTCTGAGAGGTCAGAGCCAGAATCAGTCGGAGAGGTCAGAGCCAGAACCGGTATGAGAGGTCAGAGCCAGAAGCAGTATGAAAGGTCAGAACTGGAATCAGTACGAGAGGTCAGAGCCGGAATCAGTATGAGAGGTAAGAGCCAGAATCAGTCTGAAAGGTCAGAGCAAGAAGCGGTATGAGACGTCAGAGCCAGAATCAGTCTGAGAGGTCAGAGCCAGAACCGGTATGGGAGGTCAGAGCCAGAAGCAGTATGAAAGGTCAGAACTGGAATCAGTACGAGAGATCAGAGCCGGATTCAGTATGAGAGGTCAAAGCCGGAATCAGTCTGAAATGTCAGAGCAAGAAGCAGTATGAGACGTCAGAGCCACAATCAGTCTGAGAGGTCAGAGCCAGAATTAGTATGAGAGGTCAGAGCCAGAATCAGTCTGAAAGGTCAGAGCCAGAATCAGTATGAGAGATCAGAGCCAGAATTAGTATGAGAGGTCAGAACCAGAATCAGTCTGAAAGGTCAGAGCCAGAATCAGTATGAGAGATCAGAGCAAGAATCAGTCTGAGAGGTCAGAGCCAGAATCAGTATGAGAGGTCAGAGCCAGAACTGGTATGAGAGGCCAGAGCCAGAAGCAGTATGAAAGGTCAGAACTGGAATCAGTCTGAGAGGTCAGAGCCAGAATCAGTATGAGAGATTAGAGCCAGAATCAGTCTGAGAGTTCAGAGCCTGAATCAGTATGAGAGGTCAGAGCCGGAATCAGTATGAGAGGTCAGAGCCAGAAACAGTAAAAAAGGTCAGAGCCAAAATCAGTCTGAGAGGTCAGAGCCAGAAACAGTAAAAAAAGTCAGAGCCAGAATCAGTATGAGAGGTCAGAGCCAGAATCAGTCTGAGAGGTCAGAGCCAGAATCAGTATGAGAGGTCAGAGCCAGAATCAGTATGAGAGGTGAGAGCCAGAATGAGTATGAGAGGTCAGAGCCAGAATCAAACTGAGAGGTCAGAGCCAGAATCATTGTGAGAGGTCAGAGCCAGAATCAGTATGAGAGGTCAGAGCCAGAATCAGTATGAGAGGTCAGAGCCAGAATAAGTCTGAGCCGTCAGAGTCAGAATCAGTATGAGAGGTCAGAGCTGGAATCAGTCTGAGAGGTCAGAGCCAGAATCAGTCTGAGAGGTCAGAGCCAGAATTAGTATGAAAGGTCAGAGCCAGAATTAGTAAGAGAGGTCAGAGCCAGAAATCAGTCTGAGAGGTCAGAGCCAGAATAAGTCTGAGAGGTCAGAGCCAGAAGAAGTATGAGATGTCAGAGCCAGAATCAGTATGAGAGATCAGAGCCAGAATCAGTATGAGAGGTCAGAGCCGGAATCAGTATGAAAGGTCAGAGCCAGAATCAGTCTGAGATGTCATTGCCAGAAGTAGTATGAAAGGTCAGAACTGGAATCAGTATGAGAGGTCAGAGCCAGAATCAGTATGAAAGGTCAGAGCCGGAATCAGTATGAGAGGTCAGAGCCAGAAGCAGTCTGAGAGGTCAGAACCAGAAGCAGTGTGAGAGGTCAGAACCAGAATCAGTCTCATTAGTCAGAACCAGAATCAGTCTCATTAGTCAGAGCCAGAATCAGTCTGAGAGGTCAGAGCCAGAATCAGTATGAGAGGTCAGAGCCAGAATCAATCTGAGAGGTCAGAGCCAGAATCAGTCTGAGAGGTCAGAGCCAGAATCAGTCTGAGAGGTCAGAGCCAGAAGTAGTATGAAAGGTCAGAACTGGAATCAGTATGAGAGGTCAGAGCCAGAATCAGTTTGAGAGATCAGTGCCAGTATCAGTATGAGAGGACAGAGCCAGAAGCTGTATGAAACGTCAGAGCCGGAATCAGTTTGAGAGGTCAGAGTCAGAAGCAGTATGAGACATCAGAGCCAGAATCAGTCTGAGAAGTCAGAGCCAGAATCAGTATGAGAGGTCAGAGCCAGAATCAGTCTGAGAGGTCAGAGCCAGAATCAGTATGAGAGGTCAGAGCCAGAATAAGTCTGATCCGTCAGAGTCAGAATCAGTATGAGAGGTCAGAGCCGGAATCAGTCTGAGAGGTCAGAGCCAGAATCAGTCTGAGAGGTCAGAGCCAGAATTAGTATGAAAGGTCAGAGCCAGAATTAGTAAGAGAGGTCAGAGCCAGAAATCAGTCTGAGAGGTCAGAGCCAGAATACGTCTGAGAGGTCGGAGCCAGAAGAAGTATGAGATGTCAGAGCCAGAATCAGTATGAGAGATCAGAGCCAGAATCAGTATGAGAGGTCAGAGCCAGAATCAGTATGAGAGGTCAGAGCCAGAATCAGTAAGAGAGGTCAGACCCAGAATCAGTATGAGATGTCAGAGCCAGAAACAGTAAAAAAGGTCAGAGCCAAAATCAGTCTGAGAGGTCAGAACCAGAAGCAGTGTGAGAGGTCAGAACCAGAATCAGTCTCATTAGTCAGAACCAGAATCAGTCTCATTAGTCAGAGCCAGAATCAGTCTGAGAGGTCAGAGCCAGAATCAGTATGAGAGGTCAGAGCCAGAATCAATCTGAGAGGTCAGAGCCAGAATCAGTCTGAGAGGTCAGAGCCAGAATCAGTCTGAGAGGTCAGAGCCAGAAGTAGTATGAAAGGTCAGAACTGGAATCAGTATGAGAGGTCAGAGCCAGAATCAGTTTGAGAGATCAGTGCCAGTATCAGTATGAGAGGACAGAGCCAGAAGCTGTATGAAACGTCAGAGCCGGAGTCAGTTTGAGAGGTCAGAGTCAGAAGCAGTATGAGACATCAGAGCCAGAATCAGTCTGAGAAGTCAGAGCCAGAATCAGTATGAGAGGTCAGAGCCAGAATCAGTCTGAGAGGTCAGAGCCAGAATCAGTATGAGAGGTCAGAGCCAGAATAAGTCTGATCCGTCAGAGTCAGAATCAGTATGAGAGGTCAGAGCCGGAATCAGTCTGAGAGGTCAGAGCCAGAATCAGTCTGAGAGGTCAGAGCCAGAATTAGTATGAAAGGTCAGAGCCAGAATTAGTAAGAGAGGTCAGAGCCAGAAATCAGTCTGAGAGGTCAGAGCCAGAATACGTCTGAGAGGTCGGAGCCAGAAGAAGTATGAGATGTCAGAGCCAGAATCAGTATGAGAGATCAGAGCCAGAATCAGTATGAGAGGTCAGAGCCAGAATCAGTATGAGAGGTCAGAGCCAGAATCAGTAAGAGAGGTCAGACCCAGAATCAGTATGAGATGTCAGAGCCAGAAACAGTAAAAAAGGTCAGAGCCAAAATCAGTCTGAGAGGTCAGAGCCAGAAACAGTAAAAAAGGTCAGAGCCAAAATCAGTCTGAGAGGTCAGAGCCAGAAGAAGTATGAGAAGTCAGAGCCAGAAGTAGTATGAAACGTCAGAGCCAGAAGCAGTCTGAGAGGTCAGAGCCGGAATCAGTATGAGAGATCAGAGCCAGAATCAGTATGAGAGGTCAGAGCCAGAATCAGTATGAGAGATCAGAGCCAGAATCAGTCTGAGAGTTCAGAGCCAGAATTAGTATGAGAGGTCAGAGCCGGAATAAGACTGAGAGGTCAGAGCCAGAATCAGTCTGAGAGGTCAGAGCCAGAATCAGTCTGAGAGGTCAGAGCCGGAATCAGTATGACAGGTCAGAGCCGGAATCAGTCTGAGAGGTCAGAGCCGGAATCAGTCTGAGAGGTCAGAGCCGGAATCAGTCCGAGAGGTCAGAGTCGGAATCAGTCTGAGAGGTCAGAGCCGGAATCAGTCTGAGAGGTCTGGAATCAGTAGGAGAGGTCAGAGCCAGAATCAGTATGAAAGATCAGTGCCAGAATCAGTATGAGAGGTCAGAGCCAGAAGCAGTATGAAAGCTCAGAGCCGGAATCAGTATGAGAGGTCAGAGCCAGAAGCAGTCTGAGAGGTCAGAACCAGAAGCAGTCTGATTAGTCAGAGCCGGAATCAGACTGAGAGGTCAGAGCCAGAATCAGTTTGAGAGGTCAGAGCCAGAATCAGTATGAGTGGTCAGAGCCAGAATCAGTCTGAGAGGTAAGAGCCAGAAGTAGTATGAACGGTCAGAACTGGAATCAGTATGAGAGGCCAGAGCCAGAATCAGTATGAGAGATCAGTGCCAGTATCAGTATGAGAGGACAGACCCAGAAGCAGTATGAAACGTCAGAGCCGGAATCAGTTTGAGAGGTCAGAGTCAGAAGCAGTATGAGAAGTCAGAGCCAGAATCATTCTGAGAGGTCAGAGTCAGAATCAGTATGAGAGGTCAGAGCCAGAATCAGTCTGAGAGGTCAGAGTAAGAATTAGTATGAGACGTCAGAGCCAGAATCAGTATGAGAGATCAGAGCCAGAATCAGTCTGAGAGTTCAGAGCCAGAATCAGTCTGAGAGATCAGTGCCAGAATCAGTATGAGAGGTCAGAGCCGGAATCAGTATGAGAGGTCAGAGCCAAAATCAGTCTGAGAGGTCAGAGCCAGAATCAGTCTGAGAATTCAGAGCCAGAATCAGTATGAGAGGTCAGAGCCAGAATCAGTCTGAGAGGTCAGAGCCAGAATCAGTATGAGAGGTCAGAGCCAGAATCAGTATGAGAGGCCAGAGCCAGAATCAGTATGAGAGATCAGTGCCAGTATCAGTATGAGAGGACAGACCCAGAAGCAGTATGAAAGGTCAGAGCCGGAATCAGTATGAGAGGTCAGAGCCAAAATCAGTCTGAGAGGTCAGAGCCAGAATCAGTCTGAGAATTCAGAGCCAGAATCAGTATGAGAGGTCAGAGCCAGAATCAGTCTGAGAGGTCAGAGCCAGAATCAGTCTGAGAGGTCAGAGCCAGAATCAGACTGAGAGGTCACAGCCAGAAATAGTATGAGAGGTCCGAGCCAGAATCAGTCTGAGAGGTCAGAGGCAGAATCAGTCTGAGAGGTCAGAGGCAGAATTAGTATGAGGTCAGAGCCAGAATCAGTCTGAGAGGACAGAGCCAGAATCAGTTTGAGAGGTCAGATCCAGAATCAGTATGAGAGGTCAGAGCCAGAATAAGTATGAGAGATCAGAGCCAGAATCAGTCTGAGAGGTCAGAGCCAGAATCAGTCTTAGAGGTCAGAGGCAGAATTAGTATGAGGTCAGAGCCAGAATCAGTCTGAGAGGCCAGAGCCAGAATCAGTATGAGAGGTCAGAGCCAGAATCAGTATGAAAGGTCAGAACCGGAATCGGTATGAGAGGTTAGAGCCAGAATCGGTATGAGAGGTCAGAGCCGGAAGCAGTATGAAAGGTCAGAACTGGAATCAGTATGAGAGGTCAGAGCCAGAGTCAGTGTGAGAGGTCAGAGCAAGAATTAGTATGAGACGTCAGAGCTAGAAGCAGTCTGAGAGGTCAGAGCCAGAAACAATATAAGAGGTCAGAGCCAGAATCAGTATGAGAGATCAGAGCCAGAATCAGTCTGAGAGGTCAGAGCCAGAATCAGTCTGAGAGGTCAGAGCCAGAAGCAGTATGAAAGGTCAGAGCCAGAATCGGTATGAGAGGTCAGAGCTAGATTCAGTCTGAGATATATATGCGAGCGCATATATATGCGCTCGCAAATACAGGGTGTCTAAAAAAAACGCGCGCGCACATGGGCGCGGGTGTCCCATATATATACGTGCACATATACAGGGTGTCCCATATATATGCGCGCGCATATACAGTGTGTCCCAAAAAAATGTATACATATTTTAGCAGCTGATAACTCAATTATTTATTCTTTCTTTACAGACTGAACCCATTACGAGCGCTCCCTTTGAAGTTAAAGGGAAGTGTTCGGCAGCCTGCCGTAGCGCTGGTGTGTACGGCTGTGATACACGCTCGGTGTTACTCTGTGTGAATGTTCCCTTACACGTGGTTGTGCACGTCAGTTTCACAACCTGAACAGGTGAGAGGCCATCGGGTCTAAATAGATATTACTTTTTATACTTTTTTTTGTACCAACCATATTTTAAAAATTACTACACTATCATCGGTTTTTGCTCGGTGCTGTTTTGTTTTGTGTTCTCTTTGAGGTTTAATATGATGGAAGTTCTTGGTTGTCCTGATCTGGTCCTAGTCTTCGCTGAAGTCCTCGCCTGTTTTGGATTGTGTTCAGTCCTGGTCTTGGGTTGTGTCTGGCCTTGTCCTGGATTGTGTCTGGCCTTGTCCTGGATTGTGTCTATTCCTGTCCTTGGGCTGTATCTAGTCCTGTATTGGGCTGTGTGTAGCTTGGTCTTGGGCTGTGTCTAGACCTATTCTTGGGCTGTGTCTGACCTTGTCCTGGATTGAGTCTAGTCCTGTCCTTGGACTGTATCTAGTCCTGGTCTTGGGCTGTGTCTGACCTTGTCCTGTCTTGGGCTGTATCTAGTCCTGTGCCAGAATTAGTATGAGAGGTCAGAGCCAGAATGAGTCTGAGAGGTCAGAGCCAGAATCAGTCGGAGAGGTCAGAGCCAGAACCGGTATGAGAGGTCAGAGCCAGAAGCAGTATGAAAGGTCAGAACTGGAATCAGTACGAGAGGTCAGAGCCGGAATCAGTATGAGAGGTAAGAGCCAGAATCAGTCTGAAAGGTCAGAGCAAGAAGCGGTATGAGACGTCAGAGCCAGAATCAGTCTGAGAGGTCAGAGCCAGAACCGGTATGGGAGGTCAGAGCCAGAAGCAGTATGAAAGGTCAGAACTGGAATCAGTACGAGAGATCAGAGCCGGATTCAGTATGAGAGGTCAAAGCCGGAATCAGTCTGAAATGTCAGAGCAAGAAGCAGTATGAGACGTCAGAGCCACAATCAGTCTGAGAGGTCAGAGCCAGAATTAGTATGAGAGGTCAGAGCCAGAATCAGTCTGAAAGGTCAGAGCCAGAATCAGTATGAGAGATCAGAGCCAGAATTAGTATGAGAGGTCAGAACCAGAATCAGTCTGAAAGGTCAGAGCCAGAATCAGTATGAGAGATCAGAGCAAGAATCAGTCTGAGAGGTCAGAGCCAGAATCAGTATGAGAGGTCAGAGCCAGAACTGGTATGAGAGGCCAGAGCCAGAAGCAGTATGAAAGGTCAGAACTGGAATCAGTCTGAGAGGTCAGAGCCAGAATCAGTATGAGAGATTAGAGCCAGAATCAGTCTGAGAGTTCAGAGCCTGAATCAGTATGAGAGGTCAGAGCCGGAATCAGTATGAGAGGTCAGAGCCAGAAACAGTAAAAAAGGTCAGAGCCAAAATCAGTCTGAGAGGTCAGAGCCAGAAACAGTAAAAAAAAGTCAGAGCCAGAATCAGTATGAGAGGTCAGAGCCAGAATCAGTCTGAGAGGTCAGAGCCAGAATCAGTATGAGAGGTCAGAGCCAGAATCAGTATGAGAGGTGAGAGCCAGAATCAGTATGAGAGGTCAGAGCCAGAATCAAACTGAGAGGTCAGAGCCAGAATCATTGTGAGAGGTCAGAGCCAGAATCAGTATGAGAGGTCAGAGCCAGAATCAGTATGAGAGGTCAGAGCCAGAATAAGTCTGAGCCGTCAGAGTCAGAATCAGTATGAGAGGTCAGAGCCGGAATCAGTCTGAGAGGTCAGAGCCAGAATCAGTCTGAGAGGTCAGAGCCAGAATTAGTATGAAAGGTCAGAGCCAGAATTAGTAAGAGAGGTCAGAGCCAGAAATCAGTCTGAGAGGTCAAAGCCAGAATAAGTCTGAGAGGTCAGAGCCAGAAGAAGTATGAGATGTCAGAGCCAGAATCAGTATGAGAGATCAGAGCCAGAATCAGTATGAGAGGTCAGAGCCGGAATCAGTATGAAAGGTCAGAGCCAGAATCAGTCTGAGATGTCATTGCCAGAAGTAGTATGAAAGGTCAGAACTGGAATCAGTATGAGAGGTCAGAGCCAGAATCAGTATGAAAGGTCAGAGCCGGAATCAGTATGAGAGGTCAGAGCCAGAAGCAGTCTGAGAGGTCAGAACCAGAAGCAGTGTGAGAGGTCAGAACCAGAATCAGTCTCATTAGTCAGAACCAGAATCAGTCTCATTAGTCAGAGCCAGAATCAGTCTGAGAGGTCAGAGCCAGAATCAGTATGAGAGGTCAGAGCCAGAATCAATCGGAGAGGTCAGAGCCAGAATCAGTCTGAGAGGTCAGAGCCAGAATCAGTCTGAGAGGTCAGAGCCAGAAGTAGTATGAAAGGTCAGAACTGGAATCAGTATGAGAGGTCAGAGCCAGAATCAGTTTGAGAGATCAGTGCCAGTATCAGTATGAGAGGACAGAGCCAGAAGCTGTATGAAACGTCAGAGCCGGAATCAGTTTGAGAGGTCAGAGTCAGAAGCAGTATGAGACATCAGAGCCAGAATCAGTCTGAGAAGTCAGAGCCAGAATAAGTCTGATCCGTCAGAGTCAGAATCAGTATGAGAGGTCAGAGCCGGAATCAGTCTGAGAGGTCAGAGCCAGAATCAGTCTGAGAGGTCAGAGCCAGAATTAGTATGAAAGGTCAGAGCCAGAATTAGTAAGAGAGGTCAGAGCCAGAAATCAGTCTGAGAGGTCAGAGCCAGAATAAGTCTGAGAGGTCAGAGCCAGAAGAAGTATGAGATGTCAGAGCCAGAATCAGTATGAGAGATCAGAGCCAGAATCAGTATGAGAGGTCAGAGCCGGAATCAGTATGAAAGGTCAGAGCCAGAATCAGTCTGAGATGTCATTGCCAGAAGTGGTATGAAAGGTCAGAACTGGAATCAGTAGGAGAGGTCAGAGCCAGAATCAGTATGAAAGATCAGTGCCAGAATCAGTATGAGAGGTCAGAGCCAGAAGCAGTATGAAAGCTCAGAGCCGGAATCAGTATGAGAGGTAAGAGCCAGAAGTAGTATGAACGGTCAGAACTGGAATCAGTATGAGAGGCCAGAGCCAGAATCAGTATGAGAGATCAGTGCCAGTATCAGTATGAGAGGACAGACCCAGAAGCAGTATGAAACGTCAGAGCCGGAATCAGTTTGAGAGGTCAGAGTCAGAAGCAGTATGAGAAGTCAGAGCCAGAATCATTCTGAGAGGTCAGAGTCAGAATCAGTATGAGAGGTCAGAGCCAGAATCAGTATGAGTGGTCAGAGCCAGAATCAGTCTGAGAGGTAAGAGCCAGAAGTAGTATGAACGGTCAGAACTGGAATCAGTATGAGAGGCCAGAGCCAGAATCAGTATGAGAGATCAGTGCCAGTATCAGTATGAGAGGACAGACCCAGAAGCAGTATGAAACGTCAGAGCCGGAATCAGTTTGAGAGGTCAGAGTCAGAAGCAGTATGAGAAGTCAGAGCCAGAATCATTCTGAGAGGTCAGAGTCAGAATCAGTATGAGAGGTCAGAGCCAGAATCAGTCTGAGAGGTCAGAGTAAGAATTAGTATGAGACGTCAGAGCCAGAATCAGTATGAGAGATCAGAGCCAGAATCAGTCTGAGAGTTCAGAGCCAGAATCAGTCTGAGAGATCAGTGCCAGAATCAGTATGAGAGGTCAGAGCCGGAATCAGTATGAGAGGTCAGAGCCAAAATCAGTCTGAGAGGTCAGAGCCAGAATCAGTCTGAGAATTCAGAGCCAGAATCAGTATGAGAGGTCAGAGCCAGAATCAGTCTGAGAGGTCAGAGCCAGAATCAGTATGAGAGGTCAGAGCCAGAATCAGTATGAGAGGCCAGAGCCAGAATCAGTATGAGAGATCAGTGCCAGTATCAGTATGAGAGGACAGACCCAGAAGCAGTATGAAAGGTCAGAGCCGGAATCAGTATGAGAGGTCAGAGCCAAAATCAGTCTGAGAGGTCAGAGCCAGAATCAGTCTGAGAATTCAGAGCCAGAATCAGTATGAGAGGTCAGAGCCAGAATCAGTCTGAGAGGTCAGAGCCAGAATCAGTCTGAGAGGTCAGAGCCAGAATCAGACTGAGAGGTCACAGCCAGAAATAGTATGAGAGGTCCGAGCCAGAATCAGTCTGAGAGGTCAGAGGCAGAATCAGTCTGAGAGGTCAGAGGCAGAATTAGTATGAGGTCAGAGCCAGAATCAGTCTGAGAGGACAGAGCCAGAATCAGTTTGAGAGGTCAGATCCAGAATCAGTATGAGAGGTCAGAGCCAGAATAAGTATGAGAGATCAGAGCCAGAATCAGTCTGAGAGGTCAGAGCCAGAATCAGTCTTAGAGGTCAGAGGCAGAATTAGTATGAGGTCAGAGCCAGAATCAGTCTGAGAGGCCAGAGCCAGAATCAGTATGAGAGGTCAGAGCCAGAATCAGTATGAAAGGTCAGAACCGGAATCGGTATGAGAGGTTAGAGCCAGAATCGGTATGAGAGGTCAGAGCCGGAAGCAGTATGAAAGGTCAGAACTGGAATCAGTATGAGAGGTCAGAGCCAGAGTCAGTGTGAGAGGTCAGAGCAAGAATTAGTATGAGACGTCAGAGCTAGAAGCAGTCTGAGAGGTCAGAGCCAGAAACAATATAAGAGGTCAGAGCCAGAATCAGTATGAGAGATCAGAGCCAGAATCAGTCTGAGAGGTCAGAGCCAGAATCAGTCTGAGAGGTCAGAGCCAGAAGCAGTATGAAAGGTCAGAGCCAGAATCGGTATGAGAGGTCAGAGCTAGATTCAGTCTGAGATATATATGCGAGCGCATATATATGCGCTCGCAAATACAGGGTGTCTAAAAAAAACGCGCGCGCACATGGGCGCGGGTGTCCCATATATATACGTGCACATATACAGGGTGTCCCATATATATGCGCGCGCATATACAGTGTGTCCCAAAAAAATGTATACATATTTTAGCAGCTGATAACTCAATTATTTATTCTTTCTTTACAGACTGAACCCATTACGAGCGCTCCCTTTGAAGTTAAAGGGAAGTGTTCGGCAGCCTGCCGTAGCGCTGGTGTGTACGGCTGTGATACACGCTCGGTGTTACTCTGTGTGAATGTTCCCTTACACGTGGTTGTGCACGTCAGTTTCACAACCTGAACAGGTGAGAGGCCATCGGGTCTAAATAGATATTACTTTTTATACTTTTTTTTGTACCAACCATATTTTAAAAATTACTACACTATCATCGGTTTTTGCTCGGTGCTGTTTTGTTTTGTGTTCTCTTTGAGGTTTAATATGATGGAAGTTCTTGGTTGTCCTGATCTGGTCCTAGTCTTCGCTGAAGTCCTCGCCTGTTTTGGATTGTGTTCAGTCCTGGTCTTGGGTTGTGTCTGGCCTTGTCCTGGATTGTGTCTGGCCTTGTCCTGGATTGTGTCTATTCCTGTCCTTGGGCTGTATCTAGTCCTGTATTGGGCTGTGTGTAGCTTGGTCTTGGGCTGTGTCTAGACCTATTCTTGGGCTGTGTCTGACCTTGTCCTGGATTGAGTCTAGTCCTGTCCTTGGACTGTATCTAGTCCTGGTCTTGGGCTGTGTCTGACCTTGTCCTGTCTTGGGCTGTATCTAGTCCTGTGCCAGAATTAGTATGAGAGGTCAGAGCCAGAATGAGTCTGAGAGGTCAGAGCCAGAATCAGTCGGAGAGGTCAGAGCCAGAACCGGTATGAGAGGTCAGAGCCAGAAGCAGTATGAAAGGTCAGAACTGGAATCAGTACGAGAGGTCAGAGCCGGAATCAGTATGAGAGGTAAGAGCCAGAATCAGTCTGAAAGGTCAGAGCAAGAAGCGGTATGAGACGTCAGAGCCAGAATCAGTCTGAGAGGTCAGAGCCAGAACCGGTATGGGAGGTCAGAGCCAGAAGCAGTATGAAAGGTCAGAACTGGAATCAGTACGAGAGATCAGAGCCGGATTCAGTATGAGAGGTCAAAGCCGGAATCAGTCTGAAATGTCAGAGCAAGAAGCAGTATGAGACGTTAGAGCCACAATCAGTCTGAGAGGTCAGAGCCAGAATTAGTATGAGAGGTCAGAGCCAGAATCAGTCTGAAAGGTCAGAGCCAGAATCAGTATGAGAGATCAGAGCCAGAATTAGTATGAGAGGTCAGAACCAGAATCAGTCTGAAAGGTCAGAGCCAGAATCAGTATGAGAGATCAGAGCAAGAATCAGTCTGAGAGGTCAGAGCCAGAATCAGTATGAGAGGTCAGAGCCAGAACTGGTATGAGAGGCCAGAGCCAGAAGCAGTATGAAAGGTCAGAACTGGAATCAGTCTGAGAGGTCAGAGCCAGAATCAGTATGAGAGATTAGAGCCAGAATCAGTCTGAGAGTTCAGAGCCTGAATCAGTATGAGAGGTCAGAGCCGGAATCAGTATGAGAGGTCAGAGCCAGAAACAGTAAAAAAGGTCAGAGCCAAAATCAGTCTGAGAGGTCAGAGCCAGAATCAGTCTGAGAGGTCAGAGCCAGAATCAGTATGAGAGGTCAGAGCCAGAATCAGTATGAGAGGTGAGAGCCAGAATCAGTATGAGAGGTCAGAGCCAGAATCAAACTGAGAGGTCAGAGCCAGAATCATTGTGAGAGGTCAGAGCCAGAATCAGTATGAGAGGTCAGAGCCAGAATCAGTATGAGAGGTCAGAGCCAGAATAAGTCTGAGCCGTCAGAGTCAGAATCAGTATGAGAGGTCAGAGCCGGAATCAGTCTGAGAGGTCAGAGCCAGAATCAGTCTGAGAGGTCAGAGCCAGAATTAGTATGAAAGGTCAGAGCCAGAATTAGTAAGAGAGGTCAGAGCCAGAAATCAGTCTGAGAGGTCAAAGCCAGAATAAGTCTGAGAGGTCAGAGCCAGAAGAAGTATGAGATGTCAGAGCCAGAATCAGTATGAGAGATCAGAGCCAGAATCAGTATGAGAGGTCAGAGCCGGAATCAGTATGAAAGGTCAGAGCCAGAATCAGTCTGAGATGTCATTGCCAGAAGTAGTATGAAAGGTCAGAACTGGAATCAGTATGAGAGGTCAGAGCCAGAATCAGTATGAAAGGTCAGAGCCGGAATCAGTATGAGAGGTCAGAGCCAGAAGCAGTCTGAGAGGTCAGAACCAGAAGCAGTGTGAGAGGTCAGAACCAGAATCAGTCTCATTAGTCAGAACCAGAATCAGTCTCATTAGTCAGAGCCAGAATCAGTCTGAGAGGTCAGAGCCAGAATCAGTATGAGAGGTCAGAGCCAGAATCAATCGGAGAGGTCAGAGCCAGAATCAGTCTGAGAGGTCAGAGCCAGAATCAGTCTGAGAGGTCAGAGCCAGAAGTAGTATGAAAGGTCAGAACTGGAATCAGTATGAGAGGTCAGAGCCAGAATCAGTTTGAGAGATCAGTGCCAGTATCAGTATGAGAGGACAGAGCCAGAAGCTGTATGAAACGTCAGAGCCGGAATCAGTTTGAGAGGTCAGAGTCAGAAGCAGTATGAGACATCAGAGCCAGAATCAGTCTGAGAAGTCAGAGCCAGAATAAGTCTGATCCGTCAGAGTCAGAATCAGTATGAGAGGTCAGAGCCGGAATCAGTCTGAGAGGTCAGAGCCAGAATCAGTCTGAGAGGTCAGAGCCAGAATTAGTATGAAAGGTCAGAGCCAGAATTAGTAAGAGAGGTCAGAGCCAGAAATCAGTCTGAGAGGTCAGAGCCAGAATAAGTCTGAGAGGTCAGAGCCAGAAGAAGTATGAGATGTCAGAGCCAGAATCAGTATGAGAGATCAGAGCCAGAATCAGTATGAGAGGTCAGAGCCGGAATCAGTATGAAAGGTCAGAGCCAGAATCAGTCTGAGATGTCATTGCCAGAAGTGGTATGAAAGGTCAGAACTGGAATCAGTAGGAGAGGTCAGAGCCAGAATCAGTATGAAAGATCAGTGCCAGAATCAGTATGAGAGGTCAGAGCCAGAAGCAGTATGAAAGCTCAGAGCCGGAATCAGTATGAGAGGTCAGAGCCAGAAGCAGTCTGAGAGGTCAGAACCAGAAGCAGTCTGATTAGTCAGAGCCGGAATCAGACTGAGAGGTCAGAGCCAGAATCAGTTTGAGAGGTCAGAGCCAGAATCAGTATGAGTGGTCAGAGCCAGAATCAGTCTGAGAGGTAAGAGCCAGAAGTAGTATGAACGGTCAGAACTGGAATCAGTATGAGAGGCCAGAGCCAGAATCAGTATGAGAGATCAGTGCCAGTATCAGTATGAGAGGACAGACCCAGAAGCAGTATGAAACGTCAGAGCCGGAATCAGTTTGAGAGGTCAGAGTCAGAAGCAGTATGAGAAGTCAGAGCCAGAATCATTCTGAGAGGTCAGAGTCAGAATCAGTATGAGAGGTCAGAGCCAGAATCAGTCTGAGAGGTCAGAGTAAGAATTAGTATGAGACGTCAGAGCCAGAATCAGTATGAGAGATCAGAGCCAGAATCAGTCTGAGAGTTCAGAGCCAGAATCAGTCTGAGAGATCAGTGCCAGAATCAGTATGAGAGGTCAGAGCCGGAATCAGTATGAGAGGTCAGAGCCAAAATCAGTCTGAGAGGTCAGAGCCAGAATCAGTCTGAGAATTCAGAGCCAGAATCAGTATGAGAGGTCAGAGCCAGAATCAGTCTGAGAGGTCAGAGCCAGAATCAGTATGAGAGGTCAGAGCCAGAATCAGTATGAGAGGCCAGAGCCAGAATCAGTATGAGAGATCAGTGCCAGTATCAGTATGAGAGGACAGACCCAGAAGCAGTATGAAAGGTCAGAGCCGGAATCAGTATGAGAGGTCAGAGCCAAAATCAGTCTGAGAGGTCAGAGCCAGAATCAGTCTGAGAATTCAGAGCCAGAATCAGTATGAGAGGTCAGAGCCAGAATCAGTCTGAGAGGTCAGAGCCAGAATCAGTCTGAGAGGTCAGAGCCAGAATCAGACTGAGAGGTCACAGCCAGAAATAGTATGAGAGGTCCGAGCCAGAATCAGTCTGAGAGGTCAGAGGCAGAATCAGTCTGAGAGGTCAGAGGCAGAATTAGTATGAGGTCAGAGCCAGAATCAGTCTGAGAGGACAGAGCCAGAATCAGTTTGAGAGGTCAGATCCAGAATCAGTATGAGAGGTCAGAGCCAGAATAAGTATGAGAGATCAGAGCCAGAATCAGTCTGAGAGGTCAGAGCCAGAATCAGTCTTAGAGGTCAGAGGCAGAATTAGTATGAGGTCAGAGCCAGAATCAGTCTGAGAGGCCAGAGCCAGAATCAGTATGAGAGGTCAGAGCCAGAATCAGTATGAAAGGTCAGAACCGGAATCGGTATGAGAGGTTAGAGCCAGAATCGGTATGAGAGGTCAGAGCCGGAAGCAGTATGAAAGGTCAGAACTGGAATCAGTATGAGAGGTCAGAGCCAGAGTCAGTGTGAGAGGTCAGAGCAAGAATTAGTATGAGACGTCAGAGCTAGAAGCAGTCTGAGAGGTCAGAGCCAGAAACAATATAAGAGGTCAGAGCCAGAATCAGTATGAGAGATCAGAGCCAGAATCAGTCTGAGAGGTCAGAGCCAGAATCAGTCTGAGAGGTCAGAGCCAGAAGCAGTATGAAAGGTCAGAGCCAGAATCGGTATGAGAGGTCAGAGCTAGATTCAGTCTGAGATATATATGCGAGCGCATATATATGCGCTCGCAAATACAGGGTGTCTAAAAAAAACGCGCGCGCACATGGGCGCGGGTGTCCCATATATATACGTGCACATATACAGGGTGTCCCATATATATGCGCGCGCATATACAGTGTGTCCCAAAAAAATGTATACATATTTTAGCAGCTGATAACTCAATTATTTATTCTTTCTTTACAGACTGAACCCATTACGAGCGCTCCCTTTGAAGTTAAAGGGAAGTGTTCGGCAGCCTGCCGTAGCGCTGGTGTGTACGGCTGTGATACACGCTCGGTGTTACTCTGTGTGAATGTTCCCTTACACGTGGTTGTGCACGTCAGTTTCACAACCTGAACAGGTGAGAGGCCATCGGGTCTAAATAGATATTACTTTTTATACTTTTTTTTGTACCAACCATATTTTAAAAATTACTACACTATCATCGGTTTTTGCTCGGTGCTGTTTTGTTTTGTGTTCTCTTTGAGGTTTAATATGATGGAAGTTCTTGGTTGTCCTGATCTGGTCCTAGTCTTCGCTGAAGTCCTCGCCTGTTTTGGATTGTGTTCAGTCCTGGTCTTGGGTTGTGTCTGGCCTTGTCCTGGATTGTGTCTGGCCTTGTCCTGGATTGTGTCTATTCCTGTCCTTGGGCTGTATCTAGTCCTGTATTGGGCTGTGTGTAGCTTGGTCTTGGGCTGTGTCTAGACCTATTCTTGGGCTGTGTCTGACCTTGTCCTGGATTGAGTCTAGTCCTGTCCTTGGACTGTATCTAGTCCTGGTCTTGGGCTGTGTCTGACCTTGTCCTGTCTTGGGCTGTATCTAGTCCTGTGCCAGAATTAGTATGAGAGGTCAGAGCCAGAATGAGTCTGAGAGGTCAGAGCCAGAATCAGTCGGAGAGGTCAGAGCCAGAACCGGTATGAGAGGTCAGAGCCAGAAGCAGTATGAAAGGTCAGAACTGGAATCAGTACGAGAGGTCAGAGCCGGAATCAGTATGAGAGGTAAGAGCCAGAATCAGTCTGAAAGGTCAGAGCAAGAAGCGGTATGAGACGTCAGAGCCAGAATCAGTCTGAGAGGTCAGAGCCAGAACCGGTATGGGAGGTCAGAGCCAGAAGCAGTATGAAAGGTCAGAACTGGAATCAGTACGAGAGATCAGAGCCGGATTCAGTATGAGAGGTCAAAGCCGGAATCAGTCTGAAATGTCAGAGCAAGAAGCAGTATGAGACGTTAGAGCCACAATCAGTCTGAGAGGTCAGAGCCAGAATTAGTATGAGAGGTCAGAGCCAGAATCAGTCTGAAAGGTCAGAGCCAGAATCAGTATGAGAGATCAGAGCCAGAATTAGTATGAGAGGTCAGAACCAGAATCAGTCTGAAAGGTCAGAGCCAGAATCAGTATGAGAGATCAGAGCAAGAATCAGTCTGAGAGGTCAGAGCCAGAATCAGTATGAGAGGTCAGAGCCAGAACTGGTATGAGAGGCCAGAGCCAGAAGCAGTATGAAAGGTCAGAACTGGAATCAGTCTGAGAGGTCAGAGCCAGAATCAGTATGAGAGATTAGAGCCAGAATCAGTCTGAGAGTTCAGAGCCTGAATCAGTATGAGAGGTCAGAGCCGGAATCAGTATGAGAGGTCAGAGCCAGAAACAGTAAAAAAGGTCAGAGCCAAAATCAGTCTGAGAGGTCAGAGCCAGAATCAGTCTGAGAGGTCAGAGCCAGAATCAGTATGAGAGGTCAGAGCCAGAATCAGTATGAGAGGTGAGAGCCAGAATCAGTATGAGAGGTCAGAGCCAGAATCAAACTGAGAGGTCAGAGCCAGAATCATTGTGAGAGGTCAGAGCCAGAATCAGTATGAGAGGTCAGAGCCAGAATCAGTATGAGAGGTCAGAGCCAGAATAAGTCTGAGCCGTCAGAGTCAGAATCAGTATGAGAGGTCAGAGCCGGAATCAGTCTGAGAGGTCAGAGCCAGAATCAGTCTGAGAGGTCAGAGCCAGAATTAGTATGAAAGGTCAGAGCCAGAATTAGTAAGAGAGGTCAGAGCCAGAAATCAGTCTGAGAGGTCAAAGCCAGAATAAGTCTGAGAGGTCAGAGCCAGAAGAAGTATGAGATGTCAGAGCCAGAATCAGTATGAGAGATCAGAGCCAGAATCAGTATGAGAGGTCAGAGCCGGAATCAGTATGAAAGGTCAGAGCCAGAATCAGTCTGAGATGTCATTGCCAGAAGTAGTATGAAAGGTCAGAACTGGAATCAGTATGAGAGGTCAGAGCCAGAATCAGTATGAAAGGTCAGAGCCGGAATCAGTATGAGAGGTCAGAGCCAGAAGCAGTCTGAGAGGTCAGAACCAGAAGCAGTGTGAGAGGTCAGAACCAGAATCAGTCTCATTAGTCAGAACCAGAATCAGTCTCATTAGTCAGAGCCAGAATCAGTCTGAGAGGTCAGAGCCAGAATCAGTATGAGAGGTCAGAGCCAGAATCAATCGGAGAGGTCAGAGCCAGAATCAGTCTGAGAGGTCAGAGCCAGAATCAGTCTGAGAGGTCAGAGCCAGAAGTAGTATGAAAGGTCAGAACTGGAATCAGTATGAGAGGTCAGAGCCAGAATCAGTTTGAGAGATCAGTGCCAGTATCAGTATGAGAGGACAGAGCCAGAAGCTGTATGAAACGTCAGAGCCGGAATCAGTTTGAGAGGTCAGAGTCAGAAGCAGTATGAGACATCAGAGCCAGAATCAGTCTGAGAAGTCAGAGCCAGAATAAGTCTGATCCGTCAGAGTCAGAATCAGTATGAGAGGTCAGAGCCGGAATCAGTCTGAGAGGTCAGAGCCAGAATCAGTCTGAGAGGTCAGAGCCAGAATTAGTATGAAAGGTCAGAGCCAGAATTAGTAAGAGAGGTCAGAGCCAGAAATCAGTCTGAGAGGTCAGAGCCAGAATAAGTCTGAGAGGTCAGAGCCAGAAGAAGTATGAGATGTCAGAGCCAGAATCAGTATGAGAGATCAGAGCCAGAATCAGTATGAGAGGTCAGAGCCGGAATCAGTATGAAAGGTCAGAGCCAGAATCAGTCTGAGATGTCATTGCCAGAAGTGGTATGAAAGGTCAGAACTGGAATCAGTAGGAGAGGTCAGAGCCAGAATCAGTATGAAAGATCAGTGCCAGAATCAGTATGAGAGGTCAGAGCCAGAAGCAGTATGAAAGCTCAGAGCCGGAATCAGTATGAGAGGTCAGAGCCAGAAGCAGTCTGAGAGGTCAGAACCAGAAGCAGTCTGATTAGTCAGAGCCGGAATCAGACTGAGAGGTCAGAGCCAGAATCAGTTTGAGAGGTCAGAGCCAGAATCAGTATGAGTGGTCAGAGCCAGAATCAGTCTGAGAGGTAAGAGCCAGAAGTAGTATGAACGGTCAGAACTGGAATCAGTATGAGAGGCCAGAGCCAGAATCAGTATGAGAGATCAGTGCCAGTATCAGTATGAGAGGACAGACCCAGAAGCAGTATGAAACGTCAGAGCCGGAATCAGTTTGAGAGGTCAGAGTCAGAAGCAGTATGAGAAGTCAGAGCCAGAATCATTCTGAGAGGTCAGAGTCAGAATCAGTATGAGAGGTCAGAGCCAGAATCAGTCTGAGAGGTCAGAGTAAGAATTAGTATGAGACGTCAGAGCCAGAATCAGTATGAGAGATCAGAGCCAGAATCAGTCTGAGAGTTCAGAGCCAGAATCAGTCTGAGAGATCAGTGCCAGAATCAGTATGAGAGGTCAGAGCCGGAATCAGTATGAGAGGTCAGAGCCAAAATCAGTCTGAGAGGTCAGAGCCAGAATCAGTCTGAGAATTCAGAGCCAGAATCAGTATGAGAGGTCAGAGCCAGAATCAGTCTGAGAGGTCAGAGCCAGAATCAGTATGAGAGGTCAGAGCCAGAATCAGTATGAGAGGCCAGAGCCAGAATCAGTATGAGAGATCAGTGCCAGTATCAGTATGAGAGGACAGACCCAGAAGCAGTATGAAAGGTCAGAGCCGGAATCAGTATGAGAGGTCAGAGCCAAAATCAGTCTGAGAGGTCAGAGCCAGAATCAGTCTGAGAATTCAGAGCCAGAATCAGTATGAGAGGTCAGAGCCAGAATCAGTCTGAGAGGTCAGAGCCAGAATCAGTCTGAGAGGTCAGAGCCAGAATCAGACTGAGAGGTCACAGCCAGAAATAGTATGAGAGGTCCGAGCCAGAATCAGTCTGAGAGGTCAGAGGCAGAATCAGTCTGAGAGGTCAGAGGCAGAATTAGTATGAGGTCAGAGCCAGAATCAGTCTGAGAGGACAGAGCCAGAATCAGTTTGAGAGGTCAGATCCAGAATCAGTATGAGAGGTCAGAGCCAGAATAAGTATGAGAGATCAGAGCCAGAATCAGTCTGAGAGGTCAGAGCCAGAATCAGTCTTAGAGGTCAGAGGCAGAATTAGTATGAGGTCAGAGCCAGAATAAGTCTGAGAGGCCAGAGCCAGAATCAGTATGAGAGGTCAGAGCCAGAATCAGTATGAAAGGTCAGAACCGGAATCGGTATGAGAGGTTAGAGCCAGAATCGGTATGAGAGGTCAGAGCCGGAAGCAGTATGAAAGGTCAGAACTGGAATCAGTATGAGAGGTCAGAGCCAGAGTCAGTGTGAGAGGTCAGAGCAAGAATTAGTATGAGACGTCAGAGCTAGAAGCAGTCTGAGAGGTCAGAGCCAGAAACAATATAAGAGGTCAGAGCCAGAATCAGTATGAGAGATCAGAGCCAGAATCAGTCTGAGAGGTCAGAGCCAGAATCAGTCTGAGAGGTCAGAGCCAGAAGCAGTATGAAAGGTCAGAGCCAGAATCGGTATGAGAGGTCAGAGCTAGATTCAGTCTGAGATATATATGCGAGCGCATATATATGCGCTCGCAAATACAGGGTGTCTAAAAAAAACGCGCGCGCACATGGGCGCGGGTGTCCCATATATATACGTGCACATATACAGGGTGTCCCATATATATGCGCGCGCATATACAGTGTGTCCCAAAAAAATGTATACATATTTTAGCAGCTGATAACTCAATTATTTATTCTTTCTTTACAGACTGAACCCATTACGAGCGCTCCCTTTGAAGTTAAAGGGAAGTGTTCGGCAGCCTGCCGTAGCGCTGGTGTGTACGGCTGTGATACACGCTCGGTGTTACTCTGTGTGAATGTTCCCTTACACGTGGTTGTGCACGTCAGTTTCACAACCTGAACAGGTGAGAGGCCATCGGGTCTAAATAGATATTACTTTTTATACTTTTTTTTGTACCAACCATATTTTAAAAATTACTACACTATCATCGGTTTTTGCTCGGTGCTGTTTTGTTTTGTGTTCTCTTTGAGGTTTAATATGATGGAAGTTCTTGGTTGTCCTGATCTGGTCCTAGTCTTCGCTGAAGTCCTCGCCTGTTTTGGATTGTGTTCAGTCCTGGTCTTGGGTTGTGTCTGGCCTTGTCCTGGATTGTGTCTGGCCTTGTCCTGGATTGTGTCTATTCCTGTCCTTGGGCTGTATCTAGTCCTGTATTGGGCTGTGTGTAGCTTGGTCTTGGGCTGTGTCTAGACCTATTCTTGGGCTGTGTCTGACCTTGTCCTGGATTGAGTCTAGTCCTGTCCTTGGACTGTATCTAGTCCTGGTCTTGGGCTGTGTCTGACCTTGTCCTGTCTTGGGCTGTATCTAGTCCTGTCTTGGACTGTATCTAGTCCTGTATTGGGCCGTGTCTAGACCTATTCTTGGGCTGTGTCTGACCCTGTCCTAGATTGTGTCTAGTCCTGTCTTGGACTGTATCTAGTCCTGTCTTGGACTGTATCTAGTCCTGTATTGGCCTGGTGTAGCCTGCTTTTGGGCCGTGTCTAGACCTATCCTTGGGCTGTGTCTGGCCTTGTCCTGTATTGTGTCTAGTCCTGTCTTGGGCTGTATCTAGTTCTGACCTAGGGCTCCATTTAGCCTGGTCTTTGGATGCTTCTTAGTCTTGTCTTGGGCTCCGTATACTTCTGATCTAATATTATCTATAGTCAGAGTGTTTTGAGCATGCATAATCCCTAGCCTCACACAGCGGGGACTCAGTAGTCAGCACTGCTACATCTGTCAGACCCCATAGGAATGTTATTATCCATATTCTGCACCGATTCTATGCTGACGGCTTAAAGTGACAGAGCAGACTTTCATATAACCTTCATGGAGTGCATCTGTCAGGGGTTTGTGTGATGCTGCGGTCCCGCACGTGTCTCATTCAGTCCATTCTTTGTTACACACACACACACACACATATATATATATATATATATATATATATATATATACATACTGTACATATCATGGAGGCTTCAGACCCGGGAGGTCAATTATTACCATCTCCCAGTACATGCTCGGTGTTCTACCTCCCAGAGGACACAATCCGCAGCAGAACCATCACCCAATTATATTGACAACTCAGCAGGAGCCACAATTATTATTATTTCTTTCTAGTCACGTCCAATGTAAGCATTATAAAAAAAGTATTTGCCCCCTTCCAGAATCATTATTTATGAGTGTAAATGTACTTCAGTACTTTCCTCCTGTATTTGTAGTGCAGAAGTCTCGCCCCTGGCCATTGGGGGTAGCTGGTTCCATAGATCCAAAAAGCCCCAAGATGTCTCTGTAGGACAGAGGCAGGGTCTTCAGTATGGCAGCTGTGAACCGAGTAGGGTCCAGTACGTAGACAATGGGGCTGAGCCACAGAACTACCATTGGAGAGGCTAGACAATGTTGCAGACAGAAAAATGGAAAAGAGTCCATGTTGCTAGTTGGGATGGGTACAGCACAGATCCAGTTGTGAACCCTCAACAACATGGAAGACGTCATCTTATCAAGAGACTGAGTTGGCCTGGAACCTGGAGGACAAACCTGGGTTTGTCCTTGTAATGTAAGAGACCAGCTTGTAGGCCGTGGGTTGAAGACCAGAGGCAAAGACAGCAGAGACACTGCACTTATTTGGAGATCCCTGGGTGGAAGTGGTGATCCTGACACCGCCAAAAACGGCCTATAGAGTCACCTGTAGGGGTGGGATGAAGCCGCTTCTCCCCAGTTCTGTTGATCTACTTGTTAAATATTTGGCAGGTTTGCAAAGACAGTGATAAAAGGTTCCACCGATGTGATTCTGAGCCTCCGGTAGAGCAGGAAGCCATAGGCCTCCTGCCCTACCACTCTGATATATAGGTTAAAAGTACCCTGCGGTCTACAAGGTGCAAGGAAAACAGACAAGTTACGTGTCCTGGTGCAGGTGGTGGAATAATCACTGCCTTGTGTCCCCCATGTCGGGTCACTCATGTCCTCTCAGAACTCCCGGTACCTTGTATGTGGCTCACAATCTGGAAAAAGAAGCAGCGTCACCGCGGGATGGCGGAGGTGAGTATAATATTCACACATCGGGGGGGGGGGGTTATAATAAGGGGACATTGTGGGGGATTATATTATTGGGGGAATCAGGTTACATTACAGGAGGGTATAAAAACATGGTGGCAGCAGGTGACATTAATGGTCTTAGAGCACATTGGGGGGATTGGTTATATCATGGGGGTATCAGGGGATATTGGGGGAATATTAATACAAAGAGACACCATTTATATCAGGCTATAGTCATACTACCTTCTTTCTATCTTGAAACACTATGCTAAAAAAGCGCAATGCCACAAAAAATGTTTAACAAAAATATATCAGACTTTATTTAAATACATGTTAAAACATATATAAGAAAAGAGATAATGAGGTGGTACAACCATACAAAAAATGGAGGCCCAATTGAGATAATACTATATATTAGTAAGTAAATGACACTCTCATTGCATACATATAAGGATATATACAATATCCATAATTTTTAGAGTGCAAATACAACATAGAATTATCATAGTACAAAAATATTAATTATCTATGGGAAGACCTCCATATAGTAAACGCACCCCAGGGACCTCCAAACAAGGACACAGGTCACAGCATGGGCATGTTATACTGTATGGGGGAGCACTGCTGGGCTTGCTATACTGTGGGGGGACACACTGCTGGGCATATAATACTGTGTGTGGGGGATAAGGTCTTTTATCTGTTTACAGACCGGCATATTCATAATTCTGGCAAGAGTAGATAAAAACAAAACGCATACTCTTTTGTCCCCAATGCTGACATCGCATGCCATTCACTGACTGGCATCAGTGGTCCTGTGACTGCAGCGGCCAATCAGCGGAACTCTGGAAAGCGCCAGGAGGACACCGGAGCATCGGGAAAAGGTGTATATGATTTTTTTTTTTTTCAATGTCCCTGACTTATTTAAAATTTAAAAGGGTTGTCCATTTTTGCCTGGACAACCTCTTTATTCCTTCGGATTTATCAACCAATGCTGATAAAAGAAGAGGCTGAATGGGAAACCCCTTTAAAGGGATTCTATCAATAGAATACCCTTTTTAAACTAAATACACATAGGAATAGCCTTAAGAAAGGCTATTCTTCTCTTACCTTTATTATTCTGATCCGCACCGCCATTCCTTAGGAATATCATCTTTTTTCCTTATGTAAATGAGTTTTCTTGCAGCTCTGGGGGCATTTCCCTACGCTCAAACAGCACTGGGGGCATCCTCTGTGCTGTTTGAAAACTCTCCAGCGACGGCCTCTGTTTTCTTTTCCGCCTTCTGCCTCTTCTCTCGCAGTCGGTGCTTTTGGACGAAGAGAAGCGAAGCGCGAGAAAAGAGGCGAAGAAGAAGACAGAGGCCGTCGCTGGAGAGTTTTCAAGCAGTACTTATAAAGCAGTCAGAAGCTTTCCTTAATTCAAATGAGAGTTTTTTCTGAGTGGAAATTTGCCTGTACAAGTGTCTATGATGGTGTTTTTTTTTTTTTTTTTTTAACTGAAGTTGTCAGGTTTTCAGATCTCTGTATATCAGGGGTGCCCAATACATCGAACGCGATCTACTGGTAGATCGCAAAGGACGTATGGGTCGATCGTGGGATGCAGGGATCCCCGGTGTCTGCTTGTTCACAGTGCAGGCTGAGAGTCATCTCCGGACACTGGCAGGCGGGGCTGCCACAGCCCCAGCTTGCCAGTGTCCAGAGATAACTCTCAGCCTGCGTTGTGAAGAAGTAGACAGTGGGGATCCCTGGGCAGCCACGATCTGCCTGGCCCCGCCCACATGCCCGACCCCGCCCACAGACATGCCCGGTCACGTAGATCTTTTTCCTTGGTCAACTAATAAAGTAGCTCACACGCAGAAAAAATGTGAGCACCCCTGCTGTATATGAACTAGAGGATTTATAAAGTGTATATGTTGGTTCTGTATAACTTAAAAATGATTATTATTTCTACATTTTTCACTAACTGGCTGTATTCCGATGCTTATGTCTTATTTTACATCATATGAGTCAGTGCCCTGAGGGGTCACCTGCATTTCAGAGGGAGGAGGCTCCCTCTATTGGGAATCTGCACTAGGTGCTGGTGCCATTGCACAGCAGTATGGGGCCCTAGTGAAGACTCACAGGGCTTCCGGGCAGGGCTTAATAGGTTGCCTGTTTCAGACAGAAAGCACATTACATTGCAATTTATTATGTAAGTGATAAAAAGCTTGCAAAGGGGGGAATAAAAAACACTGTGTAAAAATTTGAATAAACTTATCAAAAACAAAAATGTTTGAAAATAATATAACATTAACCTGTAATAGTACAGCGGACTTTGGGTGTTTAAATATGGCAGCCTCTTGGGAGCCGGGTGGCCGCCATAGACGCCGGATGTCTATTGTTTTGTACAGCAAGCTCCGGGGCCGGAATCCCATCGTCATGACAGCAGGGAGCCTTGTGAAGGTTCTCTGGCCTGTCATTCAATGGATTCTATTGCAGGCTACTCTAAGTATCCTGCAATAGAAGAGCCGGGGTTTTGCAGTGCATTAGTGATCAAACCCCTAGGGGGTCTAACAAATGCATAAAAAAAAATTAAATTCAAATCACCCCCTTTCCCTACAACATATAAAAGTACTGAAATATTGTGAAACACATACACATAAACGTCGTAGTGGGAAAAAAAAGTCAAAAGTGCTGATGTTTTTTTTTTTTTCACTGTTTTGCCTCTGATAAAAATTTAACAATAAAAAGTGGTCAAAGCAATAGCAATTCCCCAAAATGGTATACCGCATATACTCGAGTATAAGCCGACCCGAATATAAGCCGAGGCCCCTAATTTTACCACAAAAAAAACTAGGAAAACGTATTGACTCGAGTATAAGCCGAGGGGGGGAAATGCAGCAGCTACTGGAAAATTTCAAAAATTAAAATGGTTGGAGTTTTTGGGTGCAGTAGTTGCTGGGTGCTGGGGAAGGGGAGGGGGTGTTTTGGTTGTCTGTCTGCTCCTTCCCTGAGCTTGAGGACTGAGTTTTTTTTTCCCCCACTTGGAATTCAGCCTGGCTGAATATAGGGGATCTGCAGTGCTCCGATTAACCCCTTCCCGACGGAACAGGAGCACTGCAGATCCCCTATATTCAGTAGACCGGGCACTCTCAGACACAGGGATACCTAATGTGTATGTGTTTCACAGTCATTTTCTACTTTTATATGTATTTTCTAGGGAAAGGAGGGATTTACAACTTTTATTTACTTTATTTTTATTTTTTTTTTTTAAGCTTCTTTTTTCCCCCACTATTTTATCGGAGATTCTATACATTACTATTGCGGCTGGTCATAGACCCCCCTCTCCAAAACAATTTTAAAAAATATATTTTTCTTTTTTTCTTGCTTGACTCGAGTATAAGCTGAGGGGGACTTTTTCAGCACTAAAACTGTGCTGAAAAATTTGGCTTATACTTGAGTATATACGGTAACTGAAAAGTACACCCAGCCCTACAAAAAAAGACGCCCTATGCATTCCCGTACACGGAAGTATAAAAAAGTTACGGGTGTCAGAATATGGCAACTTTTAGAAAAAAAAAATTTATGGCACAGTTTTGGATTTTTATTAAGGGGTTAAAATGTAAATAAAACCATTTAAATTTGGTATCCACAGCATCATACCGAAACATAGAATACAAATTACATGTTGTTTTGGCTGCACGGTGAACAGTGAACGCTGTAAAAACTAAGCTCGTAAGAACGTTGCACAAATGCACTTTTTCTTCAAATCCCGCCATTCTGAATTTTTTTTCCAGCTTCCCAGTACATTGTACAGAATAAATAATGGCAGCATCATGAAGAAAAATTTGCCCTGCAAAGATTAAGACCTCATATGGCTCTGAGAGCAGAAAAATAAAAAAGTTGTGGGGTTTGGAAGAGGGGGGAGTCAAAAACAAAACTTAAAAAATAACATGGGTGGGAAGGGGTTAATAACCTCATCCCTAAATGGTATTATAGTGTTTGTAATGACCTGAAAAACTGTACAAATATACTATTATTATAAATGTAATTGTATCAACCAGAGAATAAATGTATCATGTTACTTCTTTGCCTGGTGAATGCCATACAATCTGTAGCTTAAAAATACAATAGCAGAATTTCTGTTTGTTTTTTTTCCCTATTTCTGAAATTCCAGGTAGGGTTGGGATAAAATTAAAAAGAAAAAAAAGACTCATCTATTCCCAGCTCTCCTTTGTGGCGCTGTTCTCCCATTTCATTCCATGCCTGCAGTGTTTGGGCTTGAAGTAAAACAGCTCAGGTGGCCACTTTGGCCAGTCACTGGCCTCAGGGGTCACATGTTGGGTATCACTTAAAATATGTCAACTGTATCTGACTGAGAGGCAGGGAATGGAACAGGGGCCCAGCTCTGCAACAGAGGACTCGGAGTAGATGAATATCCTTTCTTTTTTTCTTTTACTCCACCCCTGACCCACCCTGAGTTTTTCTAGTTTGACCGAAAAACCCTTTCAATAAAAGTTGATCAGTGAGCTATATGTATCTGAAATGCCTTTAAACAAGACAATCCAAACATTGACAAAAAAAAAAAAAAAGTTCAGTCATTAAAGGGGTTTCCAGGCACCCAGAAATTCTGCACTCTGTGTTTCAGACCAAGGGTGTGCTTGCTGAAGATTTTGCAAAAGCCGAGCCGGGACACAAGGCTGTGCTTCTTGTTCTGGTTGGCGGACACCGGAGGGCTTTAAGGGCGTGAAATCTGCAGCTTCACTGAAGCCCAAACTACAGATTACATGCCCCTAAAGCCCCTTTCACATCATTTGTATATTTTTGGGTTAGGTAATTGAGTAGCTAAAACACATTTATTCTGCACATAGCTAAAGAACTGGGTATGTAGGATAACATGGAATGAGTTGAGTTGGTCAAACACATTGTCGTATAGGTTCCCCAATGAAGTACATTAATGGTACATCAGGCAGGCCACTCTACTCAGATAAGACCATGTTGCATCACAGAGGGTCTCAGGTAGAATATGTAAGTAAACTGCTTACCGTCTGGCCTGCCAACATACTGCTCTTTCCATTCACTTGTAGCTGATAACGCCTGTGGATATGCAATAAATGTTCCAAATAGGAATATCCCTTTAAGTTATTTTGTCACCATGCAATGCTTCATTTCCCCTTCCTTCCTTTTTTACTCTGGCGATGCCAGTGGTTCTTTGGGGAACAGGGGTGTCCCAGGAACAGAATCCCTTTAGGGTCAGTAGTGTAGAAACTTGCTCATACAGAAGGAAATGTTCACTGTGGACAACCCCTTTAAAGATCTGATTAATATTGTGTGCCCCTGTTCCCTGGGATAATGTACATGCCTTTCTACACACTTTACTTTCTTACTTTATGTTCTTTTTTTTTTTTTTTTAAAGTGTTTTGTGTATATTAAAATCTATAACCCTGTAGTAGAAGAAAGCAGCGTATATTTGCAGCTATCAAAGTCAATGTTGCAATACAAACTACCCAGGGATATATGTTATACGTCACATGCAATCATCTTGGCACGTGAATCATAAAGGAGATAAATGTCCCTGGGTAAAGCCTGACAGGCTAGAACATGTCACATTCAGATCTCTCGGTATGAGCTGCGCTTGTCAGTAAAATTAGACAGTGTCAGATATTACTTGGCGAGAGCTTTACTTTTATCAGGAAAACCTTAATACTTAAAATAATTTGTCCCCAGTGTTATTGAAATCTGGCAGGATGTTGCTTTCAGGTTTGGAAACCATACGTCTCAGCACCTCCAACTCAACGTCTTTATCTGAAACGATGTGATGCGCATTGAGACTGTCAATGTGTGTTTTGAGAAGTATCATTCCTGAAATTGGGGCAATAGCACAAGAAGTCAGAGGTTTTGGAAACTCACAGTAGATAAGTACACTGACCTCAGACTTCTATGAAGAAAGGAAATGCGGAAAAGAATGTAAAGATGTACAACAAAAAGGCTATGGTACTGTCCCCCCTATTTGGGCTATGGATAGCCATACTCATTAAAAAATAATCTGTCCCTAGACCGTTAAAGGGATTTTCGGGCTCCTAATGCCTATTTAACAGTGATAGGTCACCAACACTTGGACCTCACACGGATCATCTGTTCCCAGCATCCTCCAGGAATGACTGCACCTATACAAGTAATGGGAGCAGAGCTGCAGTTCCCGGGCACCAATGCTATGGCGTGGACAGTGCTGTAGCCCCTCTCCTATTATTTGAGCAGGAGCAGACAGTTTTTTATTTTTTTTTAGGGGAGGGGGCTCTGTATATATGGAGTTTTAAATTAGCAATGGCCCTACCTACTCTCATTAGGACTGTTCTCGAACCATTACATTAAGTACAAAGCACAATGTACCGTGGCCCAGAATTGTACTAGTGAACGTACAGTAATTTACCATTATCTAGAACTGCTTACAGACGTAGGCACTGGAGTTTTATAACTGATGTGTTATGGTCCAGGAAAAAATATAACTTACTAAATGGTATAAAGACAAGTTATATTTTACAGAGTTTAAGTGGGAACTTTATTGCCAATAGGCAAATTGGGAATATGAATATTCATTTTGCCTAAGTAACAGGGCGGATTCATAAAGTGCTGGGTCTGGGCTTCAGACTCCCTTATATTTGATCCTGAGTTTAGGTCTTCAGTATGAAAAACGCATGAGAGTAAAAAAAAAAAACCTATTTCATGAAATTCATGCAGCAGTGGCACCAATATTTACTCCCCCCCCCCCCATAGTATCATTCATATGATGTCCGAACCAGTCCACTCCCAGTGGGGTTCACAGAATCAGATTTACATTTACAGATGTTGGCCATTTTTACCTATAGTATTTTTTTTTTTAGGAAACTAATTTAAAGGGGTTGTCTGACTCAACTGGCCTCAGCATTACATGCCATTTGTGTAAAAGTGTCACCCCCTCTACCTCATAGATTGTAAGCTCTTGCGAGCAGGGCCCTCAGTCCCATTGTGTGAAATGATTTTCTTTGTAATGTATCTTTCTGTCTGTATTTGAACCCTACAAATTGTACAGCGCTGCGGAATATGTTGGTGCTATATAAATCAAATTTATTATTATTATTTATAAAAGTCACCAATGAGGCCATCGATTGCAGTCACTTGACCATAAACAGATAGTTAGTAACAGTATTTGTGTAACAAGCTACCGCTAGCTTTTATTTCTTATTCGCCCTATTTCTAACATATGGACTTGCCTTTAACTGAGTCGGGAAACCTCTTTAACTTTTCTGTCTCTTGAATACATAAGTTTAACATATATTTATATCCCAGAGACATGGCAGAAGTTTTAGTTTCTGATTATCCAGGCTGAGTGTCAACCCCTTTAACAGTGATAGTGAAAATAGCAGGTTTTGGTACTTGAAAAATGTAGACATTGACAAGGAAAATTTATAAAATAAACCTCACCAAAAAGTCTTTTAAAAATGTTTACCCTAAAATCTTGGCTTAAAGAGGACCTTTTACCAACTCCAAATCATTGGCTCCTTCAATAGGTACTGCTCTACTTATTTCTGTGCAGTTGGAATGTTTCCCTAGCCCACTACCATTCCCAAGCTATCATTTCTGTTAGTTTCACCATAATTATGATGTCTGCTGGGTATAACAGTGGAGGTTAGAGAAGAAATTCACACTGTACTGGACTCAGTGGGACAGCACCTATTGAAGGTTAAAAAATAGGTAAATTTCTGGGAACTTTGGCCTTCCCTAACCATTCTATGTGACTAGAACAACGTTCCTGAATCATACTTTAGGGCTCATAGTATCTTTGGTTCTAGTTAGCTTCCATAACTAATGGAAAATGCATTATAATTCATGTCTATTGCTCATCTTTATCTCTCTAGTAAAGATGGTAGAAGCTGATAAAAGTTGAGGTTGTTGAATACTGTAATGAATGCTTTAGTAAATACTTTAAAGTGAATGGTGGGATCACAGAGCCCTGAACCCCACTGAAAATATGAGCTGTCACTATGGTTCACGATAATATTATAAATCTTTCAGAGTCAAGCTATGAAGGCTCTTTACCTACCAGGAAATTTTTAGCGCGCAGAAGGAAATTCTTTTTTATATGCATTTACACTCCTCAGCATTGAAATCGTAACGCCAAGAGGGACAAGCCAAAAGGATATATAAATCTACTTCCTTGATATACAAATCAAGGAAGTAGCAGGAGTCACTAAGTTCTGCAAATGATCAAATTTCAAGCACCTAGCTCCAATCTTTGGCATATGGTATTGGCCTAAAAGCCAGATTGAAAGCAACGTTTTTAGCCACATGAAATCTAAAAAACTGGATGAAGTGGTGGGATGATTGTGCGATTCCTTCTGTTCGTCAATGTGCAAGTTATCTCCACTTGTACCCAAATTAAGAGGAACAGAATTCCTGAATGTTCATTTATGACTCTGACATATCGCTATGCACCTGGGCTACAGTGTCAGCACTGTCCTTCGTTGTGTGTTCCAGTGGTTGGGAGAGCAACAACAGAATGAATAGCAAGGCGTGCAAAAGTGAATCTCTGGCTTTTTGGAAGAATTAGCAAGTAGCTATTCATTCTATACTGTAAGTGAAACTGAGCATCGCAACCAAAGCCTAGGGTAACAAACAGTATCAACATAAACCATTAAAAGGTGTTAGCATAATATTGGGCTAGGAGCTAGATGTCCAGCTACAGGTGTTCCATTGACCTCATGCCACCAATCTCAAAGGATATCATGGTGCACAGCAAGACAGCAATGGAGGCTGGAATGGAGATCTGTCCTTTTTAGTAAGTTGTCTCGCCTTTCTCTCAGATGCACTGACAGCTGGAGATTAGTATGGAGACCGCGTTGGCAACACAGTGTACAGGGGCCTTCACAAGAGAATGTTACACTGGTCCTATTCCTCGGATTATTGTGGGGTGGCATAATGTACGGTAGGTGGATCCCTCTAATTTTTATTTTAGGTACACTAACAGCTCTTCTTCAAAGTGACCCATTTTTTAACAGTACAGTTCTAGGCCCAAGACAATCTTGATGATTTGTGTACCCAAGTACATTCAGATAGCCATTAATAACCTTACTAATCTGCCCAGAACCTGCAACCTTTAACTGGCATGTCTCCATCGGTCCAGCTCTTTGCTAATTTGGCTCCAGCTAGTCTAGACAGACATAGAGTACTGTGCTTGGTGACCCTGGTGCTTCAGAAAGGCCAGATACGTTACCATTGGGGCTTCAAGTTGTATCTGATGTGTATCCTCAACAACAAAAACTTCCTCATATCATATGTTCCTTGAAGGAAGGCATCAAAGTGCTTTGTCAGAAGGACTACCTATGGAGGACCTGAATCCTGCCGATCCTATACCTCAAAGACCCACCCACTTCTGGATACCAAGCCGTAAATGTCTGGTGAACCCGCTTTGCCCAGAACTGGGTCCACTGACTCTCCTATTGCTTTTTCCCATGAAATGTGTGCTTTACTAGGCCAATTAGACTTTTCAAATTTAATTTGGTGTGGTGACTTTAACTATACTTTATACTTTAACTATACTAGCATATATAGTATACTATACTATAATGCTGTCCTTGATTGCTTCTCCCTCTCCATGGAGAAGGCCAAAAGAGAAATCCACTCGGCCCTACAGACCCTTTATTTGACAGACACCTCGCATGAATTTAATGAGAATCGAAAGGGCTATACTTACTTCTCCCCGTCCCCACCACTATACTAGGATTGATAGAATTTTTGTCTCTACCTCCTGCTTCCTAATCTAGTCTACGCACGCCATATCCTTTGTGCGTGGTCAGACCACGACTTGGTCCATCCCCCATTCATTCAACCCTCCAACTGGCAATTAAACAAATCCCTCCTGACCAATCCTGGCATCCCTGCAATGGACCACTGATTGTCTTACTCAATTTTTTACTCTTAACTGTGCATCAGAAACTGATCCAGCTATTAACTGGGCAGCCCATAAGGCCGTGATTCGAGCATCCCTTATTGTAGAGGCCTCTCACTTAAAATAGGAACAGACCAAATTTCAGTCGGATTTGGAGTATAAGCATCTTAAGCTTGAAACTGCTAACCAGTGTAAACCTTCTCGGAACCTGGTGAAATGCTTTTGAGATGTTAAATTACAGCTTGACTCCTGCTTAACCCTTTCAGGACCAAGCGTCATTGATGCCTCAATGCTCAGGCCAAATTAGCAATTGACATGCATTGCTTTACACAGCAATATCTTTTTAATAGTGTTTCATATCTCAACTATTTTTGACATGTTTTTCTCAGGACACATAAGGCATGAAATAAGTAGCCTGATTTGTTAAATAACTTGAAATTTGTTTTCGCTAGAAGTGGAAGAATGTTATAAAATGTGAAAAAAAAAATTTCAGTAAAAAAAAATTAGGTTTATATGGTTTTATATTCCACATGGCTTAGTTTCTGGACCCCTGATCCATGTATAAATTAACTAGTACCAGTTTAGTATAGTAGAGGGATGTAAACTGCTTGTGTTATTTCTAGCTAGGCTCCCTGCTGAGATGGAACAAACATCCAGGAAATAGGTGAAGGAGGGGCTAACAGGAGAGCAAGTTCTGCTAGTACAATGTGAATGGGAAAGCTCTTTCACTTTATTATAATCCCTATAAACATGCCTCCCAACTTTCAAAAGATAGAAAGAGGGACAGAATGTGCGGCATGTTATGCAAATTTAGCTCCACTCTCTTATTCGTTGATTCCACCCATTCTCAACCATTTTTCTATGTGACCCCACACAGTATAATCCTCCTACAGTCCCTTCCAATTGCCCTACAGTATGAAGAATCTAAAGGGGGACATTAAACTGTGGGGGTAGTCGGATGGGGACATTAAACCGTTGAGATAACTGGAGGGGGACATTAAACTGGGAGCAACTAGGGACACCCACCTACCCTCACTATGCTCTCAGGGGGGAGGGAGGAGTGGCTAAGTGCACAGGAGCGAGCCTGGGGGGGGGGGGGGTAGTTTACGCTTTGGGGGAAGGGGCCACCAATACAGGGTTAGATGCCGGCACAGGTGAAGGCAGCAACATCGCTATGCTTCTGCCCTGCATGAAGCCAGCAGCGGCAGAAGCGATGCTGCTATTCCGGGGGGGAGGAGGAGCGGAATAACAGCATCGCTTCTGCCGCTGCTGGCTTCATGCAGGGCAGAAGCATAGCGATGTTGCTGGCTTCACCTGTGCCGGCGTCAACACTCCCCGGCATCCGCTGTAATATGCAAGGCCAAGCGGCGAGATGCCGCTGGCCCTGCGTGCGCGCTCATGCGAATACAGACCCGACAGGGTGCCGGGTCTGTATTCGCATTGTGAAGGCTAGACTGGTCTATGAGCATGCACGCAGGGCCGGCGGCATCTCGCCGCTTGGCTTTGCATATGTGACCGCGGAGCGGAATAACAGCATCGCTTCTGCCGCTGCTGGCTTCATGCAGGGCAGAAGCATAGCATTGTTGCTGGCTTCACCTGTGCCAGCATCTAACAGTCCCCAGCATCCGCCTCTCTATTACAGCGGATGCCGGGGAGTGTTAGACGCCGGCACAGGTGAAGCCAGCAACATCGCTATGCTTCTGCCCTGCATGAAGCCAGCAGCGGCAGAAGCGATGCTGTTATTCCGCTCCCCCCCCCTCCCCCCCCCCCCAGAATAGCAGCATCGCTTCTGCCGCTGCTGGCTTCATGCAGGGCAGAAGCATAGCGATGTTGCTGCCTTCACCTGTGCCGGCGTCTAACCCTGTATTGGCGGCCCCTTCCCCCCAAAGCGTAAACTACCCCCCCCCAGGCTCGCTCCTGTGCACTTAGCCCCTCCTCCCTCCCCCCTGAGAGCAGGCTGATACATCACTTGACTCATGAGCAGCTAGGTCAGGGCTGTGGGCACAAAAAAATGAATAAAGTAATATAGTGGACAAACAAAGCAGTTTTGCTGAAGCAATGTATTTAGGAAAAGTCTTACATTCACATTAACAAGCATTATAGATAGAATCCTTGTGATGGGACAACCCCTTTAATGTTTCTCCTCCATCTGCACCCAGTTTAATGACCCACTTCATCTGCCTCCAGTTTAAGATAATAAAACACTGATACTCACCTCTCCTTGCTCCCTTGCACTCCCTGTGAAGTCTCATGTCCTGGGCTGTTCAGGGAGCTGCAGGTGCGATGTCAGTGACATTATCACATCATGCCTACAGCTCCTGGAGCCGGAGCACATAGGGATGTGCTTCACACAGAGGTTTCTGAGGCTGGCTCCTGTTTCCCCATTTTATGTAACTCATCTGCGTCCGGAGAGGATGCAGATGAGTTGATACCAGGACATTATTCCTGCCGACTGGGACAGCAGGACAGGATCCAGAATCCAGGATTGTCCAGCTGAATCTGGCTCAGTTTTGCTGATAAAAGTGATGATAAAAGTCCTAAATGCTTCTCTTATTACAGTGTAACTCAGAGACAATAACTTGAGTATGGAAAAGCCGACTCTTATCACTCCTGCAGTAGCAGTTATAAATAAAAGGTGTTGGACTTTAATTAATGTGACTGCAGCATGGGGCATCAGACAAAGCAACATAAATAGCTAGATTAGCGACGTCTAGGGGTCAACTCACCGTACCAAAAAGGCTGTATGATGGATGGTGCGATTTTACCGCTTTGCTAACAAACCTGATATGCTATTAGCCTCTAAACCAGGGGTAGGGAACTCTCCAGCTGTTGCAAAACTACAACTCCCAGCATGCATACTTGCTCTGCTGTTCTTGGAACTCCCATGAAAGTGAATGGAGCATGTTGGGAATTGCAGTTTCACAGCAGCTGGAGAGCCGAAGGTTCCCTACCCCTGCTCTAAACTATGGGCACGTCTGAATGTTGTCTATCAAATACAGCAACTTGGAGGTGTTATGACCTCTAATCTTAACTCCGTATGTACACAATTCCACTAGTTTTACCAAAAACTTTACTAAGCCCCCAACGCGGCTTAGCCCCTAGAAATTAATTCTTTTCTCCCTTCTCTCAACCTCCCTTCTGATTCATCTTCCCAGTCCAAGGTCCTTAATGGCTCCATCACAACAGAGGAATTGGATGCTACCATTAACACCCTCAATAATGGGAAAGCCCTTGGACACAATGGTTTTCCTGCCTTATACTAGAAAAAATGTAACAGCATATTCTCACCTGATCTCCTTTAAATGTTTTCCTGAAAGGTGGTAAATTCCCCCTAGATATGCTCAGCCCTACCATCACAGTTATCCCTAAACTCGGGAAAGATGCTACCACTCCTGCTAATTATAGGCTCATTGTTAAATTTAGATATTAAGTTGTTTTCCTCCTTCCTCTCTACCCATCTAAATAGTTTCCTCCTGTCCCTTATACACACTAATCAATTAGGGTTTATCCTTGGTAGATAAGCATCTGATAACATCAGAAAGCTCTGTAATATTGTTCATTGGCTCAACTGCCTCCGTAAACCCCTTTCATTGTTAGCCTTGGACATTGAGAAGGCCTTTGATAGCCTTTCCTGGACCTACCACGCCCATGTTTTAAAATTCATGGGCATCTCTGGTCTCTTTTGTGCCCTATACTGTGACCCTATAGCATATCTAAAATTCCCTATATATTCCCGAACCCCTATCCACATCCGCCTTGGTACCTGGCAAGGCTGCCCTCCGTCACCTGTTCTGTTCGCCTTTGCCATAGATGCCCAGCCGATTGTGATTCGCTATCATCCCGATATAAAATGCGTGGCACTTGACATGCTATTAACCATCATGAACTCTCTAGTCTGCTTACCAAACCTGATTACCACTCTTTCCCCTTTCACGTGAAATTATTGACTGTGACATTCCAAAAGCCGCTGCTAAACGAATTATCTTGAACTTTGGCTTCCAGACTAGGGACACAAATTTGACCATTTCGAATGAAACTATGCTCAATTGATCCAAAAGATCCTCAAAGACCTAATTGCTTGGCATTGCCCCCCTTTCCCTCTTCTGGATAGGTACAGTGCATTTGGTTAAGATGGTTACCTTGTCTCGCATTCTATATTACTTCCCATTACGACCCCAGTGGCCCCTCTTCCCTGGCTACTCTCCAGAGGGTGATTTTAAACTTCCTCTGGGCTTATATGAATCCACGTATCCATGGGCAGATTTTGTATTTCCATAAGTGGGAGGACTGTCCATCCCTCATCTTTACCAATATTATGTTGCTGCTAGGCTTTCTCCACTTAGCTCTATACATAATGACTCCGACCACCTGCAATGGGTCACATTAGAAACAACACTGGTAGCCCCAGCTTTTTTACAGGGTTTACTTTGGTCTCTGAAATCTGCGACCCAACGGCCCCTATGGCTGCCAAAGTAACTGACTACATCTTACAATTATGGCAAAGAATCCATTATAACTGAGTTTCAAAGCCCATTTTCACCCCTTGGTTCCATTGTTTAACAACCCCCTTTTCCCTCCAGGCCTTTCCTATGGGGTGTTTGTTTGGTGGAGGCACTCTCGCTTTCGCCACCTTAATGATTTCCTCTGTAACCGGCAGATCTTCACCAAAGACTATTTTGCTACTACATTCTCCCTGCTAAAAAATGCTCCATATTTGTGTCAGAACGCTGGTGGGAAAAGTTTGCGAAATTGCCCCTACAAAGATAATGTTTTTTTCTTGCATATATATTGGAGTAATTATAAAGGTGATCTAGATTGTATATTGCACCTGGTATTTTGTATATTAGTCATTTATACTTTTGGCAGTGTGAATTTGTAGAAGAGTCATGCTGATTATTACCTTTCTGATCCGTCATAGGCTTGAAGGCCGAGCGGGCACACTTTCGAGATTAGGATGACAGCGCGGCAGAAATGTTTGAAATGATTGAACTAATTGGGACAGATTATACAATGATCTAAACTGTCACACGCTCCTGTTTTAACCCTTTCCTTTTTCCTATTTTGTTTTGCATCATGGAAATAATTAACCTGATATTTCCCAGCTTGTCTAAACATATAGTATGAAATGGAAGCACTTAGTCGGTCAAATTGTGTAATGTGAATTTATAATGTGGTTTTAAAATTGGTATTTGCTTTACCTCTTTCACTTCATTTCATTTATAATAGATACATTAAGGTGAGGGGTGGGTCACACATTTAGCTTCTTAATGTAGCATGTGAATACAAATCCCTTTTGTCATGTACAAGAATATATGCATGTAGGACTGTGTATACTTTACTATTAGTGTTTTGTACTTAACATTTAAAGGGATCCTATCATTCAATCACTTTTTTTTCTAACACGTCGGAATAGCCTTAAGAAAGGCTAGTCGTCTCCTACCTTTCGTTGTGTTCTCTCGCCAAAAATCCTGTTTTTACTTGGTATGTAAATGAGTTCTTTCGCAGCACTGGGGGCGGCCCCAATGCTGCGAGAGAACTCTCTCCAGCTCCGCCTCCTCTTCTTTTGCAGCAAGGTCTTCATCGCATCCGGGATTTTAGGTGAATGGCGGCGCGGAGAAGACAACGAAAGGTAGGAGACAAATAGCCTCTCTTAAGGCTATTCCGACGTTAGTTAGAAAAAAAAGTGATTGAATTATAGGATCCCTTTAACTATATCTTACACTACACTATGCATATTAGAAATTTGAGCCCTTCTATGTCCTTATTTTTGTTCTTCTTCACAGTGATATGCCATTTAAAGGGATTCTATCATTAGAACTCCCAGGAAGAATAGCAAAGGAATGAAATAACACAGAGTTACAAGAAAGTATGATCCAGAAGGGTTAGTTCACATGGGGCAAAATGGTCAGGATTTTGACACCGAATCCACGTCAAAATCCTGCCACCTCCCATTGAAATCAATGGGAGCCGGTCATTTCCTTTTTCCGAGAGCTGTTTGTTCTCGCTCACGGAAAAAGGAAGCGAGCTGCCCTTTGATTCAGCCACGGCATCCGCCTTGTGACACCACCCTCCCGGACTAGGCTCATTCATTTGGGCCTAATCCAGACCGGAAAGCTGCAACGGAATGTGTTCACGAGGAACCCCGTGTGAACTAGCCCGAATTGTTATTTCATGTGGAATAGAATTATTTACTATTCATGGCAGACTCTTCCTATTTAGCAAATATACAGTATTAGAAGACTGAATTATCAAAACTATTTTTTGTGATTCTATGACCCAATGGCCCACATTTACCAATATATATGCGCACCTATATTTTTTGGTACGTTTTACTCCAGAACAATGTCTTATCTACTGTGGGACACATTTAGTAGGCATTTGTCCTATTCACATCAGTTTATAAAGTCAACTGAAAAGTGTGTGTGGCTTCCAACATGTCCAGGACTTCGACACATTTATGAATTGAGATTTGTATTAAAATTTGGTAAATTTGTGAGATCTCATTACAGTAGGCAGAGCACAAAGTACATGAAGAAACATTTCTAAACATATAAATATTAAACAAACTTCTTAACATTATCAAAATTTTCCTGAAAATTACTACAATGTTGCCTCCAGGAAAACATGGTAGATTAACCCCCAATGTGTTATTTTTATAGCTGTACGTATTTGGGAGCAGAAGGTTTTGGAGGAAGATGGAAACAAATTTGTATTTCAGCCAATTAAGGGCAGATTCAGATGTCCATGTGTGGTCTTTGTAATATGATCAGCTTACTCAACATCAACAGTTCAGCATAACCAAAGTGACTGCATCACAGTGATCTATGATGTGAGTTCCAGCCCAACCACACGTCTACTGTCCCTTACAGCATCACTGGAGTACAGGACGGTAGACTTGTCTCTCCACTGCTCAGTGTTCTCTAGAATTACTTCTTCTGAGGTTTGAGGGATAAAAATATCTGTTCTACACCATGTTTTAATGTATTCAGGATCTTCGTTACTATTCAGTAATGTCTTACTGTAAATGTAATCCCTTAAATATATCCCCAGCCTGTGTATCTGGAACACTAGGTTTAGGTGCTGAGATATGTACGTCTTTTCATTAATGTGTCCCCTGAAAATGACCCACTTCTTAAACCAGCATTTTATTTTATGCCAATCAATATTTTTGAGGAATTTTTGATAATTTAATTTACATCTTCCTTGTCACTGTGTATATTTTAAAAAGTACTATATCCTGCAGGTTTCACTCTGATCACTAAGCCTAAAAATTGACTGACACTTTCCAATTCTGTAGGGGTATTCTTTGCAACAGTCATCTCTTTTATATCATAGACTACATAGATTACAATAGAATATATCTATAACTAACATCCTATATTATCATTACATTTTCTACTGACAATAGATGATATCACAGTTTAGCTTTTCCCCATCACTCTACAAAACATGCCTATGAACATGACTATAATGTAAAACATATCACTAAATGCTGTTAGACCAGAGGCGAACATAAAGCAAGACTGTAGGCCCCAGAATAATGTATAAAAAAATTTAATTTAAAAATTCAATTCAATATAAAAGTAAAAAAAAAATGAAGGTAAATTTTTTTTTACAAAATTTACTGTTTGGTTAATAAATAAATAAAGGATTAAATACAAATTAGTAATAGATTGCTTTTATAGAGGATATTTCACCACCTCTACCAAGTCCAGCTCTTTGCATCACCTAACAGATGTTGCTCCACGGATTACTGCACAACTGGAATTTTTTCTCTAGCCCCCACCATTCCTGAGCAATAACTGCTGTTAATTTTGGTGCCTCATATTCTATTTAGGCAGTGTCAGTCAGGAGCAGACAAGGGCTGTAATTCTGAGCTCTGACTCCTTTCACCTCTGAGTGGAGCTCTGAATTACTGTACATGTAATGTATCAGCCCAAGTTACAGGGGAAATCAGAATAAAAATGCTAAAATGTCCCCTCAAAGGTCTTTTATAAACTTACTGTGTAAAAAACAAAAATAATAAAAAATAACATTAAAAGTGCTACTTCAACACCTACGTCACAGGTTGTAGACCCATCCACAGTGGCACAAACCTATGTTCCAGATACATTCAAATCTCAATAATGGAAAAGGTAAATTATTCTAAAAATGTTAAGGACTTTGTGCTATTAAAAAAAAAAAAAAAAACTGAATAAAATGTGAAAAATAGACACATCTTTCCCCCCTGTTTTTGCCACATTTATCCGGATATTGAAAAATAAATAAATACATACAAAAATAAAAATTCTATAAAGATAATAATTTCATGAACCAAGGAAAATAGCCCAGACCTGAAATGGTTAACTATAATGAAACACTTGTAAAGATGTAACATGATTCATGCATTCTAATGTACCCATTACTGTATGGTAATCAATATAAAAGCGGTTTATACGTAAGTGATCCCCTTATCTCAATGTAAAAACAAGACTATGCCTGTGATATGAAGACTGTCCACCAGGGGGCACTCTGGTATTGTACATTTTGCAATTGAAATGACTAGCTTGAAGGAGCATGTGGTTTATGATTCTGAACGTGAATGTAGTTTGAGTCCCAGTTTTGTTAACTGCAGTATACAAGAAACCATAATTGTGTTGATATTTAAAGCAAATATAAAGCCACAGATTATACTTTAATAACAAAAATGAGAACAAAGTAAATACACAGGTTATAATTGTTATTCTATTATTAGTTATATTAAAAGCGGCATTAAGGCCTGGGCACTGTGCATATCCAATACAAAAAGGATTAGGTGTGTAGCCGAATACAAGAAAAAGTACCAGTACTAAAGTACAATATATATGAGTTTAAAGAATGGCAGAGTGAGAACCCTGCCCACTATACACTTACATTCTAGAAGGATCAGTGCACACGGGGGGGAGGGGGCGGGGGGTGGGGTGTTTGGCACTGATTTTGACGCTGAGTCAGCCTCCAAAAAAAAAGCCTCCCAATAGAGTTCTATCAGGAGGCTGATTTTGAGGCAGATTCAGGGTCAGCCAAAAAACTCTGTGTGCTCTGACCCTAAGGGAATGGGCAAGGTGACAGTAAATGAGGGCACAAGCGGCTCATATGGCAATGTAGTGGCAGTAGGGTTTGTTGTCAGCTGTAAACTTTTCTGAAAAGGTGGATTTTCATGTTGCTTTTGAAGATTGTAATGGTGGGAGAGAGAAATATTGAAGACAATGAGAGGAACAGATAAGTGGATAATAGACATTGTCTCGCAAGAAGCAGGAATGATGTGTTTGGAGTAGTAGAATAAGACTCGGTCAGAGATCAGTGGAGAGGACAGGTTGTGGACGGCTTTGTATATAATTGGAAATAGATTTGCTGGGCAGTGGGTAGCCGGTGAATAGATCGATATACATTTTCGATTCAATATAAAGGTGTAATATATTGTTCACTTTGTGCCTTTAATTAAAATAGTTAGTGGAAATAGTATGCACATTTTATTGGACATACATTATTTCAGAATTCAGCATAGACAAAAGATAGGTAATGAGCAGCAAACACTTAGGGAGAGGGGCGTTTTTAGGGCCCCTTCACATGGATTTTACGCTCCGTGTATTCTGTCTACGCGCTGTGTATTCTGTACATTTTACACGTGTAGAAATACACGTGCAAAATGTAGTTAGCCATTGAGTTCAATGGCTTTTTGTATAACGCGCGTCTTTTTGCGTGGTATTAGGTATTCCTGGGTCACAAAATACCTGACTATAAAAATCTAAAATTATTTATTCCATATGGTGATCTCTATAACGGGGAAAAAAAATAAAAATGCCCAAATCGATTTTTTCCCCTGCTTTCCAGTTTTCCAGCACATTGCACAGAATATTAAATCATACCATTATAAAGTATAATTTGCCCCACAAAATGAAGTCTCTGTATGGCTCTGTGAATGGAAAAAATAAAAAAGCTATGGCTTTTGGAAAGAACAAGGAAAAAAACGGAATTGCAGCAATGAAAAATGACTGAGGCATGAAGGGGTTAATCACAGCCTGCATATAAACCCATTGATTATAATTGGTATAGGCAGACATCCATTTTTTCCCCCATATATGTCCATATTTGCAACTCAATCCATTCAATTCAATTCAATGGATGGGTCAGTGAAAACCAATATAACCAATACCAATCTGTGTACATCTGTACTGACCCGTACACTGCACATGATCTTAGAAGGAAAATAAGGAAAAAGTTTGGTTTACTATGTCCTATTTATAGTGTTTGTCTCACACATTTTTATTAAATTGTAAGTATACAACAATACATTGATACACAGTCCAGTCACATTAATGTGACCACCTGTCAAAATCCAGAATAACCACCTTTGGCAGAGCGGACCACTGCGAGACGTGCAGGAAGAGAGGGGATGTTGTGATGATGTTCACTGGGATGTTGAGCCATGCCGACTCCAGTGCTGTGTCCAGCTGCGCTAGGTTATGCGGTTGAGCATCCATGGCGCGAACAACCCGATTGGTGTGGTCCCACAGATTCTCGACTGGGTTAATGTCCAGGGAATTTGCTGGCCAAGGGAGTACGGTAAACTCATCCTGGTGCTCCTTGAACCAAGCACATACACTGCGAGCTTTATGACACGTCGCATTGTCCTCCTGGTAGATGCCATCATCCTGAGGAAAAACAATTCGCATGTAGGGGTGAACATGGTCTGCAAGGATAGATGCATACTTGTGTTGATCCATCGTGCCTTCCACAATGATGAGTGCACCCAGATGGCTATTGACACGTGCCTTCTGTCATTGGTTATTTAACGTTGACGTCAAAAGTAGGCGGTGGTCACATTAATATGAATGGACTGTATTTTCAAAGGTATAACTTGGTCAGACAAAAACTCTTCTGTTTATTGACGTACACCTATTTATGTATAGTCAGGATTAAACATAATAGATTGGACATCAGGCAGTTTATTTACCTTTTAGGCTAAACTCACACGGCCATATGTCTGTATCATACAGATGGTATTAAAGCTATCAATCCAGTCCAGACTGTGAGTCTAATGACCAAAACTTACAGTGGCATAGATCCCTATTAAGCTACTAGCTCAGATCACTATACCCATGTCAAGGACGGTATTTGCAACTGTATTTGCTTAATTTCCAACATGGTGTCTGCCTCATCATAAATGAATCGCTTCCTCAACCAGTGCAGGGGATATAAAGACTGGCGTAGAAAATGCTGGTCTTGATAAAATTGCCCCAGTGTTCTATCAAACTGAGGCCCCTATTTGGCAAAAAAAAAAAAAAAAAAGTCATCCATTTATGAAGGAGTCGGAGTGTAGAAAAATAGAAGTCAAGAAGTTTGGCTTACTGACTCCACAGCTGTGTAATTTGTTTCTTATAATGCTGAGACATTCAGCTGTGTTCAGAAATCCTGTTGACTTACGTCTGGTTCACACTAGCTTATGTGCTCCGTGCGGAAGGAGTCTGCATGAGGACCCCCCGGACAGAATACAAGCACAACTGCAAGCACTGTGCAGTTAAAGCGCACGGACCCCACAGACTATAATGGGGTCCATGTGCTTTTTATAAGACAGCGCTTGCAATTGCGTTTATATTCCGTTCGGGGGTCTCCATGCCGACTCTCCTCGGACTGAATACAAAAGCAGATGTGAACCAACAGTACACTAACTGTGTAAGGGTTGGTTCTAGAGATGAGCGAACACTCGTGCGAACAGCACGCTCCTATAGAAATGATTGGAAGCACCTGTGACGCTGACTTTGCCAGCGTCCGCCGGCGTAACACGTGCTTCCATTCATTTCTATGGGAGCGTGTTGTTCGGATCAGCTGATCCCAACAGTGTTCGCTCATCTCTAGAACCAACCCTTACACAGTTAGCAAACACAATGTACCATTACAACACTGGAGTGATGTTTGCTTGAAATGGGCCTCTATACACTTATGTAGATATTGCATTAAAAACCAGACGTTTGCAGCTAGAATAGTCATTGAAACAAAACTGTGCTTTTCCTTCAAAAATAAGGAAATTTCTAAGTGACCTTAAACTTTTGAATGGTAATATATATATATATATATATATATATATATATATATATATATATATATATATGTATATTTATCTATATAAGACATTTTCAAAATTTAGAATATAACCAAGTCACTATCACTGCTAGCATACATTTCTATAGTAAGAGAATCTTCCCCATGCCATAAGTGGCATTTTTAAATTCATAAATATGTGAAATAGTTTCACAAAGTGTCCATTTTGGTGCACATTTTTGTTTGTTTTTACTCTGTAGTACTTCTTTGACAAATATGCACAGGGTGGACTTTCCCTGCCCCTTGGGCCTGGTTCACATCTGTGTTCAGTAACCCATTTGGGGAGTCCGCATGGAGACCCCCCTTCCCGATTGGACTACTGAACGCACTGGCAAGCGGTGAGCTTATGAAAGCACACAGACCCTATAGACTAGAATGGGGTCTGTGTGCTTGCCGCACGGTGTCCACACGGACCATGTGGACAGAAAAGTACTTCACAATCTACTATCCTGTCCGCATGACTCGTTCGAACACCTTGCAGAAAGCATATAGACCCCATTATAGTCTATGGGGTCCATATGCTTTCAGTGCTCACTGCTTACTTAGTTCCCATGGGTACTCCCCGAACGGATCACCAAACGCAGATGTCAAGCATGCCTTAGTCATGAGGACTAATCCTTGTAAGGCAAAGGCCCCACATAGCAAAAGGCAGCAAAAAAACGCTGTGGTAAAAAACATGCGGTGGAAACGTTTTTCTGCTTCAGCCTAAGTACCCTCGGTAATCTTTTTTTTATGGGGACTTTCTAATTACATAACATCATGTTTCTTAAAGAGGCATTTTATGTTTATGTGAATGAAGCTGCACTGGATTAGAAAAATATGTATTTTTTTCCTGCAGAACCAGAGCCTCACCTATCCACAGGTTCTATGTGATATTGCAGCTCACCTCCATTCACTTTAATGGAACTAATGAGGTTTAATGGTTTTAGGTATGTACACCAGTTTTTGTGGCACATATTGCACCTGTTTTCTGTTGCATTTAGATTTGTATTTCTGCCCATTTTGCTTTAATTCCTTGAAACATGATTGGAACAGTATTGTTTATGCTCAGGTGCTGAAAAATGGTATAAACTTAAAGCTTCTCACAATTGGATTTGGACTGGATAAGAGAGATTTCTTTCCTGTTCTCCTTATCTGTCTAGGTTAAGTTGTATTCACACTGAACCCTTTGTAGTCAGATGCCATTCTGTTGGCATCTGCTAAATGGATGAAAAAAAAAGTAAAAAAGTAATGTGAACGTGTCCTTAAATATGCTATAGTGGATTGTCAGTTTTCTCCATGCTGCGCTGACGAGGTCCAACCAGACCGAAACGGCCGTCCGTAGCTGAGAAACTGACTTGGTAATAATCCCACATTATGCAGTAAAGGCTTCTGGGAAAGTTGGACATGATGTTCAGGGTGCTTCCTATAGAGGGCAGCATAACAGAGCCACTGTCTCCCTATTTACATCTTGGGAAACAGATTTACATATTCCTCCCATGATCCCTTACAGTGGAGCGACTATGGCTGTACAAGTCTCCACACACCTAATAGGTGGTCTCTCCTTAAGGAGTGACATGATCCCCATAATCTGTGTATGGGTATAGTGTAGCAACCTCTCAGATGTATTTAGCGTGTTCATGCACATAAATAAAGAAAACCCTGTGTCATAGCCCTGCGTATTGCCTAGACTGGTGCTCTGTATAACTACAATCACAGGTATTTCTTCTTACTACACCATTGGAGTATATGACACAGCAGTGAATTGGTTAAGAAGGAATGCACTTGTTACTTGTGGATACTGGATATTCCCTCGGAGGCTCTGTACTCTGTATTACTGCATCCTTTGCTTCACTGTTGTGAGCTGTGAATGTGTAATCTTATTTCCGTTTCAGAAGAACGTGTTTTTCTTCATTACATGAACAGAATTGATTTTTCTACACCATGTTATGCTTGTAAATCCCGACTATAATCAAATCTCGCAACTCGTCTTTGTGCAATTAAAACAGTTTTTGCTGATATATTTGTAAAAATGTAAAATGTAGCAAATTACAGATGAGTTTTTTAATTAAGTGCATATACAGCAGGTTGATCCAGCAGATAAAATATTACATTCATTTAAACACACATTTAAATTAAAAGCAAAGTCGGTATATAAATTGTTTGGCGCGGGTTAACATTGTATAACTCTCCGTGCAATCTGATTAATTCCAACTGCACCTAGTGATAATGTCTGCATGTCAATGAACTCCAATGACTGTTTCCAGTCAATGATGATCACCGTCATAATTACTGAAATTTAAGGCTGTCTCTAATTAAAATTACAGTTTTCCCATAAACAGCGCAGCTCTTCTTTGTTCACCTAATCGGGGTTTAGCTTCAATACCATATACACCCCATGGGCAAGACCAGCATTGGAATAAAATCCAATCTTTTTTCTAAAGTCACCACATTTTAAACTCATATTTGTATCACTGGTCAAAAGATCTTTCCTAAGGCCCCACATTGCTAGTAACTCAGTGTTTTGGGCTGATGCAGAAAAGCAGCAGGAAAAAATTATTTTTCAATCTCATAAACGTATTGTGGAGAAAAATGTATTTAAAGGGATTCTACCACTAAACTAACATTTTTTCTAATGACCACGTCGGAATAGCGTTAAGAAAGGCTATTCATCTCCTACCTTTAGACGTGGTCTCCAGCCCGCCGTTCCGTAGAAATACCAGTTTTAACCAGTATGCAAATGAGCTCTCCGCAGCAATGAGTGCGGTCCCCAGCTCTAAAACGCCGATGAGCGCGTCCCCATTGCTGCCCGAGAGCTGTTTCCAGCGCCGCCTCCTTTTTGAGCAGTAACTCCACCTCTTTTGTCTTCTGATGCGGTCCAACTTCCGACGCCTGCGTAGTAGGCTCTTGTATTGAACTGCCACCCAAAAATGGCCGCCGGCCGCTCCTGTATTGAACTGCAAGAGCGGCCACCCAAAAATGGCCGCCGACCGCTCCTGTATTGAACTACAAGAGGACGGCTGCCATTTTTGGGTAGCCGCTCTTGCAGTTCAATACAGGAGCTGGCCGGTGGCCATTTTGGGGTGGCCTCTCTATGCTCCTGTATCGAACTACTAGAGCAAGAGAAGCCAGAAGAGGCGGAGTTGCTGCTCAAGAAGGAGGCGGCGCTGGAAACAGCTCTCGGGCAGCAATGGGGACGCGCTCACCAGCGTTTCAGTGCCCTCATTGCTGCGGAGAGCTCATTTGCATACCAGTTAAAACCGGTATTTCTACGGAACAGCGTGGCGGAGACCACGTTTAAAGCTAGGAGACGAATAGCCTTTCTTAACGCTATTCCGACGTGGTCATTAGAAAAAATGTTGGTTTAGTGGTAGAATCCCTTTAAGGCCGGGGCCCCACGGGCTGGAAACGTCACGATTTGCCCGCGGCAGGAAAAATCACGGTGTTTTACAGTACAGGCAAGGTCCATGGGATTTAAGCGAATCCCATGTCCACTTTGCGGTAAAATCCAGACACGCCGTGATTTCCAAGACCGGAGTGGTTTTGTAATTCACAGTATGTCTATTATATCTGCGGAAACGCCGGTGGTTTCCCTATAGACATAATTGTAACAGAAAGTCCGCAGAGGACAACTCTGCAAACTTTCTGTTTAAAGTGCTGCAGGAAGAACCGCGATACATTGCCACGACGGTTTTCCCACGACGGTTTTCCCACAGCGCTTTATTTCTGCGGGTGGTCCCGTGGGGCCTTAGCCTAAAAGTTGTGTTTTGAAAAATGCAACATGTTAATTTTAGCTGTAGAATCATAAGAGTTTCCCCTATATATATTGCTAAGGCCCCACGTAGCAAGCCGCAGGCAAAAAGCAATTTTGAAAAAACACGCAGAAAACGCATTGTACTTTTTCCCGCAGCGCTTTTTACAGTCCGCAGGATTTTTCTCTGTAGACTTCTGCTACCATTATACTTATACATAAACCACCAGTATTTTCGTAGGTATTATTGATATGTTGTGATTTGCACAAATGCAAGTGTTTTCTGCAATGTGTGGATACGATTAGCCAGAAGTGCGATTTTGCTGCGGAGTTTACACTATGTGGGGCTTCGGCGTTTAGAAGGGAAAGAAAAAACAGAGAAAAACGCAGCAAAATTTCAATGAAGAACGCTGCGTAACAAAACAGGACATGTTTTTCTGCTGCACTTTATAGCTGCATTTTACTACATGGGGGCTTATATCTGTGATATCTGGCTAACCCCCATAAGCATTACAAGTCATACAATAAGTGTAAAATGTCAATTGGTTGGTCATAGAATAAAATAAATGATACCAAAAGTACATTATAAAGAAAAAAAACAAGACCTCACCTAGGAATGTCAGTGAAAATTAAGAAAGCTCTCAAAATTCACTAAGGCATAAACAAAAATGAGGGCAAAATTGAGCCGTGTCTTTAATCCGTATCTGTTATTTCAGGTGACTTGTCAGGATAAGCTGTGATGTCTGTGTATATGAGAAGTAACACTAATTCTGGCTGTTACATGACTTATACTTTGCAGTTTTTACAGTTTTCACCTCTGTATGTTATGTTATTAGTTGGTAGTGGGTGTAGACTAGCTATCATACAAAGCTCATATTAACGTACAGGAGAATCTGTGCTATCTCTTCCTCTCCCAATCCTAGTACCATGCAGAACATGCGGTATATAGAGAAGTACTGACCTGTTGTGATGTAAGTAAAGGATTTTGGTTGAAATCTTTCCTTTCTCTTCTCTCGCACTTTTTGCTCACTCCTTTCTTCCCCTCTCCATAGACATCTATAAACATGTTATCATGTGACCTACATTTTGTCTCCAGGCGGATAGAGAATTGATTTTTAGGCTGGGACCCCACATGGCATAAGCACCATAGCAAAAAATGCAGAATTTTAAAGTCCCTGCAAGAGAGCAGAAAAATGACCGCAGCGGAAATGCTGCAATTTGCAAAAACGTTGCGTTTTTTTTTTTAAATCGCAGCATGTCATTTAGCCCTACAGAAAAGCCAGCAGTTTCCTTTAGGCTGAATCTACACAGGGTTTTTGGAACAAATTTTGACACGGAATCCACCTTAGAATCCAGCTCAAAAAAACCGCCTCCCATTGACTGCAATGGGAGCCTTCACTTCCTTTTTCAACGAGCGATTTCTTCCCGCTCATGGAAAAAAAAAGAGAGCTGTCCTTTCTTGCTGCAGATTTTGCGGCTGAATCAGCCACGGATGTCCGCGGCGTGACACTCCCTCCCGACTAGGCCCATTCATTTGGGCCTAATCCGGGGCAGAATGCCGCGACCGTCGCACTAGCCAAGGGAGGCGTTTTTTTGGACCAGATTCTGAGGCAGATTCCCGCGTCAAAATCCAGTCCGAAAAACCCTGTGGGAATTCAGCCTTAGGGTGCATTTACACGAAGTAACGTGCCGCGTGATGTGGCACGTATACGGCGTGTGAGACTTTGAGCACCGTATACGCTCCCATTGATTTCAATGGGAGCCTGGATCGTATACGCGCATTATTTTGCGGCCGTTACGTGGCACGTTACTCCGTGTGAATGCACCCTTAGGTGTCATTGAAGCAGAAAGTCCGCAGAGGAAAACTCTGCGGACTTTCTGTGAAAAATGCTGCGGGAAAAACCTCAATGCATTTCCACCACGGTTTTTCCTGCATCACTTTTTTGCTGTGGTCTGCTACGTGGGACCTTAGCCTAAGCGTGAAACGCATCTTACCAAAAGGAGGGGGATATGAGATATGTACTATTCATTTATGCAAAGTTTTTTTTATGTAAATGTGGCGGAAAAGGCATCGTGTTTTTCCTCATTGATTTTGCAGAGTTTTCTCTGTGGACTTTCTGTCCCCATTATACCTATATGGAAAACTCCAGTGTTTCCGCAGGGATAATTGACATTTTTGAAAACGCAGCTTTTCGATGCAGATTATTTTCTGCAATGTGTGGATGGGATTAGCCAGAATCCCATCTACTTTGCAGGCACTGTAAAACACACCTTTTTCTCAACATGGGGCTCCATTTGTCACCCAGAGATGAACAAATCCATGTTATTGCTTTGCCATTGTCTTCAGATGAACCTCCCTTTATGAGACTGTATGGGAGTTTGTATATTGACTAATCTCTTAAACTGGGTGCTGAGGCAAACACAAGAAACAGCATTTTTGTTCTTCTTGCCCCTCCACCTTTCACCTACTTTCCAAATATACGGCATCAAGATTTTTACATAGGGCAGTTTAGTATTTCGGTGCTATCACTGGTTTTACGAGTTTAAGTCTTTAACTTCTAGTACAGTATTTATGATGGCCTATGGTGGTATAATGACTAACAGATAATAGTATACAATAATATGGCTATAAAGTTTATTACTGCATGGTTTAAGATAGTGAGGGGGTTATACTGGAGGCCTAAGGTCAGACGTGCACCTATAGATTATTTTTATTTCATCTAAATAGGTCAAAAATTCTTATAGGAGTCTGAGCTTTGATGTGGAACTCCAAATCCACTTCTTTCCTTTTCACTGTAGTAGTGTTCTCACCTTGGACCTTAATGCTATATACACATGTCCAATGGTTGGACTATCACTGATCATAAAGTGATAGCATATCTTAGATCAGGGGTCAGCAAGCTTTGGCACTCCAGCTGCTGTGAAACTACAACTCCTATTATGCTCCATTCATTTCCATGGGAGTTCCAAGAACAGCAGAGCAAGTGTGCATGCTGGGAGTTGTAGTTTAAAAACAGCTATAGAGCTGAGGTTCCCTACCCCTGTCCTAGATCCTGAAAATTAAATTAATTAAAGGGGCTGTTGGGTCCCAAATCAATATTTCATATTGATTTCCTATCCTGCGGATATATCATCTATATGTGATCTGTGTGGGTCTGACACCCAGACCCCACAAAGATCAGCTGTTTTGGCAGTGTCTGGGTGCCTGAGGATTTAGCATATGCAGGCTCTCCCACTCAAGTAATAGGTCGGACGCTACACTCCCCCAGAACTATAGCTATACCATGGATATGGATGTTGCATTGCTATTGTTGCATGAATAGGAGAGCCAGCACGTGCGCTCTGTCCAGTGCTATGGCTTATGATACCCAGACACTGCCACAACAGCTGAGCTGTGCAGGGTCCAGATGTCAGACCCGCGTAGACTACATTCTGATGACCTATCCTGTAGATTAGCAATCAGTATGAAAACTCCTTTTGGAGACAGACAACCCCTTTAACGGGACCTAGTGTCTCTCCTTCACTGTATTTACTCTGCATAGTGTCATAATGGCCAGATACTGCTGAGGGTACTTCAAATATGAACCTATTGCAGCATTACATCTTACATCCTTTGCATTGATAAGGACCCCAGATATCAAACCTCTGGGACCCTCACCACAAAATTATGACATACCCTAGTGATATACCCAGGGGCGTAACTACCACAGAGGCAGCGGAGGCGGCTGCCACGGGGCCCGGGCCATTAGGGGGCCCGGTGACAGCCGCTACCACTGCGTTTTTTTTAAAAAATAGTCCGTTACGGGCCCTATTCACTTGCCGATCATGGCTGGGCCAGGATCGGCAAGTGACACCGTGGGCCCCACAAAGACTATCATTATACTCAGGGGTCTTTTCAGACCCCTGAGTATAATGATCGGCGGATCGGAGAGGTAAGAAACATAAAAAAAACTGTTACTTACCTCTCCACGATCCTGCCAGGCCTCCGTCCTACTTTGTCTGACGTCTCTGACGTCACATGAACCCGGCATGCTTCCCGGGTCATGTGACGTCCGACGTCATTAAAGAACGTGAGCAGCGGTTGACAGCCTAGGAGCCGGGGGACAGGTAAGCAACAGTGTTTTATTTCAATGTTTTATTCCTTGGGTCTCCGATTATTATACTCTGGGGTCTGAAAAGACCCCAGAGTATAATAATTGTTTATGGGTGTCCACAGTGGGACATAATACTGTGTGCAGGGGCCACTATTGGGGATAATACTGTGTGCAGGGGACACTATGGGGGATAATACTGTGTACAGGGGCCACTATTGGGGTTAATACTATGTGCAAGGGCCACTATTGGGGTTAATACTGTGTGCAGGGGCCACTATTGGGGTTAATACTGTGTGCAGGGGCAACTATTGGGGTTAATATTGTGTGCAGGGGACACTATTGGGGTTAATACTATGTGCAGGGGCCACTATTGGGGTTAATACTGTGTGCAGGGGCCACTATTGGGGTTAATACTGTGTGCAGGGGCAACTATTGGGGTTAATACTGTGTGCAGGGGCAACTATTGGGGTTAATACTGTGTGCAGGGGCCACTATTGGGGTTAATACTGTGTGCAGGGGACACTATTGGGGATAATACTGTTTGCAGGGGACACTATTGGGGATAATACTGTGTGCAGGAGCCAGTAAGGGACATAATACTGTATGCAGGGGACACTATGGGGGATAATACTGTGTGCAGGGGACACTATTGGGGTTAATACTATGTGCAGGGGCCACTATTGGGGTTAATACTGTGTGCAGGGGCAACTATTGGGGTTAATACTGTGTGCAGGGGCCACTATTGGGGTTAATACTGTGTGCAGGTGACACTATTGGGGATAATACTGTTTGCAGGGGACACTATTGGGGATAATACTGTGTGCAGGGGCCAGTAAGGGACATAATACTGTATGCAGGGGCCACTATGGGGGATAATACTGTGTGCAGGGGCCACTATTGGGGTTAATACTGTGTGCAGGGGCCACTATTGGGGTTAATACTGTGTGCAGGGGTAACTATTGGGGTTAATACTGTGTGCAGGGGCCACTATTGGGGTTAATACTGTGTGCAGGGGCCACTATTGGGGATAATACTGTTTGCAGGGGACACTATTGGGGATAATACTGTGTGCAGGGGCCAGTAAGGGACATAATACTGTATGCAGGGGCCACTATGGGGGATAATACTGTGTGCAGGGGTCACTATGGGGGATAATACTGTGTGCAGGAGCCAGTAAGGGACATAATACTGTGTGCAGGGGCCACTAAGGGACATAATACTGTGTGCAGGGCTTACTAAGGGACATAATAGAGTGCTGAGGAGGGGATCAGTCGAGGTCTTCGGCATCAGTTGGGATGGGGGGGGGGGGGGCGCCCCATGTCAAAAGTTCGCCATGGGGCCCCGCCATTCCTAGTTATGCCACTGGATATACCCTCAATTCAAAGTTGGGATTGCAGCTATAATATGAATTCTAAATAATCTAATATTCTCTATATAATATCATGTAATTACCTGTGTGCGAACAAGTATTTGGTTACATCCTTCCGACTGTCATAAAATACATGAAAAGCAATATTGTAACGATCTCAAATGAGATGTTTGATCAGTGTAGCCATACATCAATCTGAACAACATATTACAAAGTCAGCAAAACACATAAAATAACAAAACAAGCAAGTTAGGATTGGGTTGTTTAGTATACTTGTCATGAACTAAGCTGAACGGAGGCTGGAAAAATGCATTTTCCTAAGCAGATCTGACCTTGTCTCATTTAAGCTGGATGTGTTGCTTTGTTGATGTGAAAGTTTTTGATCATGCACCACTATAATTGTTGGTTCTTCCACAGAAGCACAAACCTGCAGACGATTCCGCCTGACATGTTTTTGTGCTTCTCATCGCCGCCGTTTTCCACCAACTGATCATTGCAGCAAGTCAACCTGCAAATAAGTAGAGTGGAGCACTTTAATGAGACCCTTATCTTTAGCCAATTTAAGACGATCTCACTGGGCTCCTGTAAAGCTCTCTCTCCTGTTGAATGGCAGAAACTCCATCTAAGCCTCCTATTACACACGATGCATCACTGTCAGAAATGTCAGTTTGAGGGGGAGTCAGGACTATGAAGCCACTTATTGCATCATTCTTCTGCTGTGCTAAGGTACAGCCCGGCTCAGTGATTAGAGCAATTACTCAGTATCGCCTGTCAGAGCCAATCAGATTTGTGCGGCCTGACTGTGGAATTGACCTAGACCTGCCTTCCTAGTAAGCTTTATTATTAGAGTTGGCTGTGCCTTTAGTGCCACATTGTACAATCGCAACTTGAAAACACTGCCAAGCAAGCTGGCTTCCTAGCAATTATTTTGCTTCTCATTTTTTATGTGCTACAATTATTTGCAGCTTATTTTTCTCTTTTGCCTCAGCATTTTGATGTGTCGGTTAGTCTGCGGCAGCCAACACTGATGTTTGAGGGAATAGGCATGTTCAACCTAGTAAATAAATGCACACTAATAGGCAAGATATATTAGAAATGAGCACAAACAACTGTATGATGGAAGCCCTATTGTAAATCCCTACAAATATGCTATATAACATATATGTATCTATATGTATATATATGTATTATATTATAAACTACGTCATGGTGATTGTGCTATAATAGCCGCACATACTGATATGCCTGGGATACTACGCTATAACTGGAGACACAACTGGCCAGTATACGGCTGCTGTGCGCAAAGCAATCATTGATGAATAAATCTTCCATTTTCCTGGAATTGACTGATTGGTTTAATATCTTCAGTACACTTTTTGTCACAGAAAGAAAAAATGGCTGTTGTATAAAAACTATTAATCACATCTTATAACGCATGAGTTTAACATTCCCAGTACAGAAACAGATGCTTAGTAAAATGTGCGCTGTTATGTAGTGCAAATGAACTTTCTAAAGCTTATTGCAGCCCACTGTATATGACAATCTATCGATCTCTAAGACTAGTCTAATGGCAAATTTGTTGGCTACATTAGAAGACAATTTTTGTATACCATGCAGTATCTAGTCGTATGTTGAGACGTACCTGTAGGTAGGTTTACTGTAGGTTTACTGCAAAAAAAAAAATAATCCTAAAACATGCACTATTTTTGATTATTTTATTTTTATGTCACTGGATAAATTTTTAAAAGTGTTATATACTGCAACTTTCACTATGGCCACTAAGCCTAGTATTAGACTGATACTTGCCAATTTGTAGGAATTTTCATTGCAGAAGCCACCTCATTTGGATCACAAACAAAACAGACAAGATGACAATAGACGATTAGCTAGCACCTACAGTGTCCCATTATTGCACCTACTTCTGACAATGTATTACGTCACAGTTTATTCCCTCTCCCTGCGCAGAGCATGTCAAGAAAGCGCTCCCGAAATCTCAATGAGTCAACTTCGGAATATGGATGCATATGGTCATGACTGTGTTCTAAAGTGTATTACTAAGCGTTGTTAGTAGAGATGAGCGAACACTAAAATGTTCGAGGTTCGAAATTCGATTCGAACAGCCGCTCACTGTTCGAGTGTTCGAATGGGTTTCGAACCCCATTATAGTCTATGGGGAACATAAACTCGTTAAGGGGGAAACCCAAATTCGTGTCTGGAGGGTCACCAAGTCCACTATGACACCCCAGGAAATGATACCAACACCCTGGAATGACACTGGGACAGCAGGGGAAGCATGTCTGGGGGCATAAAAGTCACTTTATTTCATGGAAATCCCTGTCAGTTTGCGATTTTCGCAAGCTAACTTTTCCCCATAGAAATGCATTGGCCAATGCTGATTGGCCAGAGTACGGAACTCGACCAATCAGCGCTGGCTCTGCTGGAGGAGGCGGAGTCTAAGATCGCTCCACACCAGTCTCCATTCAGGTCCGACCTTAGACTCCGCCTCCTCCGGCAGAGCCAGCGCTGATTGGCCGAAGGCTGGCCAATGCATTCCTATGCGAATGCAGAGACTTAGCAGTGCTGAGTCAGTTTTGCTCAACTACACATCTGATGCACACTCGGCACTGCTACATCAGATGTAGCAATCTGATGTAGCAGAGCCGAGGGTGCACTAGAACCCCTGTGCAAACTCAGTTCACGCTAATAGAATGCATTGGCCAGCGCTGATTGGCCAATGCATTCTATTAGCCCGATGAAGTAGAGCTGAATGTGTGTGTTAAGCACACACATTCAGCACTGCTTCATCACGCCAATACAATGCATTAGCCAGTGCTGATTGGCCAGAGTACGGAATTCGGCCAATCAGCGCTGGCTCTGCTGGAGGAGGCGGAGTCTAAGGTCGGACCTGAATGGAGACTGGTGTGGAGCGATCTTAGACTCCGCCTCCTCCAGCAGAGCCAGCGCTGATTGGCCGAATTCCGTACTCTGGCCAATCAGCACTGGCTAATGCATTGTATTGGCGTGATGAAGCAGTGCTGAATGTGTGTGCTTAGCACACACATTCAGCTCTACTTCATCGGGCTAATAGAATGCATTGGCCAATCAGCGCTGGCCAATGCATTCTATTAGCTTGATGAAGCAGAGTGTGCACAAGGGTTCAAGCGCACCCTCGGCTCTGATGTAGCAGAGCCGAGGGTGCACAAGGGTTCAAGTGCACCCTCGGCTCTCCTACATCAGAGCCGAGGGTGCGCTTGAACCCTTGTGCAGCCTCAGCTCTGCTACATCAGAGCCGAGGGTGCGCTTGAACCCTTGTGCACACTCTGCTTCATCAAGCTAATAGAATGCATTGGCCAGCACTGATTGGCCAGAGTACGGAATTCGGCCAATCAGCGCTGGCCAATGCATCCCTATGGGAAAAAGTTTATCTAACAAAAATGACAATTACACACCCGATAGAGCCCCAAAAAGTTATTTTTAATATCATTCCCCCCTAAATAAAGGTTATCCCTAGCTATCCCTGCCTGTACATCTATCCCTGTCTCATAGTCACAAAGTTCACATTCTCATATGACCCGGATTTGAAATCCACTATTCGTCTAAAATGGAGGTCACCTGATTTCGGCAGCCAATGACTTTTTCCAATTTTTTTCAATGCCCCCAGTGTCGTAGTTCCTGTCCCACCTCCCCTGCGCTGTTATTGGTGCAAAAAAGGCGCCAGGGAAGGTGGGAGGGGAATCGAATTTTGGCGCACTTTACCACGCGGTGTTCGATTCGATTCGAACATGGCGAACACCCTGATATCCGATCGAACATGTGTTCGATAGAACACTGTTCGCTCATCTCTAGTTGTTAGCATAGCAAAGAAGAAGCCAAGGCAAGAGCTATAATCATGTACAGAAAATATAATAGGAAAAAAGCTGACAATAAAAAAAATATAGAATTGATATACTGCAAAAATAATGTGACACTGTATTGCATCTGATTTCAATAAATGCATTAAAAAAAAATTGGTGAAACAGTTCTTTTAAGTTACAGTGGTCTTAGAAAAGCAGATGATGCAAATTGTAAGAATTATCCATTCTTTTCTGGTCTACAGCTGTGTCATGTAACCAACACTCTGACTGACACCAACTGACAGGACTTCTCATCTGTGGATAGGAGATCTGTTTGTCCATTCATTCCTAGGAGAACCTTGAGGTGAATCTTACAGAATAAGTGGGGAACAGACTCCGTGTCCACACGTGAGAAGCCGTGTCGCTTAGAGAGTCTGATTTCTGATCACATGGCACAGCTTTGGACCAGTAATGAATGGGAGTTTTACATTAAAGGGGATGTCCAACATTATTACAATGTATTTAATGTATTTAAAGGGGTTGTGTAAGACTTCAAAAACAAGGCTGCATTCTCAGGAAGTGACATCATGTCTGTTGGTCACATGGTCATGTTGAAACTCAGTCCCATTCATTTTAATGGGATGGAGATGTGGAATTGCCATGTGACCAACAGACATGATGTCACTTCCTAAGAAGAAGAAAGCAGCCATTTTTTCAAAGTCCTGCACAGGTCCTTTATTGGTGTTGGTCTAAAAAGATTCAAATAGGCTTGAATCTCTTACTATGCATACAGGTCCTTTATATCTCTAGTTTGCTCTTCTTTGTAGACAGGATGCCAGTCTTTCTTTTGTGGCTAACTTCCTGTGAGCTACACAAATATATCACTACCTGCAAAATCTTTCCTAGAAAATCTGAGATTCCTCGCTTCCCTGCTAACCGCCATTATTTTTGTAGCTCTGTATAATATATAGTAATACAAACACCTATACTAGTCATTACTAACAAAAACAATATAATAGATGAATCCATACAATAATTAGCTGCAGTTATAAAAAAAAATCTCCTGACTGTACATACTATTTGTATGTACTGTGTGCAGAATCTCCAGTGTATTCTATTAAATAAAGCTTTACACAGCCTTCCCCCTCCCCCTTCCTGCTTGTAAGAACTGACTGGGAGAAAGTGGGAGCCAAGGGAGACAGGATAAAACAATGGCAAATAGGAGTACACAGCACTGTGAGTTAGAAGAGCTATAACAGGGATCAATTACTTTTTCTAATATGATTTTCTGCAGCATTATACTGTTTGCCGCCACTAATGGTGCATCATACTATGTGGGGAGACACATGCAATGGGAGACTACTAAGGAGGCATTATACTGTCATTATAAAGTTTGGGCCATTAAGGGGGAATTATACTATGTGGGGGCCACCAAAGGGGCATAATAGTGCGTGGACACCACTGAGGGATATTATACAGTTTGGGGGAACTAAAATGGCATTAAGGGGGCATCATACTGTGTTGGACACTAAGGGTGCATTGTATTACACAATAGGTATGTGTTAAATCAAAGGGGATGTGTGAGGTTATGGGCATGGGGTTAACTAAACTAATATACTTCCTAAACTAAGTTTTAAGAAAATGTAGGGCTGTAGGTAAAGTGTATAGTCCAATATAAAATATAATATAGGAATCACAGGGCAGTTGTGTGTTACATTACACTATTGTGTGGAGTCTTTGACTAATAATGGCACCAAGATCTCAGGATACATTAATAAACAAGGCGACTAATCCTTATTATTATTACTTGAGCTGCCTTAACCAGTCTTTTGAGTTGTGATTATAACTGAAAACAATGGCCCACATGTACTAGGACTTAGACCTGCAACCTTCATATGTGTCACATTTATTACAGTGGATACTAAATCTGGTGCATTTCTCAATATTAAAATTGCTAAACCAAGAGGAATAAGCTGTATGGTTATGCAGAATGAGGAAATAGCAGGTATTATAACTCGAAAAATTGAATGAAGTGGTTTGGGAAGATTATGTGATGCCACCTGTCGCCAATATACCACTTATTGCCACTTGTCGCAAACTATGAAAGGCAGAATTCTTATCACTCAGACTGTGTTTTCAATGATAAAAACAATTATTTTGTGCCAAATCATGTTAAAGTGTATTTATTTAATCTTTGAGCAAGAATCCCTGCCTTACACATAGTTTGGAAAGCTCAGAACTGACTTTTCTTTAAGGCAATAAATACAAGAAGGTCCTCACTGTTGTTTGCATTGTAATTGTTTTAATGCCCTGTATGTTTTTCTTACTCCATAAAGCCCTGCGGGACATGTTGGCCTTATACACAGCTATAAGACTAATACTAATAATTGCAAGCCTCAATGATACAGAACATACACAGCTCAATTCGCATAAATATGTAACATTTAGTAAATAAGCCCCTCTGCTTCAGAATTCAATCTATCCATGATTATTAACTATCCCCAAATGCTCATAAATCTTTAATTCAAACGTGATTTTTAATTTCATGCCTCTCGGTTTTTCTGGATTATGCAGAGCATATGATTTTTATTTACAGAGACAGACAGACATTCTGAATTGTAGTTTGGTTGATGCTGCAGAAGGAAAAATATGCTAAACCTATAGCGAGGAGTCATAACTTTCTATTCTATAGCGTTATTGCTATTTTCATGTTGATGTTCTCGGCAATATATGAGTTTAATTTACCTTTACCAATAGATGTGCTAATTTCTTCCAGGTATGATCATTATTGCTGTTTTGTGTTTGTACTCATATTCAGTAAATTCTGGCAATACACACCTATACAGCATCAATTGAAGATCTGCAGGGATTTGACACCTGGGCCCCCGCTGATCAGCTCTTTGAAGAGACCGCAATACTCAGAAACATTCTGTTACCTTTCCATCCTAAACCAAGCGCAGTGTCATACGCTTTAAAGCGGCTGTGATTGATATTGCAGTTCATTCTTGCTCACTTGAATGGGACTGAGCAGTGAACATCCCATGTGACCAATGAATGTGACATTAAATGACCTATGAAACAGAAGTGCCACTCAGGGACCTCCACTACCTCTTCAAACAGCTGATCCATGGAGGTCCCCCTCTGATCTTTAGTCGATGACTTATCCTAAAGGATAGATGATCAGTTCATAAAGCCCAGAAAACCCCTATAGGCTAAGGTCCCACATAGCGGGCCACGGCAAAAAAGTGAGATGGGAAAAACTGCAGCGTTTTTTCCCGCAGCGCTTTTCAAAGAAACTTTTTACTTCTATTATACATATAGGGAAACCATTGTTGTTTCCTTAGGTATAATTGACACACTGCGATTTCCAAAACCGCAACGGTTTTCGAAATCACAGAACATGTGCTGTGCAAATGTTTCTGCAAGTTGTGGATGGGATTCACTTGGATTCCAAACACCTTGCAGTGATTGTAAAACGCCACATTTTGTTCTCATCTGATGGTGAACATTTAACCCCCTCATCCTCCGACGCCTTGGTCAAAGATGACGGAGGTGCCATTTTTCTGCTGCCATTTTGGGGTGGATCACCAGTACCCAGAAAGAGATCAGAGGCCGACGATCTGTTGCTGCCAGGCTTGTCTGGCTTTATGTGGCCTGTAATAAAAGTGGCATAATTTTTCAATGCATTGTATTAATGATTTGACCTCTTGGGGTTCAAGACCCATAGAGGGTCAAAAAAATAACAATTAAAAAAAAAAGTATATTTCCTGTTTTTTTTTTTTTTATAACAATAATGAATATTAATAAGTAAATTGTGAACTACAAGTAATGTTCAAAAATAGTTAATTTCATGGTAAACATGGATTTATAGGATAGAGAAAATGAGCATTGTCTTTCTGATTCATCATGTATTGGAAAGCAAAGGTCACATTGGGTTTCATCAACCCTGTTAATGTAGATCTTTTACATGTACCGTTATTGTCTGTAGTTCTTGTGCAGTATATTAGCCAAAGAACATTTTAATGTTCATCATTTATTTCTACCTTAGCATCTCTCTCATGTTACATGGTGAAGAACATTGCCATTAATGTACACAGTTATATAGTGTACTCATGTAGAAAAGAAAGGCAGACTGCTGTGCATTACTAATGATGTGGGTAGGGTTCTCAGTAATGCACAGTGGTACATGTTTTATAGGATGACCAGAACTGATGAGAAAGCAGCAATAGGACATATCACTGAACTGCACGATTGCACTATGTGTGTGGATGTATATCCACTAGTAAACTAATATTGGACTCTAAAATTCATACATTTGATAAATGAAATAGATCTATATTTAGATTTACTTTGCCTGTGTTGCTTTGTATAACAATGCCATCTTCAGATTTTCCGCGTAGCTCTTTATCCCAACCATCCAGCATTCATTCTACTCATTTGCTGTATTCATGCATAATATAAAAAAGTAATATGGTAAAAAGTAAACTATCCACTCATAAAAGGTGATCACACATAGCAGAATGCTGCAAGTGCCAGAACCTGCTTATATCACATTCACTTTTTTTTTACTGGTGGGGGGTCAGCACACCCATAGAACCATCTTAGTGATCATGGTGTCTCTCCTGCCGCCATGTAAGTATATATGAGATAATAAAGAGGATATCCAGTTTATAATTATGATGGTCCATCCTTAGTAGCGTGACTCCTGGCATGTAAAGATTAACGGGAGCCATGCTGTCCCGCAGCAGCAGATCTGTGGGGGTTCCGGTTGTCAGGCCATTGCAGATCTAATATTAATAATAGGCTGTCAATATTAGAAACTGAATAACCCATTTAAGGCCGGGGCCTCATGTTGCATTTTATATTACCTTTACATTACCTACAAAGAGGATGGGATTCTAGCTAATCCCATCTACACATTGCAAAAGAAAAAATTTGCTGCGATTTCAAAAATACTCAATGCAAGAATATCAATTATACCTATGGAAATGCTTCTGTTTTCCCTATCGGTATAACTGAGGCAGAAAGTCTGCAGAGGAAAACTCTATGGACTTTTTGCGAAAAACGCTGTGATGGGTTTCCTCCGCAGTCATTTACTACAGCATTTTGGCAGTGATTTACTACATGGGGTCTTAGTCGCACTCTCATTCCTATAAATTATAAAATATTGAATGCCACTGAAATGTTCTGTAAACCTAGATCAAATAAAGGTAAAAGAACAGTTATGACCACCAAAGCCCCATTACTCCTATAGCCACCATTGTCCATGCCCCAGCCACAATCCCTTTCCCAACTTTTTATGCAAAGTGTTGTGTGACAGTCTGATTCTAGGACCAGCTGGTGTATGTAAATCCCCACTTATGTCTGTTTAATCGTCAGATCTTGACATCACATTATGACAGTTACAGATCATTACAGTCATGTCAGTGACAAATTTTGCATTGGCATGTATCACACTTATATAATGCACTGCTAATACCACAGTGGTTAAACCCAGTTATATTATCAGTGCTTTCACATTTTTATCAGATGATCATTGGATTATTAATAGATTCTGATGGATTAATCACCTTTATCATGAATTAGGTTACAAACCATCTATAGAGATATTGTTATAATAAAGGACCTTCAGGCTTATACACAAGCTATCTGATAGGAAAGATGTTTTCTGATACGTTATGGTCCGAACATACAGGTTGGTGAGTGCCTGTGTATATCAAGTACAGTGATATAAATAGAAATATAGGAAAATCTATCCATTTCTCCATCTTACTATCCATTTGACATATTACATTATGTGTGACATGCAGACATGTCATCTGAGTTTTTTGTCCCACTGTGAAAAGATTCATGCCTCCAAATAACTGGTTCTGGTGGATAAGCATATGTGCTAGATGACAGATAAAGCAGTTTAAGGACATATCCTCCCCACATGTTTTCTTAAATGGATGGTCTTGGATGTATCCCCCCCATTGATGATGCACTGCCCATAGAGTGTTTCAATATGGCCTCTCTGTGCATGTGCCGTGCAATTAGACATCTACTCAGGAATGGCTGTGCTTGTGGGAGCACCTGATATCTATCACTGTCACTGCCACACTACAGGGTGCAGCAGGGTCACTGCATGAGCACAGCATCAGACAGATGAACGGAAAGATTCTCAGGCTATAGCTGCTGAGAAGAAATGTTACTCACTATGGAAGGAACACACCTCCCGCATCATGTTATACAGAGGCGCTATGGCTACCGGAATGGTCATTAGGAATTAAAATCACAAATACCGAATAGGAAAGACAACTTAATTATGTCTAAGGAGCACGGAAGGAGACTGCCTGCTGTATTGTTATATGGGGATTCCATCAAAAAGATGGCAAAAACCTACTGAGACACGTAATAGTCTCTTTCTGGAAAGGTTATTTTATCATCTATATTTCAGCACCCCCTTACTGTTAAAGTGCACAATGTTTTTACAACAGTATTTGGCAGCATTCTCAAGCTAGGTACAGTGCCTCCTACTACAACAATATCAGCGTCATATCCTCAGAGCTATAATCATATACTAAAGTGACCCTATTGATAATCATACGTGTAAGGAAAATGTTGTTTTTGTACCGTGTTAGCCAGTGGGTAGGAAATATGAAAAACAAAAATTCAGTAGATGATACCTTTGTTAATGGCTAACTCATAATGATGACAGATTACGTTTCGAAGCTCTCGGCTTCTTCTTCAGATATATCTTAAGAAGAACCCGAGAGCTTCGAAACGTTATAATATGTTCTCATTATGAGTTAGCCATTAAAAAAGGTATCATCTACTGAAGACTTTCAAGTTTTTTGTTTTTTATATTTCCTAACCATACATGAGAACAGTGCAGGCACCCCCCAGAGATATGACATGTTCCTCCTGGGGCAATCCTAGGCTCTATACCAAATTCCTACAGTCATAGTTTGTATTCCCACTCCAATCCAGGACTTTGTTTCAGACTCTCTGGTACTATGGACATTTAGGGGCTGAAGAGAGTGTAGGAGAAATAATCTAATACTATACTACTTTAATCTGTATATAGATTGAGTCTTCAAGAATGGGAGATACTGTTTGTAGTGGAACTCCAATATGGCTAACAGAGGAGAGTTTTCCCTCTATAACGTCTACATTACAACAGGTTACTACAAACCAGTCATCCTAATAAGATAGCTCATTTATGAAATATTGCTGAAAAAGATGCAGTGGAAACACATTATGTTTTTTCTGCAGTGTTTTTCTTTGCAGAGTTTTTCTCTGTGGAGTTTCTGCTCTTATTATACAATGCCTATATGTAAAATGCCAGCATTTCCGCATGTATAGTTGACATGCTGTGATTTTCAAAAACAGCCATTTTTGAAAATTCAGTTTTTCTGCTGCAGATTTTTATCTGCAATGTGTGGATGGGATTATTCAGGTACTGCAAAGTGCAGTGTTTTTTGCCATGGCGTTTCCACAGAGGCAAAAACGCAGCGTTTTCACAATGTGGGCCTTCAACCTTGGAAAGGTTGTCTGGTTCTATGTGCTCTTTGGGGATTTGACACACAGCCCTCACACAGATCAGCTATTTCAGCAGCCTCCAGTCGCAGGAGGTTACAGCTGTGGACAGGCAGTGCTTGCAGGTTTTCTAATTCAGGTCCTGGGAGCGGTGCAGTATCTCTGTCCACTGTATAGTGGCCATTCCAGAGAAGTGCAGCACCATTCCTAATAATTGAATGGGACAATCTGCACTCGCTCCTGGTCCCCCGAACCAGCTTCTGGCAGCTAAAGGCTCCTGGAACAGTTGAGCTGTCCGTAGTCCAGGTGTCGGACCCCCACAGATCACATAAAGACCATCAGTATGAAAAATCTATTTGGGTCTGGACATCCTCTATAAATGCACTTAGGATATGCACTGTAAGGGTCAGTTCACACGTGAACTGCCCGCGCGGGTTTTGACACCGAGAGAGACGCGGTGAGCCGCGTCTCTCTCTTGTCAAAACCCGCCTGCCACGACCATCGCGGTCGCAGCTTTCCCCTCCGCTGTCGGCTCGAATGAATGAGCTGACATAGGAGGGAGCTGCCGGAGGCGGAAGCCGCGCGGCTTCCGCCTGAAGAAAGGGCATGTCCTTTCTTTTCTCCGCTAGCGGCAGCACGCCGCTAGCAGAAAAAAAAAGCCCGGTGGTCTACATAGACCACCATTGTAAAGGGGCGGATTTTGAAGCGAAATCTGCTGTCAAAATCCGCCCCTTTGCCTACGTGTGAACTAGCCCTTATACTTCCTTTATGATATAGGTTGTGCAACAAAAAAAATAAAAATAAATAAAGGTGTTACCAAACAACAACAAAAACATTAGATCTTTAACAACATCTTTAACTCTTACTGATGCATATACTTGATTATCAAAACGGCACAGATTTTGGTCTGAGTTTGGTAGTCATGGAAGTTCAGTGCCGTTCCAACACCTGTATCGGTGACATGTTTGAAGGGGGCTGGCTTAGCTAATGAACTGAACCAACCAGCCAGCCCCCTTTGTCCCATCACCTAGACAGAGGAGGGGGATAAAGATACAGCTCAGCAGAAGCACAAACCCCATAAACCAACTGGGGATTAAAATGAAATTCGGTTTTGTAAAAGTAAGTATATTAATAAGTTAATTTATTTTCTATTTGCCAAAGAATAAAGAGATTTTTCTATCATCAGACAACCCCTTTTTGTCTATTTCTAGGTATTTTAGTATGTCCTTAGACTGAAAAATCCATAACCTTATTGTAGCTCTCCTTGACCTCATAAGCAATGTACTTTTCCAACTTAATAAAACTATGCAGTGTTCTGGTCTTAGCCTATAGATTAGCTGTAATGACTGCAGCGTGTATGTCATATTTATACTACAGCATACAAATGGTGGTGTGAATTCTTGTCACCAGTGGAATTGCTCAGCTTGCCCACAGCCTTAGAAACTTGTCCGATTGCATTCCTCATTGTCCTAATAGTAAGCACTCACTAATTCAATTAATTCAATGCCTGCCCAATACTTCCTCTGCAGACAGTCACCACTACTTAATTGGATTATCATACCAGCTCCCACTTTAGTGGTTGAAAGAAATGCATTTTGCCATCAACGTGCCAATGCCACTAAGCAGGGACTGGGTGCGGGTAATCACAGCTTTTCAGAAAAATGACAAGGCAAGCACACCGCAGAAGCTAATGCGCAAACAAGTTCCCAGTTAAAAAATGAACATGTCACTTTAACTTACCTGTTCATACAATGCAAAGACCCCAGAGGCTAAACACTGCACAAAGTTGATTTTAATGTGATTTTTTTCTTTATACTCTCAACACTCTTAACTGTACCTGAAACTAAAATATAAAAGCTGCAAAAGGATATTTATTTTGTTGTTTCTTGTCAGATTTGTATATAGGTCGGCCATTAGCATTTTTAGGCTCCTTCAAAGTTCAAGTTGACTCTTTGGCTACTTTGCAAACATGTTCTTATGAAGGTACGATGGTTATAGCAAATAAGGTTTTATTGTAAGATATTCACGTTTACGAAAGGGTATTCTTATTTCATTATTAAGGTAGTCTGCAGTTCCATGGATGTTCTAAGTTGTTACCGCAAGGGCTAGTTCAGTCGGGGCAAGAGGGGGTGGATTTTGGCACTGAATTCTTCTCAAAATCCGCCCCCTCACAATAGAGGTCTATGCAGACCACTGGCGTTCTTTTTTCCGCTAGCGGTTTGTTCCCGCTAGCGGAAAAAAGAAGCAAGCTGCCCTTTCTTCAGGCGGATTCTATGGCTGATTCAGCCGCGGTGTTCCCCTCACGACAGCACCCTTCGGACTAGGCCCATTCATTTGGGCCTGATCCGGAGCAGAAAGCCGTACACTGCACCAGCATCCGGTCGCAGCAGCCGCGACGGAAAGTGCACACGTGGAATCCCCATGTGAACTAGCCTTAATACCCATAAAATAAAATAGGATTTATGGAAACAATGTAGCACAGTGGCCAAGTGACGGACAGATAGGTGCAGTAGCGCATGTCTTGTGATAAATTGCGCACCTCCATGTATCAATCACATGGCCAGGACAGATTTTTATTACCTGGAAGTAAAGACTTGAATGACATTGATTTGAGAAATTGAACGACATCAAGCGGAAATCTTGAAAACTGTGAATTAATAGACAATATTATATTGGAAAGTTGTATTACATTTCATTTTACAAGGAATAATCTTTAATTACAAGAAATAATTAATTCAAAACTTGACGGCCTTCATATACAAGAGCAATGTCGTCACATTTATAAGGGGCATTTTTATCTTGGACATTTCTGCATTTCCACAGGATGTGCCATAAATGTGCCATGGCTTCAGGTCCCACCTCTAGAGCCCATACCTATTTTGCAAGTAGAGATCCCTCGTACCACCACGTGCTGAGAATGTAGAGCGCTTTCTGTTTATTTAACTTTCTTATATATCGCCTTCATATTCACTAGCACTAGAACATTCATTATTATGTGAATGCTGAGAATGACTATGGCAGGCACAGCTGTGCTGTGTGAGTTTAGCTATTCTCTGAACTTACACTGAAGTTAATGGAGAGTGTAACACATGCTTGCCCACATCTGCAGTCACAGCAATAGCAAGATGGGAATACTCCATTTCATAATAAATCTTTATAAGAGTTAAGCATTGGGGGAGATTTATGAAACTTCTTATCTCCTACATTGGAGGAAGGTGCACCCCAAAAACCAAGCACACCAACAGTGCTCCTGCATTGAAATCTATGCCAGCTCATACCTGGTATAGATTTCAGGCATAATTTATACCAGTAAAGTGCCATAAATGATCATTAATCCTGGTGGTTCAGTGGCCGTGCCAATTGTCTGGGCCAGTTAATTGCATAGTCTGTGCTATGGCTAAATCCACCCCTCCATGTGATAGGACATCCAGAATGTAGTTTGCAGATGAAAGGTGGCAAAGCCAATCATTTGCTCCATGTATATTCACTTGTGTTTCTCTGTACATGTTTGTTTTTTAACAGATTTTTCCAGCCCGATGTATCACACTGCTATGTGCCTCAATGCCTGTCGAAAGTGTACAGGCTCATCTGCAGGGATGGCTATTTGAAGATATTTACAAGGTACATAGATAATATTGGAAAAATGAAGGACAAAAAAAAAAACTTACTGACAAATGCCCAAATATTGTTGTAATGTTTGGCAAGTTAAAGATTCCATCTCATAAATCTGATGGGATTTTAATAATAAAAAAAAATCACTTTCTGGTTCTACTGCAGGGAACGTTACTGATTCTGGTTAAGGACCGTTTCCCCTTAAAAGCATTTCTTGCACAATGACATTCCCAGTTAATAGATGAAAAAAAACAAAAAAACTTTTTAAGTCTTCAGTAGGTGATACCTTTTTTAATGGCTAACTCATAATGATGACAGAATATGACGTTTCGAAGCTTCCTCTGAGCTTCTTCTTCAGATATGACTAAAAACACTTTCTAGAGGCTGCATATTTATGTACAACAGGACACAGGGCTAGAATTACAGAAGGGAACAAACTCAGGGCACTGTCTGCCCCAATGTCATCATCAGTGGGGATCTGTGCAGTTGGATCTCACTGATCAAAAAGTGATGGCATTTTGTAACTGTGATCTAACTGTAGTTTGTGAGAAGTGGTTAATAAACACATTTATTATTGGGATTTGTATCTTTCAATTTTGTTTAGAGGTTGTGCTATGCTATGTGAAGGCCCTTATATATTGGAAGCTTTAAGTAGGGTTACCATATATTACTGATATGCCATCACTTTATGAATTGGGACCTGTTAATAAATATGTCATACAAAACACAGTTTGATATCTGATATGAATATTTTACAGCTTTAGTATTAAGTATTTTACAGAAGCATACATTTATATTAATTCTTTAAGAATGTTGTATTAAGGCTCCAGCAACTTTTTAATGATTTTTCTATAAACATAATCATATGAGGGTTTATCATTTTAAAAGGATTGGGACTCATCTTAATCATTGAATTCAGTTGTTTCATTCAGTCCCATTTCCACACGTGTATAAAATCCAGAACCTAGCCATGCAGTCCACCATTACACGTGTTTGTGAAAGAATGGGTTGTTGTTAGGGAATAGCCAGATGATAATTCCCCAGAAGCTGCTGGTGAACCCTGGAGGGAGGGGCACAAGGGACAGTGAGCCCTAAACTGAAGCCCCCCGCTTGCCCTTCCTATTGCCAGACCCTATCCTAGGTAATAGGCGACAACCACGAAGACAATCCCCCCCGAATACGTGAAACACAAAACGCAGACAAGACGCACAACAACAAAGAGAGATCAGGTAGCCAGGGTTCGGTAACAAGAGAGCGATGCAGTGCCAAATCGGAGTCAAGAGAATAGTCAGTAGGAAAGCCAGAGGTCAAGGATTAGCATACAAGTAAATAACAGCAAGAGATAACAGAAAGCTAGAGGCAATAACTGGCACCAGTGTGACTGTGAGCCAAGACTAAATAGGGGAGGAAGAACCCGCCCTGAACCTGATAGGAAGGAAGGCTGTCAATCACAGGCAAGACAAAATCAAACACTTAATGAACAGAGGCAACCTTGGCAGAAGACGGGTGTGGTGCAAATCCAATTAAGGACTAGAGCCATGTTCACACAGTGCAACTAAAAACTTTAAGCAGATTATCAAACTGCACACGCCTCCTGCGCCGCAACATGCGAGCAGAGGGTGGCACAGAGGCCCGAACAGACAGAGATGTTACAGTTGTTCTAGAGATCTCACTGAATCCCAGGGTGGTTCTGCAATAGGATGCCACCATTTGCCACAAGCCATTTTGTGAAATTTGTTCCCCCTTGGATATTCCACCATCAGCTGCAATTGGTGTCATTGAAAAGTTGTTACCTAGTAAATGAGGTTGGATGGAGACATCAGTCCATCATGTGCAACCTATAACCCTACAATCCCTACAGTGTTGATCAGAGGAAGGTGAAGAAACCCCATGAGGCTCATGCCAATTTCCCCATTTCAGGGGAAAAAATTCCTTCCCGACTCCAATCTGGCAGTCAGTATAAAAACACTGGATCAAATGTGTTCTTAAAATCTAGAGTCCATAACCCATAATATTGTTCTGTTCGAGAAAGACATCCAGGCCCTCTTTGAACTTGTTCAGTGAATACACCATCACCACTTCCTGGGGCAGAGAGTTCCAGAGCCTCGCTGTTCTTACTGTGAAGAATCCCCTTCTATGTTGCTGGTGAAACTTTCTCTCCTCCAGACGTAGAGGATGTCCTCTTGTCACTGTCACTGGCCTAGGAGTAAAAATATCCTTAGAAAGTTCTTTGTATTGTCCCTTCATGTATTTGTACATTGTTATTAGATCTCCCCGTAGACGTCTTTTCTCTAAACTGACTAACCCTAAGTTTGTTAATCCATTGTTGTATTCCAGATCACCCATTCCCCTAATAACTTTGGTTGCCCGTCTTTGCACTTTTTCAATTTCACTTTTGTCTTTCTTGTATATTGAAGGGTTTAGGAGCCACAGCAAATCATCCACAAAGTTGTAGATCATGTAAAGTAGCGGGGATGCTGAGTGCTGAGGCACATAGTGTATAAAAGTCATCAATGCTCTGTTGACTCAATAACTTCAGAATTCCAAAACTCCTCTGACATTAACATCAGCACAAAAATGGGAGCTTCATGTGCATGGATTTCCATAGCTTCCAAGCAAGTCTTATATCACCAAATACAATTCCAAGTGTCAGATGAAGTGGTGTAAAGCTCAATGCCACTGGACTCTGAAGAAATTTAAACATTTACTGTGGAGTGATGAAACCTGCTTATCTATTTGGTAGTCTGATGGACTAGTCTAGAATTGGGGAATGCCAAGAGAACAATACCTGGTTGACTGTATTGTGCCAACAGTAAAGTTTGGATTCAGGATAGATAATGGTTGTTATTGGGGGATTGGCCCAGGCCCCTTAGTTCTTAATGCTTTGGCCCACCAAGACATTTTGGACAATTGTAAGCTTTGTGTAAATAGTTTGGAGAAAGCTCTTTTCATGTTCCCCAATGCACAAACGTTAAGTCAATAAAGGCATGGATAAGTGAAGCCAAACTCTCTATTCAAACATCAGAGTCTGAGATCACAAATACTGTTCTGGACAAATGGACAAAGGTTTTCACAGACTCACTGCAAAATCATATAGAAAATGTAACATCTCTGCCTGTTCGGGTCACTGCACCACCCTCTGCTCGCATGCTGCGGCGCAGGAGGCGTGTGCAGTTTGAGAATCTGCTTAAAGTTTTTAGTTGCACTGTGTGAACACGGCTCTAGTCCTTAATTGGATTTGCAAAACACCCGTCTTCTGCCAAGGTTGCCTCTGTCCATTAAGTGGTTAATCTGGCCTTGCCCTGTGATTGACAGCTGCCTTTCTGTGAACTCCATGGGCGGGTTCTTCCTCCCTATTTAGCCTTGGTTCCCATTCACACCAGTGCTTGTTATTGCCGTGCGCATACCTGCTCTTACTGTCCCTGTTTGCTTATACTATTATACCTGACCTTTGGCTTTTCTCATTGACTATTCTCTTTACTCCGATTTGGCACTGCATCGCTCTCCTGTTACCGAACCCTGGCTAGCTGACCTCCCTTTGTTGTTGTTCGTCTTGTCTGCGTTTTGTGTTTCACATATTCAGGGAGGGTTTGTCCTCGTGGTTGTCGCCTATTACCTAGGATAGGGCCTGGCAATAGGAAGGGAAAGCGGGGGGCTTCAGCTTAGGGCTCACTGTCTCTTGTGCCCCTCCCAGGGTTTAACAGTTCTGGGAATTGCTGTCTTAGCAATTCCCTTACAGAAAACCTTCCTAAAAGAGTGTAAGCTGTCAAATGGCGGGCCAACTCCGTATTACATGTATTATGTAGCTATCCCAATACTTTGTCCATAAAGTCTACTTTTAGATGGCACCATTTTGAGTTACATATAATGTTTTATTTAGCGTTTATGAATGTTTTTGGTGGAACTGCATAAAAACACTGCAAGTCTATCCTTAATAAATGAAATCCTTTTTTGCAAAATAATGAATTTACCTGGGGCACCATATTCTGACACCCACAACAATTTTTTCATTTACAGAGCTATGTGAGGACTTTTTTGTGGGATGAGCTTTAGTTTTTATAGGTACTATTTTCTGCTACATAAACCTTTTTAATAATTAAAATAAGCAGTTTGTGCATTGGCCCATTTCAAAACAAAAACATTTTAAGTCTATGGCCCCACATTGTGACCTGCAACCAAAAAGCGCTGCAGGAAAAACCGCAGTGCATTTCCGCCACGGTTTTCACCGTCCTCTGCTTCAATTATACCCATATGGAAAACGCCAGCATTTGTTTCCGTAAGTTGTTACCATAGGCTGTATCCGTAAGTTGTTTTCGCAGGTTGTTTCCATGGGTACAATTGACATGCTGTGTTTTTGAAATTGCAGCATATCCGAAGTGGACATTTGTCTGCAATATATGGATGGGATTACCCAAAATCCCATCCACTTTTCAGGTACAATCGTGGTGTTTACGCTACGTGGGGCCCCAGCCTACCATATTCTTTGTAACTGGCCATATCTTGTATTTGCACCACAAATTCTTAATGTGTAAAAGTTAAATATAAATGACCAGTGAAGTTTTTGTAAATTTTAATAATTTTTCTTTGGTGGCTCTCCATATATGAAGGATATATTTGTCCTAGAGCAATAGGAATTCATTTCCTCAAATCTGTAATATCTGAAGAAACCTAAATTAAAAATGCATTTGTACTTGTACAGTTAAATGATCATATTTAATGAAATGTCAAGGATGAATCTTACCAAACAGAAAAGAGAAATAATTCTGAAAGTGGCATATTTCATTACAGGCAGCCAAGAGTCTGAAGTGAGCTTAAATAGTTTGTGTTAAGCTTCAATTACAGTCTTTAAATTGTTCAGATTCGCTATAAGGGGTAACCATTCAGCTTTAGTCTGCACCTTCATTTTGCAATTGTATATTTTTTAAGCAACAGTTTCATATATCTAAAAATAATCTTATTTTTTAAACTTTTACCCAATTTACACAAAGGGGATGTACTGAATGGACTATAACAAGCAGGAATTGCATGTACATACAGGAACCATCTACTGTACGTGAAAGCCATCAGCACTAGAAGACAAAGATCCTATATTACCAACACCATAGGAATTGGCCATTTGAAAAGTAACCAAAAATAGATCAAAACATTGAGCAGATTATGAAACTGGAACACTGTTCAAAAGCCAACATGTTAGTGTCTCGGCACATCATAAAAAAAGGTTGCTGACCCATGCTGAATATAGTGAAAAATTGGAAGTAGCCGAGCAATACTGCATCTGAGCCATGCAGATCCATTGATGGTAGTGTGGAGGATCGCTCAAGTAGATGCTCGGTAGCAGTACAGGAAACAGGAACACAGAGACTGGGTTACACACAAGTTCAGCATTTATTTCACTTGAGGTGCATAAACTGCCTTTGCAAAGGCACAAACAAACAAAACAAAAGTCTTCTCGGCTGAGAACTAACTAAACATAAGAAACTGTTTCCTGACTATACAGGAGCCTGGCTGCCAGACTCTTGTTCTGGTAACAACAACAAGTGGCACAGTACCTGGTTTGTAGATTCTGTTTGGACAGGTCAGCTCTGTTAGTGTGGTGCCACAGCTCCTAGCACTACACACAAACTAATATCAGGCCTTGATTAGTCAGCTGACCTCCCTGGTGTGGGTCTTTACCAAACACCCTTTAGCTGCCTGGCTGAAACATACCTGTCCTCCCACACCACACCCTTCACTTTCTCACAGTAGGCATATCCATTCGTCATGTACAAACACCATACTTGGGATAAACACCACTGAAATATTATTTACCAGGTTTTGAGGAAATGCATATGATCTGCAGGGTATTTATCATTAATTCTACTCTTTGGTACACATTCAGTGTTCTAGATATCTTTGTGTATACTGAAGGTCCACTTACCTCAGACCTTTACTCCACATATCGTAGTGGCTTATATATAAACTGAAACTTTAAACCAACTAAAACAACCGTGTCCCAGTAAGTGAGTGAGCAGAATAGTCAGTGATCCCCAAATTGTCAAAGTAGGTTTGACCACATAGACAAGAAATGTATTGATACTGGCGGTCCTGTTGATTGTCTCCAAAAGTAAAAGGGACAACAAAATAAAATCAGCATAAAATCATATCATCCAGTAATACCCAAAGTACATCATGAGATCTGACATTATTGGCAACTTGTAAGGATTTTTAATCCACCAAAGGACCAATGAACCACTGACACATTTTGCTTGCAGTGTCGTGTAAGAACCTTTAAAAAGAACAGTCAATAGTTAAAGATTACCTTGAATTATAAAACCCCTTTCCATAACTGAATAGTGTTGCTAAATATAAAAAAACTTTGTAATATATTTTTACTAAAAAAAATATATTTGGTTCTACACTTATTAGGCTGCTCTCCTTCTCCTTACCTTCATTCAGACTGTTTATTTTTATATTGTCTGTATTCATCTCACACAAAGAAGTCTATGGAGATTAAGAGGGGAGGGATGTTAACTGAGTTATTGCCTCATTCTGTGCAGTGACAGAGTATTATCTTGAAGGAGAATCAGAAGCGCTCTCTCACTCAAAGAGTCGCAGGGTTTAGAACCTGCAGTTATTGTACGTGCAGCCTTCTCCCATCCTGTCTCCATAGCCTTCAAAAAGATAATTCAGCCTAATCAGCAGAGAGGAATTTTTGTATTTTCATGATATAAAAATGACAAAACTAACAAGTGTAATGACATACACTCCAACAGTGTTTTAGGACAAAACAAATGGTAGTAATCTCAATAGGAATCACATAGACCATCACAATACAGAAAGTACATAATATGGACTGGTTTAGGAAATGGAACATCCCTGGAAACATACTGTATTTCTTTAGAAAAATATATTACAGTTTCTTATTCACCTGCTCTTAGATATTCTTATCATTGCAACATTTTTAGAGGTACCAGGATAGCACACCCCATAATATAGTCTACTTAAAGGGGTATTCCCATGTACATAATCATATCTATATTTGTAGATAATTAAAAGTTTAACATTTTTGCAAATATAAGTAATTAAAAATTCTGCAGAGTTTTAAAGATTTTCTCTAACTATCTTAGTGGTGACAGTCTGTTATCTTGATCAGTTGCCATGGATACGACCACAAATGTAGAAACTTTCTGTGGTCTGGGACTTGTCAGGAACCCAGCTATGATTTTCTTATTGTAGCTGGGGTATCAGGCAGGGACACTACATGTATGAGAAGATATCCCAGCCACAATAAAGAAATCATGGTGGATTTCCTGACCTTAGAAAGTTTTTGCATTGGTGGTTGTATCCATGGCAACTGATCAAGACAACAGACTGTCACCGCTAAGAAAGTTAGAGAAAATCTTTAAAACTCTGCAGAATTTTTAATTACTTATATTTGCAAAAATGTTTAACTTTTAATTATTATCTACAAATTTAAAAATAATTATGTAGATGGGAATACCCCTTTAAGGAATACTGCACTATAGTCTTTTTAATAAAATGGTGTAATATAGTGTGCATTGGAGGACCTGCTTAATAAATATGGAACAAAAGTCACACATCAACCAATGTTATGGTAAATCCATATCTACCATAACATGTGGCTACTGATTCCTCATCAGTTTCAGGAACCTAAACCCAGAGTCTCTGAACTTAGATTCCAAGTGATTAAAACATGTAGCTTAAGAAAGGCTATTCTTCTCCTACCTTTAGATGTCTTCTCCGTGCTGCTGTTCGGTAGAAATCCCGGTTTTCCTCGGTATGCAAATGAGTTCGCTCACAGCACTGGGCGCGGTCCCCAGAGCTCAAACAGCACTGGAGGCATCCCCAATGCTGCGAGAGAAATCTCCAGTGACGCCTCTATCTTCTTCTGGAAGGCCCTCTCCCTGTGTCTTCTTCCGTCCTGGGTTTCAATCTTCTAGGCCTCAGGCACAGAAAACTGCGCATTCCCACGGCCACAAGAAAAATGGCTGCTTACACAGTAAGCTGTGTAAGCAGCCATTTTCTTGTAGCCACTTACACAGTAAGCTGGTGTAAGCAGCCATTTTCTTGTGGCCTGTGGGCATCTGCAGTCGGCTCTGCTGAGGTCTAGAAGATTGAAACCCAGGACGGAAGAAGACAACCAAAGAAAACTGGGATTTCTACCGAATGGCGACACAGAGAAGACATCTAAAGGTAGGAGAAGAATAGCCTATTCTTAAGGCTATTCCTACGTGTTAGAGACAAAAAATGTCATTTTAATGATAGAATCCCTTTAAATTTTATTTCCACACGACACCCAATGTTACTCCTTGAGAGGGGCCTGTGAGCATTGGTCCCAAAATCTGAGCAAGAGGTGGCTATACACATGATCATACAAGTTTGCCCAAACCCACAGATTTTATCAACCATCTAATATATGGGGACTTTTACCTGTTGGAAGATGTAATTTGAGATCAAAATTGGGCAGTTGGATGCTTTTATTCTTAGGTATACAAGCTGTTGTCAGAGGTGTCTGACAGTGGATTTTGACGCTCTCCTCAATCACAATAAGTAAATGCATGGCAACTGAGCATGCCGCTTTAAATAAAAAGCTGGTTCAACAAGTGAACAAATGTTCCTATGGTAAATAATTGCTTTGCCGATGCTGACATTCACATTGTAGATAGTGTTGTGCATTACGTTCCTTCAATCTGGTCATACATTTTCGATGACACAAAGCAAAGGATGAAGAACTTTCTGGGAACATTCCTTCAAAGAATGTTTAAGAACTAAAGGGCTTCCATCCAACTATTGCACAACATTTTTAAAAACATCCAACTTCTTTCCAATTGATAATGAATGTATCTTCAGGTGACTACAAATATTTGTTGTTAAATATGACCATACTTGCCAACTCCCCCAGAAGCTATGGGAGGCTCCTGAAAAAGGACTTCTTGGAAGATCAGATAACTCTCCTGCACCACTGGGGTACCAGTCACTTTATATGTGACTTGGGCACACGTCCAGAAAGGGGGATTGGTTGACACATTTGGTTCCCAAAGAGGGATTGACAATTTCCCAAAGGGGTGTGACCGCACCCATTTGTGGACATGGCTTTACCCACAAATCTTCTGTACTACCCCATCCAAATGTTGGCAAGTATGAGATCATCTCTTTTTCTTCAACTTTCGGCAAAACTATATGAGCACCCTAAACTAAGACGACAAGAGCTTAGGCCCAGTTCACATCTGCCTTCCAGGATTCCATTCCCCTCTCCGCAAGCAGCACTTTTCTCTCTGCATTTACCATGTGGAAACTGAGAGCAACCACATGGACCCCATTATAGTCTATTGGGTCTGCAGGTTTCCTAAAGTGACCGCTTTTTTTATGCGGGTTAAGTTTCTGTTCCAGTGTAACAATGTGACAATGTAATCCCATAGACCCATAGACATAGAAATGCTTCAAATGTAGAGGCACAGGCACAGTAGAGACAAAAGGTATTTTTACTGTCTAGTCCAAAAATTCCACTCATGCACAACGACATGACAAACTAACAGGAATTTCTTAATGGGTGATCCACATATTTTGAGAATGGCAAGAAGATTACATATAACAGTGATTTTTGTAAAATGTGCCGAACAGAAGTTGCACTACTTATATCTATGCCACATTCTCATTCCAGAAAAAAAATATGTAAAAAAAATGAATATTTGTACTTTTTCTTTCATTTGGCCATTTCATAGATATATGCAAAGTCAATGGAACATGTTAATATCACTGTATTTTGCATTTCCCATAATACATTGCAGCAGAAGGCTCAGGTGAGAGGTTACCTACATTTATAATGTCAGCTAGCAAGCCTGCCGAGCTAAAGGTAAATGGTAATTTTGTCATTAACATGCCTGACCTCTCTGCCCTTGTCATATCTCATGGGAGGCATTTGTGAGAGCTTACCTGTCAAGATGCAAACACAAAAAGGTCAATGTGCACAGAAATCTTTAAGATCTTACAACTGAATCGCTGACTGCCTTTATTACAACTACTTAAATAAATGGATCCAGCGGCCAGAGCAAGGAAAATATGTATTAAAATGATTTACTATGGGGTTCCGACCTGTTTTGCATTCTGCTGCCATGACTGGCATAACTCTTTCTTAAATCATCCATATCATTATATGCAGTGTTGAGCGCCAATGACCAACAGCAAAGTAAATCTATTACTATCAAAAAAGAAAAATAACGTAAAGGACATGAGTCACATTTTACTTTGTCGGAATATGTTGTGCAATGCAAAATAGTAACAATTGTTATTCCGCACACAGAGGAAGGGTAACATTCAGAGGCCCCCTCCAGTGGAGTTCATTCATGTTGTCCTTTGCATGTGTGACCTTATGGAGGATTAGCAATGTAAATGGGTCTAAATGTATAGATGCTATATTATGTCATTTTTCAATCCCAAAGTAGCAAGCAACTACAATATACCAGCATCCACGAATTTGTTTAATGAGAATATTCTGTAGAATTACTGGCTGTATACCAAAATCTTTTAATATACACATAAGTTGCTTGTGATCTGTCTACAGAATAAGTACAGATTTCAGCATGTATTGCCAATTTTACATAGAATTAAATTAATAAATAAAATTCTCTTCCCAAGTTTCCTATGCAGTTGCAATACATCTATTATTGATTGTCATGTAGTATGTTTTTATAATACTCAATGGTCTAGTGAACTATACTTTTCAGTACAATTTCAGTCAGGGCCAAAGTTATAGAGAGTGCAGCGATAGCAGTCCCTACTGGGTCCTGGACCCTGATGAGGCCCCAAAGGTTTCTCTACCACCTAAAATATACCACTATTACAGAAAATATGCCCTTACAGATCTTGCCTTGTGGCCCAGGAGATTTAAGTTACGCCTCTGGTTGCAGTTGTGGAATACTTTCATTTACTGGCCAATATATATGTCTATTAAAATCACAGGTAAACTGCCATATATAGCTAAGGAGATTTTGTAACATACTATATACACCAACAGAACAACACAGACGTGGTGCAAATTGAGGCTGATTCATACAACGCGGTCATGCATATCTCCATTTTTACATATAGCAAAACTACAAAAGACCACCTCCTTGTGAAGAACACCCTTTAATTCAGACCAGATTTTTTGACAGATTTTTATCATATATTATGTATACTAACTAGAGATGAGCGAACAGTAAAATGTTCGAGGTTCGATATTCGTTTCGAGTAGCCCCTCAATATTCGACTACTCGAATCGAATATCAAACCCTATTATAGTCTATGGGGGAAAAATGCTCGTTTCAGGGGTAGGCAACGTTCGATCAAATTATACTTACCAAGTCCACGAGTGAGGGTCGGGCTGGATCCTCCGTGCAGTCTTCTCCTTGTAGCGTCCCCACGGCATCTTCCGGCTCTGAATTCACTCTGCCAGGCATCGGGCACTACAAGCAGACACGCGCAGTTGGCTCTGCCCAGGCCCGATGCCTGGCAGAGTGAAGCTGCATGGGAAGCTGCACGGAGAAGACTTCTAAAGCAAGGAGAAGAACCAGCACTGATTGGCCAACTGTATAGCATTCAGCCAATCAATGCTGGTTCTGCATCGAACTTTTACATTCGAACAGCGAGTGGTACTCGATCGAGTACGAGTATTTTGAATACCGTAGTATTCGATCGAATACCTACTCGATCGAGTACTACTCGCTCATCTCTAATACTAACCATCCCATCAGATAAGATGACCCCTAGAAGACCATTTTTCAGTGCGGCTTTGGGTGGTCATTCCAAAGACATTTTCGTGTATATAGTACAGCGATTCACTGGATGTAGCTCAACATGGCAGCTCAGACTACCCAAGTATTCCAGGTTCTTCATGGCAATAAATATATCGCCTTGACTATAATAGTGCCCGGTCTAGCGTGATGCAATATGTCCAGTTTTTAATAGAACACTATACACTGATCAAACTGATTTTTTGAAACATATCCCTGCTGTTTTTGATGCTTTGTTAAAAAAGGGCAGTCATTCTGAAGACATTTAAGGAAGCAGAGACATCATAAAGTACCTTTGAGGTTTTCTGAGATAATCAGTTTCTCATCTTGCCGCAGCAAAGAGCTGAAAATCGCATTGAACACTGGTGTGGTGACCTTTAACTGATGTCTATATTGCTTTGGCAGGTACATAAACTTTCTCATCTATATTGTGGAGTGGTGATGGCTTTGCAAGATTATATCACCAGTTTTATAGATTCTACATCCTATGATTTTTCATTTCCTTTTTTACTGCACATCAGTAATAATTAGTTGTAAACATCAAACATTAAAGTTATTACCAAATGTATTTTAGTTAAAATTAACGCACGGGGTAATAACCAAGATAAATGCCATAGAGAAAAATAGCCGGCAAGTTCTTTCATATGAGAGATTATGTTTATATCAAATAGTACTGAGGTCCTGAAGAACAAAATAACTAATACGTCTTCCCAGTAGCTCATCCATGTTATAGGGAAACACTCTATGAGTAATCTAATGAAGACCAATGCACAACACCACAATAACACAAATTGTAGGAAAGTAAAACCAAGTTTCTTTATAGATCTAAAGTTGGTTTAGAAAGTATGATCCCCTGAATTATGTTAACCCCTTCCCGCCGATGGCATTTTTTGATTTTCGTTTTTCGTTTTTGACTCCCCTCCTTCTAAACCCCATAACTTTTTTATTTCTCCGCTCCCAGAGCCATATGAGGTCTTAATTTTTGTGGGACAAATTTTTCTTCATGATGCTACCATTAATTATTCTATATAATGTACTGGGAAGCAGGAAAAAAATTCAGAATGGGGTGGATTTGAAGAAAAAATGCATTTCTGCGACTTTCTTACGGGCTTTGGTTTTACGGCGTTCACTGTGCAGCCAAAATGACATGTCCCCTATATTCTGTGTTTTGGTACGGTTCCAGGGATACCAAATTTATATGGTTTTATTTACATTTTGACCCCTAAAAAAAATTCCAAAACTGTGTTAAAAATTTTTTTTTCTAAAAGTCGCCATATTCCGACGGCCGTAACTTTTTTATACGTAAGTGTACGGGGATGCATAGGGCGTCTTTTTTTGCGGAGCCGGGTGTAATTTTTAGTTCTACCATTTTCGGGAAATGCTATTGCTTTGATCACTTTTTATTCAAATTTTTATCAGAATCAAAACAGTGAAAAAATGGCAGTTTGGCACTTTCGACTATTTTTCCCGCTACGGCGTTTACCGAACAGGAAAAATATTTTTATAGATTTGTAGAGCGGGCGATTTCGGACGCGGGGATACCTAACATGTATATGTTTCACAGTTTTTAACTACTTTTATATGTGTTCTAGGGAAAGGGGGGTGATTTGAACTTTTAATTCTTTTTATAACTTTTTTTTTTTATTTATTTTTTGCATATATTAGACCTCCTAGGGGTGTTGAACCCCTAGGGGGTCTGATCACTAATGCAATGCATTACAATGCTAATGCATTGCAATGCATTGCAAAAAAGCATCCTTTCTTTTGCAGGCTGCATAGACCAGCCTGCAAAAGAGAGGATTTGCAGACAAGCCTGGGAGCCTGTACAAGGCTCCCGGCTGTCATGGCAACGGGACGTCAGCCCTGGAGCATGCTCCAGGAGCCGGCGATCCCGGCCAAAATGGCGGCGCCCATGTGCCGCCGGGAAAATGGCGCCTCCGGCGCCTTTGACCGCGGCGCCGGAGGGGTTAATGCCTCCGATCGGTCCGGGGACCGATCGGAGGCATTAGAGCCGGTTGTCTACTGCTTAAAGCAGTAGACACCCGGCGGCTATGGCGGCCGCCCGGCTCCCGGGTGGTCGCCATAGTTACAGACCCGACATGCGCCGTATTATTACGGTGCATGTCGGGAAGGGGTTAAAGGGGTTTTCCAAGATAAAACAAATTATTTAAAAGGTATAAAATGGCATAAAAAATTAAAAAAAACGTATTTAATTGATTATTTAAGGAATAATGAAGCTTGCCAGTGCATTCCCTGCATTGCACAGGCTTCATTACTAATATATAACCATTATACCTATAGGGAAACCTCTGGCATTTCCATAGGTATAATTGACATGCTGCCTTTTCCAAAACTGCAACAGTTTTGGAAATTGCAGCAAGTCTGCAGCATTTACTTTCCCGCACTGTGGGGATGGGATTCTAGCGAATCCACTACACAGTGACTGTAAAACACCAGTTTTTCAGCGGCGTTTCCAGCACGCAGAGCCCCTGTGTCAAAATGGCTTGAGAAAGTTAAAGCGTTGTAAACTTATTACAACATAAAATGACACGTCAGATTTGAAAAGGGTTTGTCCAGGGACTCTACTTATTTCCTCTGGGGGGTTATTTATGCTGGATCTGCAGTCTGCCAGTCCCTATAACAAAGGCAAGGACAGAGAAGTTGAAACCAGTTTAGAAACCCAAAGTCCAGAGTTTTCTTCTGTGAAACTTCTGCCCCTATTATACCTATAAGAAAAATGTTAAAGTTTCCACAGGTATAATTAACATACTGAGATTTACAAAAATGCAAGTCTTTTTGAAAACGCAGCTTTTCAGCTGCAGATTTTTTTTCTACAGTGTGTAGATAGGATTAGCCAGAATGAAAGGAACCGCAGAAGCATGGCCCGTGCATGGACGGCACATGGGGACATTCCCGTGTGCCCCGTGTGCAGCAAGTCCTTTTAATTCACAGTAGGCCGGCGCAGCACGGTCATCTACAACCAGCCTAAAACTAAGAGAAAATAGATCTTTATCATATTAGAACAAAACAGCACCTATGTAAATAATGTTCTAAACCATACCATCACATTCTTATCATGTGGAGGCAAACAGCTATTGAAGGTTTCCAATGTCTTAGGCTGAGTTCAGACAGGGTTTTTTGGTCAGGATTTTGAGGCGGAATCCTAACCAAAAAACACCTCCCATTGAAATCAATGGGTTCCTTTTTCCGCGAGCAATTTGTTGCCGCTCCCAGAAAAAAGAAGCGACATGCTCTTTATTCAGGCAGATGCCGTGGCCGGACGTCCACCTAAAGACACTCCCTCCCAACTAGGCCCATTCATTTGGGCCTAATCCAGAGTGGAGTGCCGCAACTGGATGCCGGTGCACTGCAGTCGTGGCTACCCATTTTTTGGTCCGTAATCTGAGGTAACCTCCACGTCAAATTCTGGACCAAAAAACCCATCTGAACTCAGCCTTAAACTTTCTTACTTTACTGATGAAAGATGGAAAGCCATTTTTTTTTTTGTAACATGACAAATGTGTCGTGCGCTACATGATAGTCCCACCTTTGATGTGATTAGAATCTCATTTCAATAAAATATACGACTGATTAAATTGTACAAATTAATTTTATAAAGAATTAAAATGTGACCTTTTCCCAGATGTATTTTTCATAATTTTCTTCCTGTACAAAGTTAATACTATGATTATAGCTAATTCAATTCGGCCTTAATTCCATTATGTATTGTAGCCTCTAGTACTATGAATTGCCTTAGAAAAGAGTCACACTTTCATATTTATATTAAGAATAATGTCTTTATTTAATACAGTCTGTTCATGGCTATAATCTCCAAAAAAGAAGGATAACAGCTGAACTTTCACAAAATTGTGCTGCGATGCAAATGATTTTCCCATGTCCTGACCAAATCTGAAAGGTTAGCTTATTACACTGCTATCTATTTGACATGACCTCTTGATATGGTTTTGACATAACTTTATTGTATTTAGTTATGCAATTTCAGTATACTTGTTTAGAAATGGATTTGTGCTTATGTTTTCCACATATGTACAATTCATGGCTCCATTACCATCATACGAGCTGGGGAAGACAGATCATTTTTCCTAACATACAGTGGTTATAATGGTGCTTATACTCTTAGGAATTGTAGGATTTCTTATAAGGAATATTGAAAACTATGCAGATTTTCCATTCTTTTCAGGAAAATAGTATAACTGGTCAAAGTAAACAACAAATATTCCTAAAGTGATGTATTTGGAATAATATTGTATACATAGAAATGTGGCATTATTAAAGTCTTATAGACTGTGTGTGTATATGTAGGTAGTATAATCTGTTTCTAAAGATCTTCGACTGAAGCCCATGTTCATTATTGTCCTAAAAAAACTATGTTTAACTATGTATTAAAACAACATGAGAGGTTTCGGCTGCACTTTATTATAGGATGACTCCATAGAGTCGCAAATTTTGAGCTCAGTTGGGTGTTCCCTATTAAAGGGAGTCTATGACCTCCCCCAAGCACATTCAACTGTCACCACCATATTACAGAGTGCATTACAGTAATAAACAACATCCCTTTGCTATGTATGTTGCAGTTTGTGCACTGTGGGTTGCCTTCAGCTCCCTGGAGCTGCTCTTGTAACTCAGACCCCTACCACCTCACCCCATATGATGAGTGTTGATTCTCCCACTGCTTGAGCAGCAAGATCAGTGCTCCCAGGGCTGAAGTCCTGCCCCAGTGCACAAATGGCCTCATTTACATATGACTTCAAAGTTGTTTTTCTCCAAATTTACAAACAAGACACACATATTAAATTTTTGATGTTTATCACTGTAATGTGATCTGTTAAACAATGGTGGCAGTTGAGTATGCTTGGGGGAGGTGATAGACCCCCTTTAAGCATGAGTCCTCTTATTCTTCCAATCTAATGTTTCATAATGACATGTGATAATGTGAAAATGCAGACCATTTATGCAATTTTTGGGTGGAAGTGATTATGTCATTGATTATAAGAGACATACAGTATAGAACGTTTGACTACCACTAACCTACTACTGCAAAGGCTTGTTTTGTGCTAAGGACGATAAGGAGAAGAGTAATACAACCAGTGTTGGAACTACTTTTTTATTTACTGATCCCTACTGCTCACTGGCACCTCTATTTCCCCTCAAGCCTTATAGAGGGCCTCGGGAGAGCTGAAGGAGAGGTGGCCATGGGTAGGATGGGGATCGGTAAGTATGACCACAGTACTTGATATTGATTGGGTGAATCTTGCAAGAATCATCCTACAAGGTTTGTTTGGTAATTTATTTCACACTAAACAGGTCTGAACTGAAACTGCTATGATTATACTCTGGGGTCTAATGCATTGCAATATTGTAAAATCTCAGCACTTCTATTAGAGGCTGTAATGACAATCCTCCCCAAAAATGGCAGCGCCCATGTGCTAGTGGGAAAATGCTGCTTCAGTCAGGGGAATTGATGCCCACAATCAGTACAAGCACTGATTATGGGCGTTGCCGCTGGGCCCTCCTGAATGACCGCTATATTTCAATACCTGACATCTGATGCAGATGTCGGGAAAGAGTTGAAATAATTATATCCAAAAAATTCATAACTTTTTATGCATACATATTCAGATAGCATGTTACATATGTTTTAATCGTTTCAAACTAATTTCTGTGTTGTCTCATCGGTAGGTACAGTGAATTGACAAACATGAGCTGCATTCAGTGATCATTATACAAGGATTCTTCAGCTTATCTATACATTTGTTCGAGTTCACAGAATTATTTGTTTGATCTCATCCTGTTTTGTTCTTCTGCAGCTTGCTACTAGATAGTACTGCCTCAAGGAGTTCTGAGGCGAATAGTGTCATCCACATGAATGTTTTATTAGATTTTCCTGTTGTGAGATTACAATACTGTGTACTAGGGCATCACTAAAAGGGATTTGCATTGGCAACCAATATTGTTTTCAATCATATCATTACAAGATAAAATCTAGTGCTCTACATATTCTGTATAACTTACAGATCTGTTTAAGGGTATATAGAGAGATTTTCAAAGAACTATAAATAGTAACAGTAAAAATATTACATTCTGATGTCAGAACATAACAATTATATAGAGATAAATATACCATAAAGACAAAGAAATTGAAACAAAGACACTAAAAAAGAAAGAAATGTTTATCAATCTGCACAAAAAAATTGATGTTATTGAGTCTGAAGGACTGTACATTATTGACAAGTATAATAAATCGGAACATAGTATGGTCTATGTAATACAAGTCTTATTCTTTCTTTAAGCAGTACCTTTTTTTTTCAGAAGGACACGCACACTTCTTCTTTATTAAGGCTATTCCTACGTGTTAGGGACAAAAAATGTCATTTTAATGATAAAATCCCTTTAATCGAGTACCTTTAGGTCAGTTTTACAAGTTTTTATTTTTTTTAAAACATAGGTAATAAATATCAGATTGATAAGCATCTGACTCTTGGCTTCCCGACTGGTGCTCTTGAAATAGGTACTGCTCCATACATTAGTAACAAGGGATAGAAGTGGGATTTTAGGTACACTAAAATGTAACTTTTATTTGTTTAATTAAAAAGTTTCAGTGATAACAAGTAAATAAAATACGTTCAAAAAAAGGCATGTTTGGTGTGTCTTTTCTGCCCACACTCACCCCAGCTTCACTCCTAATATAGCAGTGTAGGTGATTAAACTGAATCCCTTAAATCCCCGCCTACAGACATCAGATGTAGCAAATGTAACATATATAGCACCACATACAAATGTCAACCACTCAATATTCGATTCACTTGTAGTGGCTAAGGAGGGGAAATGGCATTGCTATACTCCATTTAGAGCTAGTCTCGGGCAACTAGAACACTCAACTATTTTCCTTGTGAGTTACAATCACCTAGAGACTAGAATACACATGCCACCAAACTCACTGTGGACCAGTATATAAGAAAGCGCCCAAAGTCATACATTCATCACTCCACTTAATTTGTTGTAGCTTGGAGAGGGGGGATGACATTGCTATACTTAAGTTTGGGCTAATCTCGGGCAGTTGGGACCTTTAGCTCTTTTACTTGTAAGCCACAGTCACCCACAGACTCATACACACATGCTAGATAGATCGCTATAATAAGCGTATAGAAAAGGCCTTACGCGTTTCAATTAACTCCAACATGGAGCTAAATCATCAGAGGCTCAATAGGAACGTGCTGTAAATACAGCGCTGTCTAAACGAGCTTCATACACGCTCGGTCGGTCATAGTTTTTGACCGCGCTGGGCGCTCACCAGAGCCGGGTATTTAAACCCCAAAAGCTCCGCCTCCTGCGCTCGCGTCAGAGGGGGCGCGACTAATGATGTCATTGGCGCCTCCCTCCTATGCCGACACAGGGAATGCCTCGCCTTACACTTCCAACAGCGGGGCGGGATTAGAACAGCGCGATATGCGCTCTAAAGGGTCAGACCTACGTCGCGGTACCGCTCCGTCAGTACACAACTTGACAAGTGGACGATCAGGTAAGTAATTGTGCCCTCAAAGGACCGATCCTCCGGTCTACATGATGCTCTGATATATTAAACGGAATACATCACCCGATATGGACTGTACATGCCACAACCATCGGATGAGGACTATATACTGCCAGTAATAAGATACATTATTAATAACTGCACAGATCAATAACCCCATGTTAAAATATGAGAAGCATGAATTCAAACAAATTGGGGAATGGCCAGAATAATTTCGCTACAATCCTAAAAAAGATCAAAAATACATCTAAATCCACATGTGCATAATAGAATACACACAGCACTTAGAACCTCTAAGATAGTATTTATGAATGGCTAAACATTCATTCCATATATAGAACTATTTTAAGATGGTATTTTTAGATTCTATATATAAGAAGCATAGGATATGTATTCGTTAAGGCCCTTTGGATGTACCGAGTCCATTAGGAAAATCCACCTTGTTTCCCGTTGGATCACTTTTCTATCAAAGTTGCCCCCTCTTGGGGATGGCAACACTTTCTCAATGCCTTGAAACCGAAGACACCCCACATCTCCACCATGCTTTTCTCTTACATGCCTTGAAATTGGGGTCACTTCCTCACGTAATACATCATTGATGTGTTCACGGATCCTCCTGCGGAACTCCCTAGTTGTTTTTCCAACATATTGGAGTCCGCAGGAGCATGATGTTAAATAGACCACTCCTGTTGTCTTGCAATTGATGAACGATTTGATGTCATAACTTTTATGAGTATTGGCAGATGTAACCACCTTGCCTTTTTTAATAAATTGGCATGCCTTGCACATCCCACAAGGGAATGTGCCCCTAATTTCTGCCCGCTGTCTATCCAACCAAGTATCAGCCGACACTTCTGGGGGCAAAAAACTGTTCACCAACCTATCCTTTAGATTCGGACCTCTACGGTAGGTAATGCTTGGTTTAATACCCACCATAGAGCCTAGCAAGGGGTCCGTTCTCAAAATGCCCCATGAATTGTTCAAAATCTGCTTGATCCGTTCAGCCGCTCCATCATAGGTCGCGACCATCCGGATTTCTGCCAACTCCTGTTTTTTCTCCCGCGGATTAAGAAGCTGTGTGCGGTCTATACTTAATGCATGTTTGTACGCATTCTTCAACATCTTATCTGGATATCCTCTTCTCTTAAACCTGCCTCTCAAGTCCCTGGACATGGTCTGAAAATCCGAAATATGGGTACAGTTTCTTCTAACCCTAAGGTATTGACCCTTAGGTATCCCAGATTTTAATGGACTTGGATGCCAGCTACGCCAATCCAAGAGAGAGTTGGTAGCAGTTTCTTTTCTATGCACACAGGTCCGTAGCCGACCTGATGGCTCTTTAGAGATAGTAAGGTCCAGAAATGTCATCTTCTCTTTTTGTATATCATAGGTGAAGTACAGCCCCAAGTCATTGATGTTTAAGGACCCCACAAAGGATGTGAACTCCTCCCCGGGCCCGTCCCACAGTATGAACACGTCATCAATGAAACGGACCCAGAGGAGAATCCGCTGGGTCCAAACATCCATAGCTTCGCAAAACACTCTCTCCCTCTCCCACCAGCCCAGGTAGAGATTAGCGAACGATGGGGCACAGGGGCTCCCCATCGCCACTCCCCTGAGCTGGTGGAAGAGTTTACCGTCAAAGGAGAAGGCGTTCCGCTCCAGGATAAATCGCAGGAGTCTGAGAACAAATGCATTGTGACCATCAAATTGGCCCCCACGTGTGGCCAGGAAGGCCCCGACAGCCCCACACCCCAAATCATGGGGTATAGAGCTATACAGGGCCTCCACATCCAAGCTCGCCAGCATAACACTTTCGGACACCTGAACGTCCTCAATTCTGCGAAGTATGTCCATAGTATCCCTCAAGTATGATGGTAAACTTATTACGAAGGGCCTAATGATGTCATCCACATATAGACTGGCATTTTGGGTTAATGAGCCAATACCAGCTACAATAGGACGCCCTTTTAAGGGCGAGAGCCCTTTATGTAATTTTGGCAGAGCATAAAATGTAGCTTGGATTGGATGTTGGGGTATTAGAAAGTCTCGCTCAGCGGCACTAATGAGGTTACTGTTCTTTGCCTCATTCACTATCAAGGTTAGTTCATCATAATAACCCTTGATATCGGCCCTTTGTACTATTTCATAACACTTAGGGTCTAATAGAATGTCATAGCACATGCGAGTGTATTGATACCTATCTAGTATCACCAGGTTTTCCCCCTTGTCCGATGACTTAATAATTATTTTTGTATCATTTTCCAAGTCCATCAATGCCCTGCCTTCAGTCCTAGTCAGGTTAGATGATGAAATGCTATGGGATCTGTTCTCCGCCAATTTCATAATCTGGTCTGTAGTCACCTTTAAAAAGACTTCAATTGCTCCATCGTCCCCTATTGGTGGAAACTTAGTTGAGGGACAATGCCTAGTAGTAAATGGCCCTTCGCCCACTGTTTTCTGACCCTCACTACACAGTTCATTCAGCGTATCAAGTATGGGTAGATCCTCCTCAGTAATCCCCAATTCAGTGCATCTACGTTTGTCAGACATTTTAAAAAATTTTCTCCATTTTAGCTTACGACAAAACAGATGTAAATCTTTGATCCACATGAAAGGGTCAAACCTGGGAGTGGGCACAAAAGACAATCCCTTTTTCAATACACTAATTTCATCATTTGTAAGGGCACGACTAGAAAGGTTGACTATTTGCATATCATCCTCATATCCCCTAGACCCATCCAATCCATTTGGATGGGTCTAGGGGATATGAGGATGATATGCAAATAGTCAACCTTTCTAGTCGTGCCCTTACAAATGATGAAATTAGTGTATTGAAAAAGGGATTGTCTTTTGTGCCCACTCCCAGGTTTGACCCTTTCATGTGGATCAAAGATTTACATCTGTTTTGTCGTAAGCTAAAATGGAGAACATTTTTTAAAATGTCTGACAAACGTAGATGCACTGAATTGGGGATTACTGAGGAGGATCTACCCATACTTGATACGCTGAATGAACTGTGTAGTGAGGGTCAGAAAACAGTGGGCGAAGGGCCATTTACTACTAGGCATTGTCCCTCAACTAAGTTTCCACCAATAGGGGACGATGGAGCAATTGAAGTCTTTTTAAAGGTGACTACAGACCAGATTATGAAATTGGCGGAGAACAGATCCCATAGCATTTCATCATCTAACCTGACTAGGACTGAAGGCAGGGCATTGATGGACTTGGAAAATGATACAAAAATAATTATTAAGTCATCGGACAAGGGGGGAAACCTGGTGATACTAGATAGGTATCAATACACTCGCATGTGCTATGACATTCTATTAGACCCTAAGTGTTATGAAATAGTACAAAGGGCCGATATCAAGGGTTATTATGATGAACTAACCTTGATAGTGAATGAGGCAAAGAACAGTAACCTCATTAGTGCCGCTGAGCGAGACTTTCTAATACCCCAACATCCAATCCAAGCTACATTTTATGCTCTGCCAAAATTACATAAAGGGCTCTCGCCCTTAAAAGGGCGTCCTATTGTAGCTGGTATTGGCTCATTAACCCAAAATGCCAGTCTATATGTGGATGACATCATTAGGCCCTTCGTAATAAGTTTACCATCATACTTGAGGGATACTATGGACATACTTCGCAGAATTGAGGACGTTCAGGTGTCCGAAAGTGTTATGCTGGCGAGCTTGGATGTGGAGGCCCTGTATAGCTCCATACCCCATGATTTGGGGTGTGGGGCTGTCGGGGCCTTCCTGGCCACACGTGGGGGCCAATTTGATGGTCACAATGCATTTGTTCTCAGACTCCTGCGATTTATCCTGGAGCGGAACGCCTTCTCCTTTGACGGTAAACTCTTCCACCAGCTCAGGGGAGTGGCGATGGGGAGCCCCTGTGCCCCATCGTTCGCTAATCTCTACCTGGGCTGGTGGGAGAGGGAGAGAGTGTTTTGCGAAGCTATGGATGTTTGGACCCAGCGGATTCTCCTCTGGGTCCGTTTCATTGATGACGTGTTCATACTGTGGGACGGGCCCGGGGAGGAGTTCACATCCTTTGTGGGGTCCTTAAACATCAATGACTTGGGGCTGTACTTCACCTATGATATACAAAAAGAGAAGATGACATTTCTGGACCTTACTATCTCTAAAGAGCCATCAGGTCGGCTACGGACCTGTGTGCATAGAAAAGAAACTGCTACCAACTCTCTCTTGGATTGGCGTAGCTGGCATCCAAGTCCATTAAAATCTGGGATACCTAAGGGTCAATACCTTAGGGTTAGAAGAAACTGTACCCATATTTCGGATTTTCAGACCATGTCCAGGGACTTGAGAGGCAGGTTTAAGAGAAGAGGATATCCAGATAAGATGTTGAAGAATGCGTACAAACATGCATTAAGTATAGACCGCACACAGCTTCTTAATCCGCGGGAGAAAAAACAGGAGTTGGCAGAAATCCGGATGGTCGCGACCTATGATGGAGCGGCTGAACGGATCAAGCAGATTTTGAACAATTCATGGGGCATTTTGAGAACGGACCCCTTGCTAGGCTCTATGGTGGGTATTAAACCAAGCATTACCTACCGTAGAGGTCCGAATCTAAAGGATAGGTTGGTGAACAGTTTTTTGCCCCCAGAAGTGTCGGCTGATACTTGGTTGGATAGACAGCGGGCAGAAATTAGGGGCACATTCCCTTGTGGGATGTGCAAGGCATGCCAATTTATTAAAAAAGGCAAGGTGGTTACATCTGCCAATACTCATAAAAGTTATGACATCAAATCGTTCATCAATTGCAAGACAACAGGAGTGGTCTATTTAACATCATGCTCCTGCGGACTCCAATATGTTGGAAAAACAACTAGGGAGTTCCGCAGGAGGATCCGTGAACACATCAATGATGTATTACGTGAGGAAGTGACCCCAATTTCAAGGCATGTAAGAGAAAAGCATGGTGGAGATGTGGGGTGTCTTCGGTTTCAAGGCATTGAGAAAGTGTTGCCATCCCCAAGAGGGGGCAACTTTGATAGAAAAGTGATCCAACGGGAAACAAGGTGGATTTTCCTAATGGACTCGGTACATCCAAAGGGCCTTAACGAATACATATCCTATGCTTCTTATATATAGAATCTAAAAATACCATCTTAAAATAGTTCTATATATGGAATGAATGTTTAGCCATTCATAAATACTATCTTAGAGGTTCTAAGTGCTGTGTGTATTCTATTATGCACATGTGGATTTAGATGTATTTTTGATCTTTTTTAGGATTGTAGCGAAATTATTCTGGCCATTCCCCAATTTGTTTGAATCCATGCTTCTCATATTTTAACATGGGGTTATTGATCTGTGCAGTTATTAATAATGTATCTTATTACTGGCAGTATATAGTCCTCATCCGATGGTTGTGGCATGTACAGTCCATATCGGGTGATGTATTCCGTTTAATATATCAGAGCATCATGTAGACCGGAGGATCGGTCCTTTGAGGGCACAATTACTTACCTGATCGTCCACTTGTCAAGTTGTGTACTGACGGAGCGGTACCGCGACGTAGGTCTGACCCTTTAGAGCGCATATCGCGCTGTTCTAATCCCGCCCCGCTGTTGGAAGTGTAAGGCGAGGCATTCCCTGTGTCGGCATAGGAGGGAGGCGCCAATGACATCATTAGTCGCGCCCCCTCTGACGCGAGCGCAGGAGGCGGAGCTTTTGGGGTTTAAATACCCGGCTCTGGTGAGCGCCCAGCGCGGTCAAAAACTATGACCGACCGAGCGTGTATGAAGCTCGTTTAGACAGCGCTGTATTTACAGCACGTTCCTATTGAGCCTCTGATGATTTAGCTCCATGTTGGAGTTAATTGAAATGCGTCAGGCCTTTTCTATACGCTTATTATAGCGATCTATCTAGCATGTGTGTATGAGTCTGTGGGTGACTGTGGCTTACAAGTAAAAGAGCTAAAGGTCCCAACTGCCCGAGATTAGCCCAAACTTAAGTATAGCAATGTCATCCCCCCTCTCCAAGCTACAACAAATTAAGTGGAGTGATGAATGTATGACTTTGGGCGCTTTCTTATATACTGGTCCACAGTGAGTTTGGTGGCATGTGTATTCTAGTCTCTAGGTGATTGTAACTCACAAGGAAAATAGTTGAGTGTTCTAGTTGCCCGAGACTAGCTCTAAATGGAGTATAGCAATGCCATTTCCCCTCCTTAGCCACTACAAGTGAATCGAATATTGAGTGGTTGACATTTGTATGTGGTGCTATATATGTTACATTTGCTACATCTGATGTCTGTAGGCGGGGATTTAAGGGATTCAGTTTAATCACCTACACTGCTATATTAGGAGTGAAGCTGGGGTGAGTGTGGGCAGAAAAGACACACCAAACATGCCTTTTTTTGAACGTATTTTATTTACTTGTTATCACTGAAACTTTTTAATTAAACAAATAAAAGTTACATTTTAGTGTACCTAAAATCCCACTTCTATCCCTTGTTACTATTTTTGGTCTGTACACATACCTATTTAAACAAATACTTGATTACTGCTCCATACATTGTGTAATATCTATAGATGGTACTGCAGTTCATTCCCATTCACTAAGGACTAAGCTGCAGTAACCAGGCACAACGTACAAAGATGGTTCTGCAAAAAATACGAATATAAATTTATCTTACGCAGTAGAGTAATAAAAAAGTCAAATATATGTAAAATGACTCTAACTCTTGTACTCAGTGGAATCTGTCTTATTAATCGATGAAGCTGCAAAATTTGGAAACTTATTCTTTCTCCCAGTTTTACACTTTTCTCCAAGAAGCTTGGATTAAAATCAAATGTGATGAAAGGGCATTGGCAAACAAATATTCCTGTATGGTTGAATGGGCAAAGTAATTTCCAGGCTTATCAGATCATGTTCCACTTGTCTGAATAGTCTTGTTTTAGCTCCCTTGCAACAACACAATCTAAGCTGCCAACACCAAATAAGACCAGGCACAAAAGGCTCAAGCGTGCCTCTGATCCACTATCATAACCCAGGCCTGACCTTTACAATCAAGTTAATATTTATCACTGTTTAAAAATACTCTTGTTTTTATGATATTATAATATTTAATACCTTTCAACGATGAAAGTAAATATCAGCTCTATACTGAACAGCTTGAAATCATTGCAACTTACTTGCAATATATTGTCTTGTATGCACTCACTGACATTGACTTGGTCCTCATGGCTTATGCTGAAAGGGTTATCCACTTACATAAAATTGATGGCCTATCCTTATGAGGTCATTCATTTTAGACCTGCTAGCAGATTTCTTAGTTTTTTATTCTTTTTTTTTATTATTATTGTAGTTCCCATAGATCTATCACCAAAATCAAAATACTAAATGCTTCATATGATTTTTGCTGTGCACCTGAATAGTTTGGTGTGGAAAAAGTTTTTGAAAAAAAAAATCACAATGCATTTCCACTGCGTTTTTAGCTATGTTCTGCAATGTGAGGCATTATCCTTAAAGTAACAGCGATACAATCCCAGTATTATTTGCTTTTAATCCCCTATGACTGGTTCCCTATTTTTTGGTCCAATTCATATCATTCTAACAAAGATATCACTCCCTGGCTTGGAGTTTCCATTTCAGTTCATACTTGTTTCTGTGATGATTAGTTTTCTGGCTAAACTGCTCACAAGGATGGGTAGTTACATAACAGATGAGGTTGGATAAAGACTATGGTGTTATGGTCACCTGGGCTGGCGTCCAAACCAGCCTCCTTAAATGGAGGGAAGGCAGGACTGAACAGTCACCCAGGTGCCAAAGCCAGATGTTCATAGGCTAACACCCCTGTCAGTCAGCAGACCAACCACGCCCAAAGGCTGCAAGGAAATTAACCCCTGCTATGCTGGACTGAGCAGTAACAGCGGAACAGGCTGCAACCCTCATCTCTTGGCCGCACGAGCCGCACAGTCTTAACATATGGTCCATCAAGTCCAACTTAAAACCCTACCTGTCGAACCAGAGGTAGGCAAAAAATATTTGTTAATCTATTGTTGTACTCCAATCTACCCATTCCCGTAATAATTTTGGTTGCCCTTCTTTGCATTCTCCTTAGTTCGATTATGTCTTTCTTATACAGTATAATGGAGCCCAAAATTTTACACAACAGTCTATGTGTGGCTGTACCAGTGATTTGTATAGAGGCATAACTATGCCATGAGAATCTAGACCTCTTTTAAAGCATCCCATAATTTTATTTGCCTTAGCAGCAGCTGCCTGGCACTGGTAACTAAAGGTAAGCTTGCTGTCCACCAAAATCTCCAAGTCTTTTTCATTGGCAGTCTTACTCAGTAATTTACTATTAAGTACATAATCATACATTTTATTACATCGACCAAAGTGATTAACCTTACATTTGTCAACATTAAACTTCATTTGCCAAGTCTCTGCCCATGCTTTCAGCTTCCTAAGATCCCCCTGTAATATTCTATTATCCTCCTCATTATTAATTACAAAGTTTAGTATCATCTGCAAATATGATCATCCTGCTCTGTAAGATCTCTACTAGATCATTAATAAAGATATTAAAATAAGAGAGGACCCAGTACTGACCCCTGTGGCACCCCACTGGAGACTATGGCCCAGTCTGAATATTTACCATTAACAAGTACCCTCTGTTTCCTATCAGTGAGCCAGTTGCGAACCCAAATGCATGTTTTCCCCCAGTCCAAAATTCTTATTTTGCATACCAACCGTTTGTGTGGAACAGTATCAAAAGCCTTTGAAAAGTCCAGACATACTACATATACCGCATTACCCATGTCCAGTCTAGAACTGATGAACTGAAAATAAAGCAGATAAAAGGTTCCAAATTTAAACAAGATATACAATCCTATGACAAAGTTTGGGCACCCCTATTAATCTTAATCATTTTACGTTCTAAATATTTTGGTGTTTGCAATAGCCATTTCAGTTTGATATATCTAATAACTGATGGACACAGTAATATTTCAGGATTGAAATGAGGTTTATTGTACTAACTTTTTATAGGACTGCATTAGGAAGTGTTTTGTACTGATGCATCCTGTTATTTGGATAACCCCTTAAAAAAAAAAAAAAATTTGGGACTACATCACTGTTGCTTTTAAATGTTAGTCAACCACCAATAATATCTGCTGTTATTGTATTAAGAAATAATAAAAGTTGTGTCTTAGGGGTATGGAAAAAGGACCTTGCTGGGATGGCAAATTGAAGTAAACAAGGTAAGGGGTTTTGCATAGACCTCGTTTGCATTTTGACAAAAATGGCAATATAAAAAAACAAAGACACTGAGCGAACCAATAGTGTAGCACCCTAGGTAAAAAGGGCACACGTATCCAAGTATACAATGATAGTTGTCAGTGACCAGTTAGCCCTTCAACTTTGGTTGTTGTGACTATTCACAACAACTTTACATTTGTGTAGGAAAAAAGCCAAAGGTGGGGGTGGCAGCGGGTGTCCGTAACATCACCGAAACCGGGCCATACCAAGTAGACAACAGAGGGCTAATCAAAATTCCTGCACTTGCCGGGCCGACACAAATGAAGAAGATTTTGGAGTAGGTTTACGCTCTCTATTGCAAAAAACTGGCATAATGTGTTTCAGGCTTTTATAGTGCAAAAGACTCAGCAAGTCAGGCCAGATGCGTACATGGCCTCAACCTGGCACTCGCATCTGGCCTGACCGGCTGAGTCTTTTGCACTTGAAAAAGGGCCAAAAGGGCCATAAAAGCCTGAAACGTGTTGTACCAATTTTTTGCAATAAAGAGCATAAACCTACTCCAGCACCTGCTTCATTTGTGTCAGACCGGCGAGTGCGGGTATCTCGATTAGCTGTTGAGACTCTGTTGTCTAAAAATAGCAATATGTCAGCAATTGTTAAAAAAATCTTTTTGATTCAGATGTCCTTACCCTAACTATCTGCAGGAATGAGGTGATACTTTGGTTCCTGTTAACAGATTCTCTTTAAGCAATTACTTATTATAATACTTTACGAGCCTCACCTTAAAATGTGGAGAATACACATGATAAATCAGTGGACATATTGAGCTAATGTGGTGGAATCAGTTTGGGTTAGAATACCTTTTCTAGTATTTATTAGTCCAAACTGAGAGTCATGTGGAAATGCGATTTCTTATTGTTGTAGTTTTGTCTATTGCTATAGTTAGCACACCACTGCAGTCATTGAACACTTGCTGGATTGTCACCCCTCAATAGTTCTATGGGGCACTTTATAATACTTTTGCCTATTATGCATTATATACCTACACTCTTATAATTCTCACCCTCACAACAATGTCATAACAATAAAGATATACAGTATATACAGTCAAATCTATTTCCTAACCTATTATTATAGAAAGTCAACTATGTAGTTGCTAAAATAAAAAATCATTCATCTAAACAACTTGCAGCTTGTAGTTAAAGGTTGTGTTCTCAGGTTGGGGGAACCGAAATTGAAATGGAATAAGAGAAATGTGAAGGCAAAGTAAAATGGGTCATTGCTGTAACGCTAGTCGCTGGAGCAAACACTGCAATTTTCATGCTACATTAGGCTGACTTAATACTTAATCTGCTCAAATATTTTATAGTAAATGTATAAAAGTTCAATGCAAAGGAACAAAATATTATTGGTAGCCTGACTTCCATATTTTGTAACTGCCTCCATTAGCCCATGACATAATATGCTGCAAACCAATGACAATGAATGTTATGCCTCGCAACCTGTGCTTGGGTTACTTATAGTTTCATCTACTTCTTTAACTCTATTTGCATTATTATATTTAAACATGCTGTATTTTCTGCAAACATTTTTCTGGATTTTACAGAATCTATAACATAGGGTCAAATAGATCCTATCTATCTATCTATCTATCTATCTATCTATCTATCTATCTATCTATCCTATCTATCCTACCTAGATCTATCTATCTATCTATCTATCTATCTATCTATCTATCTATCTATCTATCTATCTATCGTCATTCCAATTCTTGTGATTAGTTGGGGTTCAAGTTGTCAGACTCCCACTGATTGGCAAATTACCTCCTATCCTTTGACTATAGGGTAACTTATCACTGGCAGACCACTCATACACACCACCACACCACCTTTCATCTCTGTTAATGTTGAGCCCATGAAAAAGGTAAGTAGGGCCACATCTGTATATCCATACGAATATACTACTTTTTTGTATAGGATAAGGCTAGGTTCACATCCTTGCCAGAAACTCTATTGGAGACTCTGTTGCAGAAACTGCATAAAATCAGCGGAGAGAAAAGTTAATCATGAAGGACTTTTCTCTGAACCACTTTCAATATAAAAAATGGTGGTCGCTCGGTAGATCCCATTATAGTCTATAGGGTCCACAGGTAACCACTGTTTTAGTGGTCCGCCTCTCTGTCATTTGGGCTCCCTGGCAGATCCGAATGACATAGACCCATGTGTAGATCTGAACCTAGCTTTAAATGTGTCAAATTTGCTGTACTAAATGGAATTATTGGCCTGCTCTACCCCTATCTCTTCTGTAAGTAGCTGCAGCACTAAACAACCAAGGAAAAAACAAAAAACAAGGGTTCGAATTCTGCTAGAAGTTTGCATATTCTCCCTGTGTTTCCGTGGGTTTTCTCCGGGTACTCCGGTTTCCTCCCACACTCTGAAGAAATACTGATAGGGAATGTAGATTTTAAATTCTATATGGGACAGTCACTGACAATGTATAATAAATAATACCAAGGAAATAATAAATAAAACCAAGGAAAAAAAAAACTGTCTGTTCCTCTGATATAGTGATGATATTAGTGGCACTGGTTGGATGCTGAAGCCTGGGTGCCAGACAATATGAACAACACCCAAATAAACCTGATTAAGACTAAGGCCCTATATAGTGAGCTGCATCCAAAAAACGCAAATAAGAATGTGTTTTTTTCAGCAGTCTTTTTCAAAGAAAGTCCATAGAGTTTTCCTCTGCGGACGTTTTGCTACTATAATACCTATATGGAAAACACTGTCATTTTCATATGTATGATTGACATGCTGCAGTTTGGAAAAAAAAAAAAAAAAAACGCTTCCATTTTTGAAATCGCAGCATTTCCGCTGCAGATTTTTTTAATGCAATGTGTGGATGAAACTAGCCAGAATAACTACATGCAATCCACTTTGCATGTACAGGTTTTTTCTTTAAATGCAGATTGGAGCCCCATATACAGCTGAAAATGTACATTTTTCCCTATCAGTATGTCTTTGGAGTATGGGAGGAAATCCATGCAAACACCGAGAGAACACACAAACTCCTTTCAGAGGTTTTTTTTTTTTTTTGTCCTTGACAAGATTTGAACCTAGGACTCCAGCTTTGCAAGGCTGCAGTGCTAGCCACCATGTTGCCCCACATGTACAGGTTTTGGCAACAGCAGAAATGCTGAATTTTGGCAACATGGGTCCCTGTCCTAATCCACTATTTTTTATTAAAGACTGTGTTCCCTGAATACTCAACAGACTATATGGGGTAAATTCATCACTGTCTCTGCACCAGAAAACTGTCGTAGATGGACAATATTGAGGCGCATGTTCTGCGCAGGCCAGTGGCGTAACTAGGAATGGCGGGGCCCCGTGGCGAACTTTTGACATGGGGCCCCCCCGACACCGAAGATCTCAACCGAGTCCCTCCTACGCATTCCTGCGCGCTCTATTATGACCAATAGTGTCCCCTGCACATAGTGTCCCCTGCACACAGTATTATGCCCCATAGTGGCCCCTGCACACAGTATTATGTCCCTTAGAGGCCCCTGCACACCGTATTATACCCAATAGTGGCCCCTGCACACAGTATTATACCCATAGTGGCCCCTGCACACAGTATTATGCCCCATAGTGGCCCCTACAGGACTAAATACAGTCACGTCACCCAATGACCGCTATACCAGGACAATTGTGGATAAAAAATTTGGTCATGTGCATTACAATTTAGTAACTCCATGTGCCTCATATTAATAGCAGTTAACCCCATCATGTCCCTCACATTAACCCCTGTGTACCTCACATAGGAGTTACTGATATGTGAGAGACATGGAGGTAATAATAAAGTTTCTTCATTATTATTACCCCCATATGTCTCACATATTAGTAACTCTTATGGTGATGCACACAGAGGTTAATGTGAGGGACATGATAGGGTTAACTGCTATTAATATGAGGCACATGGAGTTACTAAAACAAAAGTAATCACCCCAAATGCCTGATATTAATAAGTATAGTAACCCCAGTATGTACCTGTGTACCTGTTTTCTTTAGTTTCATTTTCCTTCTTCCTTTCTTCCTCTTCTCCTCTTGAGCGTAGGACGGCAGGAGCTCGGCAGGGATAAGCCCCGCCTCCTGGGTTCTCCTCAGCCCTCTCATTGGTGGGCAGGGGACAGACAGAGAAAGGGAGGGGGGGGGGGGAGAGAGGGGGAGCGTCCTGAAGCGCTGAGAGGAGCCAGAGCTGCAGCTCCTGTGTGTCAGCCGTTGCTGCAGCTTAGGGGCCCCCTGTTGGTGGAAAGTATTCCACCAACAGGGGGCCCCGATCATTATACTCAGGGGTCCGAAAAGACCTCCGAGAATAATGATAGCAGCGGTAGCAGCTGTCACCAGGCCCCTAATGTCCCGGGCCCTGTGGCAGCTGCCTCTGCTGCCTTCGTGGTAGTTACGCCACTGGCGCAGGCCCCTATCCATGCCTTGCCTAATTTATTAAAACTCATGCCAGTTTCCTAGTGTGAGTCAAAATGTAAATCTATGCCAGCTTCTCTCTGGGATCAATTTCCTTTCTGGTGCTAGGATGGCAGATTTATGAGGAATGTTCTGTAGATTAGTCTTACTAAAGTGCTTTAGAGTGCGTCATATTCCGTCACTATTAGACAATCATGCTTATATAGAGATTGTAGTGAGTTGCAATATGTGAAATTCCCTGATATAATCTTTTACATCTGTCAAGATGGCAGATCCACTTTTGTGAATGTCTTTTATTATATACTGGTGGCGACATTTCATGAAATAACAGATCATTAGTAGGCCTTGGATCACAGTTCAGGCCACCCTTGCACTGTGCGTTATATGAACTTGGCCTGACACTGGCCTCTCTTGTCCTACTACTGTCTACAGAAGCATTTTATGTGCTCCAGTAACTCTTACTAATTGACAAATAATCCTTTTAGAAAAGAACATTACCTGAACACCAGAGAATCAGCTTTCCTGGTAATACCCTCCTGTGAGAGGATTACCGCTGGAAAAGGTCACGTTTGTATGCATAATATTGCTACCAGTTGGCTGGATATGTCTACGGCTCTCAGATATAGTATATGCTCAATCTCACTTCTTTTCAGACAATGATCTTTTCTGCAGATTTTATTTCATGTATGTAGAGAAAAATAAGGTATACACTGCATAAGATTCACCAAGTCTGCATATCCTTCTGCAGTTATCGCCTTTTCTGTCCTTAAGTATTATCTGTTCCTTATAGCAATTGTGCTGATGTAAGTAACCCCAATTGGACAGAAGTATGAAAGTGGTTTTGTGTCCCATAACACCCATCACAGTGCAGCTTGCTTTATCCAAGAGCACTATAAGAAATTAAAGCCATACTGTGATAGGGTACTATGGGTAGCAAAGTCAACTCTTGGCTTATGCCCATGAATTTCTAACCTATCTCAGAGTCTTCTGGGCTTCCGTTGTGCTAGTTTTAGAGCAGCTCTTATTTGCATCCACTGAAATGGATACCCAGACTCGTAAGACCATCTGCCTAGACTCAGATAATATTTTAATAGTACATATTATTATTGCATAAATCATTACTATATGCCATTCTGATTAGATGAAAGTCTCATCTTTCTCTCCTTCCAGCAGCTTACGATTCCTCTCTGCTAGACTGCAGACTCTCTGGAAATGTTCAGATATCGCAATAGAATAAACACATGATGGAGAAAGGAGGGGATGAAGCTTTAGCTTCTGTCTATAGTTGTAAGACTAAGAGTTAGAGCAGATCACTGTTCGGTAACACAAAAAAAAATACTTGTTTAAAAATGGTAAAGTAAGGGGGCCACACGGTGGCTCAGTGGTTAGCACTGCAGCCTTGCAGCGCTGGAGTCCTGGTGCTCAAAGCCCACCAAGGGCATAAAACCATCTGCAAGGAGTTTGTATGTTCTCCCCGTGTTTGCATGGATTTCCATCCCATATTCCAAAAAAGACATACTGATAGGGAAAAAATGTACATTGTGAGCTCTATGTGGGGCTCACAATCTACATTAAAAAAAAAAAATGGTAAAGTAAATGGTGTACAACACAAGCAAACCATGTCCTTGTATCTCAGACAATTCCCTTTTGGCCCTTGTCGGATTCCAATATCTAGAGATGTTCATTCATATTTGATTTATGGATACACATCCATGATTGTGGTGTCAGTATATGGAAGGACAGCTGAAATGTCTCTCAATATTTGCTGCTCATTTATGTTGGCGCTGTGTGGTACTGGCTTATTTGCCTCTCCCTATATACCCCTATATACATAGGCAGATGTGATCATTGGTCCATTGGTCTTCCATTAGAGCTCATGCAAATGCCCGTATTATGGTGCTGTTAGGTATAGAACAGATCAATGTGTACAATAGAGACAGACAGGCACTAGCGCAGCCCATGGGGTCCATGCACACAACTGTTTTTGTCATTGGAATGTCTTTAGTTTTTTAACAGATGGAACTCAGATAGCAGTGGAATCAATGCTTGGCTATGGGCTCATCTACACATCAGGTTTTTTATTTTATTTTAAGTGAGCAGTGAGTCCATTCCATTTTTTATTTATTTATTCTTTTAAAGCATGTCTTAGGCTGCATTCACACCAGCGCTTGTACAATGTTCCCCTCTCCTCATTTTTCACCCTTTGCAGGCAGAAACCGAGCAGAAAGTACACGGACCCCATTATAGTTTATGGTGGTTATAAGTAACAGCTTTTTAAAGCGGATTTGGTTTCCATTTGGGGGTCCCCAAGCAGATGTGAACCTAGTCTTAATCAGGTTCATTTTCATGGATCCGAGCTGCCTATTGAAAACGGATTTGGATCTGTTGCCCAGAGACAGATTAGAAAAAAACGTTGTAATAAAAAAGGATCAGTGAAAAATAGATACAACACAGATAAAACAGCCATACTGAAGTAAAAACTTGACACTCGGATTGGATCCAAAATTAAAACAGTCATATATATACCGGTAAGCCCTAAAGGAACTGTACAGGCTTTGTGCCAGTGTGAATAAGGGCTTAGGCCCCATTCCCACGGAGTAACACGCCTCTCATTTAGACATGTAGACACGTGTCAGAGCGAGGCGCTTCAAAACAGATCTCATTGACTTCAATGGGTACCAGTCTTACACGCACTACCCATTGAAATCAATGGTTTAAAAGCCTCTCATTGATTTCAATGTGTAGCGTTCGTAAGCCGGCACCCATTGAAGTCAATGGGATCTGTTTTGAAGCGCCTCGCTCTGCCACGTGTTAGTCTGTGGGAACGGGGACTTACTGTGCAGAAATTTGACCTGATGGAAACTGTATAGATGTCTGCATAGGGCTGCACTTGTCTGCATATGGCTTTGTCATAGATATTTCTATGATGGAAATTAACACATACAATCTTCTTGTATTGCTATACTTAAACATACACATAAATACAGTAAGTGAATTCCATATACATATTAAGCATCACTCATATATTATGAGACATTTCTCTGAAGCCATCTTTGATTGGCATTAATGTATGGGGTATTCTGCATATTAAAATGAATGATCATTGACAAGTATATTATCAGCATCTCTACATATCTACAGGACATGATGGATACTGTGAATTACATGTCTTGCTGCTGGTTATCTTCACGTTAAATTGCACAATATCTAATAAAAAGAAGAACAGGCGTGCATTATATTGATCTTAATGTTACCAGAGCTGCCTCCACCTTTCTTTCCCAGTACACAGCATTTTTTACTTTCCTGTCATGACAGCCTCAAGTTCCTATTTCCTTCTTCCTTTCATAGAAATAATCATTTTTGTTTAAGGTTTATTACATGGAAAAGTACATGATCCCAGATTGAATAGTGAGGTTGTAATTCAGTCTCAGGGCTGCAAATTTTGCAGCTCTATCCAAACCCTTAAGCTATATTGTTGCAGACTTGGACATTATCCGTATCTCTAGATTGAATTACAGTATTGTACACATCCCAGTTGTCACATTGTACTATACAATTAGGACTGGGAGGAATGGACTTTTTCTTGCATCAAGAGATTTTATGATCATTTTCCTAAATCAAAAGTTAGATACTATGACATACTGTTATGTGACATAAAATAATAAAGTCTGGTTAAAAATACTGTTCGTGGCTCTGAGGAGACTGCAAATAAAACATTTTGCTGTTTTGCCTGAATCATTGTCTGCTTTGGAACTCCAAAACCATTAAATAAAAGAGTAAAGCACTGCTCAGGGTAACTCAGCGCTGTACTACAGCATGCTCCGGTCTATCCCGCTGTGAATGGATATTATTTATAGTATTACTAATGTGTTTATACTTATATATTCATTATTTTATGTTATTACTACAATGTATTATATTGTAACATGCACATACTGAAGGTAAAAATGGGAAAAAAAAATAACATTCATCCATAGATTCATCCATATAGATTTAAATCTGTTGGGCTACTTGGAATACTTATGCATTAACATTATAACAGAGAATTTCAGAATGTAACTGTGGCAATGATCACCTGATTTATGGAGGTCCAACTTCAGCCACCACAGGAAACAGTGGCCACTGCAAAGGAGTTGTAGTATTACATGATGGCCATTCAGATGAGTGACTATTAATGTAATAAACTCAACGACACTGCGCTCTCCGGGTTCTCCTCTTATCTCTCAGACCGCACTTTCAGTGTATCATTTGCGGGCTCTGTTTCCTCCCCTCTTTCCCTTGCTGTTGGGCTTCCTCAGGGCTCGGTCCTAGGCCCCCTGCTCTTTTCTCTCTACACAGCCCCCATTGGACAAACCATTCCCAGATTTGGCTTCAGGTACCATCTTTATGCTGATGACACCCAATTATACACATCTTCCCATTACATCACCCCTGTACTCATACAGAACACCAGTGTCTCTTTCTGCTGTCTCTAATATCATGCCCTCGCTCTATCTGAAACTAAATCTCTCCAAGACTGAACTACTGCTGTTTCCACCATCTAATAGATCTGTCCCTGATATATCCATTGCAGTCTCAGGCCTTACTATAACTCCTAGGCAGTATGCCCACTGCCTTGGGGTCATGTTTGACGCAGACCTTTCCTTCACCCCTCATATTGAATCACTCGCACGTTCATGTCACCTCCACCTCAAAAACATCCCCAGAATACACCCTTTCCTTACCAGAGATACACTAAAGACACTTATTGTCTCTCTGATTCATTCTCGCCTTGACTACTGTAACTCCTTACTAATCGGTCTTCCCCCTACTAAACTCTCCCCTCTACAATCTATTCTGAATGCAGCAGCCAGGCTCATCTATCAGGCTAGACACTACAGCGATGCCTCTGGTCTGTGCCAGTCACTACATTGGCTGCCTATTCATTATAGAATAAAATATATAGTTATCACCCTCATCCACAAGGCTTTCCATAATGCTGCACCTTCCTACATTTCCTATCTCATCTCTGTCTACTGCCCAACCCATGTTCTCCATTCACTCAATGACCTAACACTTACATCCTCTATTATCAGAAACTCCCACGCTCGTATACAAGACTTCTCCTGAGTCGCACCACTTCTCTGGAATGCTCTACTCTGGACAATCAGATTAACTCCCAACTTCTACAGTTTCAAACGCAAACTAAAGACACATCTTTTCAGACATGACTATCACAATTTCTAACGTAAACCCTTCCGTACTATAATTAGAATCCCCAAAATTTAACTTTCCTCTGTCCCCGCTCCCACATTTCCCCACATGATATGATGCCTTTTCAGGCTAACTTTATTTGTCCAAGCTCCATCCACATGTTACAGGACACCACTAGTGACGGCTCATAAAGTTTTGCTTATGTAGTGATAGTAACCTCTATTACAAAATTGTCTGAATACTGTATAAGCAATGCCGCCCCTGCTACCTCTTGTGTCACCCCCTCTACCTCATAGATTGTAAGCTCTTGCGAGCAGGGCCCTCCATCCCATTGTGTGAAATGACGTTCTTTGTTATGTATCTATCTGTATTTGAACCCTACAAATTGTACAGCACTGCAGAATATGTTGGCGCTATATAAATAAAATGTATTATTATTATTATTATTATTATTAATAAATAAATAGTTCATGACTCACCAGATCAAAAGTCACTACTGCAGACAACTCTCTGCTCTTTGCTGTCCAAATGCTCTGAACAGGGGTTGTCTTCATGGACAATCCCTTTAAAATACAATTTAAATTCTAGCATTTGGTTGCTAGGACAGAGCTTAAAAAAGTATAGTAAATATTGTATTCTATTAAACAGTCGATCAGTGCTGCTTTACACTGTTCCCTCAAGTCCTGTAGAGGTGAATGGAAGCTATGGAAACTGTGTAGCACAGTTCAACTACACTGTTTCTGTAATTTCACAGTTATCGAAGAAATATAACTGAATGTGCTGCGATGTTTCCATAGCTCCCTTTTGAAAGTCACAGGAACAATGCAGGGCAGCACTTCTTGGCTGTTGTCATAAGTTGCACCCCAAAAGTTGAGACATCTCGGCAGTGATTTGCTGAGATGGGAATAACTTTTTAACTCGTTTCCTGCATTTGGCCGTGTCACAAAAACATCATCCTAGCACATGACGCAGGTGCAGCTGTTAGAGGTCGGCTCACTCAATCTTGCACTCACCCTTCTCTCAGGCTGCAAACTGAGCATAAATCACTCCCCAACCCACTCCACACACCTCAAATACACGCTGCCACCACTACTGACTTTCATCTTAGCAGAAACCTCAGTCACATATACAACACACTGTAACAAACACACTGTAACATCTCTGCCTGCTTAGGCCTCTGCACCACCCTCCACTCGCGCGTTGTGGCACAGTAGGCATATACAGTTATTATTCCTTGCTTTAGGTTCTACTTGTATTGTCTGAACACTGTCCTATTTCCTCACCTCTGTAATTATTTTCCACCACACTCATCTCCTGCACCTTGGTTTCCCTCTGCTCCTCTAATAGTTAATCTTAGACTTACCTGTGTGATTGACAGCCTAACTGCCATTAAGTCTGGGGACGGGTTCTGGACTTCCTATAAACAGATATCTGCCCACACATGTTTGCTGGCTATTGTGACTTTGTGTGACTTTGTCCTTGCTAAGTTTTCTACTTACTCTTATTGTATTGTTCTTATTGACTTCTGACCTTTTCATTTTACTACTCTTTTGGATTGTGATTTGTTACTGCATTGTCTCTCTGGCTTTGACCCTTGGCTTGCTGATTCCTGTTTTGTGTTGTGTTGTCCGCATTTAGTGTTTTCACTTATATAGAGAAAGAACTGCCACCCAGTTGCCCCTGTCTTTAGGACAGTTGTGGTAAGTAGGCAGGGACAGGGGCTGGGTTGAGTTAGGACTCACTGTTTCTGTCATCCCCTTCCTGGTTCATGGTTATCCTAAAAAAATATTAACAATGCTTCTATGGGGGAGATGAACGCTATTGTTTGTCATTTCTGTCTTGTACGTGTAACCAAAAAGCCACAAGACTCTGAGTAACTCACAAGGACGCCCCATTGTCTCTTCTTGATAAGGCTTTATGACTCATTTCTGTATTAACCTCTTCATATATTAGGGATACAAGTGATTTCCCTAAAAAACTGGCAGAGGTTGAGTTACCTCCACAAGGTTTTATAATACTGACTTCATTTGATGTTGTAAACCTTTATACATCCATTGAACAAACTAAGGTCTAACAAGCTGTTGAATTGTTTTAAAAAGATTCCATGTGCTCTAGGGAATGTCAATTTTTGATTCAGTCCCTGTTGGAGATAATATTGATGTAAAATTATTTTATTTTTGGTGATTATTATATACAGACCAAGGCACCGCAATGGGTTTTAATGTAGCTACGGTTTTTGCCAACATGTATATGCGCATGTTAGAGGAATAATTCATCTATGTATCCCACCACCACAAGTGTGTACTCAGGTGATGGTGATACATAGATGATATGTTCTTGATCTGGACTGGTGATTGGTTGAATTTCATTCATTTTTGAATAATATTGACTCCAAATTTACATTGGTCCAATCCAAAGATCAAATAGAAATTCTGAATGTGCTGATACAGAGAAAATGTGTACAACTGAGTCCAACTCTGTATGTTAAGCTTACTGATGTGAATTGCCTTCTACTCTTCAAAAGTAATCACCCACGTGGTATGATCAACAATCTACCAGTTGGCCAACTAAGAGCGGGTTCACACCTGTGCCCAGTCTCCGCTTTGTGGGTTTCCGTCTTCTGCCCGAGAAACTGAACAGGAGACGGAAACCCGTCAGTGTCCGCCCGTGAGCATTTTCTGGTCTTCGCTGCGAAACCTGTTTTTTTTTTTTTAAATTGGACACAAAGTCCTGCATGTCCGATTTTGTGCCTGGTTAAATAAAACAGTTTCACCGCAGAGAGGCAGAAGATGCTCACGGGCAGTCACTTTGCAAACCCTTTCAAGCGAATGCGTTTGAAATCTGACTGCCAGTTTCCATCTCCTATCCAGTTTCTCGGGCAGAAGACAGAAACCTGCAAAGTGGAGACCAGGTCCAGGTGTGAACTCGCCCTTAGAAGAGTTAAAAGAATTGTGAGTGATCAGGATCATGTTACTGTAGCTTTGGACACTATGGCTAATAAGTTCATTTCTAGATGTTACCCCAGGAACATCATTGATAGACATAGAAAGCATATTGAGAATATCAGTAGAGATATAACAAGGAATAATGTGTATTCAATTTGTTTTCACCTACAATGGGCAGAATAATAAAGTGACCAGAATCATACAGAGACACTGGACTTAATGTGGATTTTACTACTACAAGTATCATACAGGGAACTATTGATTGAGTCTAGGGACTTGCCTGCACAGTATATCTTATGTTGAATCTGCACTGTCTTCCTCAGTATATGTGGCTGTTTATGTGAAAAGGGCCCACATTGTCGATATGGAGTTCTTGGTATCATTGTAACGGTTATGGTGTAACATTGTCCGAAACAGCAAAAAAAATGTTATTGAAAGCACAATTGACATATTTTTAAATAAAATTTTTGCATAAAACAAAATTGTGATTTTTTTACCCAAATATGTTTTGGACTATTTTCTCTATAATTAGTATCGACGATCTGGGCCCTTTTCACGTAAACAGCCACATATTTTGATGACATTAATATGTTTATGATGATACTCATTATTTTCTTTTGAACTTGTCTAAGAAACACATGAATATAGAACACTTGAACACCTGAATCACTTCAACAGTATACCTGACTGTATCCAGATGATCATTCGTTTTATCTTTTATTCTCTACAGATTACATTTTTTAAAAATTTTTTCTCCTGGCGTTATACTGGAGAATACGGTACTGTATAATATGTATTGGGGACATCTTTACATTAAAATATACAGAGCCACTTCCTTTATTAGAGATGAAAACATTCATTGCACTGTTAACAGCATCAGGCCCCGTTGTTTTCAATGGGAGGCAGAATTTGGAGCAGGATGCTAAAAAAGTCACAGGGACCGCTGCTTAAGACTCCCCACAGATTAGTCTAATACATTTGTCCTAATGAGCGGTGGAAAGCTGCAATGGAATACTGATGCTCTGCATCTTCTTTCCAGCACCGTAAGCCGAGGGGCAGAAAATACAGAGGAATCCAAGGCAGTCGCCCACTTGAAGTTCCTCTTCACTTTCCGAAGTCTGAACAGATTCTACCTACTTGTATGGAATAGACTGTTTTACAATCCACTCCAGTAGGTCTGCCTCATCAAAAAAAAAAAAAAAAAAAACAATTTGGGTGTGCATGAGTTGCTCCAAAAGGGGCCCATTAAGGCTCTGTGGCCAAAGGGCTCACACAAACCTTGAGCCGGTCCTGATCACTGTAATGTGGAGTCTATCACCTATATCTATCTTTATAACATGGTAGTAGCAGTTGAATATCCTTGAAGAGGTGATAGACTCCCTTTAAAGAGTTTTTCAGGGGCTTATATATTAGCGGCCTATCATTAGGAAAATTCATTATTATTTGATCAGTGGGAGTTTTACACTTTGAAAATTCCTTGTAACTAACAACTGCTGCTGTCTCTTAACTGTGCCAATGGTGCCGTGATCATTAGTCACATGGTACAGCAGCAGCTCCTTTCCATCGGTGAAAAGTCTGCAGCATTTACACAAATGTTGTGGTCTTTTCAACCAGCTGATCCCTGTGTTCATGGGTCATGGATAACATATTGGTTACCTGTGCTAATGATATAGAAGTCCCAGAGAAAACTATTTACTATTAATTATGCAGATTCCCAACCGGTGAGCCATGGAGACCTTCCAGGGAAGCCGCGACAATACGGTGTGGAAATGGCCACATGCCGCCTTTTAACTACATTGACATTCTTAGGATCCCAATGTAGTTGAATAGAATGGTACAGCAGGAAGGCTTTAGCTTCCTGCTCAATCAGTCAGGCATCAGCTAGTGATGCCTTCTGAAGACCTGCTGCATCGATCTGCAGATAAGAAACAGGAGGATCTTAGAGCTTTGGGGACTGAGGATGGGTGAGTGGCAGAACTATAGTGTAGTGCAACTGAGGGAGATTATTAGTTGCCTGGGGACAATATTACTTGCCTGAGGACCACTGGAGGACAATATAATTTGCCTGGGGCCACTGGGGGACATTATTAGTTGCCTGGGGGATATTAAACTTACTGTACCTAGAGACATTTTTACTTCCCTGGGGACCACTAGGGACATTATTACTTGCCTGGGGGCTACTGAGGAATATTGTTACTTACATGGGGGACATTATTATGTGTCTGGGGGCTACTAGGACATTAATACTTGCCTGGACGCTAATGAAAAACATTACTACTTGCCTGAGGGCCACTGGGGAGCATTATTAGGTGTTTGGGGGCCACTGGGGAGCTTTATTAGTTGTCTGGAGGAAACTGGGGAGAATTATTAGGTGTCTGGTGATCACTTGGAAGCTTTATTATGTGTCTGAGAGCCACTGGGGAGCATATACTGCATGATGGGCGACCAAGGGATTTTGGAGATGGTAAAAGGTGAATTTTTGTATGTATCGGGTGGAAAGTATAGGATAGAGGATCTTTGAGGGTGCATTCATGTGATACAATTGCATCAAAATATGCGAAAATGCATGCAGTTCTGATGGGGTTTTTGGTAAGGTTTTCTAAATTTACATGTGGAATAAATTTATGTTCCAGCTATAAATTCAGAAACTGTGCTAAAAATAATTTGGTAGGGGTACCGCAAGGGATTTTTTTATTTCCAGGGGCGCCCCAAGTCTGAAGAGGTTGGAAAACACTGATGTAGAATGAGACCGACTGTACTGATTTAGTGACATAATACTTCACAACAAGCTTTATTAAGTCAAATACATATTATATAGTATTTTATGTCTGTGATATACAAATGTGGATTTATGGTTCGTGTAGTTCTTTGGTAAGTAATCCTTTGGTAATAACAAGGATCCATTGCTTTGCCCTAGCATTTCTGTATGATGAGTTAAGGTGTCAAGACAAGGCACTTCCCCCCTATTTTAATTAATATTTTATGCTCTGATAATCACCTACCATGTGCATAGATTACAATCAGGAAAATATATTCATTACCTAATTTATATTCTTTAATTAGATGGAAATCTCAGGTTGTAGTTTTCTAAAGTCAACACATGATTAAGAGAGAAAGATAATGCTTTTTACATTGAAAAATTATTTTTCTCAGAAGGTTTTGGTTACTCAGGTGTAATAAGTCAGAATATCTATAAAGTCGGGGCTATGGTATTCATCAGAATTCACTCTGGGGGAGGGAATGAACAACAATTAGAAGACATTTGCTCTACTATTGGTGACCACACAACTCACCTTTACAACCATCTAAGATTAACCAAAATATGGGTTAACTTACTGACAGTGCAGCAGATACTAATAAAATACTGCAGAATTCTTGCATAATATGCACCAAAAATGGGTTACATACTTTACATGTCATTTTCTTTGCAAAACTATCAATATGCCAAAATTCTGGACAATGAGCTGTATATTAGGAGCTAAGAACAGGATAAGAAATTTGAGTAATGTGGCTTCTTTTTGCAGTGTAATACTGTGACACACAGGTTTTGCATATGTTATAGTAAACTGGGATAGTGACTTTCATTACTTCGTTTATAACTCAGTGTCCTCTGTACAACTCTGATTGACGCCATATGCCTGAAGGCAATGAAAAGATTAATAGCTCCATTGAAGAATATCTGCTGATAGTGACTATTAAAAATCTTACGAGAAGCCATTGGCAAAGCAGAATTATATACTGAGATTGTTTTGTTTTATAGCTTTATTGTATTTTTTATATATGACATAGAATTTAAAGCTATTTTAATAAACCTTTTTGTGATTTTACCATGGAAAAAGTGTTATACTAGCATAATATGGAATTAAATAGGTAAATGACTTTTAGGGTAGCGGATCCACCAGCTGTCTAAAAAGAAGAACTATTTTTATGTTGTTTCTTAGTTTTACATTTTTAAAATGTTAAAGATTTAAGTGAGCCTGTTTTCATTTTCTTGAAAAATATCTATAATAAATCGGAGGCCTCTTGACCTTTCTGATACACACTAAAATAACATCTATACTAAGACTGATGAATACTTGCCTATTAAGAAATGTTTCCCAGTAAATTCCTGGTAAATGTTTCCTGGTAAATTCTCAACAATTCTGAAAAAAAAAAAAAAAAAAAATCAATAATATAAAAATCTGATACAGTGAGGCACCAATATTATAAATAACACATAAAAAGTGGGGGTCTTGGGGATCTGTCTATACTAACTGAAATTCCTGAGGCCAAATCTGTAATAAGACATCTTTGCCTTTAAAAGGAGAGTAATGGCTTTTACCTTATATCGTAACCTAGAAATACTGCAGTGGCGTAACTAGGAATGGCGGGGCCCTGTGGCGAACTTTTGACATGGCCCCCCCGACCGACACCGACGCCAAAGACCTCAACCGACCCCTCCTATGCATTCCTGCGCGCTCTATTATGCCCCATAGTGGCCCCTTCACACAGTATTATCCCCCATAGTGGCCCCTGCACACAGTATTATCCCCCATAGTGGCCCCTGCACACAGTATTATCCCCCATAGTGGCCCTTGCACACAGTATTATCCCCCATAGTGGCCCCTGCACACAGTATTATTACCCATAGTGGCCCCTGCACACAGTATTATCCCCCATAGTGGCCCCTGCACACAGTATTATCCCCCATAGTGGCCCTTGCACACAGTATTATCCCCCATAGTGGCCCCTGCACACAGTATTATTACCCATAGTGGCCCTTGCACACAGTATTATGTCCCTTAGTGTCCCCTGCACACAGTATTATCCCCCATAGTGGCCCTTGCACACAGTATTATCCCCCATAGTGGCCCCTGCACACAGTATTATTACCCATAGTGGCCCTTGCACACAGTATTATGTCCCTTAGTGGCCCCTGCACACAGTATTATCCCCCATAGTGGCCCCTGCACACAGTATTATCCCCCATAGTGGCCCCTGCACACAGTATTATCCCCAGTATTATCTTTTCAGACCCCAGAGTATAATAATCGGAGACCCGGGGGAATGAAAACATAAAAAACTACTGTTACTTACCTGTCCCCCGGCTCCTATGCTGTCGGCCTCCGCTGCCGTCCTTCTTCAATGACGTCGGACGTCACATGACTCGGGGAGCCGGCCGGATTCATGTGACGTCAGAGACATCAGACGACTAGGAAGGAGGCCTGGCAGGATCGTGGAGAGGTAAATAACAGTGTTTTTATGTTTCTTACCTCTCCCGGTCCACCAATCATACTCAGGGGTCCGAAAAGACCCCCGAGTATAATGATAGCAGCGGTATCGGCTGTCACCGGGCCCCTAATGTCCCGGGCCCTGTGGCAGCTGCCTCTGCTGCTATGGCGGTAGTTACGCTACTGAAATACTGGGTACTCATGTATTGTTAGGTTATAATACCACAACATTATGTAGAAACAGGTAGATGATACAGTCGAGTCACACTATTATGACCACCAGCTAATATCCAGAGTAACCACTGTATAAAGCATGGACAGCACCTAGAGGTAGTGACTCAATAAGGTGCTGGTAGGTTGTCTCAGGTATCTGGAGCCATGCTATTTGCAGTGCATGACGCATTTGCTGGAGGGTTCATGGGGGAGGATCCACAGTGCAGACACTTCAATCGAGGAAGACCATATTGACCACAGATACTCAGTTGGGTTCATTAGGAAATTACAGGCCAGGGAAGTACTTATAAGCCTTGTTCATGCTCTTCCAATTACTTTTATACATTTCAAGTTGTGTGACATGCCAAGTTGTCCTGTTGAGAGATTCTATCTGCCCCAGGGAAGACAAACATTATTCATGGGTATACATGATCTACAAGGATTGATTCATATCCAAATAGGTTCAGAGTACGTTCCATGTGGATGAGTGGGTCCAGAGAATGCCATGAAAAACATGATACACTTTCACCAGAGCGGGATGCAAACAGTTCACAAACTGTGCTATTTGAGAAAATACTGCCACGATTGGACTAAAAGCCAATAATCATCCTTTTTTGTAACTCAGTAAAATCAAACCTTTTACCCATGGTAACAACAAGTCAGACAGACTACCATACAACTTATATACCCATCAAACCAGGCTATGACTTAGTCTTCATGGGTTATGTACTGCTAATGTAACTTGACTGTACACAACAGTCAACGATCACTCTATTTTGAAAAGGCATATGTTGGAACTATATAAGCAAGAGAAATAAATGACAAAAGTTTTTATTACGTAAATTAAAGGAGTCATCCAGAACTTGGATAAATCACAGAAGAGGCTGGGGAAGGTGTAATATTAAAAAAAAAAAAATCATATTTGTATATTTCTGGTGCTCCGGTGTCCGCCATTGTTGTCCATTTCAGTGTGTGCCGTGCCTTTGCCACTGGAAGACCTGCACAGCGCGTGACAGCTAAGGCCAGTCAGTGGAGTCAGCATTGGCTGGAAATGATCCGGTGATGTCACTCACATATGACGACAGTTTCTTTCCTGTAGCTGCTGAGGGCATTATTTTGCCCCATCATTGAGTATAGATGTAAGTGATTCACTTTGGAATATGCTGGTGTTAAATAACAAAATAAATCAAAAACAGGGCAAGAGTTCCTTATGTCATAGACTCCAGTCTGACCTACCTAGATGATTCATATTAGTGTGCATGTAAAGGCCCTTGGAATAATGGCAATTATAGATTGCCGCTAATAGAGAAATCACTCTAACAACCTCATGCTAACATTGTTACTTTGTAGTCATTATTTACAGCAGGATTGAAGATAAGAATCTCAATATTTGTCTAATGTCCATAAGATTTGATTATTAATACCACCAAAGATTATTCATAACCTAAATGTGTGCAGTCAGTGTATAAAGTGCAGTAATGAGGGAAAAGGGAGCGATTAATTTGTATCTTAATATTCTGTTTTATAATTGCAGTTAATTTAGTGTGAAGTTTTACCACAGACTCCTGTGGCTAAAGATGTAATGCTTATCGGCCCAGCCATTACATTGGGCTAATTTGTCATGTGCATAAATAGTTGCACAAATCAAAGGTTAACTCAAGGATTAGTTGATGGTTTCTGGTAAGTTACATAGTAGGTATACAAGCTATTACTCCAAATTTTTAAATGGCAATTTAATTTTGGGAAAAAACACCACATTTTATATATTTAAGAGACTACAAGTGCTGATAGTGTTTTCTCCCTCTGTTTCTTACCTGGGGGGACAGGTTTCTTTGGTGAACAAAACAAGGATTTCAGAATTCTATGAAGCATGTTGGCCATAAGATGACCGATCATCATCTATTCTTGACCGACCTTCATATTCATATTGCTGCTTCCTCTCGTTTTTAAAATTATTCCATAAATTGTGCTCCTTGTTTTCTTATTAGCAATCCAAATAGGCACCTATACCACTTGACGGCAGATCATAGATTGCTGATAATAGAAAAAGCGCTCTAAGGGTCCATTCACACGGAGTAACACGTAAAATAACGGTCGTAAAAATACAGGCGTATTTTACTATAGAACTCAATGGAAATGTCTTTTTACGGCCGTAAAAATAAGCACAAAATAAGCACAAAAATGCCTCGCGTTACTCCGTGTGAATGGACCCTTAGGCTGAGGCCCCACGTTGCGGAAATGCAGCTTTTTTGTTGCAGATTTTATTGCGTTTTTTTGAGTCAAAGTCAACAATAGCTTCAAATGGAATGGGAAATATAAAAAAAAGTTCTTATACCTCTGCCTTCTGCTCAATCTACTCCTGGCTTTGGCTCAAAAAACCGCAGCAAAATCTGCAAAAAACCCCTTGCTTTTCCACAACGTGGGGCCTTAGCCTAAATTCTCATTCTAACAAAGCTAATGAGACAATATCATGATATGTAAACCCAACTCTATGAAAAACTCACTGAAGAAATAATCATACAATCTATTTCATTTTGTGAATAAATACATTAATAGACACCAATAATATAGGAGAGACATATAGAGCGTAGTTACGATAAAGAAAATCCACAGACTGGTAAGCAACAATGTAAGAAGGATAGAAGAAAGGAGAAATACCTTAAGGCTAAGGCCCCATGGCATGTCCCTCAACAAAAAAGTGCTGCGGGAAAAAACGCTTCAGCAACGCATCACGGTTCATCCCGCAACGCTTTAGACAGAAAGTTTGCAGAGTTTTCTCCACAGACTTTTTGTTACAATTATACCTATGGGGAAACCGTCAGAATTTTTGTGGGTATAATTGACATGCTGCAATTTCCAAAACTGTGCAGCTTTTGGAAATCATGGCATGTCTGGACCACGGTTTTTACCACAAAGTGGACATGGGATTTGCTAGAATCCCATCCACTTTGCCCTTACTATAAAACGTCATGATTTTTCCTGTGGTGTTTTCGCTGTGGGCAAATCATGGCTGTAACATCTCTGCCTGTTCAGGTCACTGTGCCACCCTCTGCTCACATGCGGCAGCACAGGAGGCGTGTGCAGTTTAGTTCCTTGCTTAGAGTTTTTGGTTGCACTGTGTGAACACGGCTCTAGTTCTGTAATTGAATTTGCATCACACCCGTCTTCTGCCCTTGTCTGCCTCAGTCCATGAAGTACTTAAATTTGGTCTTGCCCTGTGATTGACAGCCTGCCTTCCCGCCAGGTCCAGGGTGGGTTCTTCCTCTTGGCTCACATTCACACTGGTGCCTGTTATTGCCTCATGCTTGCTGGCTTTCTCTTGCTGTTAATTTACTTGTATTCTTAATCCTGACCTTGGCTTTCCCTATTGACTATTCTTTTGGACTTCGATTTAGCACTGCATTGCTTGACTGTTCCCGAACCCTGGCTAGCTGACCTCCCTTGTTGCTGTTTGTCTTGTCTGTGTTTTGTGTATCACATATATAGGAAGGGATCGTCTCCAAGTTGCCGCCTATTACATAGGATAGGGCCTGGCCAGAGGAAGGGACAGTGGGGGGCTTCAGCTTAGGGGTCACTGTCTCTTGTGCCCCTTCTTCCAGGGCTCTCCAGCAGCTACTGGGGAATTGTTATCTTAGCAATTTCCCTAACAGTGGCGTTTCTGTTCGATGGGGCCCCAAGCCTAAAAAGGCAAAATCCCAACAAGTAATAAACCCAAGTAGCTACATATAATAAATAGAAGCTAAAAATCACAGAGATGACCATGCCCCGGGACGCGTTTCACATATAGCCCAGGTATTACTCTTTACTTGAATGACATGTGTTTTTTTTTCCATTTATGTATATGGGCTTATATATGTATAATTGTGAATTATTCTATATGACCTGTTTTGTGCAATTATTTACGGGCTTACTGTTCCACATCACACTTCAATGTGCTGTTAATACTTAATGTATATGTATACAGCTTTATATTGTGATGTGTTCCATATATTTTTGTGTCTGTATCCTTATAAGAATCTCCCTTCATCCTTACATTGCTTCTTACCATTCTGTGATTTTTTTTTTACTGTAGCTGCACTCTGCAGGTCTCTCCTATATTTTTGGTGTTTATTTATGTATTGATAAAATGAAATAGATTTTATGATTATTTCTTCAGTGAGTTGGATTTACCGTATTTTTTTCCCCAAAATTTCGGAGGAAAATGAGGGTGCGTCTTATAGTCCGAATGTGGGGGAGCGGATTTACAGCATGGCCGCGCTACTGCCACCGCTGGTTTTCTTCAGCGGCAGGAGCGTGACAATCTGCAGAACCCGGCAGCTAAGACAGTCCCCGGCATCTGCCGGTCTATTACAGCAGATGCCGGGGACGGTCTTAGCTGCCGGGGCCTGCAGATTGCCGCGCTACTGCCACCGCTGGTTTTCTTCAGCGGCAGGAGCGTGACAATCTGCAGGCCCCGGCAGCTAAGACACTCCCCGGCATCTGCCGGTCTAGTACAGCAGATGCCGGGGACGGTCTTAGCTGCCGGGGCCTGCGGATTGCCGCACTACTGCCACCGCTGGTTTTCTTCAGCGGCAGGAGCTGCCATGCTGTAAATCCACTCCTCCTCAGCAGGTCCCGGCAGTTAGTTAGCCCCGGGGCTGGTCCCCACCGGCCCCATACCTTTAGTGTTGCAGGCCGGCTCCTGCACGGCGAGGCCGCAGGAGCCGACCTGTTCCGATGACAGCCGGGAGCCTAATGAAGGCTCCGAGGCTTGTCATAGATATATATTACTATCGCGACTGGTCTATGACACTCCGCGATAGTAATGTATAGAATCTCCCATAGACGGCAATACACTTGTATTGCCGTCTATGGGACTTGCAATCAAATGATTGCAGGTTCAAGCCCCCTAGGCGGGGGGGGGGGGGGGGATAATAAAATAGTAAAAAAAAAAAAAACACTTAAAAAAAAAATAATAAAAAATAAAATAAATAAAAGTTCACCTCCTTTCCCTAGAATACATATAAAAGTATAACATTACTGTGAAACATATACATTAGGTATACCTGTGTCTGAAAATGCCCTGTCTACTAATATTTTTATGTACAGTGAACGTCAAAATCAAAAGTGCTAAACCGCCGGGTTTTTCTCTCTGTTTTGCTTCTGAATTAAATAAAAGGTGATCTAAGCAATAAACATTTCCCAAAATGGTATAACTAAAAAGTACACCTGGCCCCACAAAAAAAAAACACCCTATACATCCCCGTACAGCTGCAGGGTCACCTGTCAATGTGGCCTTGCAGCTGTTCCAAAACTACAACTCCCATACATAAAATATTTTACCATTTTTTGCCTGAAATTTTTTTTCCCTATTTTTCTCCTCTAAAACCTGGGTGCGTCTTATAGTCCGAAAAATACGGTAGGTTTTTTTACTCACTGTAAACTTTTTTGATATCTTTATTATTTTGCTTACATTTTAGTGTAGGTATATCATGATATGTATAAAAAAATCATATTGAGTCTATGTAGCTATATAAATAAAAAAATATATCTGTTGCAATCCATAGCAACAATTTTAGTACGTGTGAACTGGGGCCACTATATTGTGAGGTTTTGTTTGTAAATTCTGAACAATACACATCGGAATATGGGGATTTTTATTAAATAAGGTGAAATGAGATTTGCCTGTCTGTTGTTACCATTGTTATTGCATCCTTTTTGCTTACCATCACTCTCATCTTTTTTTTTTTTTTTTTTTTTTTTTTTAAACTCTCAGGTTTTTTTTTACTTTATCGATGCTACCCTTTCTGCCATTTATGTCTCCACAGCTTACTGTTAGAGATATTACACAACAATGCTTTATTGCCAGTAACATCAGACTTGACATCAAGAAAACCCCATGTAATGAAAGAATCAAAAGTTATTTCCTGTGCTTCACCTTTTCCCTTCAAACAAAATTGAATTTAGCACAACTACTTATTTAATCCTACAGATTTTTTTAGAAATTAACCTAGAACCACCTTCCAATGCCTGAAGCTAGTGCAAGCACTTGTTAATGAAAAAGTGGGATCCCATGGTAAGAGTTTGGACATTTTAGATTTTTTTTAATTCTATAATTCTCTTGAATTGCGATTAAAATGAAATTCTGTTTTTGAACAATGTGTATTTGTTGTGATGCTGTAGAAATTCTTTGATTTCAGTGCCTTATTGTCCTTGTGGACCAGAGGATCCCCCATGTCATATATCCAAACTACTTTTAGTTTCAAAGGTATTTATCGAATAATAGAAAAAATGCAATAATCCAGGCAAAGAAATGAACAACAATAAAAACATCCCATAAGGTAGGATATACATAATACAGTATACAGTTACAATAATGAATCGTAAGTGATAAGTCCCATGAAATAAGAGAGCTAAAAAGGTGTGTAACCAGGAATAAACACAGAGGAAAGAGAAAAGGGATGAACATCAGTGAAATAGTTTTTTTTAACCGGACACAAAGTTGGACATGCAGGACTTTATGTCCCGTTAAAAAAAAACGGTTTTGCCATGGACAAGTACAAAACGCTCACGGGCGCTCACTTTTCAAACCCATTCACTTGAATAGATTTGAAAACTGACTACTGGGTTTCCATCCCCTGTCCAGTTTCTCAGGGCAGAAGATGGAAACCCAGCAGGATTGCTTAAAACGCGCATGGGCGCAGATGTGAACCCGCCCTTATAAGTTAGAGCAAGAGACAATATGATTGTCTCGGGATATTGGACCTATTAACCCAGTCATACCAGACCTCGTCGAAATGTGGGTGGGTATCTGAAATAGTGGAAAAAAGGAAAAAAGATCAAAAATAAGAATCCCTTAGGACCGATTCACATCTGCATTCAGTAATCCATTCAGGGAGTCCGTATGGGGACACCCACGAACGGAATACCGAACGCATTGGCAAGCGGTGAGCTTATGAAAGCACACAGACTCCATAGACTATAATGGGGTCTGCCAATGCGTTCGGTATTCCGTTCGGGGGGGCCCATGCGGACTCCCCGAATGGATTACTGAACGCAGAAGTGAACCAGGCCTTAATCCAATGAAAAGGGTAAAGTTTATAACAAGACACTATAACAACCATGGTATTTCAATAAATGATAGAACCTGTGCAACCAACCTAAAGCCTAAATATTGTCAGGTGAATGGTTATATACTCCCTTTACAGATGCACAAAATGAACTGCAAGACACTCTACTCTCTTTGTTATTTTTAGCTTACATATAGATATATCCGATGCAGTAAAAGTCATCTACACAAACACTTTATTCATCCTGATTCTTTCCTGACTGCCAACAAAGAAAGGGGAAATTATTCAGATCTTATCCGCCGCCAAACATCTGCTTTCTTTCATAAAATCACATCTTTTCATTGTGTCCAAGAAAGACAATTGAGCTTGAAAGTTGTGACTGTCTCTTAGCAACCAAGATGCCTAAACCTCAGCTTTGCTTGGTGATATGGAAAAGGTCAATTAATGTTGCAGTCCTGTCTTCATAAATATGTTACAGCGATACCCACAATTTTTTTTGAACTTTTTTAATACAACGCAGTAAGTTGTGTTGGTCCATATATTGTATTTCTCATATTTTAATAAAAGCATAACTAAGACTACAAGGGATGTCAAATGCAACAGAAAAGTATATCGAGAAGAAAAAGAGCAGCAAAGAAATCATCTGAATGCTGACTATCCTGCTGTGCCGCCCCAGGCTCTTACACATTTCCATTGAGTTATTTTATGATCAGGCCAGTATGTTATTGAAATATTATCTCTTTAGCCTTTCTCATTCTGGTAAGAAATGACAGTCTCAGAACAGTAATAGACACAGGGAACAAAATGTGAAGCTACGAATAAAACCTAGCTTGGTCAGAGAAGAGCGGCATTACCTAGTGGAAGTAACACTCGACTACTTACTGTTTGTAGGATTTCTCTGGCACGTGAACTTAATGACATCTGTGCGTTACCCAGTTACTGAGGAGTTCTGTAATTACCATGTTAATGGCATTAATGGAGGTCCACAGAGAACAAACACTTTATATTAAAACTCCATTAACAACATCTCTAGTTATATATGAGTTAAATAATTTATAATTAAAAATGTTCATTAATTCCACAATCTCAGCTGTTACACTTGGTCTACTGTGGATTTTAACTCAATCTCTTATCAAAGGAAAACAAAGCAGAAAAAAAATATCTCAAGTTCTCCTTTCATATATTATTTCCTTTATCTTCCTTTGCAAACAAAACTGATTACTATGGATAAAGAAATATTTTAGAGCTGTCCCAGAAGATCACCTATTTCCACCCGCTCCTTCTCATCATCCTGTGTTTCCTGTAAGATAACTGGCTGCAGCAAGAGCTTCCCACAATTGCCCTATCATCCCTCTTGGATGGGCTTTATACCCTCAATCTGCTGACAGGAAAAAATGGAAGAGATCAGGAGGAAATTATCATCTGTCATTTCTACAAGACTACTTGTTCTAAATTCTGAGGAACTATAGAAAATTGTGCAGAATGAATACAGAGAAGAATACCAATCCCATACCCATACCAATCCTTTCTAGGTTTAGTATACCCATAATCCTACTAGTACGTCTAGCAGTTTTCTATTTATTTATTAATTCATAGAGGAATGGAAGTTTATTCCCAAAACTTCCTGAAAGTGTGTTCACATGTTGGAAAATGAAGAGGAATTAGGAGAAGACATACTCATAGGGATACAGATGTAGTCCTAATAGGTGAAGTTAGGGTCCCACCCCATCTCAGTAGGTAAAAGATGAACTTCACACTTTGTAGTGTTCAACCAATCATCATACGTTTTATTGGTAAAGTTTGAGTGAACGTTTTTGGTCCAAAAAGACCTTCATCAGACTCTGTAGTATTGATTAACTAGAATCACACTGGAAGCTTGTATCAAAATAGAGGTGCAAAGGGCAGATTGCATTTCATTTCACGCTGCAACCCCCTTTCTTCTCTTTTACTCCAACAATCGGATTTCCTGCGGGCCTGGTTCGGCTACAGTTGAGGTGTTTTGGATCACCTCTATTTTGATACAAGCTTCCAGTGTGATTCTAGTTAATCAATACTACAGAGTCTGATGAAGGTCTTTTTGGACCGAAAAAGTTCACTCAAACTTTACCAATAAAACGTATGGTGATTGGTTCAACAGTACAAAGTGTGAAGTTCATCTTTTACCTATGGGAAGACATATGTTCCTCTTCATTTTCCACCCCCAGGCTCTCCATGGCAGAAGCATTGTCATTTCATCACAGCTTTCTTGTGTCGCAGATTCTATGGCTTAAACAGCTGCTAGATCCATGAGTAGGGTACTTTCAGAATCCTGATACAATTTCTTTCTCCCACTGAAAACAATGGGAGGCCGAATCAGGGCGGGATCTTTTGAGGCAGAATCCTCCCCAAAATCAGCAGTAAATTCAGCCATGTAAATATAACCTTAGTAGGCAATTGAATCGACATACATGGGCATACATCACTAGTGTGAACCTAATGTTAGAATGGGAGAGTAGGAGAAGAATGGAAACATATCTTCTTAAGCGTACGGTGGATGTGGCTTATTTAGAAAATAACATTCTGTCTTTGTAACTTAACTTTTATCACATAGATGCAGACCAAATGACTACTGGGGGTCCTGGTAGAAAGAAGGCCAGTCCTTTGGGAGTTGGTCTCCTCTTCTTTACCACTTGGTGTTGAGAAGCAGTGAAGGATTCTTATCAACAAAATATGTATTGTTAGTAATAAGGGAGGTAAGAATTAAATCTTATGTGGCAAAACAATGGGAACAAAGTTTGATCTGTGCTATGGGAAATGTCAAAATTACTAAAGAATGTTAGGAACTTTTATAGACTTGAATTAAGGTTTTAATAAAGACAAGAAAATCAGTTTGTATAAAGTATTAAAATAACCACTGTCAATAGAAATGTTAATGTATGGTTGTTGCCATGCTTTCTTGGATAACAGTGATACAACTACGTTCACCAACTACGGTATGTAATAATTCCTTATTAAAGTGTAGATTCATAGAATCTGCATCTTTACATATTTATTACAAATTATACCATTTATAGCAGCAGTTCAAAATTAATTTTTGGTACTTGACATCTATGATATATAAACATATATTGATCCACAAAGCACTGTGGCAGCAAGAACCTTATAGATGGGCCTTTCTTACTTTTGGAGGAGTTCCTGATTTAAAGCGGACCTTTCATGTCCTCATGAAAGTGTAGTTTTATATACCGCTAGAATGGTGACTTCAGTGCACTGTTGGCTTTCCTGGCATGTGCCCCAATGGTGGAGCTATTGGTGCCATTAGTTTTAGCACTGCTATCTCCCCACTGTCAGAAGGATGTTCCTCATAGCTCATAGGTCATTGCTGGGCTGTGAGGAAGACCCCCCATCCCCCATGACAGTGCTCATCCATAGACCTGCTGGATCTCTTCAATAAGAACTGGTACCCCTCTACTCCCTTCCTCAGTGTGTAGTCCTGAAGATTTAGCACAGAAATAATATTGTAAAGATGAGTGATTATTCCTCACATCTAGCATTATTAAGTAATATGCATTTGTATTCAGTAGCCATTTTAATCTTTAGCAAAGTTGGCGCAATAAGTTTTAGTTATTCATAGCAGAATGCGTGCTGGAATGTCTGCCAATAAGTCAGTCCATTTGGCGTGGGAGTTTTCTATGCAGATTTTTGATAGTTTGTCATATAAATGAACTGTTCACGCCTCGTTTCTCGGAGTTTGCAGCGTTTGTGATCATTGTATCATTTACACAGCACAAATAGAGCAGCGGAGCAGATGTTGCATTCTTCCTTTGAAACGATTTACAGTGAATCATCTTAGCCTCTCTGTAAAATTTTTACTTAATGGAGTCCTGGCATTTCTGATGAGCTGGGTGCTTAATTTTATAGAATAACCTATTGAACAAGCTGTTCTTGGACATTCCCATCTCAACTAAATGTTAAAAGTATTAAAATTCACATTAGCGTACGAAGAAATTTTGCATGGGTAATCCTTTAATACAGTGTTTTATGGGTCTATTAGCTGCACAGCAGCTGGTGACATGATGAATTTAATCCATTAAAATATTCAGTAAGAGGTTTAAAAGTCATCTTTTTCAAACATAATCATGCTGCAGGGGAAGTGAACTTCTTATAGGGCAAGAAACAAGGTGGCGGCTTCACACTGTCAGGTGGAAAAAGTGCTACTTGGAATATATACAGACCAGATAGCAGCTTAAGAAACTAATGAAACTTTACCACTACCTATTTTTTTAGTAAATGTTTTAGCCTGTAAAATATTCATTTGAAATGTGGTGTTTTAATACTAGTAATGGTTATAGAGATTGAACAGCATATCAAAATGAAATTCAATAGGGCTATATATGGAAGCATTACATAACAATAGGTTACTCACCTTTCCCTAATCCCCCCTGCTCTGGTCCAGACGTTTCTCAGGACTCCACTGCATTGCAGTGCCTGTGCACCAATACACACAAGGAATACTTCTCTCAATCAGTGGCAGAGGTGAGCGACTGCTCCAGACTGAAGTGAGCATCTCTAAGCATGCGTATGACAGTTTGGACTGGAGGATAGGGGCATTAGGGAAGAGGTGAGTATTTTCTTTGCTATTGCCCCAATATGTATTGTACCTGTTGAATTTCATTGTGATGTGATGGAAAACCCATTTGTGCACTAAGCTAAAGCTTGTGTCATTCTTAGAAGCTAATGTGTCCAAAGCTAGTCACGAGCAGTGGGAAGCTATTAATCTTTTCTTGTGGAGGAGAAGCATGGCATAACTGATGAACAAAGTGTTTAAGCTTTTTTATTTTAATAGAAAAATAGTAACATCAACATCCATGGGCGGAACGGGGGAAAGGCACAATAAGTGCTGATTAGGGAGCTAATGAAAATAGAACACAATTTCAGGGGGGCGAGGCAACTACATTATGTGTATGGAGGCTTTCTGACTCTCCTTGAACATTTAGCCGACAACTGTTGAAGGTATATAGACTTCATAACATAATTAGGGGATATATATAAGAGAAGGAACCAGGAGAGGAACTACAGGAATATGTCGGTGAGAAAGTAATAGCCATTTAGGAGGTGGTAGCCCCCTAATGAAAGGAAATGCTTATACTTTATCTAATGTAGTTATTGTCTGGTTTTAGGGTGGCTGCTTATCATTTTGTTAAATGCAGTATAATGTATTATATTCCAAAAAATGATAATTCATTCTACTAACAAGCTGAAAACTCTCTAAACGCTCTAAACTTCATGTTTCTCCAAAATGTCATTCCATAGTGTTCCTCATAACTCTTGCAAGATTTACTTATATTGATAGGTCTATGTGCAACTTTGGCTTCTAAGAGTTCTTTCATGCTAAAATAGAAATTATTACCTTATTTTCAAGTTGAACAGAGTGATACTCATAACTCTATTTTGCAGAAGCCCTACCTCTATTATTTTGGGTCATTTTAAATGATGAATGCATAGCTATGTTCAAGTTGAATGAAATACAACTATATTTTATATTGTGGATGGATTGGAACTTGTGCAACAGATATGGATGTTCTGTAACAGATTTCTGTAACAAATATGTTATGTTTGAACATCACCTTAAAATAAAAGCACAGCTAAGATGGTAATTACTTCTCCAAAGTTCCAACACTGGGTGAAACTTATAGGAACAGCAGAGTTGTGCTTCTTTATGCTATTCTCATAAGTCCCATAGAGGTGAAAGGGAGCTACAGAAACATAGCCTCACGGGTGCGGAAACAGCGTAGCTGAATGTGCTAAACTGTTTCATTAACTTCCTAGCTTCTTTGGGAGTTACAGCATAGAGCAGCACTGCTTTGTGGTACCCATAGTTGCTGCCATAGGGTTTGGGACAGGGAGCAGGAATTCCCAGCTTGGTGTTATGTCAATTTTTTGTGGCCCACTAGATTCCTAAATAAGTATGACCAGGTTGAACCTTAAGGCCAAGTTATGAAAAAAAAAAAAAATCCCTATATACTGTAGTGCTTAGGACACATTGGGACATATTTATCAAATGAAGTATGCTTTTCTATGTTTTTGTGTCAAAATCTATGGCGCACATCAAATATGACATAATTATGCTTAAAGTGCACCAGAATGGAAATGTACGACTGGCTAGATACTTTTCAAATTTTTGCACCATAGGTGCTGCAGATTTTCTGGTGAAAACAAGACCAAGCAGAAAATGATTTAAAGGAATATTTATTTATCATTGAAAATATGAATGTACTATGCTAGGAATGAATTAATTATATTCTAAATTTTGAGACTGGTACTATGATTATATTATGCTCATGTTATATCCATATCTATCTATCTATCTATCTATCTATCTATCTATCTATCTATCTATCTATCTATTATCTATTACTATATATACTATATGTATATACTTATTATGTCAGATACCATACTATAGAAATGTCCTAGAGGGATTATAAATATGTTATACAGTATAGTGCCCCTATTACTAACTCCAAACACAGTGTAATGTCTGCTTGTTCCCTCAAACATTAAAATGTACACAGTACACCTTCTACCCCCAGTAGCAAACATGCGTTTAAAGCAGGTCCCATTGCTTTCTATGAGAGCCGGCATACACGGACTCCCCATAGAAATGAATGGGAAAAAACAGCCCTCTCATTTCTATGGGGAGCGCACGTATGCCGGCTCCCATAGAAAGCAATGGGACCTGATTTAAACGCTGCTGATTCAGAACGTTTACACGTTCCAAATCAGACAGAGTATCCTCCATGTGAAGGGGCCCTAACTGCAATCCTCCATTTATTAAGTATTGTCTTTAAATATTCCTAACAGTATTACATTTCTGCTGTAGAACCTGCTGTTTCAGAGATTGCGTGAAACTTAAGAAGGTTCATATGACAGAATTATAAGTATGCCTAAAACTACAAACAGGATTCAAAGTTTTAGGCCCATTGCACATGACCATGTGTCCGCCACTGGCTGTGATCAAACAGCACGGCTGATGTATGGGCGGCACATGGATGGAATAAATGGGAGCCGCAGAAGAACGGCTGCAAAAGCGGGAAAGAAATGGACCTGTTCTGAGTTTTACAGCCTGGACTGTCAGGCCACACACTGATCCGTGTAATACACAGTCGTGTGCAAGGGGTCTTCGCATCTAAGTCCTATATTTAATGTGTAACTTAGGAGTTTATAAATTAAATGTATTCACAGAGATTCATTCACCCAAAGAAGACAAAAATAAGTTATTTTGGTCTTTGTGAGGCTAATATGAATTGGCATATCTTTTTTCTGTGTAGTAAACTCCACTTTCCTATACCACATATAGAGGGTGACTGCAAAAAGTATACTGTACAGTCTATGTATCTTGCCAATATGGTGGCATATTACAAGGCCCTTCAGAGGATACAGAGACACATCAGTGGATCAGAAACCTCTGACAGCAGACTCAAATGCTGTGTATACAGAGACAAAAGTTTTCTTTACTGAAAACTATAAAATAACTGGAACAAGATGATATCTGTATCTACCATCATTTATAGAAATATTTCTCCAGTCTGGTTGCTAAGTGGAGTCTGGAAAACATTTTTGTTACCTTTCAATTGAAATTGGAACAACCTATTTGGGGTTTATCATCTTCTGCCAGATTAACTAGAGATATTTTAGTATCCTGTTATTTTGTAACCCTTAAGATATATTAAAACTCTCCATCCATGTTTGTATTTGATGGACATTTTTGTTTTTTTGTCTAATTTTCTAACTTTATAATATTCATATATTAAATTGACATGGTCCCTTTTTCAGAAAAGCTACAGTTTCATAAGAGCCCTGGTGCTCCTTTTTGAGACATAAACCAACAAAAATAGACACAATCTGCAAATGTGATTTCCTAACCTCACCAAGAAGGTTATTGTAGAAACAGCTAGTCAAAGTATAACTGTCTACATAAAGGCTAGTGGTCCCAGGAATTGTATAGGGATACATGTCTTCTTAAGCCAACCACATATAAAACTAAATATGATTTAATTACAGAAGACAAATTTTGCATAGTTGATGCTTAAGTGGTACATAGGCTAAGCTAGAAGGTGACGGTATATACTGGCCAATAAGGGCCAGTCATTTGACTCCATGTAACTATATGAATTATATGTGTGTTCTGTTGTGGGCCCATACTACTGTGCCACCACATGTGAATCAGATTTTAAGCCAGTTCTCCTCTAGAAGAATGGTGGAATGGCGGCTACATATTTACAATGCAGAATTGCAGGGAATCTGTGTGTCACCATAAAAGACGCATGTGTATGGCACAGACAGTGATATACATGAGGCCTACAGTCAAGTAGTGCTCTATAGCTCCATATCCATGTGTCTTAAATAGTGTGTGACCATACAGGATGCATAAGTACGGCACAGACAGTCATATACATGAGGCTTACAGTCAAGTAGCTCTCTATAGCTGTATTTCCATGTGTCTTAAATAGTGTGTGACCATACAGGACGCATGTGTATGGCACTGACAGCCATATACATGAGGCCTAAAGTCAAGTAGCGCTCCATAGCTCCATATCCATGTGTCTTAAATTTTGAGTTACCACACAGGATGCATGCGTACGGCACTGACAACCATATACTTGAGGCCTACAGTCAAGTAGCGCTCCATAGCCATGTGTCTTAAATTGTGAGTTACCATACAGGACGCAAGCGTACAGCACTGACAACCATATACTTGAGGCCTACAGTCAAGTAGCGCTTAATAGCTCCATATCCATGTGTCTTAAATTATGCTGATTAGAACCAACAAGGGTCAGGCTGAAATGAACAGACCATTAGTGTCTATGACAGAACAAATGTGAAACAACTAAGCTCCAAATTAAACTTGGAAAAGTTATTGGAGCTTAACTCTAAACCTGTTTTGTAATTTTGTGGTTTAACCGTTTCAGACAAATTGTTGCCAGATGAGCATTTTCCATGGCATCGTTCATCAGTGCCGGAGAAAGGACACTTACATATATTGCACTGAAGTGGGAAATCACTGCGCTGTTATGATAGCCCAAAGGCAAATGACAAGGGAGAATCTTTGAAGCATAACATGTGTAACTAGGGAATATGAACGCTTCCACCTGGATATGTGTAAAGTAATCATCAGAAGCCCTCTTTGTGATTACATCTACGCTCTGATACTCACCGGATTCGCTTACGAGAACTATACTCTTGACACTGTTGTATTGCTATTAAATATTATTATCCTCAGTCTGAATTGTTTGTCATATACACATTACATGCCATGTGAACGTAGGAGATTATTGTTACTTTAGAGGCGTGTAGATACATATCTAGGATTTTTTCTACTTTTAACCCTTTCTGTTGCATTACCTTCATTTGCTGTGATCACTAAATTGGATCTATGTGTATCCTGGGTGTGGACAATTGCGCTCTCCCATACATGTCTGGGTAAATGTAACAGTTTGTAAGGGACAACCATTGTAAATGCTCTGAGCTCTGTCAAGGGCATTTTATCCCTTAATGAGCAGCGAGGATAAGGCATTGTTCAAGTGCAAAGGTTCAGCCTGAAACCAGCCACAAATCACATTTCACATTTCATTTATCAGGACCAGAGATGACAGGATATCATCTGATCCCCAGGGAGCCATATTCATTAAAAAGAAATCTTAAGTAATTACAACAATTAATTGACTTGAAACAGATTCGGATAGGGAAGGTTTACATAATTCATTTGCCAGGCAAAACAAGCTTGAAAATATATTTTCCCTTACTCTCTGTGAATATGTTTAATTACAGTCACACTCTACACTATCACCCAGACAGCATGCAGATGCATTGTAAACAGGGACACCGAGAGCCTCAACTCTAGGGGCAGATGAGGACTGCTGGAATATCATCCCAACCTCAATTGGAATATTTATAAATATATTGTCATTTTGCTTAATCCAACACTTGATAATCTGGAAATTTTGATTGCTGACTGCTTGACTGTCTTGAATTTTGATGAAACAAGGGTGCAAAAAACTAAGCAGTATGCTAGGAAATAAGGCATTATATGTTACAATTATATCTAAATTTATCATTTATTAGACATGAATTTCTTTATTATATGCTTATAATAAATTTCTAATAACTGTAGAGTGATAAAGGAATGTTCAGCTCATGATATCTTCTGATGTGTCATTCAGACTGGTTAGATGATACTATTGGTCCATGAACTAGAACCCTTACTGATCACAAAAATAAGGGGCTGTAGTCAGTGGTGCACATGGAATAAAGAGTACCACAGCAAAAAACAGTGTTTTTCCAATCAGAAGGACCTGCTGATGGATTCCATCTTTCGGCCCATTTAAGGATACTTAGTTAAATTCTTCACCCCCTTTGTTTACAAAGTCTTCAGTAAGTTGAGGATTTTAGTTCAAAAAAATCAAGGGATATGAGACAAATCAGGACTGAGCTCCCTTTTTCCAAGTGCCCCATGTCTGGCTCTTGGCTGCAGCAGTAAACCAATGCACAGGCTCCTTACAGTAATGTATAGAGTGTAATGGATGCCAATTACATTGTTATAGAATACAGATATATATTCCAGTTAAGACAAAAAAGGAGTGTTCTTGGGAAAGTAGTGCAACCTTATCATTCTTGTAACCATGGGGTCTAAGCTGACAGGCCCCAACCAATACAATTCTTGTGCAAAGCGAAATGCAACATAAGATGACACCATAAAGAAACATGTTATATAAAGAAGAAAGATTATCCAATTCATCGGAAAAATGGTGGTCACTGAGACGTGTTATAATTGGGATTCTTAATAAAGATTATTTGTTAGCACATGCATGCATAGCATTTTCTTGACAGTTACTTTGTAGCGTCTTCATACAACTAATAGAATTGTCTCTTAATGACATGCTAAACTATAGCTGAAGATTCACAAGTCATTTAAATACCATATGATCTCAATATAACACAAAATGACATGCCTTTGATTTATAAAAAAAAAAAATTGTGACATCTACTAATGTGGACAATCTAGTGCTCATTCACTGTATAGATGATTAATGAACAAATTAAAGAAATACAACAGCATATAATAATGCTAATATATAGTACTGTATTTTTCGGACTATAAGACGCACTTTTTCCCCCCAAATTTGTGGGGAAAAGAAGGGTGCGTCTTATAGTCCGAATGTGGCCGCCCGGCATCCGCTGTAATAGGAAGGCGGATGCCGGCGATGGATAGACGCCGGCACAGGTGCCGGGGCCTGAGACATCGCTGCCCTGCATGAAGCCAGCAGCGGGAGGAGCGATGCTGCTATTCCGCTCCTCCGTCCCCCAGCCGGGAATATCAACATGGAGCGCAGCAATGTCTCAGGCCCCGGCACCTGTGCTGGCGTCTATCTCTCACCGGCATCCGCCTCTCTAGTACAGCGGATGCCGGGTCTGTATTGGCGGCCCCTTCTCCCCTGGGGCTGGTCCCCACCGGCCCCATACCTGTAAAGTTGCAGGCCGGCTCCTGTGCGGCGATATCGCAGGAGCCGACCTGTTCGGGTGACAGCCGGGAGCCTAATGAATGACGGGAGCCTAACAGCCGGGAGCCTAATGACCAGCCGTAATAATAATATACAGAATGTCCCATAGACGGCAATACAGTTGTATTGCCGTCTATGGGACTTGCAATCAAATGACTGCAGGTTCAAGCCCCCGGGGGGGAATAAAATAGTTTAAAAAAAAAAAAAAAAAGCTTTAAAAATATATAATAAAAAAATGAAATAAATAAAAGTTCTAAATCTCCTCCTTTCCCTAGAATATATATAACAGTAGAAAATCATATGTCAAACACATACACATTAGGTATCCCTGTGTCCGAAAATGCCCGGTCTACTAATAGTTTTCCTGTACGGTGAACGTCAATATCACAGTTGCTAAACCGCCGGGTTTTTTTTCAATAAAAGGTGATCTAAGCAATAGACATTCCCCAAAATGGTATAACTAAAAAGCACATCTGGCCCCGCAAAAAAAAAAACAAAAAAACACTCTATGCGTCCCCGTACAGCTGCAGGATCACCTGTCAATGTGGCCTTGCAGCTGTTGCAAAACTCCCATATATTAAATATTTTACCATTTTTTGATTCAAAATTTTTTTTCCCTATTTTCCTTCTCTAAAACCTTATAGTCGTCTTATAGTCCAGTGCGTCTTATAGTCCGAAAAATACGGTAAATGCTGGGCCAGCATAGCTTAGCCATTCAAAATGTATGATGGTACAAAAATTATTCTAGAATATATTCTAAATTATATACCATAAATAATACAGTTTTGACCAAGATAAATGTTTTTGAAACTGATGTCTTCAAAGCTGTATGGCAATGGTGATGAGTACAATGTATGGTGCCTACAGTGAAACATGGTGGCAAGGTCCTTATGTGGGACCACATGACTGCTGCCGGTGTCAGGGAGCTGCATTTATAGATGGCATCATGAATTCACAAATGTACAGTTATAGAGAATATTCCACTATCACTCTGTGCTCTTGGAAATATAAAAAACAATAAACTTGAAAGTCTTCAGTAGATGATACCTTTTTTAATGGCTAACTCATAATGATGACAGATTATAAGGTTTCGAAGCTCTTGGCTTCTTCTTCAGATATAACTAAAAACAATTTCTGAAGGCTGCATATTTATGTACACATAGGGATAGAATTTTAGGAGGGAGGCGGGAAGAGGGGAAGAGGCGTATTGGTATGTACAAGTAAACAAATCCACAGTTCCCAGGTTCTGTGCTCTTGGTTGTCGAGCACTCCACATGACAATGATCCAAAACACATGTTAGACCTTTGTTGAATTTCTGAAGAACAGAGTGAAAGTATGGCTCTTGTTCTGAACCCAATAAAACACCTATGGCGAATTCTGAAGAGACCAGTTGAGTATTACTCTTTTTCCAGAATCCTGGCTCTAAAAGAGGTCGTTCTTGAAGAATGTAAAAAGAGGGATGTTTCAATATGTCACCAAATTGTTAACGACATGCCTAGAAGTCTTGGTAATATCATTAAGAGTAATGGAAGTCATACAAAATACTAGATGTAGTAGTTTTTGATCAACAGGTCTAATAGATTTAGGGGTTCCACTGCTCCCTCTATTCACTAGATAGCACTCATTCAGCACTATGTAAAGGGGAAGATAGAAGATGTAATAAACTGCTTCTATCTCCTCCCCAATGTCTATGGCTGTCTTCTACAGCAAGAAACCCCCAATACTCCTGCTATTTTTGGCAGGTATCAGGATAAAGGAGCTTCCTAAGACTTAAACATTGATGCCCTATACTTACTGATTTACATAATTCTTAAATAGCAAGGAATTAAAAGTCAACGTTAGCTGTATTAGAAAGTAGCAGAACCCTTCATTGTTCCTGTTCTCCTCTTTGCAGTTAGCACAACAGCAATGTACTGTAGCATGGAGGTGAACTTCTAACTCCTGACAGTCTACCAGGGAGGGATGCATATTGTAAGAAACCCTTTATTTTCAATGACTGTCAGAAATAACATCCTTATTATGCAGTCTGTCTCACATTACTTTGGTGTAAAAGGATACATTATGTGAACCACTGATGAGAAAATCATTACCGTACATATACATATATTAGTGATAATGGTTCTTATTTCATTCTCCATTAATGTGTTTTTTGTGACTTCAAAATTGCTGATCTACACAGCACAGCCACTACACAATCTGCCCTCCAAAAGCCAAATAGCACTCTTCTCATTCTCAGCCCCATCATGTACCCATACAGCAGTTTAGGACTACATATCAGGGATTGCCGTGTTGAGGAGAAATTATGTAACAAACTATGGTGTGTTCTTTCTTTTTTAATCTCTTTTAAAATGAAAAATTTGGAGCTAAATGGACGGTTTATTGGAAAAAAGCAATTTTTCATTTTTACATCCCAATACTAATAAAATCTGAGAAACAGCTGTGAGATCAAAATGCTCTCCATACCCCTTGATTCATTCCTTGAGGGGTGTACTTTCTAAAATGGGGTCACTTTTGGGGATTTCCATTGTACTGGTATTTTAGGGGCTCTGCAAATGTGACATGGCATCTGAAAACTATTCCAGCAAAATCTTCAGCAGTTTACGACCACATATAGGGTTTTCCCATGTTCAGGAGAAATTGTGTAACAAACTTTGAGTAGCTTTTTCTCCTTTATCCTCTTGTGAAAATGAAAAATTTGGGGCTAAATTGAAAAAAAACTACTTTTTGCATTTACAAATCCCAATGTTATTATACTCTGTGAAACGGCCGTGGGATCAAAATGCTCACTATTCCCATTGATAAATTCCCTGAGGGTGTAGTGTTCAAAAAGGGGTCACGTTTGGACAGTTTCCTTTGTATTGGTACTCTAGGGGCCCTGCAAATAAGACATCGCACCTGAAAACTATTCTAGGAAAATCTGCTTTTCAAACACCCAGTGTCGCTCCTTCCCTTCCATGTGCTATATTGTACCCAAACATCAGTTTACACCCACATGTGGGGTATTTCTGAACTTGGGAAAGATTGTGTAACAAATTGTGAGATGCATTTTCTCCTTGTAAAGATAATAATTTTAGGGATAAATAAATGTATTATTGAAAAAAAAATGAGATGTCTAAATTTTACCTCCATATTGTTTTAATTCCTGTGAAAAAGGGTTAACAAACTTCCCACATGCAGTTTTGAATTATTTGAGAGCTGTAGTTTTGAAAATTGGGTGATTTATCCCCCATAAATTTCTATTCTAATTTATAGGCCTTTATAATCCCTTTCAGAACTGATGAGTTCCCTAAAAAATTAGTTTGGGATTGTTTTTTTTTTAGTTTGGAAAATCACTGTTGCATTTGTAGGTTTTCTAACATCAAAAATAAATTAAATACTAATTAAAAGATGATGCAAATATAAAGCAGAGATATGGTAGATATTATTTATCAGGTTATTTGGGTGGTATGACTAGCTGCCTGAAAAACAGAGCATTTCATTTTCAAAGTTATTGCCAAATAAAGTGAGACATGTCAGTTTTGAAAATGAGGTTTGGTCCTTAAGATACTTTTAGGCTGTGCCCCCAAGAGGTTAAATCAAAAGATGGGGGTGTTTTTAACATTTTATTATTTATTTTTTTATACTTTATTTTTAACTTTTTAAAGAGTTCCTGTGCCCTTGGCATGTAAGAGCTGTACTACCCTGTTTCCCCGAAAATAAGACACCCCCCCTTCACCTTCTGGATCACATACAACCGGCAGTCATGCCGGCACTCCGCTAATTGTTCCCCGCTTTGTTTGCCGATTGTTCCCCGCTCCAGCCGCTGCATAAAACATCCCCCGAAAATGAGAAAGGTCATATATTTCGTTAGCTAATTAATTATAAGAACATGTCTTATTTTTGGGGAAACAGGGTATTACAGAACAGAGCTTTAACTATATGCTTAGCATGACTTAATAGTATGGCACGAAGCCAGAAAAAGGTTTAAAGAGGACCTTTCATCAGTTGGGGCAAATGTGGTTTTATACACCACTAGAAAGCCGACAGTGTGCTGAATCAGCTTTCACGATCTGTGCCCCAGATGAAGAGCTATCGGTACCGATACTGTAGCTCTTCACTGTCAGAAGGGCGTTTCTGACAGTCAGTCATGAACGCCCTTCCTCAAAGTAGCGCCTATAATGCTGTACTGTGAGAGTGGTGAGGAATGCCTCCTTCCTCTCCTGATAGTGCTCGACCATAGACGATTTTTGGGGGAGGCGTTCCTCACTGGTTCATGAAAGCTGATGTCATCTTTCTAGCGGTATATAAAACCGCAGGTGCCCCAAGTAGTGAAAGGTCCTCTTTAAGTAAGATGTTAAGCTGCTAGACGCCCTATGAACCTTTGTTTTGGAGGTAAACAACTAAAGACTTCCCTTATTTACTCTACTTTATTGCCGTATAGTCCTTTGGCCACAATCTTAAAAAAAAAGTATGCTGTTTGGTATAGATATTTTTATATGGTTGCCCCCTGGAAATGCAAGTACAATTTTGTTATACACTGAAAAAACGACGTATGCCACCCTGATACAAAATTATCTGTAGGTGTAATGGGGCCCTGTGGATATATTTTATGTATAAGCTGGGTTCTTTGCTAGTGGACATGTTAGACATCTGGCTCTTGTGTAGTACAGCCAAACATTTTTAATGCATGTATGGTATCTGGTAATCTGGGATGCAAAAGTGTAAATGTATAACTAACCTGTCATGCATACAGTTAATATACAGCATATACTGAACAACAATGTGCTATAATAAAGAAATAAGAAGGATTAGGAAACCACATCTGTCCAAGTGCTTTGTCCTGTATTGCATCTCAGTTCCATCGAAATAATCAAGACAAAGATGCAATACCATGTTCAGCCTATGAACAGGTGTGGTGCTGTTTTTGGAAAAAAGAACCACATTCTTGTAATACCGGAGAAACCCTATATAGTTTCTTGATAAATCACAAGCAAACCATTACAAGATGACTTCATGCTATAAAATATCATTTCAATTGTCTTATAACATAAATGATCAATTATGTACATGCGTTCAGTAATTCAGTTACAAACATGTAAATCATAAATTTGCTTTGTAAACTAACTGTAACTGAAAATCTGAAGAAGTATTTTGTGCGACTGACATTTTAGGTTGTTCTTGATTTTTCTGTATTATTTTCCTGACTAATCCAAATGTGCAATGTTAAAGATACGGAATTTAAGACAGGATCAAATATAAGGTCATTTTCACATTAGGTTTAGCAGATATCCGGTAATGGAATACGTTTGCAAACATTTGACCAATACAATAAGGTAGAGATAAAAAACACAAATAAGTGAATGGCAAATGTTGGCACGTTCCACACATTGACCTCAGTTATAAATAAGATAATGTTGCATATATAATCTTTTGAATTAAACATAATAGCATAATATAATATAGCTATGCGATTCACTTCAATAAAAATATTAATGAAATATTTCCTAGAATATATTTTTACATCTGTTAGCCCATAGACAACAATAGCATATTACAGAATTACATTCCTTAAGTTATACAGAGGGACAAAATAAAGGGCCCAAAAACGTAAGGTTTATTTTTTTGCAAAGATTTTCAAGCAGTTCGTAATATAAAATATCAGAAATATTCATAACCATTAAAATAAATGTAGAGCTCATTGTAATAACCATAAAGTGCCTAGGCCTTAAATAGAAATGTCTCTTTAAAAAAACAAATCTAAATCAGTTAATATTATTTATAGAACTGCTTTACAATAAAGTGCGGACACATTGGCATTGTTATACTGATATTTTAAGGATGTCTGTAACGCATATGAGCATTAAATAAAACAAAATGATTGTATTATAGTCGATTCCATACATAGGCAATGCATTATGTGATCAATCAAATCAGGGAAACTGGTTTCATGTAATAACCCGCGTCAACATCCATTGAGCATTGTATCTATGTGCAGATTTTTCCTCCTTCATTGATTCAGATCTGATTTAATGCAAAACAAGTCATAGTATTACCATATTCAGCTCACATTTACACATTGCTATATCATATTGTACAGAAGTGGCTTCTAAGCTACAATGAAACTAAATTACATAGTGATTCATGGTGGATATCACCAATTTTTCTACTTAATATACCAGAAGGGAGGAAATCTAGAGGGGATCTAGCACCAAAGGAATGGCTATCCTTCCATTTGCATATTCTCAATAATGTTGTAGCGATGTTTGCTAATGTATCATTCATTAACCATCAAGCACTATCAAAAACATCATCTATTTCGCAAAGTGGACATTATTGTGACATTAAATCATTCCACAATATACCTGAACTGCTCCACATGATGGGCCTGGCTTGACTGCACTGAGATGCCTTCAGGGGAATCTCTTCAGCAGTAATGAGATACGAGGTCTGTCTGTGATGAATATGATATTACTCGTGTCAGTGGCTGCGGACGGCACTTACAATACTAACTCCTAGAGTTATTCCATTTTTTTTTCCACATTTCAAAGGAACTCAGGCAAAGCATTATTAACCCAGCAAATGAAGCCCTAAAGATCACACAGTGTGTCCATTAGTAGACAAAAATGTGACTAATCCAATTTCTCTAAGTATGAGCGATTCTAATGTTTTCTTCTTTGGAAACATCTGGAGCTCTCCATCCCTGTGTTACAGATGAATTGGAGATTTGCTTCCCCTTCCCCATCTTTCAGACAGCAATAATTGCAGTATTTTTCCTATGCGCCTTTATTCCTCTCTCTTACCTCCCGACCTCTTGAGAGGTGATTAAAATAATGTCCCTGACTGGCAGGAGCTATGGGGCTGGATACTACACAAGCTTTAATCATCTAATATTTATAAGAAAACCTGCTCCTGATAATGTGGGTCAGGATGCTAATGTATAAAATATACAGAAGATATGTTAAAAGCTTGCAGGCTTAGACCTGGCACTGTAATGATCGCTGTCACCATCGCCCAGCTACAATAAGCATACGGATGGCTTTAATTGTGTGATTGCTGCGTGGTCAGGTGTTTGTTTATGAAAACAATATTTCACATGCAAATTGTATTCAGCAGGGTATGCATTTCCAATAGCGTGAAATATTCAAAGCCCAATGTGTTATCAAGGAATATATCATATGCAGGGTTATAGCACGACTCAAATAGAAATTAATGCTGAAAGAAAAGAAAACGACAGATGGTTATTATCTGTATCCACACAAACAGGTGAAAAATACTAAAAATATTTTTAAAGTAGATGAACATAATGACATTGATTCCCATTATACATTTAGAATGTTGTTTTGGCTGAACAGATTTTTTGGCTGATTAGCATTGACACTTTGTATTGTCGGTAATGAGTAACATTTGGTAAGAAAAACGCCAGTTGTAACATTATTAATAATTAAGTACCGCGCTCTATACTGACTGGAGGGCTACCACACCATGGTTCTTCACTTGGACATAGATAATACAAGACTACACCTGCTCTACATAGACAAAAACTCTGCTCTGATTATCATGTGCGTAAGCCTAGCTCCTAACACAAACTAACGTGCTTGGTTGCTACTATAATACTACTATAATGCTACAGGAATCCAAGCGTGGTGATGTCCCAATAGGCGTATAGTGAGTCTTTGCTCTATACTCCTATGTGACTTACACTCACCGGCCACTTTATTAGGTACACCTGTCCAACTGCTCGTTAACACTTAATTTCTAATCAGCCAATCACATGGCGGCAACTCAGTGCATTTAGGCATGTAGACATGGTCAAGACAATCTCCTGCAGTTCAAACCGAGCATCAGTATGGGGAAGAAAGGTGATTTGAGTGCCTTTGAACGTGGCATGGTTGTTGGTGCCAAAAGGGCTGGTCTGAGTATTTCAGAAACTGCTGATCTACTGGGATTTTCACGCACAACCATCTCTAGGGTTTACAGAGAATGGTCCGAAAAAGAAAAAACATCCAGTGAGCGGCAGTTCTGTGGGCGGAGATGCGTTGTTGATGCCAGAGGTCAGAGGAGAATGGCCAGACTGGTTCGAGCTGATAGAAAGGCAACAGTGACTCAAATAGCCAACCGTTACAACCAAGGTAGCCAGAAGAGCATCTCTGAACGCACAGTACGTCAAACTTTGAGGCAGATGGGCTACAGCAGCAGAAGACCACACCGGGTGCCACTCCTTTCAGCTAAGAACAGGAAACTGAGGCTACAATTTGCACAAGCTCATCGAAATTGGACAATTGAAGATTGGAAAAACGTTGCCTGGTCTGATGAGTCTCGATTTCTGCTGCGACATTCGGATGGTAGGGTCAGAATTTGGCGTCAACAACATGAAAGCATGGATCCATCCTGCCTTGTATCAACGGTTCAGGCTGGTGGTGGTGGTGTCATGGTGTGGGGAATATTTTCTTGGCACTCTTTGGGCCCCTTGGTACCAATTGAGCATCGTTGCAACGCCAAAGCCTACCTGAGTATTGTTGCTGACCATGTCCATCCCTTTATGACCACAATGTACCCAACATCTGATGGCTACTTTCAGCAGGATAATGCAATGCCATGTCATAAAGCTGGAATCATCTCAGACTGGTTTCTTGAACATGACAATGAGTTCACTGTACTCCAATGGCCTCCACAGTCACCAGATCTCAATCCAATAGAGCATCTTTGGGATGTGGTGGAACGGGAGATTCGCATCATGGATGTGCAGCCGACAAATCTGCAGCAACTGTGTGATGCCATCATGTCAATATGGACCAAAATCTCTGAGGAATGCTTCCAGCACCTTGTTGAATCTATGCCACGAAGAATTGAGGCAGTTCTGAAGGCAAAAGGGGGTCCAACCCGTTACTAGCATGGTGTACCTAATAAAGTGGCCGGTGAGTGTATAGCTCTCAACAAGAGAAACAAATTGGCAGTCTTGTACTTCTGACACCTTTTCATAACTAAGAGCCCTATTAGCTATTTTGCAGACAATTATCGGAAACAGACGTTTATTCAAACACTCATCAGGAGGCCGGAGAGGTGAAAAATAAAAAAATAAATTATTAATAAATAAATTATTCCCTGGAGAGCGACCGATAATGTCACTCACATATGTCACCGATTCCTTGCCAATCGCTGCTCAGGCTGCTGATTGATCTCAGCAGTCATGTGACACTGAGGACATCTGGCATCCAGGCAATAACGTGAGACTGAACGGACACAGGCGGAAGACAATGGAATGCCGGAGAAAGGTGTTTAGGCTTTATTTTGTATTTTACACCCAAACCCCTAATGGGTTGCTCCAATTCTTGGATAACCCATTTAACTGAAATAAACGGTATTGCAAGGAAAACTTTCTAAACTGTTCAGGACTCTTCATCAGACATGGTAAGAAAGTTTCTTAGGAAACGTAAATCTATACAAATGCAAATCTATACAAATGAAAAAAGAAGTGCAGTAATAACATACAGTGTTGGCCAAAAGTATTGGAACCCCTGCAATTCTGTCAGATAATACTCATTTTCTTCCAGAAAATGATTGCAATCACAAATTCTTTGGTATTAATATCTTCATTTAAATTGTCTTCAATGGAAAACCACAAAAAGAATTGTCAAACAGCCAAATTGGATGTAATTCCACACCAAACATAAAAAAGGGGGTGGACAAAAGTATTGGCACTGTTTGAAAAATCATGTGATGCTTCTCTAATTTGTGTAATTAACAGCACCTGTTACTTACCTGAGGCACCTAACGGTTGGTGGCAATAACATAACTAAATCACACTTGCAGCCAGTTGAAATGGATTAAAGTTAACTCAACCTCTGTCCTGTGTCCTTGTGTGTACCACATTGAGCATGGAGAAAAGAAAGGAGACCAAAGAACTGTCTGAGGACTTGAGAAGCAAAATTGTGAGGAAGCATGAGCAATCTCAAGGCTACAAGCCCATCTCCAAAGACCTGAATGTTCCTGTGTCTACCGTGTGCAGTGTCATCAAGAAGTTTAAAGCCCATGGCACTGTGGCTAACCCCCCCTAGATGTGGACGGAAAAGAAAAATTGACGAGAGATTTCAACGCAAGATTGTACGGATGGTGGATAAAGAACTTCAACTAACATCCAAACAAGTTTAAGCTGCCCTGCAGTCCGATTGTACAACAGTGTCAACCCGTACTATCCGTCGGTGTCTGAATGAAAAGGGACTGTATGGTAGGATACCCAGGAAGACCCTACTTCTTACCCAGAGACATAAAAAAGCCAGGCTGGAGTTTGTCAAAACTTACCTGAGAAAGCGAAAAACGTTTTGGAAGAATGTTCTCTGCTCAGATGAGACAAAAGTAGAGTTTTTTACGAAAAGGCATCACCATAGAGTTTACAGGAAAAAAAGAGGCCTTCAAAGAAAAGAACACGGTCCCTACAGTCAAACATGGCGGAGGTTCCCTGATGTTTTGGGGTTGCTTTGCTGCCTCTGGCACTGGACTACTTGACCGTGTGCATGGCATTATGAAGTCTGAAGACTACCAACAAATTTTGCAGCATAATGTAGGGCCCAGTGTGAGAAAGCTGGGTCTCCCTCAGAGGTCATGGGTCTTCCCAAATGACAATGACCCAAAACACACTTCAAAAAGCACTAGAAAATGGTTTGAGAGAAAGCACTGGAGACTTGTAAAGTGGCCAGCAATGAGTCCAGACCTGAATCCCATAGAACACCTGTGGAGAGATCTCAAAATGGCAGTTTGGAGAAGGCACCCTTCACATCTCAGGGACCTGGAGCAGTTTGCCAAAGAAGAATGGTCTAAAATTCCAGCAGAGCATTGTAAGAAACTCATTGATGGTTACCGGAAGTGGTTGTGCGCAGTTATTTTGTCTAAAGGTTGTGCTACCAAGTATTAGGCTGAGGGTGCCAATACTTTTGTCCGGCCCATTTTTGGAGTTTTGTGTAAAATGATCAATGATTTGACTTTTTTTTCATTCTCTTTTGTGTTTTTTCATTGCAAGCAAAATAAATGAAGATATTAATATCAAAGAGTTTGTGCTTGCAATCATTTTCTGGAAGAAAACGAGTATTATCTGACAGAATTGCAGGGGTGCCAATACTTTTGGCCAACACTGTAAATAAACACATGAGAAAGATCTTGGAGAAGGAGTCTTTTATTGTTTTCCAGATAAGCAGTGACAAAGTTTTGTTGTCTCTAATTGGTGTTCGTTAAGAGAACTGGTGACCCTGAAGGACTTTGGAATAGATTCCTTAGATGATTCTGGTCCAGCTGGATTTTTTCTGTAGCCTCCACTGCTCCTGAATAATCTATGCTGTTAGTTATGCTCTCTAATGTCAGGAGGACAGTTTTGGGTTGGAATGGTCAGACTGGAACCACCTACCTGACAGTAGAGAGCATCATTGTGCTGAAACTGACAGAAATGGCTGCTAACAGTGGGGGCTACAGGAAAAATTCCAACTGCGCCAAAATCAGTGGAGCAGCACCTTTGAAAGGATGCAAAGCGTTGGAAATGGTGGAGCTAGTGAAAATTCACTTTAATTTGTTCTGGAATGCCCATAGACTATATATACGTCTGGGCGGTCCCTTTCTTGTTCTACAAGGATGTACCGGTACGTCCGAGCAGTTTTCAGCGGCTAAACAAAATTGTGCAGTTACTAAAGTTGGCAGTTGGCTATAACTACAAACGGAGCTCCCCTATAGAAGGCAAGAACGGTGTATACATAGCTATGGGCACTTCCATCATGCGGCTCCCCTATGATCCGGTAGTCACATGATTCACTGTAGATCAGAGTCTTGTCGAGCTGCTGAGTCCTAGAGGACCCAGATCAGCTCTTTAATTATGGGCAGGAGGCTGTATGAGTCCTGCAACTGGGGCTAAATGTAGCAGTCCCAGTTACAGGGGAAATCAGCCTCCTCCACCAAAAAAAAGTGATCAAATGTCCCCAAAGGTCTATAATGACCTTATGGGGAAGCAATGTATAGAAAAGAAAAGAAAAGAAAAGAAAAGAAAGAAAGAAAGAAAGAAAGAAAGAAAGAAAGAAAGAAAGAAAGAAAGAAAGAAAGAAAGAAAGAAAGAAAGAAAGAAAAAAGTAGAAAATTAAAAAATTAAAACTGAAGTAAAATAGTTAAAAAAAATACTAATACGTCAATAATATGCCCTTATTACAGGTTCTAGCCCCACCCTCGACGACACCATAAAAAATAAAAATTACTGTAATGGAGAGGAAAAACTATTTTACAAAGTTTTTTAGCTCTTTGTGCTATTAAATTAAAAAAATTTAAAGTGAGAAACAGACACGGTTTCCCTCCTCTTTTGTTTATATTTTCCCAAATAAAAATTTAAAAAAATGCTAAAATAAAAACAACATAAAAATAAAGCCCTCTGTGTCACAGAAAAAAAAGATGCAGAAACTATTTGAATAACGCAAATGATAAAAATGTTATAGCTCTCAAGACAGCACTTTAAAAAAAATCTGAAAATGTGTCCCTGTACTGAAGTGGTTAAATCATATGGGCATCATAGTCCCCTCTGTGTGTCAGAACAGGAAGTTACTCTCACTCTGGTAGACACATGCCCTCCATGAATTACCATACAGTACATTACATTTTCTCTCAAACAATGGTGCAGAATTTTATTGCACAAGGACCATTTCTACAGAATTCTTGCACTTATATGTAAATTTATTGAAAGACCTAAGCTATTATATATCCATGTTTTAGGAAAGTTTGTGAACATTTTACTGGAACACACCTGCCTGGTATGTTTAGACACTGGGTCTTGCCACAAGAGGATGTAAAAACACTTTCCTATTCTATAGAGGTTTCTCAGGGGCTACTTTTGGGTAGCTCTTGGTGAGAGATCGCTGACTACTAGACATGGATCTGCAATGCACTCAAACATATTTTGCACTCATAGATAATTTTGGTGTGCTTAGACACTGGATCTTGCTACAAGAGGGTGTTAGCATGCGTTCACACGATGTAACGTGCCGCGTGATGTGGCACGTATACGGCGTGTGAGAGTTTGAGCGCCGTAAACGCTCCCATTGATTTCAATGGGAGTTAGGATCGTATACGCTGCGTTATTTTGCGGCCGTGATTTTGTGGGAGCAAAATCACGGCTGCAAAATAACGCGGCGTATACAATCCTAACTCCCATTGAAATCAATGGGAGCGTTTACGGCGCACAAACTCTCACACGCCATATACGTGCCACATCACGCGGCACGTTACATCGTGTGAACGCACCCTTAAACCGCTTTCCCATTGCCCCATAAAAGTTTCTCAGGGGCTACTTTTGGATACAGTTTCTTTGCTATTAAAGATATATGAAATTCCTATCATCTAAGGATTCACTGAAGGATGGACCTGTCCGCCCATGGTAGGAGCTACTTTTGGATAATTTACCTCTTAGTGAGAGATCGGTGACTACTAGACATGAGTCAACAATGCACTCAAAGATATTTTGCCCCATTGCCAGACTTTGAGAAGGGGTGCATCATTGGACTGAGAAATAGGATGTTGTTTTAACAAATTGCCTGCCATCTGAATTATCACCTAGCTGTAAGGTAGTGTTGGTAACAGAGGTTACATGGGGGCATGCCACCCCATGAACAGGCTCCAGACAGCCCAGAGAGATGGCTAATAGAGTGGATCATTTGATCCACCGATCATCACAAGCAACTACTACAGTTTTCTTGTCCACCATCCAGAAACAGGTAGCACCTTTAGTACATGACCCTATCTTTGTCGAGACCAGTTCCAGGTGCTTAAATCACTGGAGTGGCCACATATAGACTATTGCTCGCAATTTTGGGTATACGGGAAAGACATAACCGGACTAGAGAGAGTGTAGAAAAGGGTGACCAAGACAATTAAAGGAATGGGTGGATTGGAATACAAATACAGATGAACAAATTTTAGGTTATTTAGTTTAGAAAAAAGACGTCTATGGGGAGATCTAATAACAATGTTCAAATACATGAAGGGACAACACAAAGAACTTTCTAAGGATCTTTTTACTCCTAGTCCAGTGACAGTGACAAGAGGACATGTTCAATGTCTGGAAGAGAGAAAGTTTCACCAGTAACATAGAGGGGGATTGTTTACAGTAAAAGCAGTGAGAGTATGGAATTCATCATGCCTGGGATAACTTTCTTGAATGGAAAAATATTACAGGTTTTAGATTATTTGGATGGCAGATTTCATCTAATCTTTTACTTACTGTAGTGGGAGTGGGCTTCTGCATACTTACATGAATTTTATGTCATATGACCTATAATTGTTTTATTCTAGAAAACATTACACAGGAATATATTGCCCACAATAAGGAGTTGTATACCAAGAAAACTAACTGGTGGACAAGCATTACAGATATATTGTATTGTGTGCGCCATTTTGCTGTACACATGCATGCCATGAAATTATCAGAGTGCTATCAAGTTTGCTCAGCATAAAATGCAGGGATTTATTTCCTCACTATTGCCTTCTATTAAAGTTCACTCTGCTCTCTTTATGATAGAAGTAATTGCACACAAATCCGGTAAGGAATTCCTGCCGGACACTGGCCATTATTGTAGCAGTATGAACTGGACTGAGATATGTATTAGACTTGCTGTTAAATAAGGACATCAATAGTTTTATGGTGACTATAAAGCACAATCATTGCAAAACACTGAAACAACTGTAAGTCTTATCTACCATTCAGGTTGCAGGACTCAGGTATTTGAGCCTCTGTGTTGAGCCTCTATAAAGTTCATCTCTCACCAACATGATGTTTTTGCATGTTTATTAACCAACTCTTACAGCAAGGTACATTTACTTTGTTCTATATCATTGTTACTCTTTTTTTTTTATAATTGGTCTAATTGTGAATTTCTGAATTTCAGATGCCCTGAAAAATTATTTTTATTGCATTCCCATTCAGCCTTCTTAGGGTATGTTTACACCTTCAGGTTTTCAGAAGCAGTTTTTAAACCGCAAACCAAAAGTGGATTGAAAGTAGTAGTAATAAAGTACCATATCTCCTTTATACGTCAGTTCTCCTGATGGCCCACACCTGTTTTTGGCAGTATCAGAAAACCTGAAAGTACAGTATTGTGCAAACAATAGGAAAAAATACTGCAAAGTCCAGCCTCTGGACTTATTGACCAGAGCCGCTAGTGGTGGGGTTGGACTTGGCAGATTCCTTCAGCCAGAGTTAGCAGCTGTTGAGAGGGTACAGTAGGCTCGGTGCACCACAGGTAAAAGCAGACCCAGAAGATCAGAACTACTCGTCAGAATTATGTTGGACCTGGTGGAGGATCTGAAAGCATCCTTAGTTGCAGAGAGCAGCTTCAGCCACAAGGCTAGAGGCAGTGTAACAACGTGGTCATTGGTCCAGTCCATAACAAGAGATCAGCAGAGTACAAATGGATCAGGCAGGAGAATTGTTCATAATCCGTTTGGCAGTGAGATATCAGCATGGTAGAAATCAGTTCAACAGGAAGAAATCTAGGAGGCAAGCAGGGATCGTAACAGAGAGGAACGTAGAAGCAGATTCAGAAGGCAAGAAAGTAGTCAGGTAACAAAGTCAGGGGTCAGATAAGAATAACAAGCAAGTACAAACAGCTTAACCACCAGGAATACTGAATAGCCAGCAGTGAGGAAAAGATGGAAGTGGCCTAATAAAGAATTGGGAAAGACAGATGAGTAGTTCTAAAAGGGGAACACGCATAAAAAACAGAAGGTATTAAGAAAAGACTGGTAACCTCACAGTTGCAACTGTAGAGGTCCCAGTTGTATTTCTAACACACTCTTTCTATTCAAGACAGCATCAATTCTTCTAGGCAATGGCAGATTGGTGTTCCTAGGGTCCACTACCAGTAAAATTAATTCTGGAGTCCCACTGTACAACTACCATACTTGTATATATTACCAGACACCTATTTGCAAATTCCAAAAACAGGTAGATACTGATTTTTTTTAAATCAGTAGTTTACTGTCTATCTGTGTGTAAAAGTCACACACTGTTCATGCAGGGAGTGATGGGGCTGAAGTTCCCTGCTCTGAGGGTCTCCTTCCTGCCTGAGTCAGGACTCTGTGCAGGCCAGTCCATTACGGAGATGTTATTGTCGTGTAACCACTCCGCCACAGGCCGTGCGGTATGAACAGGTGCTCGATCGTGTTGAAAGATGCAATCGCCATCCCCGAATTGCTCTTCAACAGTGGGAAGCAAGAAGGTGTTTAAAACATCAATGTAGGCCTGTGCTGTGATAGTGCCATGCAAAACAACAAGGGGTGCAAGCCCCCTCCATTACTGATGGAGGGCGCCACGAACTTGTAAGTCATTTTCAGCCAGGTGTCTGGATACTTTTGATCACATAGTGTACTGTATATTTGCACTCAGTTTTTGTAGGAAATCAGCAGGTAGGTTGTTCTAAACATTTTAGAGAACTAACCACAGATTGTCTGGAGTCTTACTCAAATATGTCTGTCTCTTCATGTAATCACAGACAGACTAGATAATGTTTGAAATCAAGGTTCTGTGGGGCCATATCATCACTTCTAGGAATTTTTTCTCTAAAGAATGATCACACCAAATATTGATTTGATTTACATGTATCTTTTATTGAGTCACTTAATTCTAATCACTGACAAAATAATCATTCTTACTTTTACAATTTATTCAATAAGTCAACAAATGCCTCCCACCTTCTTTAGACACCTTCTAAATTAAAGGCGATAAAAAAAAACAGACACATCCAGTATATATGATAGGAAATATGATTTATAACAACCAAACAGCATATCCCATCTAGGCCTTAGTTCTTCATTCATTGTCTTTAGTGGCTTGTAAATTTGATGTTTTTTTTTTTCTTTTTTTTACTTTGCTTGCTTCTATAAGCGTGTGCTTGAGGTATGATGACTGGTATTGTTGGGCTTTCTGCAGTAGAATCTTTGAGGCTAAGGCCCAACGTAGCGGGATGGATGCGTTATTCATCACTGCATGATATAGAGACTGAGTAGTGCAAAGCTTGCAATACAGCTAGGAGTAGGAGAATTACAACCCAGTTCAATCAATTACAGGCAGATTAGTGATAAAAATTATAGATAGGAGTAAGGGAGAATATCTGCGCTGTGGGAGCTTACTGCAGCTGTAATACGACACATAAGACTGACCCCCACAATCACAGGCTTCAAGAAGGCCCTGAAGACTCACCTATTCAGGAAGGCCTACAACCTCCAATAACACGATCACCACACCACCATCTGTACAGTCTCCTTCTGTCTCTACCCCCTTCCCTCATAGATTGTAAGCCCTCGCGGGCAGGGCCCTCTACCCCACTGTGCCAGTCGGTCACTGTTAGTATTATATCTACCTGTATATTTTGTGCATTGTATGTAACCCCCAAATGTAAAGCACCATGGAATTAATGGTGCTATATAAATAAACAATAATAATAATAATAATAATAATACAGACAGATAACGGACACTTAACCCTTTAATTGCCAATAACCTAATTTTGCCTAAATCTTTTTTTGCAATAGAGCAGTTTGAGCTGTCCACAGATTAGAATACGTTTTTACTGACAAAGTCAGTCCTGTTAGTAAAAAATATTTCTTTAAAGGTTTTTCTTTCACTCACCCAATAAACAGTGTAACAGAGCCTACTAATCTGAAAAAAAAGTCTTGCAGCCTGCGAAAATTTGAAAAAAATTCTCTTTTATTTAAGGGGGTGTATTGCCACTCATGTTGTCACCACAGCTACCACCATTGATATCACTTAGCCAGACATGTCCTGCAGCATGGTCCTTGACATTCCACTATATCACAATTTTGGCCTCATAGTGTAGGCATCAAAACCATTTTGTTTTCACAACTGCTCCCATAAACAGATAATTTTTGTAGCCAATTCTTCATCACTTTTCAATTAGGTAAATGGCCAAATAGCCATAGCTTCCCAAATAGCAACATATCTGTAGCACTTACAAGTCATCAAAATGGGCTAATTTTTCTATACAAACATAGCTGTTTGCAATATAACCACCACATGTGTCTAAAAAACCCACAAACATGCACCTGTATCCCAAAATTTTTTTGGAGCATTGCAAATGTCAAAATTTGTAAAAGTGAGTGGCAGCGCAGTGTATGGTTAAACTTGGAGTTTGTATCCACTGTTTACCATCCGTAGACATATACGTCACTTTTACTTTGACATGACTTCAGCTATGTTTGCCTTAGAGAGCTAGAAATTGGATAGATGGGTTCTTAGGAGACCAAAGAGTGTTATACACCATGTTTTAAGCAAATGTAAGCTGTGGTTCCTGCCAAACTTGTCCGACTCGAAACAAATCTTAGTCCCCAACCACCTGAGCCTAAAACTAAACGAATCTTGAAAGGTTCACCCATCTTTTTATCATATGGAATTTTGCGCACTTTTTTCTTAGACTTTATAACTAGCAGTAGCAGTAGTTGAAATAATATGGAAGGCCAAGCCAGGTTTTATTGCTCAGCAATAGTATTCTGATATTAACTCTCACTAGTTGAATGAAGCAACTTCTTGTTAATTAATTCTTGTTATCATGCCATTATGAGCCACTATGAGCTAAAGGAACTCATTCTAACCCACATACAAAATAAGTAACCTTTGTACTATCTGTGGATAGGAGGTGCCCTAATAAGTTGCTTTATTTTACTTCATCATGGGAAATATGGACCAAGATCTCCATAAGGTCATGTCACCTTTGCTTCTACAAGACTTGAGAGGAGGAGACCAGCGCTTATCCAGGAGGATGAAATCAATCTTCTTTATTATTGTCAGCGTCAGGGGATAATCATACACCAGGGAGAGTGTGTGCCTACATAGGCGTACGGAGACTTACAAGTCATTCCTGCTCCGCTAGGGATTCTGGGTAAAAAATATGCAAATCTATTCTCCAGGATGTAATTAGGAGAACAGTGCCTCTGTATGCTGCCCTCTAGAGGGCAGCCTCCTTAACATCATGCATGACTCAGTTAATAAGCCTACTAAACATGATGCGGATATAATTGCCAAATTAGTATTTCTATTCCATAAGAAACAGATTCCCAGCTATGGACAGCGTTAGTTCGTTCTTTTGGACCTCCTCAGCACATCCTGGAGAATAGATTTGCATATTTTTTTTACCCAGAATCCCTAGCAGAGCAGGAATGACTTGTAAGTCTCAGTACGCCTATGTAGGCAAACACTCTCCCTAATGTGTATGATTATCCCCTGAGCCTAGTCTATAGTCTCTCACTCTGCCAAATCAGTATCCCTGCGCTATGCTGAGGAGGTCCAAAAGACCGAAACAGCACTGTCCATAGCTGGGAATATGTTCCTTTTGGAATAGAAATACTAATTTGGCAATTAAAGCCGCATCATGTTTAGTAGGCTTATTAACTGAGTCATGCAAGATGTTAAGGAGGCTGCCCTCTAGAGGGCTGCGTACAGAGTGCACTGTTCTCCTAATTACATCCTGGAGAATAGATTTTCATATTTATTACTTATTATTGTCAAGTATACAAAGTGCTTCAAGCCATGCAGACCTCTTTGTCAAGTATAAAAAGGACCTTTTTTACACTTGATAAAGAGGCTTACATGCCTCAGAATGTGTTGCGTGCCTGACATTAATATAGAAGATTGATTTCATCATATTGCGTAAGCACTGGTCACTTCTACACCATCTCCACCAATTTGGTTTTGGTTTGGTCCTCTGCATCTACTATTCCAGCATCTAAGAGACCTGATTATGGATTTGTCTACATGCTATTTGGTTGTTGTGACCTCATCACAACCAAAGAAGGAGAGTGAGCATTTGTTATTGCTTAGCACTCCATCTTCCTATACGGTATCACACGAGGATTGGCTTGGTGCTGTCTTTCTTCTGCCTTATTTGAGAAGAGGCGAGGCAGACAAGCACCTCCCCGCATGCCTGGAGATGTACAAGGAAGCTTAGCCCTTCTGGTTTATCTATGGATGACTTAAGACACCAGACCTTTGTTTCAAGCAGTTAAACAAGTACAGACTGACTTGAATGAATAAGGAAACACCTTTGTCACATATATAAAGAATTCATTTCACACTAGATTATAGATTATCATAGTCAGTATGGTGATACGTAAAAGAACTGATGGAGCTATAAATTTTCATTACTTAGCAAGGCATGAATTTATGGCTGTAAGTTAGCGTAATATTTAATATGTATGACTTCATTTTGTAAGTTTAGTTCATCTTCAAAGAATAGCAATTGCCTTGCTAAATTCACATAGTGCCTTTAAAGCCACGAAAAAAACCAAGTAAAAGGTGGTGACTGACTAGGTATTGTGGCACCATTATAAACAGAGATGAAAAAATGTTTATAATTTTGACCTTCGTGACTCGTGTAAGCTCAGCTTTTTTCAGTTTTAATATTGTTTCACAGTTTGTGCTGTTAAATCAAAAGGTTATCTATAATACATTTGGCCCTATTAATGCAAAAGAGCAGTGGTATTCAAAAGACATTTATTCATTATTAATATAGGTATAATAAAGAATCATTTATGAGGATTTAGATGAGATTTTTATCATCAAAAGCTTAAAAGGGAAATTTATTTTTGCTTCAGGACAAAGACGAGGAGTCAGTTAATGTGAAATAGAAAGTCAACACAAAACTGTATAAAAAATAATTCTTAGCAAAAAGCGTCAATTTTATTACCACTACGGAAGAATAACACAAGTCATAGCGGAGTTTAAGGAATATGTTACTGCTTGCGGCACAGGTATCACCTGTCATAGTCTCACCTGGTACACAGGTAAGGCATACTTTACCTTTAACCCTGACAATTCATGTACTTCAGCTTTGAGGATTTACCTTTTAATTCCTAAATGTATTTAATTTTATTTATCAATCTGTTTCTTCCTTATAACAAATAATATAACAAATGTACAAAGACTAGGTAGTTTACTGAAGGATTGTTTCATCTTCACCTATTAGAGCATAAGGACATAATAGTGAAGGAACAATCCCTACACGGAACCCCCTCTATGGCTAAGGGCCCCACATTGCAAAACGCAGCGTTTTTCTGATGCAGATTTTGCTCCATTTTTTTGAGCCAAAATCAGGAGTGGATTTAACAGAGGGAAATGTTTAAGAGATTCCTTTCTATTTCCCATTCCTTTTCAAGTCACTCCTGGCTTTGGCTCAAAAAAAAAAATTAAAAAATGCTGCATTTCCGCAACGTAGGATCTTAACTAGAGATGAGCGAGTAGTATTCGATCAAGTAGGTATTCGATCAAATACTACGGTAGTCGAAATACTCGTACTCGATCGAGTACCACTCGCTATTCAAATGGAAAAGTTCGATGCAGAACCAGCATTGATTGGCCGAATGCTATACAGTCGGCCAATCAACGCTGGTTCTTCTCCTACCTTTAGAAGTCTTCTCCGTGCAGCTTCCCCATGGCGTCTTCCAGCTCTGAATTCACTCTACCGAGGCCTGATGCCTGGCAGAGTGAATTCAGAGCTGGAAGATGCTGCGGGGACGCTGCATGGAGAAGACTTCTTGAAGGATCCAGCCCGACCCTCACTCGTGGACTTGGTAAGTATAATTTGATCGAATGTTGCCTACCCCTGAAACGAGCATTTCCCTCATAGAGTATAATAGGGTTCGATATTCGAGTAGTCGAATATTGAGGGGCTACTCGAAACGAATATTGAATCTCAAACATTTTACTGTTCGCTCATTTCTAATCCTAACCTTTAAGATAAGGCAGATGACCACTTAAACTGGCAATATACCTTTAATAGCTGTCACCTGACTGTTTGCTCTACTGGTATTTTATTTTGTCTTAGGTTTATTGCCTTCTTTGTTGCCCAGCAATCAATTCTACAGATATTAGATATAATTAAAAATGATAATAGTAATAAAATAATGCTATTTCCTTTGGTGCTGGGTGTACATGGCCGTCTTCTCCTCCTAGGTACTGGAGTGAAGTTGCTGAAGGCTCTAGAGCTGTCATCTGTCACTACTGGGGCACTATCTAACAAACTCTGTGTTCACAGATAGGATTGAGGAGTGAGAATAAATAGCAGAAATGACCCAGGAGAAGTAAAACAGGTTGAACTTTAACTGGCAACTCTAAACCTTGCAGATACCTAATGGGAGTCCCCAACATTAATTATGTCCAGAATGCCTAGGTGTGATAAGGATTCAGTACTGTGTACTCCACTCCAACAACTTTCTCTCTTTAAAACTTAGCCACAGCCAGCAGATAATACTGCAGATTGTAAAACAAAGTAGTTCTTTCTGGGTCCAATTACCTTTTGAAGCGAGACCCAGATAACACTTCATGGCAGACAGGACTCCTTCTCTCCTCCTGGCACTGTGTCAGAATGCACGACAGTGATTCTCCCTGTCTCAGGGCTGTCTTGAGGTAGCCTTGGGCTAAATCTTCTCCCTCAAGGGCTGTATGGAATGTGTTAGGTTTCACTGTCACAGAGCTAACTTACTGTGTCCACTACACAACTACTCACCACTACTGAGGCCCAATGGTTTCCTGGAGACAAAAGTCTCCCAGACCCCATCCAGTAGCCTTCTGATAGACCAGGAATGTACAAAGTGTGGGGGAAACTAGACAGTAGAGAAACGTAACAGGGAATTACAAAGGGGAAGCTGAAAACAATACATTTAACATGAAACATACAGTCCTATGAAAAAGTTTGGGCACCCCTATTAATCTTAATCATTTTTTGTTCTAAATATTTTGGTATTTGCAACAGCCATTTCAGTTTGATATATCTAATAACTGATGGACACAGTAATATTTCAGGATTGAAATGAGGTTTATTGTACTAACAGAAAATGCGCAATATGCATTAAACCAAAATTTGACCGGTGCAAAAGTATGGGCACCCTTATCATTTTATTGATTTGAATACTCCTAACTACTTTTTACTGACTTACTGAAGCACAAAATTGGTTTTGTAACCTCAGTGAGCTTTGAACTTCATAGCCAGGTGTATCCAATCATGAGAAAAGGTATTTAAGGTGGCCAATTGCAAGTTGTTCTACTATTTGAATCTCCTCTGAAGAGTGGCATCATGGGCTACTCAAAACAACTCTCAAATGATCTGAAAACAAAGATTGTTCAACATAGTTGTTCAGCGGAAGGATACAAAAAGCTGTCTCAGAGATTTAACCTGTCAGTTTCCACTGTGAGGAACATAGTAAGGAAATGGAAGACCACAGGGACAGTTCTTGTTAAGCCCAGAAGTGGCAGGCCAAGAAAAATATCAGAAAGGCAGAGAAGAAGAATGGTGAGAACAGTGAAGGACAATCCACAGACCACCTCCAAAGAGCTGCAGCATCATCTTGCTGCAGATGGTGTCACTGTGCATCGGTCAACTATACAGCGCACTTTGCACAAATAGAAGCTGTATGGGAGAGTGATGAGAAAGAAGCCGTTTCTGCACGTACGCCACAAATAGAGTTGCCTGAGGTATGAAAAAGCACATTTGGACAAGGCAGCTTCATTTTGGAAACAAAAATTGAGTTGTTTGGTTATAAAAAAAAAAGGCGTTATGCATGGCGTCCAAAAAGAAACAGCATTCCAAGAAAAACACATGCTACCCACTGTAAAATTTGGTGGAGGTTCCATCATGCTTTGGGGCTGTGTGGCCAATGCCGGCATCGGGAATCTTGTTAAAGTTGAGAGTCGCATGGATTCCACTCAGTATCAGCAGATTCTTGAGAATAATGTTCAAGAATCAGTGACGAAGTTGAAGTTACGCCGGGGATGGATATTTCAGCAAGACAATGATCCAAAACACCGCTCCAAATCCTCAGGCATTCATGCAGAGGAACAATTACAATGTTCTGGAATGGCCATCCCAGTCCCCAGACCTGAATATCATTGAACATCTGTGGGATGATTTGAAGCGGGCTGTCCATGCTCGGCAACCATCTAACTTAACTGAACTTGAATTGTTTGTCCAAAATACCTTTATCCAGGATCCAGGAACTGATTAAAAGCTACAGGAAGCGACTAGAGGCTGTTATCTTTGCAAAAGGAGGATCTACTAAATATTAATGTCACTTTTCTGTTGAGGTGCCCATACTTTTGCACCGGTCAAATTTTGGTTTAATGCATATTGCGCATTTTCTGTTAGTACAATAAACCTCATTTCAATCCTGAAATATTACTGTGTCCATCAGTTATTAGATATATCAAACTGAAATGGCTGTTGCAAATACCAAAATATTTAGAACTAAAAATGATTAAGATTAATAGGGGTGCCCAAACTTTTTCATAGGACTGTATAGACAAGATATACAAAACACACCCAGAGGAACAAAGACAGACAAAAAATAAATAAAAAAGCAGGAGCACCCTGGATCCCTATAGATCAATGCATAAACGCTAATAGCATAATTTGGGAATAATAAGTCCCTGTCTTCCTGTGTTTTCTTGTTTGATATGTTTGTTTCTTTGTCACATTGTAATGTCTCTAATTGTCTGTTCATGTGTCCTCTGATTTGTAAAGTGCTGTGGAATATGTTGGCCTTATATAAATAAAGTTATTATTATTATTATTATTATTATTATTATTATTATTCCCAATAAGATATAGTACCCCTTCTGACCCTGTAATATTAAAAACTTACAGCAGGTTCTTTTGTGGTAACCAAAAGCATATTACAATACAAATATTTAGTTGTTCCAGAAATAAACATTGTATAAATGTTCTTAAAGTGTGTACAGTATCCATTTATATTATAAGAAGCAATTTCACAAAGTAGCGTAGGCATTTACTCAATACCAGCTCATGTTACATGCACAAAGTGACTTGTATGTTAATGCCGTCACTGCTTCCCAATGGATTTTTCATTCATCCAACAAAATGGCTGCCTTCTTTGGTTGAGACAAGACATCACATTTGCTTTTATGTATAGATGATAGAAATGACACATGCAACAGTAGCAGAAGTTGGGACTGACATTTTGTATGCTATTACTTGGGCCCCTGTGAAGGAATGCAGGATATTCCAATCCAAGCTAGTAAATGTAGTGCATTGGTCTACAGGCTAATGAGCGTGCATAGATTTGTGTCTTTATTATCTTACTGCCTGACATCAGTCTCTCTTTTATAGAGTGCATCAAAACAATATGCCAATGTTAGTCTGAATAATTTGTTGTGTGTCAGTAGTCATCATTTCACCCAGTGTCCCTACCAGCAATATGTTAATATACATCACAAGGTAATTGCTAGTCCCCACTGTAGACTTCTGCCATTGAGCAAGCAACAATCTCATTAAAGAGATGACTTGAGAAACATCTGCAGTCACTGCTGTATGCTGATTAGGACACCTATGAGCCAGCAATGACAACCTTCAGCTGCACCGCGCCAGGAGGGCATCACAAAGACAGGAAGCAGCTGGAAAGATTAACAACACTGGCAGAGATTAACGACTGAAACGACTAGAGCCGGGGTCACAGTGAAGATCAAACATAATGTAGTGTAGCATTCATGCCAAGGTCTCTCCCATCACAGAGCTGTTAAGAATTCATGAGTGAAATCAGGAGGAGAAGGATTGATAGGACATGAAAGGAAGACAAAATGGAAAAAGAAGATAAACCCACCTCTGGAAAACCATATGAAGGGTTTGTCTGGAATGTACATTTTAAATCACCCTTAAATCCTATATTTATGAGTTTTATGTAAAGCAGTACTTCATGATTATGGGGTATGAAAAAACCTGTCTGCCCTAATAAATCCACCCGGTATAAAAAATAATTCTCTTCAATATACAGTGCTGCTGAGTAGCTTAAAATAGCTGCGGGCAGTTTAGGATGGAAGAATACTTCCTCCGTCAGAGGTTCTCAAGTCAAAGAAATAGGTGAGCTGCAGAGGGTCACAGGTAGAATGGAATGTGGATTCCTCCAATATATGCAGATATATCCGAGCTGTCGTCGGGTTACGATATGGAAACAATACAAGAAAGTTCACTTTCTATAAAATAATCCTGTGTGATTGGAATTAGATTATAATATACATTGATCGAATATCAGGCATGAGTCCTATTTGCAAAATTTTGGAAGCATGCAGTATAACAATAGACATGGACATTTAAAACTCAAGTTCCTAGCAGAGCAACATTATAGCAGATATACTAGCCACTAGCAAGAAAGTACTAGTAAATGGACAAGCAAATAATGTAGTACATAGCTTTATTCCAGTTTAACTTGCTTAAAGGGGTATGCCGATTCAACAAATAAAACTTTTTTTTATATAATGAAAGGTCATGCAATTTTACAACACACTGTACTTTGTGTATCGATTTGTGCCAAATTCAAGTTGCAACACACAGTGCCGTACATAATGCATACAGCTCCATATTTGATAGTGGATATAAAATCTGTAAGCAAACTATTATATGTATTTACTATATGAAATCCCACTTAAAATAATATAAATGTAATAACGTAGTAACTACTTTAATATACACAATGGAGAGGATTATTATAAGGGGTTAAATGCAGCAAATGGTCAGAGTTGTTCTAAAGGGCAATACCACAAGGGTCAAACCCCATATGAGAGGATGTGACTCAGGGTACATGAGTGTTAAGGGAGCAATATCCATAAAATATGGACACTGCTCTACCCCACCTCATCTCTATGCTGCTGATAAGAAATAGAGATGAGCGAGTAGTGTTCGATCGAGTAGGTGTTCGATCGAATACTACGGTATTCAAAATACTCGTACTCGATCGAACACTACTAGCTGTTCGAAGTTTAAGGTTCGATGCAGAACCAGTGTTGATTGGCAGAATGCTATACATTCTGCCAATTAATGCTGGTTCTTCTCTTACCTTTCCGAAGTCTTCTCCACGCTGCGTCCCCGTGTCTTCTTCCGGGTGGAATTCACTCTGCCTAGGCATCCGGCCTAGGCAGAGCCGACTGCGCATGCGCGGGCATGCACGCGCATACACACACATGCGCAGTTGGCTCTGCTCAGGCGTCGGGCCTGGGCAGAGCCGACTGCGTATGCGCATGCGCAGTCGGCTCTGCCTAGGCCGGATGCCTAGGCAGAGTGAATTCCACCCGGAAGAGGACGCGGGGACCCTGCGCCGGGAGAAGACTTCAAGCAGAATCCAGCCCGACCGTCACTCGTGGACTTGGTAAGTATGATTTTATCGAATGTTGCCTACCCCTGAAACGAGCATTTTCCCCCATAGACTATAATGGGGTTCGAAATCCGTTCGAACAGTCGTACAGTGTGCGGCTGTTCGAATCGGATTTCAAACCTCGGACATTTTAGTGTTTGCTCATCTCTAATAAGAAACTATAGTGAGCAAACAAGCCCTTACTAAAACCTTATCCAGTGTGAATATTAGGCAACAAGAGTGGCTCAGAAAGGATAGGAATTTGGTTCGTAAGACTACCCCCAAACCAAAAATAAGAGATAAATTTAAAAAAAAAAGTTAAATGTCAAAAAAGAAGAAGGAAAAAGCATAAAGAGAAGGAAACAAATACCCGGATTCCTTCTGTGATGACTTGAAAGATCAGTACAGTCGTCCGCAATGTCACATATCTAAAAAGGCAAAAAATATACAACTAAATAAAGTTTTATACAATATAATACACTATCAAAACCAACAGAAAGAGGAGGTGGTGCACAACCATAGGTAACAGGCATGCAGCATTATAGTACACTCCCCACCTGAAAATCAACCAAGAATCTTAGTTCTATTGCCCCTTCCTCATAGGGGAGGTAGCCTTGGGGGGACGTATTTCTTAGTCAATTCCAATTCAAGTAAAGAGAGAATAAACTCTGAAAATTGTAGGGGAAATCAGAAATCCTCAACCTTTTGGCAGCCGCTGCAAGTCCATATTCATGACTAATAAAAGTATACACTGAATTCCAAATTATTATTCAATAATTATTATCAGAAATTGTCGATGCAAATGAAATTCAGCATAATGTTCCAATATTCAACCCTTAAGAGTATACATCAAATTTTATTAGGCAAACCTCCCAATGATAACTTTTTTTCACAAATTAAAAAATACGATTCCCTTGTTCCAAATGATTATGCACAACAGAGTTTCTAAACATTTTTTAGGTTGTAAAGAACTGGAAATGGTGATTTGTTGCAGAATTTACTGAAATCAAAAGCTATTTCAATGAAAAACATCTTAATAGGCCAAATTACAAGACCCTTTCTTTGATATCACCTTCACAATTTTTGCATCTATTGAATTTGTGAGTTTTTGGATAGTTTCTGCTTGGAATTTTGTGCAGGATGTCAGAATAGCCAGAGCTATTCTTTTGATGTGAACTACATTCCATCCTCATAGATCTTTTGCTTGAGGATACTCCAATGGTTCTCAAGAAGGTTGAGGCTATGAGAAGATGCTGGGAACACCATGAGGTTCTTTCCTTGTATGCTCATAGAAGCCAATGCCTCAGAGGTACTCTTTACTACATGAGATGGTGCTTTGCCATGTATGAAGATGATTTTGCTACAGAAGGCATGGACCATTTTAGAAAGTGGTTAGTCAGAAACTCTATATATTTTGCATTGATAATTTTCATACCTTCAGGGAACCTAAATGTGCCTACCAGCTTTCTCTGCAGGATTCTAGCCCAAAACAAGACTCTGCCAGCTCCTTGCTGATGTTGAAGCCTGTTTGTGACATGGTGTCCATACACCAAACATCCACTATTCCATCCATCTGCACCATGAAGGAGCCATGGTATAGGCTATTAGTAGGAAGCTGTTGGGTGGGCCCCTAGAACAAGTTCCACTAGTGGGCCCTAGGCCCTTTACTCCAGCACTGATTCACTCACTGTTGTTCTCTATTATTAGCCAGAACAGCACTCACATGACCCATATTAGTCAACATTAGCTCTTCACTCTTAATAGCTTCACTGACACACCATTATCAGAGAATTTCAGCACTCGCTCACTATTGTTCTCTGTTATTAGTCATTATAAGAGGACAGCACTCACGTAACCCATATTAGCAAATAAAGTTTTCAGGCCCTTCATTCTTAATAGCCTCACTGACATACACTATTCTGAAAAAGAAGCATGTGGGCAGTGTTGGAGTAGGCAGTTGTCTATATATGTCAGTATATGATATACATTTATTCCGTCCTTGTACTGACATTGTATGCATGTGCTTAGCTTTTATGTAGTTAATACTGTTTCATATGACGGTTTGGTGTAGTATGCAATTGCCTTGTTACACTACAGCCTCAGCACCTTTTGTTATATGACCTTTCACCTTTTTATTTATTTTTTTAAATATATTTTATGACCAATGTTTAAGTAAAGATTTGTATTTTTATTATGGATTTCGTGTGTAATTTTTTTGTGCTTTGCTTGTAGCGGGCACACAAATCAACCCTGATAATTATGCTGTTATTTTGTGATCAGTTCTATTATCAAAGCATTGCAGCACTCATTCACTATTGTTCTCTGTTATCAGTCATTATCAGAGGATTGTATCCAGACACCATAGGATTTTAGCCATAATATTGACACCAGTGGAAAATGGGGCTTCATCTGGAGCAGTCTCCAGTATTGGCCAGTTATTATTGTTACCTTTTTATCTGACAGTAGCGGATTGTGCACTTTACTCCATGATTCTATATGGGAAAGTGCAATGAAGTAGTAGGGTTAGTACTTTTTCAAAGGGGCCTTAGACAGAAGAAAGCAGACAACAGATAACTCTTAAAGAAAGGTGGCAGCTGCCAGGTGATCTTCCTCACTCAGTGGGATCCTTTGCACCCACACTTGTAATGACGGCTACTTTCTTTAGTTCTCTGCAAAGAATAAAAGCTAGAAATTCTAGGGGCAAATATTGCTGTACTTTTTGTACAAATGGATGAGATCTCCAGAGAAGATATACTCTTGTTTCTGAAGCAATTGTTAAAAGGTCAAAGTCAAGTTCTCCTGATGAGATTTGTACGCAGTTGGTCAAATTAAGGTTATTTTATACGAAAAAAAGTTAAGAATTTTTAATGTTCAATATTGGACAACATGGTTGTTAGATTTTCATAAACCATATCACAAACTATAATAGAGTTCATAAATATGGCCATTTATTGTCATTAACCATGTCAAATTCCAAAAAATAATCACTTACAGAACAAGAGGTTAAAACTGCAACAGATTTAAGAAAAGAAATAGAAGTTTCAGAACCATTTGGCTCATAACCAAGAACTCTTAAAGAGCTAAATTCAGAATTTTTTGTGCCTGTTAATATTTATAGACCTCACTAGCTTGCACAAAAATATAAAAAAGTTATGGGTGTTAGCATATGGAGACTTTTAGAATTTTTTTTTTTACAAAGTTGTAGATCTTTGTTAAGTGGTTAAAATATAAATAAAACTATACAAATTTGGTATCCCAGGAATTGTACCGAAACAGAATATAGGTAACATGTCACTTTGCTACAGAGTGAACACCATAAAAATTAAGCACGTAAGAAATTCGCACAAATGCACTTTTTCTCCAATTCCATGCAATTTTTTTCCAGCTTCCCAGTACATTGTACAGAATAATAAATGGTAGCATTATGAAGAACAATTTGTACTGAAACATTAAGCCCTCATATGGCTCTGCGAATGGAATAATAAAAAAGTTATGTGTTTTGGTCATAAATGAAATAGCAAAAAAATGTCACTGGCGGGAAGGGGTTAATAGTGATAGTAGTAATAATAATAATAATAATAATGACAACTCAAAGGATATAATCACAGGCTGTTGTATAGGGGATGTTTCGGATCATTGAACATCAACCATCACACCTAAGGGGTTATCTTTCAAACAATCCAACAAAATCTATTGTTGTTCAAAAAACATCCAGGTTGGACATCGCTGGCAAAGGCCCAATTCCAAAAGGTGCTTGCTTGGGGTAGATAGCTGCATCAGACATAGTATAGAACTAGGTTATCACAAGGTATGATTGTAGAACCAATATATAGGTGACTTACTCTACTTTGGGGGGTAGTAGAAGATACGTTGACTTACTTCCTCTCTGGGTATACCAATGTTTGGATCTCTTGGTCATGTCATCCATTTTGAAGATAGTGCAGTAATCTAAATACAGTAATGTATTGATTATATCAGTTTATAATATAAAAGTCCATGTAACATCTGAGTCTTATCTCCAAAATTTGTTACTAGAACTTTTATTTTATAAACTGATATAATCAAGGAATTTACCTTTACAGTGCGTACATTGGATTACCATCTTCAAAATGAATGTAGCAATACTGAAGGAAAAAAGCGATTCAGGAAGGGAGTAAGTCCATATTTTACCTACTACTCAATAAAGTGGAGTAAGTCACTAGAAGTGATAGTGAGAAACTACTCAGCTATAGCAATTTATGTTTTCCCATCCCTTCTCTTATATCTCTTAGGGGGCGATAGATGGATAATCTGCAGATTGTATAGCTCAGTAGTTCAGGCATCTGTTGTGGAAAGGGTTCTTCTAGCAGTTTAATGGTTGATAATGAGATATGTTTTTTACATATTATTTCCAACGTGACATATTTACTGCAAATTTATTGTGACTGAAAATCAGTTCCATTCATAGTTACATAGTTGATGAGGTTGGATAAAGACATTAGTCCATCAAGTCCAGCCTATAACCCTACAATCCCTACAGTGTTGATCCAGGGGAAGGCAAAAAACCCCATGAGGCTTACGGAAGCCTTCCCGACTCCAAATCTGGCAGTCAGTATAAAAACCCTAGATCAACGTGTCCTTAAAATCTAGAGTCCATAACCTGTTATATTTTTCTCTTCTAGAACGGCATCCAGGCCCTCTTTGAACTTGTTCAGTGAATCCGCCATCACCACTTCCTGGGGCAGAGAGTTCCAGAGCCTCGCTGTTCTTACTGTGAAGAATCCCCTTCTATGTTTCTGGTGAAACCTTCTCTCCTCCAGACGTAGAGGATGTCCTCTTGTCACTGTCACTGGCCTAGGCGTAAAAATATCCTTAGAAAGTTCTTTGTATTGTCCCTTCATGTATTTGTACATTGTTATTAGATCTCCCCGTAGACATCTTTTCTCTAAACTGAATAACCCCAAGTTTGTTAATCTATCGTTGTACTCCAGTCCACCCATTCCCCTAATCATTTTGGTTGCCCGTCTTTGTACTTTTTCAAGTTCACTTATGTCTTTCTTGTATATCGGGGCCCAAAATTGTGCACAATATTTTAAGTGTGGCCGTACCAGTGATTTGTATAGAGGCATAACTATGTCCTTGTCATGAGAATCTAGACCTCTTTTGATACATCCCATAATTTTATTTGCCTTAGCAGCAGCTGCCTGGCACTGGTCACTAAAGGTAAGCTTGCTGTCCACCAAAATCCCCAAGCCTTTGTCATTGGAAGTCTTACCCAGTAATTTACTATTTAGTACATTGTCATACATTTTATTATGTCAACCAAAGTGCATTACCTTACATTTGTCAACATTAAACTTCATTTGCCAAGTCTCCGCCCATGCTTCCATCTTTCTTAGATCCCCCTGTAATATTCTACTATCCTCCTCATTATTGATTACCCTACAAAGTTTAGTATCATATGCAAATATAGACACCCTGCTTTGTAAACCCTCTACCAGGTCATTAATAAAGATATTAAACAGGAGAGGACCTAATACTGACCCTTGCGGCACCCCACTGGTGACTGAATGTGGTGGATTCAACAGCAAACACATGGATTTCTTCAAGCCCCGTTCAGATGAACATGACAACAATGTTTGCAATAGATCTGCAACTTGTGAGTGCAACCTTTGGGTTCGTTACCTTGCTGAAAGGCACAAAATATCCTGAAATATAGCAGCCCTGATCTCCTCAGCAGGGACAGTCATATGGTGCCTTAGGGGATTTGTATGCCACACTACTGGACTGTCCTATCATTACATGAGGTCTACGGCTGACAACTAAACTATGACTATTATACATTTTGGATGGCTACTTTAGTGGCATTTCAGACACTGTGAGGTGTACATTAAGGAATAGGTTGTTAATATTGTAATGAAAATTTGACTTTAAGTGAATTTTATTAAATGCATTAAATTATGCATATAGTACATCAGCATGTTACCAATAATAATCCTTAATATGACCTAAGAAAGAATTAAAATGCAATGATAGCATAATTATAAGAAAAGTGGATAAGTATGGGGCTCTCGGTGTTATGAATTGAATAGATTATATCCAGAAGGCATGGAGCAGGTGAGGAATTCATCTCCAGTTAAAGTCTAAAATATTGAAATAATTCCATGAGGAATGGAAATTAATTTTGGATAGAGAAATAAAAGAAATTCATGATTCAAAATCTGTTTCATTTAATAAATTCCCACATTTGGTCTTGTAATATTTTAAACGGTTAAAATGAAGATAGTCCAGAGAGTTGTTTCAGATATAAAAAATGGTTTCATTTTCTTTTGTTCTATTATAGTATGGTATTCACTAAAGCTGTTTTCTTATCACTAAGCTTTATTTCCTATCAATGTCCTAGGTCATAAAACCATCAATAGAGAAGGTCCAAACACTGGCACCACCACCAATCTAAGACCAGGCGGGTTTCTGTCCCATTTTGTGACCAGTGGGGTACATTCTAAACATGCCCCAAGTGCTCCCCCTGCCAGTCCCTGTAGCAACTGAGAATGTACCGTCTGTATTTGGAGGTGCAAAATTCTGCCAGTCATTGCCTTTTAAAAGTGGTGGAGGCCACTACCTTCTACATGTATGTTGTATGACTCGGGCAAGGTTCTCACCACAATGGACTAAAAGTATGTTATTGTGCTTTTATGTGTACATTTTTGTGTCTGATGTATGACACTTTTTTTGTGCTTCTGAATAGGCAGATTCCAGTTGTGCCTGTTGGCTGTGTAGTGGACCAGTAGCAGTATAGCTGATGTACGCTACCTTGTAGTCGCGCAGGGTGGGAAATTATCCATATAAAAGCAAGTACTCTTTTGCCTTTTGGTTCTTCCTTCTGGAAACTCTGTTGCTACCACCCATCATTGTGATATATTTCTGTGTCAATCCAAGATTGGGGCCATGACTTTACCCAAAGGTTAGCATTAGTCTATGTCTGAGAAGCGAAACCTATTGCAGCTGAGTATAAACAACAAGTATGAGCTGGGTAATTGCAGTGTATTGCCATGGGACTGCAGATCTCATGCTTAAAGGGGCTCTATCATTGGGAAAAGTCATTTTTAGCTAAGCACATACTTGCATAGCCTGTAAAAAGGCTATTCCACACCTACCTTTTGTATGTAAATTGCGTTTTTGAAAGACGCCGTGTGTATTCATATGCTAATTAGCCGCCTCCGTGCACTCCGGAAGTGTCTGTGTGCACCGTCTGCTATTCTGAATGTGCGTGAGAGCAGGGAGATGAGTCAACAGCAAAGCAGCCTCTCTGCTCTCATACACATAGAGAATAACAGACAGTGTACATAGACACTTCCGGAGTGTACAGTGGAGGCTAATTAGCATATGAATAAAAACGGGCTCATTCAAAAACTACTTACAATTTACATACTGTAACGGGATTAGCTCCGGGATCGCTGTCTTGAGCACTTTTGGCACACAAATAAAGTCCAAATCCAGCCAAGTGTGGTGCAACTGGCCGCAACCAGTTTTATTAGGAATTTTTCCAGGCAAAACAAAACAAAACAATGCAAAATAAATTCTAGCCGTCCGGCTTCTACTTTCAACAGCAGGTATCCTAACTATGGGAGCTGGGCCATCTGCACAGCTCACAAAACAGTAGTTTTACTCACAAGTATTTTCCCCAGGAGTAGACAGAGACATATACCTGTGGGCTTTCTGCCTTTTTATACCCAACCTTCAGGAACCCAGAAATTAACCCCACACATACCAAAACCTGGAGTGGCTGAGTGGAGTATAGACACACCCAATACTCCTACTCCAGCAGCCAGACCTTTTCCGGGGATTTGGTAAGACCCACCAGCCAGGAGCACGGCTATGCTCAGCTGCCCCTAGATCGTGTATGACAGGAACCTAGGAGAAATGTACACTCCCTCTATCACTAGATATTTATAAATATCTTTATAAATGATCTGGACGATGGAATTATTGGGGAACTCATAAAATTTGCAGATGATACGAAGATAGGAGGAATAGCCAACACTAGAGAGGAGAGAGAGTGTATTCAAAAGGACTTAGACACACTGGAACAATGGGCTGAGGCGAACAAAATGGTATTTAACAGGGACAAATGCAAAGTTCTACATCTGGGTAACAGAAATGTAAAAAACATATATAGTATGGGAGGAATAGAACTAAGTGATAGCATAGGGGAAAAGGACTTGGGCATAATAGTAGATCACAAATTCAACATGAGCCAACAGTGCGGTGCTGCTGCAAAAAAGGCTAATAAAATTCTGGGATGTATTAAGACAAGCATTGAATCTAGATCAAGAGAGGTCATTATTCCGCTGTACTCTTCCCTGGTCAGACCACACCTGGAATACTGTGTACAGTTCTGGGCGCCTCAATTCAAAAAAGACATCGATATATTGGAGCAAGTCCAGAGAAGAGCAACCAAAATGGTGGAAGGTCTGCAAACCATGTCCTATGAGGAGCGGCTAAAAGAACTGGGATTGTTTAGTTTGCAGAAGAGAAGGCTGAGGGGAGATTTAATAGCAGTCTACAAATATCTGAAAGGTAGTCACAGTGCAGAGGGATCTACCCTATTCTCATTAGCACAAGGAAGTACAAGAAGCAATGGGATGAAACTAAAGGGAAAGAGATACAGATTAGACATTAGGAAAAACTTTCTGACAGTGAGGGGAGTGAGAGAGTGGAATAGGCTGCCACGGGAGGTGGTGGGCGCTCCATCAATGGAAATCTTCAAGCGGAATCTGGATAAACATATAGCTGGGATGATTTAGGAAAACCTGCACTCGCAGGGGGTTGGACCCGATGGCCCTTGAGGTCCCTTCCAACTCTACCAAAAAAAAAAAAAAAAAACAAAAAAAAAAAAAAAAAAAAACTTTTCCCCTGGTCCTGTCACAATACAAAAGGTATGTAAGGTTTCTAAAGGCTATGCCAGTATGTGCTTAGCTAAAATGACTTTTCCCAATGATAGAGCCCCTTTAATAAGTTAAGAATTGCTGCTAAGTTTAAGCCACTGTCTTTAAAGAGGTTTTTCAATCTCCTTCTCTCAGTTTTTTGCCTGCTATCTCTTCTTCTTACATGCTATATTATTCAACAAGCTGTTGGACTTTTCATGCTCCATGCTGACAACAGACTTGCAGTAAACTGAATGTTATCTTTGTGTTTACATAGCGAGATAACACACTGTCTGAGACTTTATCAGCAAACTGCAATTAGGTGATCTGACGGCCTTGACAGAGGAGCAGTAAATAACAGCTCCAGGGAGCAGCGAGTGAGTCATGACATCCGACCAAAGATCAGATGCAGGTCGGGTACCATGAAAATGATGTATAAAGAATGGAAGGAATAATTTCATAAAGCAGGCAAATGAAGCAGCATTGCTAAAACAATGTTTTTAGGAAAACTCTTGAATTTACATAAGCTGACAGTATAGATAGGACAACCCCTTTAATTCCTGCTGTGACTGAGGAACTACTGTTAACTAGTTTTGTGTCACACTGCTACGTCAGTAAAGTACCAGTGATACATCAACCTGCAGAAGAGTGGGTGTGCATTGTTTGGAAGTATTTCTGCAAAACCAGAATAACAGGAAACCAGCCGCCATGTCCTTGGGTTGGCAGACTCAGGGGCTACATTGAGGGGTAGGGCATGGAGAGAAGAAATGGGGAAAACACGCTCTGCATAAATAAACTGGACTTTGTTTTCTAATTGGAATATGCTGCCCTTACATGTAGGTATCTTTTTCATGATACTTGCATGTGTGCAGTAAGTGTGTATGTAATTGATATGCTTTATTGTAGGGCTTTCTGTCTCTTTTATTGATTTGTAATAGTCACCATTTTTGCTGCTTTATGTGTGGTACACTGTTTGTTGCCAGTTCAGTGCTCACTTAAAAAATCAGTGTAAAAGTAAATGACCTATTTGCATTTGGCATACTACCCTTCAGTGGCTTGAGAGATCCATGTGACACTTGGGTGGCTTCCAAAATGTGGCTCCTGTGGCATTGTGGTATAGCATTATTCCACAAATTACCTAGTACCAAAGTCAAAATACTAGTATGAGAGGTATATTACTGTCTGGGAAAGTGGATCACCTCTATTGTGTACCTCTTATTGTATTTTTATATCCCCCACCATATAAAGTTGTTACATATTTGTTACTACCATGAAGACTTTCTAAGCTAAGATAACTCAAAAGCTACAGCTGTCTACAGATCTGGTGCATGGGCTACATATACTGGATAGATAGATAGATAGATAGATAGATAGATAGATAGATGGATGGATGGATGGATGGATGGATGGATGGATGGATGGATAGATAGATAGATAGATAGATAGATAGATAGATAGATAGATAGATAGATAGATAGATAGATAGATAGATAGATAGATAGATAGATAAATAGACATTTGTAACATAAGTATTCCTTTTATGGGCTATCTAGGTATTGCCACATATTTTTAATACTGCAATATGACATGAAAATGATTACATACACAAATAAATATATATATATATATATATATATATATATATATATATATATATATATATTCCCCCCAAACTTGTAACCAATTTTATTTCAATCCACAATATAAATGCAAAAATAAGTATGTTGGTGTGACTCGATTCTTAGTCATGTATCCCCCACATCCCCCACTTATGAACTTTGAGCTATCCAATTTAAAATTGACTTATTTCAGTACCAGGGGAATAGCCATATAAATAATGAGACTGAAAAATCACAGTGAGGAAAGGATATATGCTAATAACAAAATTGGTCCTTAATGATCTCAATGTCCAAATCTCCCTTATGTATTCTTGCCTGGTTAAACAACTGCAATTGGTAAAATAGCAAGTTAATGGGCTGGAGGACCATGCTTAGAGAAAGTGGTTAGAAGCCAGGAGTGAGAAGGGCAAACATTTAACACATTCATTCTTTCCTCTCCCAGTCTCCATTTATCATGTTAATTTATTCACAGGAAACGTTTGCTAATAGCTAATTAACAGATATGACTTTTTTAATCCCATCAGCACAGAGGCAGGGTGAAATACATTATTTGATCCTGGCAGAATCATTCAGTATATACAGTGGATGGCCAGTCCTGAAATAGAATCAGAAAATAAAATAAAGATTAATAACTGCCTTCTGTAGATAGAATTTACCATGTAACGAAATTGTAATATATATTAATATTATGTCATATAAAATTGTAATATAATATATTAGCCATCATTTGACAAAAGTTATTTCTCATAATTGTGTAGGTTTGCTTTGTGCCACCATAAAACTTCCAATGTGAGAAGATATGGACTCCATAAAACAACTGAAAGGGTCCTATGGTATCTGGTGCCAAGATGTTCATAGCAAATCCTGGGTAAGGAATATGAAAAGAGGATCCTGATCATAACACTATTATTGGAAGGAAGCTTGCTATAGATTAATGTATGGACTTCAAAAAGAAACCTAAGTATAATACATGTAAAGGATGTTTTCAAAACCTCGCGCACAAGTAGAAGAAACATTCTGTGCAAAAATCTGCTGATTTTCAAGGCATGGTCAATCTTTGCCAGCAGTCTGGTGCAATGTGTATGCAGCTCTTGCTCCATATTTTGGTGAAAATTTGTAGTACGATTTATGGGTTAAAATGTGCATTTGACCTTTCATTCTGCTGGTAGGTAGAAGCCTAGGAAATAAAAACCCTACCAACTGATAAAGGTAAGACATCTATGTTTATTAGCAGAAGACTTCCCTAAAGTTGGCCATACATAATAGATTAAGCTCAGTTGATGGTTGACAATCTTCAAACAAACTTTCCATATTTTAGTCCATATTGGTTGTTTCCATAATTTAAGACATTCAATTCCACATTCAATGCTATTATGAAAAGGATGACCGAACTTCCACGTGGCACATTATTTGACGGACCAAAATCTATCAGATGTAAATTTCAAACACAGCCAACTCCTTTCCAATGATAAGAAGCCATCATGGTAACAGAACACTTAGCAGCTATCAGAGCAGCACATGCACTGGGCCGAAATCCCACAAACTTACAGTGAGCTATAGCTGCCCAGTGTTGCAGGTAATTTCTCATATCTGCAATATAGTTTGACCATTAAGAACACAGAAGGGCAAGCTCACCAGCAACATAAGTGGATGCCAGTACAGGAAGGGCAAGTGGAAAAAGCAGTGAAGAATAGGAAGAAAGTCTAGCATCCAATTCTTCTCAATATAATCAATGGCTTTATTTACTGTAGGACAGATAAAATCCATCAGGAACATAAGCTGCTCATGCTATTTCAGGCACATATAGTGCCCATAGTCAGTTAAGTCGTGACCATTGACCAACTGCAGGTGGATGGAATTGGAATGGCCAAGTGGGGATGCTACTAAGTATGGGTACCTCTGATCAGTTAGCTAGAACAATTGGTTGTTGTTAAAATTAATCCAATGAGCAATAGTTGTTCTTTTTTTAAGTAATCGATTATGATTATCTTTAATACTGTGTGAATACTCTATAGTCAAATGATTGCAATACAGGAATACAAAAAGGGAAGTGGGGACTTTTGTCTACTTACATGTTCCTATCTTTTACCAATTATTTGCATAGTGAATGATTATTATTCTTTTTTATTATCAAATACCACTACAGTCAATTATGTACATTAAAAGGCCACTTTATTAAAGGCACTCATCTAGCAGTATGTTGAATCTCTTGGCCATTCACAGTAACCTCACACAGGCCTTAGCAGTGACCCCCCAGCATGTGATGACACAAGAGGCAGAAAGAGGCTTGAAAGGGATGCCAGAACATCACTAGATATCCAGGAGAGGTGAGTATAAGTGTAAGTTATTTTTACTCACCTCACCTGTCCCCACTGCTGTGCTCTACTACCAATACAGCTGCTGATCTTCATCAGTAGCCACATTGGGACTGCAGCACAGAACTTCACAGCATAATTAGCACTGATGGCTTGCAACTCCCCCCTTCCTTCCCCAGCAGTCTTCACATAACTTCTTAAGGGATTGTAACCCACAGATTGGGAATTACTGCTCTATATGATTAATAGTACGTTTTTGTAAGATTAATAACTGCCATGAAGAGATAAACCTGGTTGTCCGCACTGTTGATTTAAGCCCTACTGGGAAATGACCATCCATGACTATCAGAGGACCAAGAATGTGCCAGGAAACACCCCCACTCATCAAAACTGTCAAAAGTGACAACTGACTGAGGTTCATCAATTCATGCTACTTTCACCATAATCTGACTTTCCCATAGAAGTTTGGATTCATCTTGCCAGGTAATTTTTTTTTCACTTCTAAGATATCAAATTTTGGTACTCTTTACCCCAAAAGTCTTACCTTTTTGCTTCCGTTACATGGCAATGGAATGTGCACTGTTTGTCTGCTGTTATAGCCTATTATCTATGGTATTGATACATCTTCAATGTGAATGAGAACTTGATTGACCAGTGAGATGCATACAACATAGTAGAGGCTACTTATGGGATTGACACTCCTTTGAACCTAAATAAAAGGGAACCAGGAATAATAATATGAGATAGAATCATTTAAATATATAAATATGTCTAGTTCATGTAGCACAATTCTATATATTGTCAAGATCTGAGGTTGTTAGGTGGGGTGGCATAGACACACAAGTCCAGATTGTTAGTCCAAACAGGTAGAGTTTTATTTTTACTCCACAAAAAGGAAAAAAACATACAAAACAAATACCTGCCTGTCTAGGCTCTAACTACACACATCAATAGGTTACCTCACCTATGATAGCAGATTCAATGGCAAAATTGAAGGGTACAATACACAGCTCCCACAGTGTGACCTTTCAGCTGCCCCTGCAGCCCAGCTCTGTCCAAAGTCTTGCTGCTGGAGCTGACCTTTTAAACCTCACTAATGAGGAGAATCCACAGCAGCTGACACGCTGTAGAAACATCCCCAATGTGTGGACTGGAGGGTGTGTGGAATGACAGGTCGAACTGCCAATCCTACCTGCCATTCCTAAAAAATCCAGCCCAATGCTGAACATGTAACAAAAATGCTCAGCATCACGTTTAGGTGTGATGTTCCCTATAGTTTCTAAAATGGTGGTCACTTTTTGGTCATTTCCATTGTATTATTACTTTAGGGCCTCTGCAAATGTGACATGGCACCAAAAACAGTTCCAACAAAATCTGCCCTCTAAAAACCAAATAGCGCTCTTTCCATTCTGAGGCCCACCAGCAGCAGTTTACGACCAAATATGGGGTATTGTTGTGTTCAGTCAATGTTAATTTTAAGTCAGTGTTCAATGTTAAATCTGTGAAACAGCTGTGGGTTCAAACTGCTCACTATACCCCTTGATAAAATCTGTGAGGGGTCCAGTTTCCAAAATGGGGTCACTCTTGGAGGGTTTCCAACGCACTACTAGTTTAGGGGTTCAGCAAATGAGACATGGCACCTGAAAACTATTCCAGAAAAATCTGCTTTTCAAACACCCAGTGTTGCTCCTTCCCTTTGGTGCGCTGCCATGTTTCCAAACAGCAGTTTACATTCCCATGTGAGAATTTTCCAGGCTCGGCAGAAATTACATAACAAATTGTGAGATGCATTTTCTCCTTTAACCCGTTGTGAATGTGTAAATTTTAGGAGTGAATGAACTGGCTATTGAAAAAAATGAAATGTCTAAAAATTAACCTCTATATTATTTTAACTGGGATGCATTTTTGAAAATAAAGTGATTTATGGGGATTTCTAATATAGAACTTTAAAATCCCCTTCAGAACTGAAATAGTCCCTTACAAATGGATTTGGGAAATTTTTTTTGTAAGTCTGGAAAATCGCTGTTAAACTTTATAATGTCTAAAATAAATTAAAGGACGATTAAAAGATGATACCAATGTAAAGCAAAGATAAAGTAATATAATATTTAATAATGTATTCGGGGGGTATAACTATCTATCTGAAAAGCAGAGTATTTTCCATTTTGAAAATTGTGAACTTTTCAAAATCACATAAAATTTCCTATTTTTTAAAGTAAATATTAGCAAAAAATATTGGCAATGTTTACAATGAAGTACAATGTGTCACAAAAAGATTCTGAGAATCACTTGGGTAAGTTAAAGCATCTTAAAGCTATTGCTGCATAACAGTGATACATGTCAGATTTAAAAAAAAAAAAAAATCCTTGAGGGGTTAGCATCCATAGAATCCCTTTTCCCTTGATGTGGATGCTCAATCACTCCTTTCTTGATATACTCTTGATATTATTGCACAAGAAACCCTCACAGAGTTGGCGGTTTCTGAAATCCTGGCTCTGGCTAGTCTAGCACCAATGACCATGCCTTGTTCAAAGTCGATCAGATCGATTTCCTCATTGTAGTGCGGATTCACGCTGAGACTTATCCACGTCATCGGTCTAAAGAGGTGTTTCTCTGTTCAGAATGTCAAGATTTTAGTATTATATAAATAACAAAATAAGTATTTTCATTATTGTAGTCAGAAGGATTTTTTTTTAGCTGAAAACAAACAGAGGCTAATGCTATTTGCAATACCAATTTTATTAGTACAAGATCTGCAAATGATTGCTCGAAAATCCTAAAACGTACCCAAGAGCTGCTGTTATTGATATGGAACCCTCAGGACATGAACATTTGGGTTTAAGTGTCTAAAGCGTTTTATTAATTAAATTGCTGTGATTTAATTTTCCCATGTTAGCATTTACAGTTTATGAAACAGCCTTGTAATTAGAAAATGACTACATTGATGTTGTGTGTTTTCTTTGCTAGTCATACATTACTGCACTAGTTTCCCCTTCTATGCACACAGTCTCCCAGGCTACCTTATTCTGGGTGCGATTAATAGGCAACTGCCACTGGTGCGTTAAATTGCTTTCTGCTTTATTTTTTGATGCCAGTATATGATAACTGGTACTTTAAGATTCATGTTTGACGAGCTGTAAAGGAATGATGCTTATTTTTACTGCATGCTAAGAAAGAAGCAGTGTCGTGTCTAAAAATTCAACCGTGTGCGTAGGGACATAGAAGAAAATCTGATAAGGAAAAAAATGAAGCCGTTAATGCAGTCATGTGCCGTATCTAGAAAAAAACATAAAAGTGTAAATGATTTCCATTCATTTAATAAGAGAATGTAGTAATCTGGACTGTGATACTCAATGGTATAGGGCCTTAGACGCTTGTCATTTACCCTGCAGTAACCCCTACAAGCAAAATGTACCATTGCATCAGACTGTTTAGATACATTAAGTATATGGCCAACCATGTAAAACAAGGATGGATCTGGTTTATCAGAGCAAGAATGCTTCTTCTTACAGTCCCTCTGTTGTGGCTCATAGGGGGTGGTCCAAGGCAGAGATTCCCATTTATAAAGTTCAGTGCTATACTAGGGCACACAGAAAGGATTTTTCAGATAAGACCCCTTTTTCACTAAGGTAAAGGGAACCACTGATATGTTCCCTTTAATGTATTATGGACTGTGTTCATATTCAGATACATATTAGATTCATATTTCAAATAATTTGTAGTAACACTGTTTGTGTTATTTCATTTGTCGGCAATCTTCTTTCCTCAATATTTAATATCTTATGTAATCGGTACCAATCTAGGCTGGTTTCACACTACTGATTCTTGGGTGTGAGACTTGGTTCGTGTGTGTTGTATTTACTGGGCTGTTCACTCTACAGGGAGTCCCTGCCTCTCCACTACTTACTGTCCTGTAATGATTTCAGCAGTGGACAAGCAGGGGCTCCCAGAATCATAGATATCTATAATGCTAGGGGTCTAGCTCCGGCATAGTGTACAGGTCAGTAAATCTGGAGCACACACTGTCACCGACCTTAAACTCTCCTTTCTAGCCATGTGTCATACTTGAGACTTCACAGCACTATTTTGGGCAATAATTTGCATCTATATTGGTAAACCATAAGCAGGAGTGAGACCTAAACATGGAAAGAGCACTCTTTTTTTCAATACTTCTTTTTATAGTTTACTCTCTTGGTTTTCACTTATAGATGTGGAGGAGAAATACTGATCAAAGAAAACAGCAGCATAAGAATGGCTTAGAACAGGCCTAGGCAATTGCATAGCAACAATCCAGCAACCATAAATCTTCTTAGCCCTATGCATTCTGCTACCGTCTCTGAACCTGTTCCAGGTTGCATTATGTAGATGATTTAAGGCTATTTCAGACAACCATCTTTGATATCTTGTCGCAGAGGACTGGGGTTCACATACTGCCTGTGACACTAATGCTGCAGAGTATAGTCTGCCATCTCACTTGTGCATTTACTTCTACCTTAAATATGTATCTCCGCATTTCCAGAATTTTGCTTAGAATTTGGAATTTTGCAAACAAGCTTCTGACAATTATCATCTGGACACTTCCCTCTATGTGAAGATTGAGCAAGACGTCTTGGATCTATCATTTCTTCTGACAAGTCTGTTTTATTGAACACCTGTGTTCTGCACTAAATTATTCTGTAGCCTCTGTAACTCCTTTTTAAGAACTATGTTTTATTGTTCCTCTGTTATTTTAGCCGGAAATATATAAAATCAAATTGACAACACTTTACCACTATCGTACTGCAATTGAAAAATGATGTTTAGTGTGATGAACAGATAATGAATTTAATCAGATGAATATAATATTCAATTGTAGGACAACCACTTTAAATGTATTTTCCATATAGCGGGAGCTAATGGCCTCGCAGAGATGGGGCAGTATGTATCGTCAATCTTCAATGTGGACGCTCCATGGAGAAATAAGTGTACTGTTGATGATCCATTGGACAATAAAGACTAGAAGGATGAAGGATGGTTGTAGTAAGTGCTGATATGGTAATAGAGCACATTAGTCAACTTGACATCACTGAATCACAACATAAGTGGCACATAACCAAGGCACCCAAGCTTCACAGCAAATAATCCCAAAACGGCATGTACAACTACCACTAGAACACCAATCATTTTATACCAGAAGACAATATCTAAAATAGCTAGAGCTAATCCTCGCTTACTAGATGTATCTATATGTTCAGATTATGGGTTTTGAGCGTTAAATTGTATATATATTGTATTGTTATATTGTCTTGGGCATCCATTTCCAGTCACCTTTTATGCATGCTAAATGATTGGGGTATAGACTGACGTAATAGAATTCACTTTTCAAGACTGAAGTTTCATCTTAGAGCATCAAAACAACAGAGGTCTGTACAGAGGTGTGGAGAGAGAGAGACGAAAGGATCAATACTTTAGACGTGCCAATATATATATATATATATATTTTCTGTAAAAATGTAAATAATGTACCTTTTGATGTCCTATGCCTGGAGAAAAAGAGATCATTTCAAAGGGGCTCTATCAGCAAAATCTTTAAAAAGGCTATTCAGGCACCATAAAAGTTATATTAAACTACCCCCCCCCCCCATTTTAAAATAATAACCTAAAAAAGAATGTTATCTACTTACGCATCGTGCACGGTGGGTGGGCATTCAGGGTGTGTCTTCATCTTCATTAGAGATGAGCGAACAGTGTTCTATCGAACACATGTTCGATCGGATATCAGGGTGTTCGCCATGTTCGAATCGAATCGAACACCGCGTGGTAAAGTGCGCCAAAATTCGATTCCCCTCCCACCTTCCCTGGCGCCTTTTTTGCACCAATAACAGCGCAGGGGAGGTGGGACAGGAACTACGACACCGGGGGCATTGAAAAAAATTGGAAAAAGTCATTGGCTGCCGAAATCAGGTGACCTCCATTTTAGACGAATAGTGGATTTCAAATCCGGGTCATATGAGAATGTGAACTTTGTGACTATGAGACAGGGATAGCTGTACAGGCAGGGATAGCTAGGGATAACCTTTATTTAGGGGGGAATGTTATTAAAAATAACTTTTTGGGGCTCTATCGGGTGTGTAATTGTGATTTTTGTGAGATAAACTTTTTCCCATAGGGATGCATTGGCCAGCGCTGATTGGCCGAATTCCGTACTCTGGCCAATCAGTGCTGGCCAATGCATTCTATTAGCTTGATGAAGCAGAGTGTGCACAAGGGTTCAAGCGCACCCTCGGCTCTGATGTAGCAGAGCCGAGGCTGCACAAGGGTTCAAGCGCACCCTCGGCTCTGATGTAGGAGAGCCGAGGGTGCACTTGAACCCTTGTGCACCCTCGGCTCTGCTACATCAGAGCCGAGGGTGCGCTTGAACCCTTCTGCACACTCTGCTTCATCAAGCTAATAGAATGCATTGGCCAGCGCTGATTGGCCAATGCATTCTATTAGCCCGATGAAGTAGAGCTGAATGTGTGTGCTAAGCACACACATTCAGCTCTACTTCATCGGGCTAATAGAATGCATTGGCCAGCGCTGATTGGCCAGAGTACGGAATTCGGCCAATCAGCGCTGGCTCTGCTGGAGGAGGCGGAGTCTAAGATCGCTCCACACCAGTCTCCATTCAGGTCCGACCTTAGACTCCGCCTCCTCCAGCAGAGCCAGCGCTGATTGGCCGAATTCCGTACTCTGGCCAATCAGCACTGGCTAATGCATTGTATTGGCGTGATGAAGCAGTGCTGAATGTGTGTGCTTAGCACACACATTCAGCTCTACTTCATCGGGCTAATAGAATGCATTGGCCAATCAGCGCTGGCCTATGCATTCTATTAGCGTGAACTGAGTTTGCACAGGGGTTCTAGTGCACCCTCGGCTCTGCTACATCAGATTGCTACATCTGATGTAGCAGTGCCGAGTGTGCATCAGATGTGTAGTTGAGCAAAACTGACTCAGCACTGCTAAGTCTCTGCATTCGCATAGGAATGCATTGGCCAGCCTTCGGCCAATCAGCGCTGGCTCTGCCGGAGGAGGCGGAGTCTAAGGTCGGACCTGAATGGAGACTGGTGTGGAGCGATCTTAGACTCCGCCTCCTCCAGCAGAGCCAGCGCTGATTGGTCGAGTTCCGTACTCTGGCCAATCAGCATTGGCCAATGCATTTCTATGGGGAAAAGTTAGCTTGCGAAAATCGCAAACTGACAGGGATTTCCATGAAATAAAGTGACTTTTATGCCCCCAGACATGCTTCCCCTGCTGTCCCAGTGTCATTCCAGGGTGTTGGTATCATTTCCTGGGGTGTCATAGTGGACTTGGTGACCCTCCAGACACGAATTTGGGTTTCCCCCTTAACGAGTTTATGTTCCCCATAGACTATAATGGGGTTCGAAACCCATTCGAACACTCGAACAGTGAGCGGCTGTTCGAATCGAATTTCGAACCTCGAACATTTTAGTGTTCGCTCATCTCTAATCTTCATCCATGCCTCTTCTTCCTCCGATGTCCTCCGGTCCCATCCTCCTCCGGCGCTCGCGAACGGACATTGATTAAAAAAAAAATAGCCTGGGTGCATGCGCAGTAGCTTTAGTAGAAGCCGCATGCTACTGCGCATGCGCCCAGGCCTTTTTTTTTAGTCAATGTCCGTTCGCGAGCACCGGAGGAAGATGGGACCCGAGGACATCGGAGGAAGAGGACGTGTGGATGAAGAAGAAGACACACCCTGAATGCCCGCCCAGCGTGCACGATGCGTAAGTAGAGCACATTCTTTTTTAGGTTATTATTTTAAAATGGGGGGGTAGTTTAATATAACATTTACGGTGCCTGAATAGCCTTTTTAAAGGCTATTCACGCATATGTGGGGCTCTATCAGCATGATTTTGCTGATAGAGCCCCTTTAAGATTAAACTAATTTTTACAGCACATTTCAGGGAATAATATACGTCATTTCCAATAAGCATTACATACATTGTATTACAAGCTGTTTCTGCATATTAATGAATAGATACTTCTTTAATCTCTCCAAACAGTTGTCACCGGTGACCGGAGGGATACATAGAACAAAGGGGAAAGTAAAAATGTTTAACATTCAGAATTTGTCCACAGACAATAATTTATTGGAACTCATCTGTAACAAGGCCTGGCACTGATTTATACGTTGATTTGAAAAATAAATAAAAGTGATAGGAACCTACATTTGGTTTTAATGATAGACTGTTGCAGCGTGAAAAGTAAGGATAGGAAACACTGGTAGGAAATTAGATATTATGCCCTGAGGAAAACTGCAGCTACCAGCCCATTAATTATTAGATATTTATTATTAAATATTTCTTTTCATGAGCAACTGCAGAACATTTGCGCTGTTCAAGCTGTTGAGTGCTGGCATCAGTGAACTGTGGGTAGTGTGTTTGTCTGTGAACCTGTTGCTTTCATGTCTGGACTATTCATGTTTGAAGTGTGTAGATCAATTCAAACTGCACAACATTTATACGCACGTGTCAAAAGCTTATTACACAGAATCTGAATTCTATAAAATATAAGTCTCGGCTGTATTAAGGGGCCAAAAAAAACCCAAACACATACATATTAGGCATTCCTCAAGTACAAGTATCCCCTCCAAAAAAGTATCTAGTACAATGACCATCATAACAGACAAAGTGGCAAAGTCATCTTTAGGGCCCCTTCACACGGCGTAAGCGCTCGGCTCATTCCGAGCCGTACACGCGAGCGCTTCTAAACACTTCCCATTCACTTCAATGGGAGCGTTCGTAAAGCCGGCTTTATGTGCGCTCTCATTGAAGTGAATGGGAAGTGTTTAGAAGCGCTCGCGTGTACGGCTTGGAATGAGCCGAGCGGTTACGTCGTGTGAAGGGGCCCTTACTGCAGGGTGAACGCTGTAGAAACAAAATGCAAAAAATAAAGATAGAATTGTAGCGTTTTTTCACATGAACCTTTCCCAAGAACATTAATAAAATCTAATTAAAACATTATGTGTATACTATAATGGTGTCAATTGAAAGTATAACACATTGCGCAAAAAAAAAAAAAAAAAAGCCATAATCTGTTTTGACAGAACAATAAAAATGTATACATATAAAACAAAAAAAACTACTGTGAAACACATACACATTAGGTATCCCTGGTTCTGAAACCGCCCAGTCTACAAACTTAGAAAAATATTTTTCCTCTATGGTGAATGCCATAGCAGGTTAAAAAAAAACCTTTTGAATAAAGTGATCAAAGCCATAGACATTCCCCAAAATGGTGAAACTAAAAGGTACACCTAGTCCTGCAAAAAGAGACGCCCTATATATTTCCATACACAGAAATATAAAATAGTTACGGTGTCAGAATATGGTGACTAGAGATGAACAAATTAATGTTGACGAAGTGGAGGTGTTAACGATGGTGTACAAAATTCTGGACTCAGATTCTTATATGTCAATGGTAATTGTTCAAATGAAATTTATGCATGTTAAAATAGATATTATAATAATATTTTATTATTTATATTAGTCACATTTTATTTATATAGCGCCAATGTATTCCGCAGCACTGTACAATTTGTAGGGTCAAGTACAGACAGAAAGATACATTACAAAGAAATAGTCACTTTACACAATAGGAATGAGGGCCCTGCTCGCAAGAGCTTACAATCTATGATGTAGAGGGGGTGACACGAGAGGTAGCAGGGGCGGCATTGGAGGTAGCATTGCTTATACCAGGGGTGGGCAATTAATTTTCCCATGGGGCCGCATAAGAAATTGAAACTATTCTAGAGGGTCATGCGCGCCGCTGCAAATTTAGCTCCACCCACTTCTATGTTGACTCCAGCTCCATTTTCGTGAACATCAGCATTGTATTGTATTATTATATAAATTGGCTGACAATGGCTTTAGGGGAGTTCTTTCTGCTGGGGCTTCACCAGAGGCTTGTGATAATTGCCCCTACCTGCTTCCCAGTTCTTCCAGTCATTTCTTGATTGATTTATTCTACTTTGTCCCCAGTTGGGGACAATTATCTAGAGCAGGGGTCTCAAACTCAATTTACGTGGGGGCCGCTGGAGGTAGAGTCTGGGTGAGGCTGGGCCAGATCAGGTTTTCCACAAGCTATGCTTGCCGCAGCAAATTTAGCTCCGCCCAATTTAATGATGACTCCACCCATTCTTATTCATTTTTCATGTGCCCCCACAAAGTATAATCCTCCTACAGTCATCCGTACATTATATGCCCCCACATTATAATGTTCCTTTCCAACTGCCCCACAGTATTAAGTCCCTCTCCTAGTGCTCCAGTTTAAACTGGTGGAAACTAGAGGGGGACATTAAACTTGGGCAGCTGGAAGCAACAATTAAACTGTAGGGGTAGCTGGAGGGTGACATTAAACTGGGGGCAACTAGAGACAGACAGGTCCCCCTCTAGCTACCTGCATGGTTTAATGCCCCCTCCAGTTGTCCCCAGTTTAATGTCCCCCCAGTTTCTGTCCCCTTCATCTACCCCCAGTTTCATGTCCGCCCCCTCCATTTCTCTATGTGTTTCATATCTCCCTTCATTTTCCCCATTTCATGTCCCCCCTCCATCTCTGCCCCCAGTATAACATTCCCCCCTCCATCTCTGCCCCCAGTATAACATTCCCCCTCCATCTCTGCCCCCAGTATAACATTCCTCCTCCATCTCTGCCTCTAGGTTACTGAGACTTAGGTTGCTGTCAGACACACACAGACAGAAACACACACACACACTCTCCACCCTGCATCTCACATCTCTCCTCCCTCCCCTCTCAGTACCTTAGGACACACACCACACGTCTCCATCTTCTTGCACTGTCCTGCCGGCACCAAGACACGCCTCCCTAGTCAAGCTATGTGGGCCGAACTGAATCAGTCAGGGGGCCAGACATGGCCCGCAGGCCGTACATTGCCCAGGTCTGGCTTATACAATGGTCAGTCAATTTTGTAATAGCGGTTACTGTCATTACACAAACAAAACTGTATGAGCCATCACCAGTCATGTCCTTTAACTTGCAGATAGTGCCTGGGCATATAAAGTTAGCCTGAAACGGCATCATATCATGTGGGGTAATGTGGAAGCGGGAACAGAGGAGGGTTCATTTTAGGGATTCTAATTACAGTATGGACGGAACATTAGGAATTGTGATAGACCCATTTGAAAAGATGTGTCTTTAGTTTGCGCTTGAAGCTGTACAACTTGGTAGTTAATCGGATTGTCTGGGATAGAGCATTCCAGAGAAGTGGTGCAACTCGGGAGAAGTCTTGTATACGAGCATGGGAGGTTCTGATAATAGAGGATGTAAGTCTTAGGTCATTGAGTGAACAGAGAGCACGGATTGGGCAGTAGACAGAGATGAGGGAGGAAATGTAGGGAGGTGCTGCATTATGGAGAGCCTTGTGGATGAGGGTGATACATTTATATTTTATTCTGTAATGAATAGGAAGCCAATGTAGTGACTGACACACACCAGAGGCATCGTTGTAGCGTCTAGCCTGATGGATGAGCCTGGCCGCTACATTCAGAATAGATTGTAGAGGGGAGAGTTTAGTAAGAAGTTACAATAGTCAAGGCTAGAGTGAATCAGAGTGACAGTAACTGTCTTTAGTGTATCTCTAGTAAGGAAAGGGCGTATTCTGGAGATGTTTTTGAGGTGGAGATTACATGAACGTGCGAGTGATTGGATATGGGAGAGTGAAGAAAAGGTCTGAGTCAAACACAACCCTGAGGCAGCAGGCATGCTGCCTAGGAATTATAGCAAGGCCTGAGACTGCAATGGATATATCAGGGACAGATCTATTAGATGGTGGAAACAGTATAAGTTCAGTCTTAGAGAGATTTAGTTTCAGATAGAACAAAGACATGATATTTGAGACAGCAGAAAGACAGTCACTGGTGTTCTGTATTAGTGCAGGGATGATGTCATGGGAAGATGTGTATCAGTGGGTGTAATCAGCATAAAGATGGTACCGGAAGCCAAATCTGGTGATGGTTTGTCCAATGGGGGCTATGTATAGAGAAAAGAGCAGGGGCCTAGGACGGAGCCCTGAGGAACCACAACAGCAAGGGAAAGAGGGGGAAGAAACAGCGCCTGCAAATGATACACTGAAAGTGCGGTCTGAGAGATAAGAGGAGAACCAGGAGAGCGCAGTGTCCTTGATGCCGACTGAGCGGAGCATAGTGAGGAGGAGTTGATGGTCAACAGTGTCAAAAGCTGCAGAGAGATCCAGAAGAATAAGAAGAGAGAAGTGACCATTGGATTTAGCAGTCAGGAGATCATTGGAGACTTTTGTTAGGGCTGTTTCAGTAGAGTGCAGAGTGTGGAAGCCAGATTGTAAGGGGTCAAGCAGAGAGATAGTGGATTAAACGAGAATAGACCAAGTGTTCTAATAAGCCATCTTATATTCACGGTAATAAGTAATTTATGAAATCCTAAGAATGAAATGTAAAATATATACTACTTCATATTAGGGCTTGGCAAAAGAATAAATATTCGTCCATTTTAGGTTTTTTTTCTATTTTTACTACTATAGTGATAGTCATAGGAGATGAAGATTTTTATTGTTTGGACATTTTTGGATGACGGATGCGTAATGTGTTTTTCATTTTGCCTATACATATATAAATGGAGGATAAATTGCTGATTAGTGGGGGTCTGACTGCAGATACTATCATCATCTATTTCCAGTATTCCCATTGAAACGAATGATGGCAGGAGTGCACCAGTGTTCACTGCAGCTATATTTACAGTGATGAGAAAACAACCCATTCCCATGATTGGTGGGGGTCTCACTGCTGCTTATAAACAATTTATCCTCTAGGATAGAGTATGGATATATTTAACACTTTAAAACAGTTGAGGGGAGTGCGTGCAGGTGGGTATCCTATCAGCATCTGCCCACAATCAGAGAGAATTCTGTGAGCATTTAGGTATTACTACTGGCTCTCCGCTGTGTACTGCAGCAGAGACCTGGCAGTTATGGCTATCACTCTGCTTGTGAGCGAGTGCCATACTGAAAGACTCACAAAAGGGCAAACTTGATTTGATGATTCTGTAAAAAAAAAAAAAAAAAAAAAAAAAAAAAACTGAATTGTCAAACTCCGTAAGGGTGAATTAATCAAATTAATTCAATTAATCACCCAGCCCTACATTACATACAAGTCAAAGTTACCATTTCATAGATATTGTGGAAACAAAATGTGTTAGTTTTGTATCTGTTCACTGTATGGATAGCCATTGGTACTATGATCAGTAAATTAAAGAGGTTACGAAGATAATTGATATTGATGACCTATCCAAAGGATAAGTCATCAGTATCAGATTGGTTGGAGTCCCGCACCAAGACCATGCACCTATCAGCCACCAGAAGCAGCTCTGCACATATTCAAGTGAATGAGAGAGGGGCTGAGTTTCAAGGAGGACCTGCTACAGCATACAGACCAGAACCTGCATAAACTGTAGTGGAGATGCCGAAGATGAATAGAAGCAAGGAGGCTTCTGGCTGTATATCTTATATACAACTTATTGAGGTTGCATCAGCTGATTAGTACAGGGTCCCAGTGTCAGAGCCATCTAGATCAGATAATGATGACCTATTCTTGTCATTATTAATTACCTTCAGATCCTGGACAACCTCGTTAAGTGCAAGTTAAACCATTCAATTGTCATCTAGAAACCATGGGAGATTAGAGAGTAAGCAGACAAACAAACCCTCTCTTACTGGTCCAAGTGATCAAGTTATGTACAAGTTTGGGTGCAAACATTCTAGAACTCCGAGAGATCTGATGAAGGGGTGGTACGTGTGAGGTACCAGAGAACCCCGAAACGCGTCATCTTAAATAAATCCTTTTTATTTTGATACATCAGCATACCAGAACTTACCTTTACGAAAGGGAGCGCGCTTTTGGTATTTTTGGGGGGTATATCCCTCAATCACTGTCCTGTGATTTCTTTCGACCTTTGAGTCGTAAGCCATAGACGCAGCCCCACGTTTTTCAGCATACATAGCTTGATTACATACCAAAAAGGCGTGATACAAGTTGACCTATTTCGGGAGTCCACAAGGACTTCTATGTATTCTCATATATACCTAATTTTTCATTAGCGCGGCCACGCTTGGTAATTCTATATATTTCGGTTCATTTAGAAACCATGGGAGAGCAGACAAACAAACCCTCTCTTACTGGTCCAACTGATCAAGTTATGTACAAGTTTGGATTTCTGTTGTTACCTCCTGGTTAGCATATACCAGTGTTACCTTCCAGACATCGCACTCAGCCTTTCTGCGGCTGGTCTCTTTGGCAAGCTCAAAAATGAAAATTTTCAGGAGCTTTATGAAAGTAAAAGCCGCATACCCTCGATTTAACGCACTTGAGAAAGAGAATGTAAATTCCAAAATGCGTTGTGCTTTTATCCACCAATAAAACTCATTTTATCGTAACCACTAATTGGATTGATGTCCATTGACCTTTAAGAGCACAGTTTGTCCAATTCAAGCTAAAAGAGGTCCTCGTTATACCTACCCCGGTTACCTCTCTTACAGCTGTTATAATCAGAGAGACACAGCTTAGATATCACTGGTTTAGATGGTAGGTATAACCTTTTTTACCGTTATTGCTCAAATGCATATATAGTCTTGATTAAATATATCCTTATACAGGTTTTTTTTTTTTTTTCAGCCTAGTTTGTGAGTTATATGTATTCATGTCTACAGCCTACAAACTAACCCTCTACGTAGTTTCATCCTGTATGCAGATATATAATACATCCATTGGTAATTTGCATTGCCGCCTAACAAGCAAGCAAGATCATGACTATGTACCCAGTGTGAATACAGACTGCTTGAAACAGAGGGGAGAGAGGACAAAGGTAATGGATGTGCTGCCAGTACTTCCCTGCTGTAGCAATTTTAAGAGGTTGATTCTTTCCATACAATTCTATTTGCTGTGGAGATGAGCTTTAGACAACCGCCATTATTTATTGCACAAGTTACAGGATGTAACACAGAGGTCACCAGCAGCTCTAGTAAATTAGATTATTCTGATGTAACAGGAAAGCTAAATAGGTAATAAACATTTCATTTTGTGCTCCATTCTGCTATTTTATTAATGTATATATTCCTATCACGTTAGTAAAGCCTCAACTAGTGAAAAATCCATGTACCCTGTGTGCAGTATACTGCTCAACAATGGGCTCAACTATGACTGGAAATGAGTTTTTATTGATTTTGGACTAGATGTTTGCAACATGTAATTCTTAAAGAAAATCTACATGTTCTGAGAATGACACACAAGACCCTATAGCTGCATATATGCCCAAAGCTTGTATATTTGTATATTGTATATAGATTGGTAGCGTAGCCTGAGATGGCGAATGGCATAGAATGACTACTGCCAAAGTGGCAATGTCAATTCATGGCTGTCTTTGGCTGAGCATGCACACTGCTACTCCATTCAAACTCTTTGGGACTGCCAAAGAAAGCCATGTACAATGCTTGTCTATTTACAGCAGTCGCATAAATGTTCAATGAAGTGTCAATCAATGTGGTTAGGGACCCGGGCAACATTCCAAAGATGGGCAACCAGAAAACTTAACCAGGACGTTGATGCATCTGCCATAAAGCCTGTGTTGTAAATAACCAGAGTTCCTGACATTAGTTCTGCTCTGTTCTGTATTAATGCTGTATGTGATTGGTGTGGCAGATATGAACTACATAAGCAGACACCAGAAACTACCTCCATGCAATAAAACTAAGCATGGGGCCCACTGATCCACAGGTGAGTGTGTAGGCACTAAACTTAATTAAGTGGGGGACTGTGGAATATGGTGGCCATGCAGCTACGCACCTTATATGGAATAATGTTGTAACTCACAGGCTTAACCACTGTTCCACCACAACAGGAAACATAGGACCTCCGTTCTTGAGTTGGTGAGGGTCCCAGCAACCAGAAATATAATTATCTATTCTGTGGACAACCACTTTAATCCGTTATTCTCTTTTCACAGCATGGCCAGTGGCACCCGTTAGGATAGGGATCCATGTATTTAAAAAAACAAAACAAAAAAAAACTCACACGTAACTACCATTACAGACAGATAGAACCTGAGATTAGCATATCCTTATGAACACAAGGGTTTTAGTATTGTGTAGAAACTTCCCAAACCAATAACAGTGTTGTGTATGAGTCTTGGGAACAGATACATACCTACTATGGCTACAAATTAACCCCTTCCCGCCGATGGCATTTTTTGATTTTCGTTTTTGACTCCCCTCCTTCTAAACCCCATAACTTTTTTATTTCTCCGCTCCCAGAGCCATATGAGGTCTTAATTTTTGCGGGACAAATTTTTCTTCATGATGCTCCCATTAATTATTCTATATAATGTACTGTGAAACAGGAAAAAAATTCAGAATGGGGTGGATTTGAAGAAAAAATGCATTTCTGCGACTTTCTTACGGGCTTTGGTTTTATGGCGTTCACTGTGCAGCCAAAATGACATGTCCCCTATATTCTGTGTTTTGGTACGGTTCCAGGGATACCAAACTTATATGGTTTTATTTACATTTTGACCCCTAAAAAAAAATTCCAAAACTGTGTTAAAAAATTTTTTTTCTAAAAGTCGCCATATTCCGACGGCCGTAACTTTTTTATACGTAAGTGTACGGGGATGCATAGGGCGTTTTTTTTTTTTGCGGGGTCGGGTGTACTTTTTAGTTCTACCATTTTCGGGAAATGTTATTGCTTTGATCACTTTTTATTCAAATTTTTATCAGAATCAAAACAGTGAAAAAACGGCGGTTTGGCACTTTCGACTATTTTTCCCGCTACGGCGTTTACCGAACAGGAAAAATATTTTTATAGATTTGTAGAGCGGGCGATTTCGGACGCGAGGATACCTAACATGTATATGTTTCACAGTTTTTAACTACTTTTATATGTGTTCTAGGGAAAGGGGGGTGATTTGAACTTTTAATACTTTTTATTTTATAATATTTTTTTTTATATATATTTTTTTTTTTTTTGCATTTATTAGACCCCCTAGGGGTGTTGAACGCTAGGGGGTCTGATCACTAATGCAATGCATTACAATGCTAATGCATTGTAATGCATTGCAAAAAAATCATCCTTTCTTTTGCAGGCTGCATAGACCAGCCTGCAAAAGAGAGGATTTGCAGACAAGCCTGGGAGCCTTGTTCAGGCTCCCGGCTGTCATGGCAAGGAAGGGGGGGGGGGGAGGGGGGTCGGCCCTGGAGCATGCTCCAGGAGCCGGCGATCCGGAGCAAAATGGCGGCGCCAGAGGGGTTAATGCCTCCGATCGGTCCGGGGACCTATCGGAGGCATTACAGGCGGTTGTCTACTGCTTAAAGCAGTAGACACCCGGCGGTTATGGCGGTCGCCATAGTTACAGACCCGACATGCGCCGTACTATTACGGCGCATGTCGGGAAGGGGTTAATGAAAGGGGTTCAACATATTTGTATGAATATACAGATCAGCTTGCAAGTGCTTCAAAGATGGGGTCTGATATGCTAGATCTGCTATCAGGTTGCCATAAGTGCGCTGAATATCCTATACAATTGCTGCCAAATGTTACCCCTTTAGTGATAAATTACATTTTCAGTCTCTGTCCGAGTTACAGCTGTCTGTAGACAAAAAGGGAAATTGGGCCCTTTCTTGAGGTACTTACAGACTGATTTGCATATCCATAGAAGGTGATAGGCAGAGTGCTGGAATCTTACTACATCTCCCCCAAGTTTTTAACTTGGTGTGTGGTCCAGTGCGGGTCTTGAGTAGCCCTCATCTCCAGGTGTGAGTCCTTGGCTCATTACTGGGCCAGAAAAAGGCTGCAGATTCTACACTCCAATGCAGATCCAGGGAGTGAACAGAAGTGTCTGGGTCTGTCCTGTAACCCTGAGTCTGTTGAGACAAAGTTGGGCTTTGATGAAGAGATGATCCGCAATCACTCCAGGAGCCGCTGATAAAATTTTCAATGCTTTATTCCATCCAAGTTTAAAATGACAGCGTACAAAGATAGGTCAGAAAGACTATGCTATGACTAAGGGGGAAACCCCGAAACGCGTAAGCGATTCTTTTATTCACTATGTGTGCTTTCTGACCTATCTTTGTACGCTGTCATTTTAAACTTGGATGGAATAAAGCATTGAAAATTTTATCAGCGGCTCCTGGAGTGATTGCGGATCATCTCTTCATCACAGTCTTCTAACAATTTCCCTCACAGTCCGGAGGAAAGGTCTTGCACCTCCAGAGGAAGCCCAAGGATGTGGTAGGACTCAACCCAGACTACTTCTTTATCTTTACAAAAGTTGGGCTTGTTTTGTTCGTGTGGCTAGAAGTAAGCCACACGTATAGTTAGGTTAACTTTATTGTCAAGTCAAGGTTTATTTATTTTCCTGTTTTTTTCTAAAACAAAAAAAAAAACTGTTGGCTGAATATTTTGGGTCTCTGTCTTGACTGTTTAGGGTCCGCACCACTGCTTTAGGTTCCTTCCCCACAATATCCATAGAAGGTGATTATTTTTGTGGCCACAAAACTATGTTTCTCCTTTTATTAAAGGAACGTACACAGCATTAATATTGGTTTGGGAGGCGTTTTGAACCTGACAAACTCCATTTGAACACTTCGTAACAGTAGAAAAGTTATAGAAAACAATCCCAAGCTGATGCTGGTTATAGCCAATGCCAAGTTCATTACCATGGAGCTCATACGTATGCAGCACTAGTACTATGAACCTATATTACAGGAGACTGTCATGGATGTTTCATTGTTCAATAAACTATGTATACTTATGGGCCAGGCAAAAGATCATGATTATCTGGGAGGAGAAAACGTATTCCTACTGAATTTCCAGTGACTAAAAGTGAGGTCTACATTCATATTTAGGTGTATATGCACATTAATGCAATTCACTGATGTGTTATACAATTTTTGCATTGAAAATTAATAATTTACATTCTATAAGTTTTTTTCCCATAATTTTATAAAGGCATCACATTACAATAAACAGTTACACAAAAACAAATGAAAACAAATTTAAAATTGTTAAAAATGTAGAAAGTTCGACAAGGTGCAAAAAAAAAAAAAAAAAAAAAAAAAAAAGGCCTCTCCATTTGTTGGTGGCAGAAACAATCCGATATCAATAAGGCTTGACCCACGTGCACTGCATGTGGCGGTACAGTATGAACCACCTGAAATGGTAGTAGAGGAACGAACACACACACACACACACACACAGAAAAAAAAAAGCAACAAAACTTTAAAACTGCAATTCATTATTAAGATCAACAGATGAAAACATTTATTAGTTGACTCCATGCGCTAAACAAATATAGTCCATATCCACCATGATTTAGAGCAACAGCATGATATATGCATTGAATACACACAGATAATTTGGAATTTGATGACGGACAACTTCCCATTGCAATATTGACTCAAGAACATTGAAAATAAAAATGCCATAAAAAAAGTCATGGTCCACTTGTGTGTATGTCTCTGTTAGAGAGGTAATAGATCCCAGAGTATCATACATCGTGAGAAGACACCTCACAGTGTCATGTCCAGTAAAACGCTCAGCAGTGAGCAGACTGGTGAAATCACCTCCTTGGCTTACACTTCAGCAGCAACAAAGCAGACAATATGCCTTCACCTTCTCCTATAATGTAGCAGATTCCCTTTGGAAAAATATAATCATTTAATGATTGTTAAGGTTAAATAAATGAAGGGGAAAAAAAAAACATAAGTTATACAGTCTCTGATAACGTCCTTGAGTTTCCTTCTGTGCGTTTCTTCAAAATATTGTACACATGGGGCAATTTCATTTTGTCCATGTTTTTACTGTAGACATTTAAGAATATCCCAAGTACAACTAATAATCCAGACCATATATATCTGTAAGGTACAAAAAAAAAAATAAAAAAATAAATAAGGAATAATTACATACTTAGAAGTCACAAAAAATAATACGTAGTGCATTACCATATTACAGAAAAAAATACATACACCATGCAGAGAGTGCAATTGCAGTAAAATTGTGGAATGACTTGGATATATGAGGCAATTTTTTTTTTCTGATCAGCCTTTATCAAGGCCAGTGCCATCAATGACAACCATTCTAGATGGATTTGTCTCACAGTTTTTAGGCCAATGCTTCTTTAAAGTTTAAAGTAGGACTTACTCTGACATGGAGAAAGTTTTGTGAAAAGAAATCCTAATCTGCACAGGTCTCTGTTTTTTTTTTTTTTTTTTTTTACTTCTTTCAAAGTTTTATAGAGCCCAGGGCACAAATTAACTGATATTTGTCAAATTGGCACAGACAATGATAAGGACAAGATGTCAAAATGTTTTGGCTGGTTGAGAAGTGAAGGTTTACCACATTATTTCCTTCTGCACCCCCATTTGTCACTTTTTATGAATGCGGGAAGAGTAAGGCAGAGACCAAGGCAGGTCTGAGTGGGACACCTTGGCCTGACAAATTTACTATAATTCATGCCTAAAGCAAGTTTTTACCTGAAATCTACAGCAGTTTCTGCTGGTGTAGATTCCAATTGTGGTGCACAAGACTGCTCCTGAATTATCAAGAGAAGGGAGCCTCGTAGTAATTCAATTTCATCTTGTACCAATTGGTAACTGGATTAAAGGGATTCTAACATTAAAACACTTCTTCTCGTTGACATGTAGGAATAGCCTTAAGAAAGGCTAACCTTCTCTGCGCTGCCGTTCCGTAGAAATCCTGATTTTCGTTGGTATGCAAATAAGTTCTCTCGCAGCACTGGGGGCGTCCTCAATGCTGCGATAGAACTCTCCAGAGACGCCTCCCTCTTCTTCAGGAACATCTTCTTCATGCGCCTTCTTCCGGCGCAGGCGGTCAAACTTGTAGATGGAGGCATCGCTGGAGAGTTCGCTCACAGCATTGGGGATACCCCCTGTGTTGTTTGAGCGCTGGGGGCCGCCCCCAGTGCTGCGAGAGAACTCATTTGCATACCGACAAAAAACGGGTTTTCTACGGAACGGCGGCGCGGAGAAGACATCTAAAGGTAGGAGAAGAATAACCTTAGAGCTATTCCTACGTGTCAACGAGAAGAAAAAAAAAAAAGAAGTATTTTAATGGTAGAATCCCTTTAAGACTGGCACACAGAATGACGGTCTTAAATTCCCTGAATGAGCTTTGTAGTTCTACATACCCTTCTAATAACAAGTGTGTAGTTGGTGCTAATCTGAGTCATATGGTAGCCCTTTCCTGAAGGTTGCTCCTTCCTGTAGCTCCCAACTGATAGTAGTCCCCAAAACCAGCAAATAAAATAGTTTATACTACTTGCTATTGTAAAGTAATTTTCTGTGCAGCTTTCAAGATCACCAATGATAGAGTCTTGAAGCACTTTCCAGGAGGTGTTGCTGGATTGGTGCTGACTAGGCAAGGATAACTTGGTGGTAAGTAAAAGTACGAAAAATCTATGATGACTTTTGATAAGTTTAGTGAATATACAGCTAAAAGCAGGATTAGAAGATAATGCCAGGCCTGTCTGTGGGATGCCTCTGCTATTGTAAATTATCACATTCAAGTATAAAAGAAAATCCAGCAGACCTGTTTGTTTCCAACTTCTTGACAATGTCCTTCAGCTCCTATCCCTGTCAGTCCAGTCTGCTTCATCATTGAACCTTATCAACTACGCATTTTTGCTTATATTTGGAAACATGTATTAAACTTACTGGATAGTGAATGGCTTCGCAAAAAATAAGAAGGATAGGACAATAGTCATGGCCTTTCTTCCAGTTGTAACTGTAGAAATAAGATTAAGAAAAACATTATATTCCAATCCTAGCATATTGTGCGTATATATTGAGGCTGATTTAAAAACATGTTATTGAATAGCTGTGTCTATTTGCGTGGCTCATGAAGCAGATGTCTAACCAGATGGACATTTACCTATACATGGATACAAGATGAATTTCTCAACCTGAAAAATCTTTAGGATCCCCTTCATGTGTTATTGTATGACTACTACAGTGTATAAGAGAAGCTATAAATATCTAATTGGTGGGGGACTGACAGATGATCAATAACTATGTAATATTTATGTATTTTATTGATTGATATATTTAATAAATATGAACTGGTTTTCTTTGTGTGTGGATTTGTTGTGTTGGATTTTGCTATTGCATCAAATTCCACATTCTCTGCATACAAGTAGCTCTGTTTTTGTGGTTTGTCCAGTCCTGGTACTGGGTAACGGGTATAGCAGCTCAGCCCCAGTGAAGTAAAAAAGCTGCAGCAATGTCTGGCCACTATACAGGGTATGAAGCAAACTGCTTCAGCTCCATGCAATATACTAAGGATAGGCCAACCTCTCTGATCACCAGATCACTTTTCCCATTACACTAGCTGTAAAATTTCATTAATATGGACTTCTTTGGGTGGGATCAATTGCACTTCTAGTGCTATATGAGGGTACAAACAATATACTATGCAATTTCTATATTTTTTTCTGTTTGAGGTGCAAATATAAAAATAAAGAAAATGTCACCACTTTTTTTTTTTAAATTACATCCCAGACCAAATAATCTTCAGGTAGTGACGGTGTTGGGATACCTAATATGTGTAGGTTAATTATTTCTATTCAACGCAAATGCCAAAAATCATATTTTGTGCACAAATAATCCTTATTTTGTGGATCTCAATGCAAAAATTGTGGACGACATTCCCTAAGCAAATGTTCAGTTTCCTTGTGCAGTGATCTGACCCTTCTTGAGATTCTGGATTCCATGAAGGTGATGGGAAAGAGGCCTTACATGTAATCTGTCTTTTTCATCCCACTTCAACCCATCTCCTCTGTTAAAGAGGACCTTTCACCACTTTTGGGCACATGCAGTGTTATATACTGCTGGAAAGCTGACAGTGCGCTGATTTCAGCGCACTGTCGGCTTCCCCGATCCGTGCCCGGTGTAAAACGCTATCGGTCCCGGGACCGTAGCGCTTTAGTGTCAGAAGGGCGTTTCTGACCATTAGCCAGAGACGTCCTTCTGCCTCGCGGCGCCTATCGCGCTGTACAGTGGAGTGGGGAGGAACTCCCCCCTCCCACTCCTGATTGTGCTCGTCTATGGACGAGCTGTGCGAGCAGAGGGAGGGGGCGTTCCTCCCGGCTCCACAGCACAGCGCGATAGGCGCCGCAAGGCAGAAGGACGTCTCTGGCTAACAGTCAGAAACGCCCTTCTGACACTAAAGCGCTACGGTCCCGGGACCGATAGCGCTTTACACCGGGCACGGATCGGGAAAGCCGACAGTGCGCTGAAATCAGCGCACTGTCAGCTTTCCAGCAGTATATAACACTGCATGTGCCCAAAAGTGGTGAAAGGTCCTCTTTAAATGAATTGCCTTAGATCACAGAGGTAGAAATTGGATAGCAGACATATATAATTGCTGAAAATCCAACATTCTTTATATATTAAAGCCGCTTCAAAGAAGGAACAAGCTTTAAAATGCTGTATTTCTAGCAATATTCTTCCAATTTTTTGCTTTTACCTTTTTCCACAATACAGATCTCACCACAGGAACAATGGAGAGTAGTGCTGACATTCATACCTATGAAGCTACAAGGGTGAGGTTTTCATGGTCCCTTTAACGTGATCCACCATCAAATGGACCATTTTCTAGGGACACATTACTTCAGATTCTTTTATTATAAACAATATACCGTATATACTCGAGTATTAAGCCGACCCTAATATAAGCCGAGGCCCCTAATTTTATCACAAAAAACTGGGAAAACTTATTGACTCGAGTATAAGCCTAGGGGGGGAAATGCAGCAGCGACTGGAAAGTTTCAAAAATGGGTGCAGTAGATGCTGGGTGCTGGGGAAGGGGAGGGGGTGTTTTGGTTCTCTGTCTGCCCCTTCCCTGATCTGCAGCTCTCCTATTAACCCCTTCCCGATGGAACAGGAGCACTGCAGATACCCTGTATTCAGTAGACCGGGCACTTTCAGACACATGAATACCTAATGTGTTTGTGTTTCACAGTAATCTTCTACTTTTATATGTATTCTAGGGAAAGGAGTGATTTAGAACTTTTATTTATTTTATTTTCTTTGAAAGGTTTTTTTCCCCACTATTTTATGGGAGATTCTATACATTACTATTGCGGCTGGTCATAGACCCCCCTCCCAAAAAAAACCCTATTTCTTTTTCTTTTTTTTGCTTGACTCGAGTATAGGTAGAGGGTTTTTTTTTCAGCACAAAAACTGTGCTGAAAAATTCAGCTTATATTCGAGTATATACGGTAAATCTATTACCAGCAATATTTAATTTTTCATTCGATTTACCCAATATATCTACACTTATTAGAAACTTGTTCATATGTGTGTCAGCAACACACAATAGTATGGATATATTTTATTAAGAAAATTACCTGTCACAGCAACAAGAGCTCCAAAAACTTTAATCAATGCGAGAACAAAAGAAATTCCAAAATAGCCGGTCAGGGAGAAAAAGAATGCATAACCGTATGTCTGAAGTGGATACTAAAGAGGAAGAAAGAACAGGGAATATAAAGACATATTTATATCATTTTACAACAACATTCTACATTACAAATAAAAGTGAATTCACTCTATCTTGCAAAATTAAATTGTATTGCTATATACCGTACATATTTTATATTAAAATTATCTCTCAAAGCTGTTAAAGCCATATCTATTTTGCTTTAAAGTGCATCTGTCTCAAGTCCCAGATAACGTAGACAAGACATTTTAAAGGATCTAGGGTCTAATACTCTCCGGTATATGTTTAAAATGAAAAAGGTGACATTATAAAATGAATGCACACCGAAAATATACAACCAGACTGATGTATTAATTCTGAATAAATAAAACATGCCATTACATTGTTTTTTTTTCTTCCTTTTTTTATAGAAGGAAAAAAATGACTTGTGAAGCCAGTATACGGCTTGAAGGTAGTGCCTATTCAGCAGCCTCTGCATAACATGACATGTATATTTTATGCTTTCATGCACTATTGCCTTGCATTAATACAGTTTTCAGTCGTATAGCAGCCATTTCTTCTTTTTAATCAAGCTGCTCTATTTCCGTACTCACCTTGGAACAGAATGATACAGCAGGAGTCAATCCACTGGTAATGGCCAAGCCTAGTAAAATGTAAACAAATCCTATGGAATATGAATATAGAACCTGAAAATGATAATAGGGAATATACATTTCATTCAAAGCGAGCAGCAGGCTGTCGAGGCCAAGCAATATAGAAATAAGTGTTTGTGAATAAATGATAGCAATATTTATATGTTTGTACTTACTCTTAAAATTAAATTTAGTATTTAAATAAGATAAGATTAATCTTTGAAAAATTGAACCTGAGTTTCCACCATTAACCTACATAAGGCCAGAGCCTTATGTAGGAGAAACGCAGCTTTTTTTGTTGCAGATTTTGTTGCGTTTTTTTGAGCCAAAGTCAAGAATGACTACAAAAAAAAAAAAAAGGAAAATGCATAGGAACTTCTTATACTTCTACCTTTTGCTCAATCCACTCCTGACTTTAGCTCAAAAAACCGCAACCAAATCTGGAACCAAAAAAAGCTGCGTTTCTTTAGCCTAAACCTGACATTTCCATTTCAGTCTGTGGCGGTATGCCCGCTTGTCTTTGGGTTTCGTTTGACTCAGACCTTCCCTTCACTACTTATATTCAATCACTTGCACCTCAATAACCATCTCTGGAATCTAATTTTTTCAAATATCAAGAACCCTTGTTGTTGCCTCATTTTATTCTTGTCCGACTTTCTTTTCTAATTGGTTTTCCACTAAACTCTTCCCCTCTACAGTCGATCCTGAATAAATCAGGATAGTCTGGAAATGCAGCTCAACCTGTAGTTCTGGGTCTTTATTTCATTTGCTATTTTGTAATTTTATTACACTTTATTCTGTACTTTTTATCTGTTTTGTTTGCCAGTGAGTGTTTGAGGTTCACTGTATAGTGACAACAGGTAAAGGTGTGAGCGGTCTGGGTAGATCAGCGTTTCATCTACTGCAAGCTGGTGGTCGCAGCCATTTGTGTAGGTGTGCAGATGTTGGGGTTGGTTCACTCCTTTGTAGCCTAGTGTGATAGGCGATTGGTAGTGGAGTCTTCATTACGGTCACATCCAGGGTCACGTGCTTGTGTGGTGAGTGGGTGGCCGGAACACTGACAGAGCCCTAATGCTTCCATTTACCCCTTCTACATTATTGCTCCAACTCCAATGCCGACATCTAAAATTAACCCCGCGTGCCAAAGCACTTTGTATATGCACAGAGGCTGGTAACTGACTCATACAGGTATATTTTAGTTACCTAGTTCTGATGCTGAACCATTGTACAAAACATTTAACTCTAGTGTCACCTCTTCATCCTCATAAAAGAATGGCGAGAAAGGCCCTCATTCCTATTAATTCATTACTCTGTCATGTCTAGTTTAGTCTGTGCATACACCTCTGAATTGTAAGGTCCTGCGAGTCATGCCAGAACCTATACAAGTGATAAAGCTATAAAAGCAGAAGGCTCAAACTCCTGTATACATATTGCAACTCTGCTCCTATCTACTTGAATGACAGCAAAGCTATATATTGCATTCACTTGTGGTTACAAATGGGTATCCAGTCTCAAGATACATGCAGGTGCTTCCTCTAGGACGTACCTACATTTATTTATTTATAAGACATTTATTGAAAATCCTATAGATATATCCATAAATGCTAATATGTCAGTAACCTATATAATGATAGAACACTAACCATGAAGTGAATCAATAAATAGGGGACCGTAATTTAGATAAATGTTTAGGGTCACTCTCATGTTTCACACAAATATGGCATGCAACCGGAGTGTGCTTTCTCCACAACACATTTATGTAGCTACTAACCCTACTGCAGAACTCCCTTATGGTTTTACCCACATACTGGAGTCCGCAGGAACACGTTATAAGATACACTAAACCTGAAGTCTTACAACTGACAAAGCTTCTAAAGTGTTATATCTTACTGGTCATCTGGCAGGTAAACGTTTTACCTCTTTGGATAAAATTAAAAGCCTTGCAGCTACCACATGGAAAAACATCCACTAAGTTTTTCCTCGTTTGATGTAACCAAGTGACGCTCTTACTAGATGCCAGGTGACTGTGCAATAATCTGTTCCTTAAAGTGGGACCTCTTCTGAATGTAATGGCTGGTTTAGTACTAACCATAGAACCCACAGCTTTTCATTTGTACTGATATCGTATGTGGCAATTATCTGGGATTCATTTTTATTAGTCTCCCTGATTCTGGGATTCAACAACTCGGTTTAGTCTGTATCCTCGTCTCCTGAAGCTACCTCTTAAATCTCCAGCCGTTATCCGGAAGTCCGAAATGTTGGTACAATTATCACGTGTCCGGAGGCACTGCCCTTTCGGTATGCCCATTTTAAGTGAGACAGGGTGCCAACTCTCCCATCGTAAGAGAGAGTGGGTGGCAGTAGCCTTCTGGAACACGTTCGTTGCCAATTTTCCAGTAGGGAAGTTGACAATTGATAAATTTAAGAAAGTCATGTTATGTTCTTAAATTTCACAGGTAAAATACAATCCCAGATCTATGGTGTTCAAAGTCTGTACAAAGATGAAAATCATCCTTCAAAATTGCCTTCATCCAAATTCCTAACAAAACGAAACGTTGATCACTGTAATGTGCTCCGCAATGTGATGGTAGGTAGCAGTTGGATATGCTTAGGGAGGTGCTATATTCCCCTTAAGACCAATGGGAAGTAAATGGAACATAATATATCATCTCATCTAGGTAATAAACTTTGTTATAATTCATTCTAAGAAAGAGTAATTAGATACCGTATCATAGCAAGCTAGCAAAACCCTTGAAATGCCAAAAGTCACAAGACTGGGTGCCAAAATATCACAAAACAAAAGCTAATCATCTTATGACACAGATCTGGACATATCCAGCCAAGAGCAAAAGAATGACATCTGTAACATAGGAAATCAATATATTACTTACCATTTCTGAATTAGATCCATTGTGTAATTTCATAGCCTTTTCTTGCACATTTCCTATTACAGCATCGGCACAAAGTGCAAGTGAAATAAGCAGCACACCTTTACAATACAGAAAAACACAATAAAAATGTAACTTCACCTAAAATGTGGAAACAGGAAGACTACACCATACATTACATTAACCTTTTGGTCACCACTGTCCATGTTTTCACAGATACAGATTTACCCAAAAACTGAGGTTGATTTAACTAGAGCACAGTTTATTAGCATATAGTAAGTTCTTAAATTGGGCCAATATGTTGTACGGTGCAACTACTAATTGATAAAAGCGGCATTTACATACTAGAATTCTTAGCGGAGTCTCCACTTAAGCGCAGAGGAGCTCTGGAGAGCCTCATCCAAGCGGGTTTATGATAAGAATATTTGTATGAGACAGCATAAGAGTATGCTTTGTTTATACTAGCTGAATAGTTTTGCTCCCTTTAGGCAAAAATGTCATCTGAATAGATTTGTCCCTCACAATGTTCAAAGGAATCTGATTAAATTATGTAAGTAGAGCTTCAGCTGGAATCAGACTAGTTTATGTATCAATGTTTCTGAGAAATTTATGAGTAAAAGTCAAGTGAAGTCAATTTGGCATTTAGTAACTAGCATCCAAACTGCTACCCTTAGGCAACTGAATCCTTAAGAATTTTTCATTTGAAAGTTAATATAAAATAGAGAAAGTAGTATGTTTTCTGAAAGCTTCAATGCCTGCAAGACTTTTGCTGGTTTATGCATTTATCCATGCATATGCTAGTGTCAATACTCATTTAACATATGTTACCTAATACACTGCCTTTGCAAAGAATAATATGTTGTAATAAACTCCAGTTCATAGCCTTCTTTTTTTCCGCTTCTTATTGTCTGTTCCGCTCCACTTTTATACACAGAGAGACGCGCTACTGTGACTACAGTTACTTTTGTTAAAATGGCATGGTGAGCAAATCCAATTACTGATATTTGCATATTGCATACACTTGTGTACTGAACATTTCCGCTCAAATCTCATTTGAAGTAAAGTAATAGATGTGATTTGCATTTAAGACAAGTACAGTAAGATAATGTCAGCCATACATTTTAGGCAACTAAACTTTTAAAAAGTCAGAGTCTGCATAAAGGCAACTGGCCCAATACATTTTAAGTGCACACAGAAAAAAAAAAAAAAAATTACCCATATACCCCATGCGCTATAATGGGGTCACTTCTGTCATTATTATATTGAAATCGGTGGAGAGAAAAGTCCTGAATTTTTGCTGCAGATGTGAACCTAGCCTAACAGACCGTTTAGCTAAGTGCACAGATAAACAGCATAAAAAAAATAAAATAAAAAATCATGGTTTCACCAAGGATAAGCCATCAATTTAAGATCTGTAGAGGTCCAACATCTGGGACCTCTGCAGATCACTTGTACCAAGAGAATGGTTCTCAGTATTGTTTACATACTGCGAGCCGTGCTGCTCACTTGCCATATACACCGTAACAGTGAATGTAGGTACTAAAGTGCTGTCCTATTGAAATCAATAAGACAGCATTGTAGTACCTACACTCGCAGCTATTAGATTAGACAGATCTAATATTGATGGCTTATCCTAAAAATAGGCTAGTATAAATCTAATCTTCCAGAGGCCATATTTTTTGAATGGATGGGCGGACTTTAAAAAGGAACACCAAATGGATCACGGGAAATTTCAAGAATCAAATGATGTATTTTAGTCGGCACTTTCTACCTGATAAGTGCTTTTTAAAGCTTTTTCTTTTCACAGTTTTTAGCAATATGGAATATAGCTGCTATAAGAACATGTCCAACTGGCCATCTGAAATTTGTGGGAATACCATTTAAAAGGGTTGTCCAGTTTCAGTCCAACAATGAGACAATTATTATTGTTTGCATATTAAGTTATACAGTTTTCCAATATATTGTCTGCTTGCTGTCATTCATTTTGCTTACTTTCAGTGGATAAAAATCGGACCATGGTCACGTGATGGACACAAAAGAGCTGTGCACCTGTAGCCATCACATGATCATGGACTGATTTTCACCCACTATGAATAAGCAGAATGAATGACTGCAAGCAAACACCTAGAAAACCATGATAAAGAAAGTATATTGGAAAATAGTAAATTACACAAACAATAACATTTGTAATGAAACCCCTTTAAAAGAGGACCTTTCATGTCCTCAGAGATGTGTGGTTACATACGGTTTGAAAGCCGACAGTGCGCTGAATTCATATATACACACATACACGTTTAAATTTATTAATTGGACTAGGGAGTAAAAAATTCTGAACTTGCAAACCTGAATTTTTGGTTTTGACAAAGGTGTGCTTTCTAAAGCAAAGCTTAACAGCAAGTAATCATGATCTATGCATGTAATCCATATGATGAGTCACATACAGAAAGCTTCCACCATACAAATATAAATCTGAACTTATCCTTCCCAGAGCCATTAGGTGATTCACCAGCAGCTGGAGAACTGTAGACGGTACAGCCATTTTATACTGAAACTCCTTACCTGTCACATTGAAGTTTGGTGCAACTGTACTGTCAGCCAGGGTAAACCATATGAGCCCAGCACTCATGCATAAAGCTGCAGTCACATCCACAGCATTATATCGCTTCCCTGTACACGGAGAAAAAAGAAATTAGATTCAAACTTGTTACCTACCAAAATCCTCGCAAGAAAATGCTCTGTTTAGAAGTTATATAAAAGTAATTGTCATAAAAAAACATTATTATAAAACAAGGGTTTATTTACATAGCAATGTCTGAGGAAAAATTTAAAATTCCAATTTTTTTTCCAATCTTGGCAAAGAAGAAAAAAATTAAAAAGATGCTCATTGGAGCAAGTTGACTTAGGGGCTCATTCACATCACATTTTGATCATCCATTTATTGCATCCATTTTAATAGAAGCAAATGACGGTTGAAAATGGACGCCCATTTGTTTACGCAGAGTCAATGTTAGGAACCATTCATATCACATTTTTATATCTGTTTCACTAATCCATTTAACAAATGCAGAAAACGGACATGAACAGATTATAGATGATCAATATTAAAATGTTTTATTGATAAACATGAAATTCTGGTATTTTTTACACTGACTCTGTAAACTGATGGTCATACATTTTCATCTGTAAAATGGATCTGTTAAATATACCGTATAGTCAGAACAGAGTAGGGTTTATCGGTTATGCCGATGGAGGCAGCATTTTGACAGCAAATATAAGTCTAAATGCAACACTTTTTACACCATTAAAATAGGATGAAATCTGCAAAGAAAGCTCCAAATTGAACCCGAGACACAGATGGAAATAATTTAACCCCTTAACACTGTACTATTACGTCACACCGAACGATGTAATGCCGCAAGAACTGTGTCTGTGGCATTGCTTGCAGGTCTTGGCTGTATTTTACAGCTGAGATCTGGGACTAGTCGGAAAATACTCCCCCTGATAAGATTGCGAGATCTGAGGGGTTACCATGATGGCCAGGAGGCCAAACAATGGTCTCCTGACTGCTGCTCCCTATTACATATAGTAAGCCTATATGTGAAGGACTGCAACACATTGTATTGCAGTACATTGCACTGGGGATCAGAGGTCCCAGAAGTCCCATTGTGGGACAGGAAAAAAGAAAAATTTTTTTTTAAAGTATATAAAAAATAAGAACAAAATGAAATGTTCAAAATACCCACCTTATAATTAAAAAAAAACAAAACAAAAAAAAAAACAAAAACCCACAACAACCCCATAATGTAAACAAAATAAGGAACCAAACATGTTAGTTATCCTCATAGGGTCATTCCATATCAAGTGATCCAAATAGGAATATTTTTTTTACCTGACGTCTTTAGATTTTTTTTATTTTTATTTTTTATGTAGAACTTAAGTTAATTACAAATAAAAAGTTTTGAATTTTTTTCTTCATCAGTTAATTTTTTATAGACTTCTAAAGTTTTGAAAAAGTGTGAATTTTGGCCTGGTATGGCTTTACATTTTTTAACATATCTTGGGCTAGAATTAAGATAAATAGGTGGGAGAGGCATCATTTTTCTCAGAGCAGTACCGGCTTTCATTTGATATGTCACAAGATGATGTTTCTTTATATTTTGTTTTGGAGAAATCAAATTCAAAATTTTGATGCGCAATTGTGAAAAAAACGTATGTCTTAAAATTGTGAAAAAATGCATTTGTGTTACTTGTGTTCTTGGTTATATTTGTATAGGTTTTCAACTTGGGACCAAATTGGGATCAATTTTTTTTTAAGCCTTGAATCATCTGATTTTATGTTTGTGTGAGCTTCTTCCTTTTTTCTTTTCAAATTACAACTTGCTGAATTCAACATTTATATGCAACAATAAAAAAAAAAACATAAAAAACAAATACTGTAAGTGCCAGAACAAATACATCTTAGAGCTTGTTCACATCTGCGTTGCCCTCTCCGTTGTGCAGGTTTCCGTTTCCTGCATAAAACAGAGCAGGATACGGAAACCTGCAGGAGTCTCTCTCACCCATTCATTTGAATGGGTGAGAAAGCTGTTCGGCCATGAGCGGCAGTGAGCGTTTTGTGCTCTCCGCCGCGAAACCGGGTTTTATAATCCGGACACAGAGTCGGACATGAAGTACTCTGTGTCCGGATTAAAAAATCCGGTTTCGCGGCGGAGAGCATAAAACGCTCACCGCCGCTCACGGCCGGACCCGGTCTGTGGTTTGCGTCTTCTGGCATGCAGAAGACGGAAAGCACAGAACGGAGACCCTGAACGCAGGTGTGAACCTAGCGTCATCATCAGAACATAGCTTGTTTTGCATTTTCAACCTGAACAAACCGAAAGAAAAAAGCTGCTCATATCCTCAAGTGCGATTTTCTAAATAGTCTCATCCTAATTATATGTTAACAAGAGTACAAGAACCAATATTTCTAACACCTATTTCTACATGTAACAATTGTTTTTTATTATATCACTAAACATGTAATTAATTAAGAAAAATAATCCAGTAGATAAATCCTCATTCTATAAAATATGAACTAATCAAACAATTAATAGGACATTTTTAAACTACTGGCCTTTTATCATCAATTTGTCCTTTCTAGTGAGTGAAATGTAATCTTGTCCATAAGCGCTTACTAGCAATGGCCATTTCCTTTTGTGTCAAAGAGTATGTACGGCCTGTCACAGTGTTAGGCTCCACCTGAGTTAATATCTGATTTTTGTTGACTTGTAAAATGTCTGGTTTTCTTGGATACACAAAGGATGGTGCTGGACCAGAAGGATGCAAAAAAGTCAATTTTATTGTCTTCATTTTCACAATCTTTGGAGAGTACAGTAGCCAGCCACCAGCGCCGATCATATTCACAGGTCACAGAACTAGTTATGTCATCCATTGCCAATCTTGTGCCGCCTTCTACCACTTCATGGACTTCACTGTCATTTTAGACCACAGGCTGAACAGATCTGAATTCAAGATTTTCGGAATGACACTGTAATAGTTATATTTTAAAATATTATCCCATCGCGATCCCAACTTGAATTTTGGTACAGATGTGGCTAAGGGCATAGCAGGCCCATGTGCATTTTTTTGAAATTTTTAAATAAAACGTTTTTTTTCGGAAATGCGTTTTAAAATTTTGCGTTTGCGTTCACATGGGTAAAATATTAACAAAGATACTCTTGTGACATATTTGGTGAAAGCCTGTATAGTTCTGAGTAGAATGGCGTTTATTTTGTTTCTCTATCTTTTTTCTAGCCTAAGTTATGAGGAGAAATGTAAAGGCAGGAAACACCGAAATTCGCACTTTCTGAACTTTGAAAATCAATTAAAAATCAAAAAAAAAATTCTAGAATTTTTTCTTCACATTTTGCATTCTCTGACACACTATTACCAAATGACAAAATCTCAAAAGAATTAAAAATATAGAGGGAAAAATCATTGGTTCACTTGACACGGAATGACCCCATAATTAAAACGAACAGTGAAAAATATACTTGGGTGAAAATAAACTCGGCGAATTGCAAGCATTTATTATATGTGCACTTTAGAAACAGGGGAAAAGGAGTGAAGATTTCATGCAATAAACATTTTTATCATCCAAAAGTCAAATATGTTAAAATTGTGCGTCTTGGCTAGACATTCATTTTACATGCAAAAAACCCCCAAAAAAGCCTTGCAGCGCTGGAGTCCTGGGTTCAAATCCCGCCCAGGACAACATCTGCAAGGAGTTTGTATGTTCTCCCAGTGTTTGCGTGGGTTTTCTCCCACACATTAAAGACATACTGATAGGGAATTTAGACTGGAAACCCTATATGGGACAGTGACTGTCAATGTCTGTAAAGCGCTGCGGAATATGATGGCGCTATATAAGTAAGCATAATAAATAAATAAATAAGCTCAGACGACCTACATGTCAATCACTACAGAATACCAGAGGATATTATTATACCCTATACAAATGGAAGCATAGTCTGTGTGTGCCATATTTCCAGGACTGAACATGGCTGTGTGGAATTGTATTGCTTCCAAACACCAGATCGATATGGTACTCAACTCAAAACTTTATGCCAGGTCAGAACTGAAGTGACCTGGCAATTCGGGGGCTTACTGCATCACAACTTTCTATGCATCGAATTCAGTTTGACACCGCCATAATGAGTTAGGAAATACAGCCATCACAGAGTATTCTTTCTTGACGGAAAATTAACGTGCGCATGCAGTCTTGAAGAGGACCTTTCACGTCCTCTGGGCATATGCGGTGTAATACACCGCTAGAAAGACGACAGTGCGCTGAATTCAGTGCACTATCGGCTTTCCCGTTCAGTACCCCCCCGCTGAAGAGCTATCGGTGTCAATATCGTAGCACTTCAGTGTCAGAAGGACCTTTCTGACAGTCTGTCAGAAACGCCCTTTCCTTACAGTAGCGTCTATTGCGCTGTACTGTGTGAGGGGGCATTTCTTATCGCCCAGCCAGGACGCTGAGCGGTGAGGAACATCCCCCCAGTACGCGTCTATGGACGAGTACTGTCAGGGGTGGGGTTGGGGGGGCGTTCCTCACCGCTCAGCGTCATCGCTGGGCACGGATAGCTCTTCAGTGGGGGGCTCAGAACAGGAAAGCTGATAGTGCGCTGAATTCAACGCACTGTCGGCTTTCTAGCAGTGTATTACACCGCATGTGCCCAGAGGACGTGAAAGGTCCTCTTTAAAGGGAGTCTGTCTGTCAGGAAAATCTGTATCAAACTAATGAGTGTATTTTGTAGGGCGGCTTCTACACTTTCCAAAGATGGCTTTATTACGCTAGGTTCACACCTGCATTTGGGTTTTCAAAGACCAGCGCATGACTATTCAGACCCACACTGATCAGGATAGCAAAGACATTCCACTCTCTTTCGTAAAAGTGGCTAGGCTGACATAAGCGACTACTATTTTAGTCGCAAAACACCATAAAAAACCAAAACAAAAAACTGCACGAAATCCATAATTAAATTTCAGATCTTTATTTACACATTAGTAACAGAATATAGATAAGAAGAAGTAAAATGGTGAAAGGTCACATGACAAGAAAGGTGCTGGGTAGAGATGAGCGAGTAGTATTCTATTGAATACCTCCCCTGTATAGTTATTGGTGTAATCAGTCGAATACCACGCGGTAAACGCAGTAACAATTTGATTCCCCTCCAACCTTCCCTGGCACTTTTTTTTTTTTTTTTACACTAATAACTATGCGGGGGGGAAATTTGATCGAATACTACTCAATCATCTCTAGTGCTGGGGCTGTAGGGTATCCAAGCGACTGCATACTATACTAACCCATACTACGAAACAATAACATAAAAGCTGTGTACACACATGCATGTGATGTAAGTACAAGAATGGAATAAAAGCATAACATATATTAACACGTATAGACCACAACTGCCTGCCGCACTGCACGTTTCTTCTGGGGGTTACAAGTGGTGTTAAATTGTCACTAACAACCAACTTATGACACATTTTTGGCATAAAGGATTTGATAACTCCACCACTGTCTCACTTCTAGAGATTATCTTTACAAGATAGCGACCTCTTACCTTGAATAAATACTCCACCAATCATGACTGGGATTAGTTTACAGCACTTGAAAATAACCTGAGTAGGATAATTCAGATACCCAAGGGAAGTGTTTGAGAGGCCCATGGTGGCCACTGTAAGGAAAGCTATTATCATGTAGGTTTTTGCAGGTATTCTGAAAAAGATAAAATAGGATAGAGGGTAAAAAAAAAATAAAAAAATAAAATCAATTTAATGGGGTGTTTGGATGCCCATTATCGGTTTGTAATAAATTTGGCCCCATGAATACAACCTCAGCACGAGCAACAATACTAAACCACAGATTTCACCATTATTTAACAAAAATTAAATCGTAATAAAAAAAAATTTGTTTTAGTCTTGTCTAAAATAAGTTCCAGAAGTCTTGTGCTTTGTTCAGGTGCAACTTTGTAAAGCTATAGGGGTTATCCACTTTCCAACATCCTTAGGATGTCATCAATAATAGAACTGTGAAGGCCCGACACCCAGCACTCCTGTAGATAAGCCGATTTGAGAAAGCGTGGCACTGGGTAATGTTTACGTCCTGTACCTAAAGCCTAAGGATAAGTTTAGCATATTGGATGACATCTGGATTAACCATGGACAGCACACCACCAGAGTGGGGTATTGTCTGTGAATTGTGACCTCACACTTGCTTCTGCATTTTGGTCTAGGGTTTGTTAGATAATTACCGTATTTTTCGGACTATAAGACGCACTTTTTTCCCCCCAAATTTGGGGGGGAAAGAAGGGTGCGTCTTATAGTCCGAATGTGGCGCCTGGCATCCGCTGTAATAGAGAGGCGGAAGCCGGCAAGTGATAGACGCCATTACAGGTGCCGGGGCCTGCGACATTGCTGCGCTCCTCTGCCCTGCATGAAGCCAGCAGCGGGAGGAGTGATGCTATTCCGCTTCTCCTTCCCCCCGCCGCTGGCTTCATGCAGGGCAGAGGAGCGTAGCGATGTCTCAGGCCCCGGCACCTGTGCCAGCATCTATCCCTCGCTGGCACCCGCCTCTCTAGTACAGCGGATGCCGGGTCAGTATCGGTGGCCCCTTCTCCCCTGGGGCTGGTCCCCACTGGCCCCATACCTGTGAAGTTGCAGGCCGGCTCCTGCGCGGCGATATATGAGGCTCCCAGGCCTGTCACTGCTATATATTAGTATTGCGGCTGGGTCTATGACCAGCCGTAATACTAATAGACAGAATGTCCCATAGACGGCAATACAGTTGTATTGCCGTCTATGGGACTTGCAATCAAGTGACCGCAGGTTCAAGCCCCCCGGGGGGGGGGGGGGGGGAATAAAATAGTTAAAAAAAAAAAAAAAAAAAAAAAAAAAAGCTTTAAAAATATATAATAAAAATATGAAATAAATAAAAGTTCTAAATCACCTCCTGTCCCTAGAATATATATATAAAAGTAGAAAATCATATATCATAAACCACCGTTTTTTTTTTCAATAAAAGGTGATCTAAGAAATAGATATTCCCCAAAATGGTATAACTAAAAAGTACTTCTGGCCCCGCAAAAAAAAAAAACACTCTATGCATCCCCGTACAGCTGCAGGGTCACCTGTCAATGTGGCCTTGCAGCTGTTGCAAAACTACAACTCCCATATATTAAATATTTTAACAGTTTTTGCTTCAAATTTTTTTTCCCCTATTTTCCTCCTCTAAAACCTAGGTGCGTCTTATAGTCCGAAAAATACAGTACATTGAGTGATTTGTCAAGTGTTGTTGCTCATCTGATGTTGTACTTATCTAACTTTAACACCTTATAAGGACCAGCAGTTTTTTTTTTAGTATGTCTCAATATGTAAAGCCATAAAATTCAAAGAGGGTGTGTTTTTATTTTTCCAGACTGTATATTTATCTCAATAACTAAACAACTGCTGCAACACCTCCTCCCCACTGATCATGAGCGAAATAAAAAACAAAAAAAACAAACCCACAACAATGTAAAAACGGATTAAAGAGGACCTTTCACATCCTCATAGATATGTAGCTTTACAGCACATGATCAGCTTTTCCTATATGCGCTACAATGCTGGAAATATCGGTGCCATTAATTTTGACACCATGTCCCTCCACTCTCAGAAAAGCAGGTCTTACAGCTCAGCATCTTTGCACCCCCTCCCCCTTTTCCCCCCTGACAGTATTCTTTCATAGAATGGCACTGTCCGGTGGGACATTCCTCACTGTCCGGCGATGACACTGAGCAGTAAAGCCTGCCTTTCTGACAGTGGGGAGAGATCAGTATTGAAACTGAACGTACCAATATCTCTAGCACTGTTGGCTTTCTAGCAGTATATAATACTGCATATCTATAAAGATGTGAAAAGTCATCTTTAAAGTGAAGGCCACATGTAGAAACACTGCAGAAAAAAAACAAAAAAAAAACAAACAACAACTTGCATTTAACTGCTTTTCTGCTGTTTTTCATGTTTGCCTCTTCCATATAAGACTACGGGTGGAAAAAAAATAAAGCAACCTTTTTGCAGGTAAAATTAATATGCTGTGTTTTTGAAAACACGGGTTTTGCACACTTTATTTCCTACAATATGAGGAAGAGATGTAAATCTGTAGCATTTTCTGGAACAGTCAAACACACTGTGTTTAAAAATTATATGCTAAACTATTTATAAATTCTGTAGGATTTATTACTTAAAGAGGACCCTTTACTACCTCCACATATTAAAATTAATTAGTAACTGTTTCTCTACAGAGTCTGGCACAGTTGCATTTTTTTTCTCTAGCGCCACCGTTCCTGAGCAATCAATGCTGTTATTTTTGGTGCCTGACATAGTATTTAGGCTCTGTCCTGTCAGGAGGGCGGTGTTGGGCAGGAGCAGACAAGAGGTGTGATCCTGAGCTCTGACACAGGCTGCCTCGAATTGAAGCTCTGAATTACACCACCCTGTCTGGCACTGCCTTATGACATTACAGAGCTTTATTAGCACATCAGACACCAAAAATAACAGTATTTATCGTTCAGGAACAGTGAGTGCTAGAGAAAATTCCAACTGTGCTGTGCTGGAATTAGTGGAGCTACACCTATTAACAAATACTAAGAACTAGAATTGTTGGAGTTGGTGAAAGGTCCTCTTTAATTAAGTACTACCTGCAGCTGATATGCCTCTCTAAGCCTGGTATAAATGCAATGACATGAACATGGTTTGGCATTTATTTCCATGGGGCATGGCCTCATATTTTGAACACAAAGTTCTCTCTCACTCCGTACAGTATGAGACTTCACAAATCACAACCCTCTTCACTCCCTCCTATCTCTACTGCTCCATGGCTCTCCAACTCTTAACATGGGATCTTGTTTCACATGCTGGACAGCAGATTCAGCTTCGACACTGCAGTGAGTAACAGAACAGCAGCCAACAGTCTTATTAGCAGATAGTCTATGATTACAGTGCTTCCTTACAACGGATAAAAGAAGGGAATGCATGCAGTTATAAAAAGAGAGGGTGCCGTCACATGCTGCAGAAATGTATGTGACTGAAAATCAGTTCCATTAATGTGAACTGGATTTCTGTACATTTGGGCAACGGATGTTTAAAGCAATGTATAGGTAACCTTAATGAAAAGCAGTTAATATTTTCATTTGTTGCATATCCCCACTTTAGTATTCACCAGTCTGTAGTTTTGCACAAAATCAGTACACAACATTATGTGCGCTGCGTGTATATGCATATATATTTATGCGCAAGAAGATCTGTGTTTATGCATGTCTGTGTGAACGCATTTACATTTTTTTCAAATCCAACTGTAGTTTCAACTATTACACTGCGAAGTCTACAAGTGGTGTAAAAAGCATACTAGACTCTCAATATGTTTATCCTTACCTTCTGCGCTTGTCTTGTGTTAGCTGAAGTTCTACTAATCCAAACATAGAGTAAAATCCAAATTGCACTAATGTTAAGTACCACCCAAATGGTCTAAAACCTTCAACAGAGAATATCAGCTCCTGTAAAAGAACCATCATTCAGTTTTCTAAGTTTGAATAAAGCAGAAAACAGACATTATGAAGAAAATCGCACATAAGTAATAAATCAAAAGAATACTATAGTATTTGTATGAACTAAAATGATATTAAAAGATTTTACACATGAAAAAAACATTTGCAAACCTGAAGCTGGTGTCACATGGCTCAGGTCAGGAAACTTAGTCTGTGTATCAGCCACATTTAGTGGCCCAAACCTGGCCCAGTTTTCACAGATCCCTCATAGATTTGTCTCTATTGAGGGATCTATAAACATATGACGACCTATTTTTCTCCATAATGCTGCACCTCCCTACATTTCTTCCCTTATCTCTGTCTATCGCCCCACCCGTGCTCTCCATTCACTCAATGACCTAAGACTTACATCCTCTATTATCAGAACCTCCCATGCTCGCATACAAGACTTCTTCCGAGTTGCACCACTTCTCTTGAATGCTCTATCCCGGACAATCAGATTGATTCTCAATTTCTAAAGCTTCATCGCAAACTAAGGACATCTTTTCAGACAGGCCTATCACAATTCCAAATCTAAACCCTTCCGTAGTTAGAATCCCTAACTCTAACCCTCCATGGTTCACGCTCCTGCATTACCCCACAAGATATGATGCAGTTACAGATTAACTTAATATATTAAAGGACACAACCAGTGGTGGCTCATACAGTTTTATGTTTGTGTAATGACAGTAACCTCTATTACAAAATTGTCTGATCACTGTATAAGCAGTGCTACCTCCAATGCCGCCTTTGCTACCTCTTATGTCACCCTCTACATAATACATTGTAAGCTCTTGCGAGCAGGGCCCTCAGTCCCATTGTGTGAAGTGACTTTCTCTGTAATGTATCTTTTTTGTCCGTACTTGAACCCTACAAATTGTACAGTGCTGCGGAATACGTTGGAGCTATATAAATAACGCTGCGTTCACACCAGCATTCAGCACTCCGTTCTCAGGTTTCCGTCTTCTGCATGCAGAAGATGGAAACCTGTGATGCCGAGTCCGGCCGTGAGCTTTTTATGCTCTCTGCAGCAAAACCGTTTTTTTTTTTTTTTTTTTCCTAAACGGACACAGAGTACTGCATGTCCAACTCTGTGTCCGGTTTAAAAAAAAACAAAACAAAAAAAAAAAAACGGTTTCGCCGCGGAAAGCATAAAACGCTCACCGGCGCTCACGGCCGGACACTTTTCAATCCCATTCAAATGAACGGGTTTGAAAGATGCCGGCAGATTTCTGTCTCCTGCCCAGTTTTGGGCAGGAAACGGAAACCTGCAGAACGGACTCCTGGGCGCAGATGTGAACGAGCCCTAAAATGTATTATTTTTTGCCACTCAGTTAAATAGAAATTTGATGCCAAAGAACACTTTTATTATGGAATTCAGTGGAGGTCCGAGATGTTTCACATGTATCCAACATCAGAAGATCTTTTAGACTGTTTTTTTTTTTTTTCAATGTAAATGCTGCCGAAATTCAATGACAGTTATATAGATAGTGTTCTACAAGGGCCCTGACTAATAACTAGAGATGAGCGAGTACTGTTCAGATCAGCCGATCCGAACAGCACGCTCCATAGAAATGAATGGATGCACCTGGTACTTCCGCTTGGACGTAGCCGGCGCGCTTAACCCCCCCGCGTGCCGGCTACTTCCATTCATTTCTAAGTGAGCGTGCTGTTCGGATCGGCTGATCTGAACAGTACTCGCTCATCTCTACTAATAACCCCAATTCACTAAAATCTTCTTCTTTATGATTATATGGATAAAGAAATAGTTTGATAATTTCCATGACAACAATAGACTCCTGAATTTAAAAACCACATCTAAAAGTTACTTTGACAAAATATTACCTGCAGATATCCATATATTAAATAAAAAACAAAAACTCCAGTTACGCAAATAAAAAACTGCACAGGCTTCTGGAACTGGCTGAGATTGATGCCGAGCACCCGGATGTCATCAACAGACTTGATGTGAGGTGACATGGCGTCAGTCTTTGAAGGAATACTGATGGATATATGCTTCCTTGAGTTGCTGAACTTCAGATCCATGTTAATCGGTTCGGTGACAGGATCATCCGACAGCTTCTCTTCACCATCTGTCACTATAACAAAACAATGTAAATTCCATTTAAAAAGAAAAACTGTAATAACTGCTGTTTGCAGGTTTGCACAGCATAGCATTATATCCCAAAGAACCTGTAAACTAAGGACATTGTGGGCAAGTGCGTTCTTCCTGTCTTTACTCTCTCTTATGGAACTGAGAAACTGCTACTTACAGATACAAATATCCTAACTACAAAAAGGCCATTAAGTGATAAAGGGTTTACCTTACAAATATTAAATCTAAGGGGGCATTCACACGGAGTAACGCCGGGCGTGTATCACAGCCGTACAAGCCGGCTGTTACGAGCGCTCCCATTGAAGTGAATGGGAAGTGTTCGTCAGTCTGCCGTAACGCCGGCGTGTACGGCTGTGATACACGCCCTGTGTTACTCCGTGTGAATGCCCCCTAAAAGGTGTTTTCAATGCAAAAGGTCATTTTTAATGCAGATATCAATCATAGTGCAAATATTATTACAAGTGCACTTAAACATGGCACAAGACAGGTAAGCTAGGAAAGTACACCAGGTAAACTTACACCCAATACAACAAGCTTCTACACATGGTATCATAGAGCTGCATAATGACTTGTTGTCTTATGCTTGGTTCACACATCAGTATGCCATCCGTCCGTTTGAATTCAGTTTGACATTTTAAAAGGGACTGATGCACATACTGATTGTATACTGACACCAAACCCTGTGTGTCCCCTAGAGGACAGATAAGGAGATTAAAACTAGCACTTTTAAGGTCATTTCCCCAGTACCCTCACTCACCTTCTCCTCATCTGAGGTCCACACATTAGATAATTCCACCCAAACTCCATATGTGTTGTCGTGATTGACCGTCCACCTGGCTCACCCTACCAATTTCTGGACCACATTACTTCCCTTCTTTCTATCCCGCGTAATTCTAATCATCATCATGGGTTATTGATACCTCTTCCCCAACACATAGAGGCAATTGATTTAGCTCTTTGTAGCTTCTAAAGTTACTAACTCTCGTCTGCCCCTCTTTGATCATAACCTTTTGTCTATCACAATCAGTACATTCTCTCTTCCATAGGACACACCTACCAATCATACATTTAAGTGCTATTAACACCCAGCATCTCTCATACAGTGCTCACTGTCCCCCATCTCTTCACCAGTCACAATAATGAAACCCTTAAAAGTGCACTGGATGAGGCAGCTCCCCCGTACACTTAAAAATTTCAACCCAGGAGGCAGCAACCCTGGCATAAGACATAAACGCGTTTTCTTCAGTGGTTGTTCTAGGTGTGCTGAACATCTATGGAGAAAAATCACACACACCTGTAGATTTTCTTCACTTTAAGTTTATGTTCAAAACCTTGCCAAACAGGCCTATTTCACCACTCTCATCTCTTCTGTAACCCTAAAATACAAACTTTTTACTCCTTACTTAGTCCCAAAGTGAAGGCGCCATTCACAGAGGACCTGGCCACTTATTACCACGTCAAAACTGATAAGATCCCCATGTGGCATTGATCCCCTCACCTATCACACTTCATCCTGTTCATTCTCATCTTTTAAACCAGTCACAGAAGTCTCTCAGCTCCTCTCTTCTTCTCGCCCAGCTATCTACAGTAGTTACCCTTTTCCTTCACATCTTCTCCAGTCTCTGTCGACTGCTGTCGCTACGTACTTTTAACCTCTCTCTCTTCTGGAATCTTTCTTTCCTCTTTTTCTGGAGACTGTGAGCCCCACATGGAGTTCACAGTGTACAATGTAAAATGTTTTTTTTCCCTATCAGTATGTCTTTGGAATACGGGATGGAAATCCATGCAAACACAGGGAGAACATACAAACTCCATGCAGATGGGTTTTTTTGCCCTTGGCGGGATTTGAACACCAGGACTCCAGCGCTGCAGTGCTAACCACTGAGCCACCGTGTAGCCCCTTCTTTCCTCTTTTTCGAACATGCTGTCATAACCCTGCTACCGAAGAAATCCTTCCTTGACCCGTCTTGTACTACTATCAACACATCTCTAATCTCCCCTTTCATCACCAAAATCTTAGAACACTTGGTCTATTCTCGTTTGGTCCACCATCTTTCCGCTCTCTTCTTCACAATTTACAATTTAGTTTCCACACTATGCACATCCAAACCCTCAACACCTCCTGCCGCCTCCAACTCAAGAACATCCATCGAATCAGCTCATTCCTCACCCCTGAAGCTACAAAGATGTTAGTAACACCCTTCTCCATGGCCTCCAAGCGAATACTCTTGCCCCCCTCCGGTGCTGCTCATTTAATACACCTCTTCCCTCATTGGCCTCTCCCCTCTGCCAATCCCTTCACTGGCTACAGTTGCCCAGAGAATACAGTTCAAATTACGAATGCTGACATTCAAAGCCATCCATATCCGGTCCCCACCATATATCTGACCTAATTTCTACCTGCCCACATCCAACCTCGGATCCTCCAAAGACTCTGCTCTTATCTGCTCCTCACACAACTGTCTCCAAGCTTTCTGCCGTGCATCTCCCATATTCTGGAACTCATTACCAAGACACATAAGGGTGACCCACACAATCACAAGATTCAAGAAGGCCCTGAAGACACCTATTCAGAAAGGCCTACAACCTCCAATAACACTACTGCCACCACATCACCATCTGAACAGTCTACCCCCTCACCTTCTGTGTCTATACCTCTTCCCTCGTAGATTGGAAGCCCTTGTGGGCAGGGCCCTCTATCCCACTAGGTCACTGTTAGTATTATATCTGTTTGTATATTTTGTGTACCGTTTGTAAACCCTCAAATGTAAAGCACCATGGATTTAATGGGGCTATATAAATAAGCTATAAGGGCTAGTTCACACGTAGGCAAAGGGGCGGATTTCGACAGCGGATTTTGCTTCAAAATCCGCCCCTTTACAATGGTGGTCTATGTAGACCACCGGGCTTTTTTTTTCCGCTAGCGGAGAAAAGAAACGACATGCCCTTTCTTCAGGCGGAAGCCGCGTGGCTTCCGCCCCCGGCAGCTCCCTCCTATGTCGGCTCATTCATTTGAGCCGACAGCGGAGGGGAAAGCCGCGACCGCGATGGTCGCGGCAGGCGGGTTTTACCGAGAGACGCGGCTCACCGTGTCTCTCTCAGTGTCAAAACCCGCACGGGCAGTTCACGTGTGAGCTGACCCTAACAATTCTGAAACAGCCCTTACTAAAATATCCAAAGAGCTCCTAACAGCTAAATCTAATGGAGACTATTCTTTTCTTATTTTTCTGGATATCTCAACAGCATTTAACACTGTTGACCACCAACTCCTGCTCACTATGCTCCGCTCTGTCAGCCTCATGGACACCGGGAGGAGAAATACAGGAAGTCAGTTCAATAGCCAAGCAATGAAACAAAGTATACAGTACATGGATGAGATATAATACCGTATAGAGGAGGTATGTGTCTGATTAAACAATGTATACAGTACATGGATGAGATATAATACCGTATAGAGGAGGTATGTGTCTGATTAAACAATACTACTAAACAATGTATACAGTACATGGATGAGATATAATACCGTATAGAGGAGGTATGTGTCTGATTAAACAATGTATACAGTACATGGATGAGATATAATACCGTATAGAGGAGGTATGTGTCTGATTAAACAATGTATACAGTACATGGATGAGATATAATACCGTATAGGAGGTATGTGTCTGATTAAACAATGTATACAGTACATGGATGAGATATAATACCGTATAGAGGAGGTATGTGTCTGATTAAACAATGTATACAGTACATGGATGAGATATAATACCGTATAGAGGAGGTATGTGTCTGATTAAACAATGTATACAGTACATGGATGAGATATAATACCGTATAGAGGAGGTATGTGTCTGATTAAACAATACTACTAAACAATGTATACAGTACATGGATGAGATATAATACCGTATAGAGGAGGTATGTGTCTGATTAAACAATACTACTAAACAATGTATACAGTACATGGATGAGATATAATACCGTATAGAGGAGGTATGTGTCTGATTAAACAATACTACTAAACAATGTATACAGTACATGGATGAGATATAATACAGGAGAAACAAATAACACTACACAAAGTACAATGTATATAGATGAAATACAATGCTGTATAGTGGTAGTGTGTACTATACAAATAGCAAACAATATGGAAACAGACTGTAACTAGCCATGAATGCCATGTTAATGGTAAAAGGCTGCAGTTGTAGGTAAGGCTGGTGGAGCTATGAGGCCACGCTCACACTATATAAACCTATTGGTGCTGCTGACATGATTATATACAATAGATATTGACCTTGTGTGTAATAAATACAATTACCTGTGTAGCTGGTTACATGGTGATAAGGAAGACCGGATGTGTATGAAGAAACACATCCCGGCGTCCTAGGTGAGGCACTGAGCCTGCGCTCTCAGCATCCACTCACCAGCAGTGCATTGCACAGCCGGGTCACATGGTAAGTGGGCGGGGTAGAGTGTTACGTGTTACTTCTGCATAGAGCTTGAGAGGGGCGGGGAGTGAGGGCCTGACTGCCGGAGTCATTCTAACTGAGTGTGTCAGCCTGACTAGGGGCGGGGCGAATGAGTGTCAAAGCTGCCCTGATGACGTGGAGCCCTCAGTGCTCTGGATTAACTGTTTATGAACCAAACACAGGTAGCACATCATGAGAAAAAATGCATAATATTGTGTACACGTACAATGAGCCGTGCCTGCTGTATGCTCTAGAGGTAAAGCTGACACTGACAGGCTAGGTATGGCATAAAGGACACGTGAAGAGATATATCACAGTATAGAGTCCCAGGGAGATAGAAAAATCAAATCAAATATAACTTTTATTAAAGGGATCTTATCTTTTAAACACCATTTTTTTCTCCCTAACATGTCAATTCAAAAAAGAGCAAATGGAGTAACCACAAATAGATAAAACATAACCTAAAACCAAACTATAAGGGTCAGTTCACACGTGGGCAAAGGGGCGGATTTTGACAGCGGATTTCGCTTCAAAATCCGCCCCTTTACAATGGTGGTCTATGTAGACCGCCGGGCTTTTTCTTTCTGCTAGCGCTGCCGCGGGCTGCCGCTAGCGGAGAAGAGAAACGACCTGCCCTATCTTCAGGCGGAAGCTGAGCCCGCGCGGCTTCCGCCCCCGGCAGCTCCCTCCTATGTCGGCTCATTCATTTGAGCCGACAGCGGAGGGGAAAGCCACGGCCGCGATGGTTGCGGCAGGCGGGTTTTGACAAGAGAGAGACGCAGCTCGCCGCGTCTCTCTCAGTGTCAAAACCCGCGCGGGCAGTTCACGTGTGAAAATATGTCTTATATTCTAGGTTCTTCAAAGTAGCCACCTTTTGCTTTGATTACTGCTTTGCGCACTCTTGGCATTCTCTTGATGAGCTTCAAGAGGTAGTCACCGGAAATGGTTTTCACTTCACAGGTGTGCCCTGTCAGGTTTAATAAGTGGGATTTCTTGCCTTATAAATGGGGTTGGGACCATCAGTTGTGTTGTGCAGAGGTCAGGTGGATACACAGCTGATAGTCCTACTGAATAGACTGTTAGAATTTGTATGATGGCAAGAAAAAAGCAGCTAAATAAAGAAAAACAAATGGCCATCATTACTTTAAGAAATGAAGGTCAGTCAGTCCGAAAAATTGGGAAAACTTTGAAAGTGTCCCCAAGTGCAGTTGAAAAATCCATCAAGTGCTACAAAGAAACTGGCTCACATGAGGATCACCCCAGGAAAGGAAGACCAAGAGTCACCTCTGCTGCGGAGGATAAGTTCATCCGAGTCACCAGTCTCAGAAATCGCAGGTTAACAGCAGCTCAGATTAGAGACCAGGTCAATGCCACACAGAGTTCTAGCAGCAGACACATCTCTACTAGAGATGAGCGAGTAGTATTCGATCGAGTAGGTATTCGATCGAATACTACAGTATTCAAAATACTCGTACTCGATCGAATACTACTAGCTGTTCGAAGTTAAGATTCGATGCAGAACCAGCATTAATTGGCAGAATGCTATACATTTCCAATCAACGCTGGTTCTTCTCTTACCTTTAGAAGTCTTCTCCCTGCGCAGCGTTCCCGCGTCCTCTTCCGGCTCTGAATTCACTCTGCTTAGGCATCGGGCCTGGGCAGAGCTGACTGCGCATGCCCGCGCTACAAGAAAATGTCCGCTTACACTGTAGGCGGCCATTTTCTTGTAGTGCGGGCATGCGCAGTCGGCTCTGCCTAGGCCCGATGCCTAGCAGAGTGAATTCAAGGCCGGAAGAGGATGTGGGGACGCTGCACAGGGAGAAGAATCCAGCCCGACCCTCACTCATGGACTTGGTAAGTAGAATTTGATTGAATGTTGTGTATCCCTGAAACGAGCATTTCCCCCCATAGACTATAATGGGGTTCGAAACCCGTTCGAACAGTCGAACAGTGTGCGGCTGTTCGAATTGGATTTCGAACCTCGAACATTTTAGTGTTGGCTCATCTCTAATCTCTACAACAACTGTTAAGAGGAGACTTGGTGCAGCAGGCCTTCATGGTAAAATAGCTGCTAGAAAACCACTGCTAAGGACAGGCAACAAGCAGAAGAGACTTGTTTGGGCTAAAGAACACAAGGAATGGACATTAGACCAGTGGAAATCTGTGCTTTGGTCTGATGAGTCCAAATTTGAGATCTTTGGTTCCAACGACCGTGTCTTTGTGCGATGCAGAAAAGCTGAACGGATGGACTCTACATGCCTGGTTCCCACCGTGAAGCATGAAGGAGGACATGTGATGTTTCCTAATTAGAACGTTCAGTTACATCTCTGTCTATGATAGATATACTGAATAGCACTATATCCATCACCCATACAATGATTACTAGGGCAATTCAAAGTAACAGGGTTCTGGTCAATCTCTGCAAGATGTGTAGTATAAGTGTAGGCTGGTCAGCTGGTCTGATGCCTGTTACTGACTGTCCCTACACACCTACACTGTCTAACACACTGCTGGGCTTGAATCACCCCCCCCCCCCCCTCTCCCGTTACTGTCATAGCCCTCCTATTGCTAGGACGATATAGTAAAAGACGACTTAGGCTTTATGCGTTTCTCCTAGTCTTGCAGGATCCTCAGGGGCAGTATAATAAATTAGTATAGTAAGATAGATTGGGTAATAATTGCAGTGAAAACCGCAGTTTCCGAGGCTCTAGTGGTGAGCCCGGCTCCCTAGACTGTCTGTGAATTTTTACACATGTAAAGAAATAACTAAATTCAGGCCCAGTATAGACTTCCATAAAACACATACAGAGCAAAATAAGAGAACCATGGGCCCCAGACTATTCCGAAAGCTTGCCTCCCTTCCCCCCCCATCCACAGCAAAAATCCTTTTGACAGAATAATGTCCCATAGCGGCCCTCCACACAGTATAATCTCCCATAGTGGCCCCTCCACACAGGATAATCTCCTATAGTGGCTCCTCCACACAGTATAATAACCCATACTGGCCCTTCCACACAGTATAATAACCCACGTGAACCCAGAGTATGATAATGCCAGTTCCAGGTTTGTGTTTGGTCCGAATAAAACTGCCTGACGTGTTTCACCCAACACATACTACCAGTAGACTCCTCCACCCAACCACAGAAATCAACTGTGTTGGTGGCTACCGATTCAGTTGATTACAAGGTCAGATTAATAGGGCAAATCTGCAGCTACCACTGGGCTCCCTTACAGCTTCAGGCTCCGGCTATCACACATTTCACACATATTATAACCCGCCCCTGAACATATATCTTTATATAACCCTTTCCTGCTGCAGCCATTTGTCGATTATATTATTTTACTTCCCTCATTCCAAAAGCTATAACCTGTTATATTTTTCTGTTCGCAGAGCCATATGATGGCTTCATTGTTATGGGACAAATGGTACCATTTAATATTCCATACAATGTAGTGGGAAACAAAAAAAAATCACAATGCGGTGGACTTAGAGAAAAACTGTTTTTGTGCAAATTTCTTACAGGCTTAATTTTCACGACATTCATCGCGCAGCCAAAATGACATATCAACTGTAATCTATGGGTCACTACGATTACAGAAATACCAAAGGCATATAGTTTTTTTTTTTTTTTTTTACGTTTTATCCCTTTAAAAAAAAAAAAAAAAACTTTCAAAGAGAAAAAAAATGGCGGAGTAGTCATATTCTGAGATATGCATAAGGTGTATTTTTTATGAGGTCATGCATACTTTTTAATTATACCATTTTAGAGAATATCTATTGTTTTGATTTCTTTTTATTACATTTTTTTTTTGGGTGAAATACGGTAGTTAAAAATGATTGTAGACCAGGTGTCTTTGTACATAGGGATACATAATATATGTACAGTTTACTTTATTTAATTTTAAAAAAATTATATTATATATTTTTTCTCTTTTATTTTTAGATCCCCCATGGAGTTTTCAACCCAAGGGTGACTGATTACTATGCAATGCAATGCCTAGCACAACCTGTAATAGAATCTATCTAGTGATATAGGGCAATGCCTGGCCCAGGGACATGAGAAAGTGATGAAGCTGGAGAGATCTTCAAAATTCCAGAGGGCAGGGTTCAGTATGGGCATGGAGAAATTTGAGTGGTGGCCAAGAGTCTTGTGCCAAGAAATACAAGACCCTAAAGTGATCCGCACAAAACCGGCACAGAAACATTTAGTGTATCCTGTATGGCAGAAAGGCCAGATTCCAAAGGACCGGAAGCAATGGAGAAAGTGTGGGTGACAAATACATCCTGGGGAGAGTATTTAGGGGCAGGACCATGAGTGGGGTAGAAGAGGAAGGTTCCTTCAGGGGTAACCAGAGCTTAGTTTTCAAGTGAATATGTCAGTCCAACCTGGTAAATTGTGCGTCAAGATAAAAGTACACATCAATTAGTCCCACTCCAACATGATGTTTAGGTCGGAATAGCACATGATGAGCGATCCGGACTGGTTTGTTTTGCCTGATGAATTTAGAAAATAGCAAGGTGAGTCGTTAGAAAAACGACTGGAAGACAGAGATCAGCAAGGCCTGGCTGAGGAAGAGTAAACTAGAGAAAAAATTCATTTTCACCATGAGACCAACACACCATCTGAGACAGTAAGGGTGGATAAATAACCTGAAGGATGTTATCAAAGCAGCCAAGTCGGCAGGGAGCTTGACATTGAGTGCCTGTGATTTCTGCAGGTTTGTTTTGCAGTTCGATAGAGATGAGTAACAAGAGAGTTCAGAGAGTAGGACTGACTGTGTAGTGCACAGGGCTGTGTTGAAGAGCAGAAAGCCATCAACGTAAATGGCTACCTTATGTTCTTTCTGGTTGGTTGTGCACAGGGAGGAGGGTAATTGAGAATCTGCAATGGGTAACATAGGAGGGTGTGGTGTGCAAAATATAATAAGGAAAGGTGTGGGACCCTAAGATAGAAAAGGGGTGCTACCATCCACGGTGGGTGGGGCTGGATGGAATGGACCAAATAGATTGTGAGGAGGGGAGTTTGTAAGTGAGGGATATGAAGTGAGATGGAATGGAAAGGGGGAGGAGGAAGGAACAGAGAAGGGTCAATGGCAATGTAGGCAAGGAAGGGTAGGGAGAAGAGTCACATCTGGGCATAGAGGAAACACAGTACTAGGACCAACACGGTCTAGTCAAGATAGTCTAATGCAGGTAGAGAGTTCAAGCCAATAGCCAGCATCTCAGATCCTGTAAAAGGGCGAGTGGTGGGAACATTCTTGGATGTGTGTTCTTGGGATGCTCATTGCTGACTGGAGGCAGGGTCAGATGATATCCTAGGTGAGAGACCAGGGAACGTCCACTCTGGCCACGCATCTTACACTGCAAAGCCGCCTGTCTGGGAACACAATTTTCACAACATGGGCCTCCTGTCAATTTTTTGAAGGTGTCTATTTTAGATGCAATATAGAACATATGCCTAATGAAAGGTAAAACCCGAAACGTTCTATTGAACTATTAAACAATTGTGAATGTACACAAGCAGTGTTAAGCAAGTGGCTCAATAAATCCTATGAAGCATAACAACTTTGGAGTGCTGCCCTATATTTTGATTTCTTGGCTATACATGAACAGGAAGTGGTCAGCCCCACACAGAACCTGCACCCAATGTTAAAAAATTCAATACAGGAGTGCTGCCATGTTCTGGAAAGGTATTGAAGCAGTCTCGGGTAGAGAATGGAGGTGTTGCCAGGAATAGTCTCGAATAGAGAACGGAGGTGTTGCCAGGAATTTAAAGGCCTCTGGAAGATCTTTAAGGTAGCATGCCAGGAAGTGTCTTAATGTTTCATTAAAATAAGTTGGGAAGGATGACCCCAACAATATGAGACTCCAGCTTCATGAGTTGCTTTCAGAAGGAAGTGACTTTGAACTGGTGGTGCAGCGTAAGGGTAGATCTGGGGACCAATGAGAGTGTGGCACTAACATATGTCACAGGACCGGATTCCTAAACTGCGCATGATAGTCTCTTTTTGTTAAAAGAAATGTACTCTTCAACGTATGTCCTAGGGCCTGTGTGTGTTATGTGGACCTATCCAATCCTATCTTATTCAGTACAATGGGAGCTTCAGCTGCAAAGCCCAGACGGTTGTTGTAGATGACAGACACGGCTTGCTTGCAGTCAGAAGGCATGGATTTAGGTATGCCTCGTAGTTTAACATTTTTCTGATGACAATAATTTTCAAGGCTGTCTAAGAGAAGGGAGAAGTTGCAGAGGATTGCGGAGGGTGTGGAGTCTCACGTCAAGTCAGCCATTCTAGAGTCAGAATTGTCAGCCCTTTGCTGAAGTTGCTGTACTGTCTGGGAGATCTCACTGATGAAGCTGTTGATGGCTTCTACCTCCCTATCATGGGTTTATTCCAAGCGAGATACATGTGCCTCAGTGTCTGCACAGGTAGGGAGGGCCTTCAGTATGTTCCTGAGCTCTGCCAGCATGGATGATGGAGCAGGTAGGTGGAGGACTGGCTTGTCTTGTGTAGCCGCCACACAGTGAGCTCTGCTTGTTCCTAATACTGGTGAATTACTACAGGCACATTATCAAGGACTTTGCAAAAACCACAGCTATGCTATACAATGCGCTGATTGGCACAATTCCCAGGGATACTAAGAAGAGTACTTTGGCCTGTACGAAGAAAGTGGTCCTTGCTGTCTGGGAGCTAAATTACAGTACATCCCAGTACATAGTGTGTCACTTATAGATAAGGGCTTTTACTCAAATATATATTTCAAAGAGGGCCAGCTAGAAAGGGAATCACTCACCCAGTGCTGTTGAGGAATAAAGAGGCAGCCACAGAGGTACAAAGGGCAGGGATCAAGTTAGCAGTGCAGAGGTGTTCGGCTATGTAGATTTATTACCATGGTAGCATAAGAGCTGAGGCTGTAGCTGAGTATTACATTGTGCCATCTTATCAGTGTGCTGGCACCTATGCCCCTGGAATCATTCTGTGTTTGAGGATACACAGTGTGGGAAAGCTGTGGAAAAACCACCATGGAAAATGACTAGAAAAGACAGCGTAAGGCCTGGTTCACATCTGCATCGTGTCAGGGTCTGGGGTTGCTAGGTGGGGTGGCATAGACACAAAAGTCCAGATTCTTTAGTCCAAAACAAAGGTAGAGTTTATTTTCACTCAAAACAAAACTGTGCAGCAACAAAAGGAAACAATACAAGAATAAATACCTGCCCGGCTAGGCTCTAACTAAACATAGAATAGGTTAGCTCACCTAGAATAACAGAAATCCAAAAGCTGGTAGAATCATTCAGGACACAGCTCCAAAAATATACCCTCTCTCTTTAGCTCTCTAGCCAATCTCTTCCAAAAGTCTGCTGCTGGAGCTAGCTTCTTAAGCTCCCTTGATGAGCAGACTCTCTGCAGCTGAGTCGCTGCCGGAACACCCCCAAAGTGTGGACTGGAGAGGGGTGGAATGACAGGTCCCACTACCAACCTACCTGCCAATCCTAAAAATCCAGCCCAATACTGAGCATTTACCAAAATGCTCAGCAGACAAAAGTTGTCTGCTGAGAACAAACAATCCTGGAGTTTTCTCATCTCACCCACCTTAGTAGTCTGGGTGAGATGTACACCCCCCCATTACCTGACCAGCCATTGGCTTACAGTCGGTAATCCATTCGGTGGAGTCCGCATGGACTACCAAATGCATTGGCAAGAGGTGTGCAATGAAAGCACATGGACCCCATAGACTATAATGGGGTCCATGTACTTTCCACATGGTCTCTGCATGGAACATACGGAAAGAAAAGTAGTTCACAATCTACTTTCCTGTCCAAATGACTCGTGCGGTGACCGTACGGAAAGCACACGGACCCCATTATAGTCTATGGGGTCCATGTGATTTCACTGCACACCGCTTGCCAATGCGTTCGATAGTCCATTTGGGGGGAAGTGTGAACCAGGCCTAACACAACAGATTTTTGGCAGACATAATTAACATGTTGCTTTTTTGAAAAAACGCTACAGTGTGTTTTCTGCAGCATTTTTTTCTGTAATGTGGATGAGAGTAAATACAATGTAAGACTAGGTTCACACCTGCACCTGCTTTCCACTGGGGGATTTCGTTTTCCACTCCGCTTGAAAAAATGCAGAGAGAAAAGCACTGCAAACAATTTAGAAAGTAGTCACCATTGATATTCCTATTCTATAAAATGGTTGCACATTTCTTTTATTTACAAGATATTTGATTCTATCTAGTGTATACAGCTAAATTGTAAAAGTGGTAGTGACTTCTTGAAATTGGTAGGATGGCTACTGGAGTAGTATAATAGACTATTCTGGACAGTGGTTTTAGAATAGAAGTCTACACTAATGTCTGCATTGCCAACTTTGTTTTAAACAGGGGGCCTTCTCATATGCAAAATATGTTGTCTATGTAACGATGATGATACAACAATAAAAAATTGCTAAAAATCTTAATCCCACTGTGATTCCCTTTTTCGGGAGTTAGAAATCATCTTAAAGTATCAGTGAAAACTAACAAAATATAGGTAATTTCCTTTGGGAACCCGAAGAATTGAAACCTAATCCACTTAAAAAGTGGTAACTCATGGAAACCTGCTGACTATGATGGGGTCCGCCGGATTTCTGCTCTGTTTCTACCACTTTTTTAAGCGGATTTGAGGACAGAAACCCCGAACGTACAGCAGGCACAGGTTTGAACCTAGCCATAACTGGAACCTCTGCAAATGGATAAAAACTGCTGCAGCATAACATCTTATCACATAAGGCAACAAAAACCAGTGAAAAATCACTGGAAAATAATTTTTAATAAACAGTTTTTTGTTGTCTACTGTGATAAGATATCATCCTGCAGCAATTTAACCAATTGCAGAACTTCGAGTTTACTGTGCTACATCTGTTTCTACTGAACCAAAGGCACCTGAAGATATATATATATATACAGTCCTATGAAAAAGTTTGGGCACCCCTATTAATCTTAATCATTTTTAGTTCTAAATATTTTGGTGCTTGCAGCAGCCATTTCAGTTTGATATATCTAATAACTGATGGACACAGTAATATTTCAGGATTGAAATGAGGTTTATTGTTCTAACAGAAAATGTGCAATATGCATAAAACCAAAATTTGACCGGTGCAAAAATATGGGCACCTCAACAGAAAAGTGACATTAATATTTAGTAGATCCTCCTTTTGCACAAATAACAGCCTCTAGTCGCTTCCTGTAGCTTTTAATCAGTTCCTGGATCCTGGATGAAGGTATCTTGGACCATTCCTCTTTACAAAACAATTCAAGTTCAGTTAAGTTAGATGGTCGCCGAGCATGGACAGCCCGCTTCAAATCATCCCACAGATGTTCAATGATATTCAGGTCTGGGGACTGGGATGGCCATTCCAGAACATTGTAATTGTTCCTCTGCATGAATGCCTGAGTCAATTTGGAGCGGTGATCATTGTCTTGCTGAAATATCCATCCCCGGTGTAACTTCAACTTCGTCACTGATTCTTGAACATTATACTCAAGAATCTGCTGATACTGAGTGGAATCCATGCGACCCTCAACTTTAACAAGATTCCCGGTGCCGGCATTGGTCACACAGCCCCAAAGCATGATGGAACCTCCACCAAATTTTACAGTGGGTAGCAAGTGTTTTTCTTGGAATGCTGCTTTTTTTTTTGGACGCCATTCATAACACCTTTTTGTATGACCAAACAAATCAATCTTTGTTTCATCAGTCCACAGGACCTTCTTCCAAAATGAAGCTGGCTTGTCCAAATGTGCTTTTGCATACTTCAGGCGACTCTGTTTGTGGCGTGCTTGCAGAAATGGCTTCTTTCTCATCACTCTCCCATACAGCTTCTCCTTGTGCAAAGTGCGCTGTATTGTTGACCAATGCACAGTGACACCATCTGCAGCAAGATGATGCTGCAGCTCTTTGGAGGTGGTCTGTGGATTGTCCTTGACTGTTCTCACCATTCTTCTTCTCTGCCTTTCTGATATTTTTCTTGGCCTGCCTCTTCTGGGCTTAACAAGAACTGTCCCTGTGGTCTTCCATTTCCTTACTATGTTCCTCACAGTGGAAACTGACAGGTTAAATCTCTGAGACAACTTTTTGTATCCTTCCCCTGAACAACTATGTTGAATAATCTTTGTTTTCAGATCATTTGAGAGCGGGCTGTCCATGCTCGGCGACCATCAAACTTAACTGAACTTGAATTGTTTTGTAAAGAGGAATGGTCCAAAATACCTTCATCCAGGAACTGATTAAAAGCTACAGGAAGCAACTAGAGGCTGTTATCTTTACAAAAGGAGGATCTACTAAATATTAATGTCACTTTTCTGTTGAGGTGCCCATACTTTTGCACCGGTCAAATTTTGGTTTAATGCATATTGCACATTTTCTGTTAGTACAATAAACCTCATTTCAATCCTGAAATATTACTGTGTCCATCAGTTATTAGATATATCAAACTGAAATGGCTGTTGCAAACACCAAAATATTTAGAACTAAAAATGATTAAGATTAATAGGGGTGCCCAAACTTTTTCATAGGACTGTATATATATATATATATATATATATATATATATATATATATATATATATATAAACAATGACATGTTCTGACGTAGCCTCTTGGTTGGTTTATCCGACGATATTATTAAATGGATTTTGGATGTTTGCCAACAATAAACTGCAAATTAAGTTATAAAGTGCTATTAAGAAGATGCACAGTGTTTAAGTGCTGTATAGAGATAGACAATCAAGTTTGTTCATTTTATATCCAGTGGAAGTAAATTGCTGTGGTTAGAGAATTAGAATTTAATGTCATTATAATGAGGCACATCAAGATTAATAAAATCAAAGAATAGTACAATGTTGGTCTTTTTCAGAATGGAGGTTAAGCAAGTATGGTTGTGTTTGCTTTGGAGGAGGTGAAGGAGTTGTTCTTCTAGTGTTCATTTATTCTATAGTCTGCTCTGTGATAAACTGCCCATTTCATGGATGCTTTAAAGTGGTCGTCCGAGTGAATTTTTTTATTTAACCCTTTCAAGACCATGGGCGTAATAGTACGTCCTGGCCTCCTGGGCCTTAATGCAAATGAGCATACTATTACGACCCTGGCTATAGTTGACAGCTAACACCCTGCTCAGCTCAACTTCGATAAACATGACCGTGGCATTCAAGGGGTTGTGCAATAATAATATTTCCATTTGCACCCCCATGGCCAGATTGGGGGGGTGCTGTTATGTATTTTCTGCAGCCTAGGGTTTGGCCACTGACCCCAGGTTGCATAAAGCCCCCATATCTGGTTCAGCCTGTCGCCAAATGGAGGAAGTTAGCCTACACGCCCGCATAGGCTGACATCCTCTAGAAACTGCAATACATGAGTATATACGTGTATTGCAGTGCATAGTATTGAATCAGCTGTCAAGGCATCGCTGGTTCAGGTCTCCTAGTAGGACCACTACACAGTAAAAAAAAAAAAATGAATAAAGCCCCAAAATGTCCCTTTCCTATTTAAAATGAATTATATAAAAGAAAACCCTAAAAATTAATAAAAATAATTCCTTTAGTTGTCTTCTTCGCCGCCGTTCAGTATAAATCCCAGTTTTTGTCAGTATGCAAATGAGTTCTCTCGCAGCACTGGGGGCGGAACCCAGCGCTCAAACAGCACTGGGGGTGTCCCTAATGCTGCGAGAGAACTCTCCAGTGCCGCCTCCATCTTCTTCAGGAATGTCCTCTTCACGCATCTTCTTCCGGGGCAGACGGGCAAACTTCTAGGCCTCGGACAGAGCCGACTGCGCATGACCACAGCCACAAGAAAAATGTCTGCTTACATAATAAGTAAGCGGCCATTTTCTTGTGGCCTGTGGGCATGCGCAGTCGGCTCTGCCCAAGTCCCGAAGCCTAGAAGTTTGACCTAGAAGTGCTGTTTGAGCGCTGGGGCCCACCCCCAGTATTGCAAGAGAAATCATTTGCATACCGACGAAAACCAGGATTTCTACGGAACGGTGGTGCGGAGAAGACATCTAACTGTAGGAGAAGAATAACCTTTCTTAAGGCTATTATCAACGAGAACAAAAAGTGTTTTAATGGTAGATTGCACATTTAGCAATAATGCAAGTGCAGTTCTAATAAGACTAAGCACAGTGGCTTCAGTGGTTAACCCAGCCTCATTGCTGCCTGAGGTGACTTAGAGACAACTGTTCTTCCCCCAAAAAAATACCAGACCTGATTAAAATTGTAAGCCACGGGGGGCGGAGTCTGACCGTCATCGCGTATGGAGTGCTAGGCCTGCAGCTCCTCCGTACAAGCAGCCAGGAATCGGTCACTTACCTCTCCAGCATTCGCAGAGATGGGCAAAATCAACAGGGAAAAGAGTGGAGACCCTCCAGGCACCCCGCAAACTAAAAATAACACCGGAGAAGTACATAAATTCTTTCGCAGAAAGAACATGCAATCTCCCCAGCCGACGCGCAAGATGGCGCCCGGAGACACAGACACCAGAGATGGCGCGGACGACTCCGATGGTGAAAGCGCGGTAAGCCTAGACCGACAGGACTTCTCGGCTAACTTGATCACTAAATCATTCTTAAAGAAAGCTCTGTCCCAAGCAATGGCACCAGTCTTAGCAGAGATAGCGGACATGAGGGCAGACCTTAACAGCATGAATAGGAGAGTTGAGACTTTAGAGGAAGGTTGCAGCGCCATTTCTAACCATGCAGCAGCTTCCTCACAACACTTAACTTTGCACCATGGACATATTAACAGAGCTTATGATCTTATAGAAGATCTTGAAAACAGAAATAGAAGGCGCAATGTGCGCATAAAAGGACTTCCAGAGTCTTATGCTCCTGAATCCTTGAGAGAGGTTGCCATGGCGATTTTCACTTCTCTGTTGGGACAAGATAGAGCTGCTACTGTACAAATAGAGCGCATCCATAGGGCGGTTAGGCCGAAGCCCAAAGATGATGAACCACCGCATGATATAATATGTGGCCTCTTAACCTCGGTTGACACGTCTGCGATTTTATTAGCTGCTAGGGAGCAGAGACCATTACGTTATGAAGAACATGACTTTCAACTATACCAAGATGTGGCACCCTCCACACTGGCGAAAAGGCGCGCTTTACGCCCTCTTTTAGAGGCCCTCAAAGATAAAGGCTTGCCATATGCATGGCTATTCCCTTTCGGCCTATCTGTGCTTAAACAAGGCCGCCGCATCATTATCCGCACGCCCGAAGATCTCGCATCTGCATGGCCCTTACTGGGTATTCCACCAATCCAGATCTCTTCATGGCTTGCGATACCTGAGGATATCTCGTCACTACCTCCGTTGCCATACCCGGAGGCTTTCCAAAGATTGGATAACGCTAGATCCCCAAAGACAAAGAAAGTCGCTGGCAAACGACGGGAACAAGAGCTGGACTAAGCACCTACAACGTATGAGATCTTGATCTGGACAAGCATTAAACTGTAAGTTTTACTCCATGTTTTGAAGAAAAGAGCCACACTTTATTATAACACTTTATTACATCCATACCCCGCTTGATGGGATTACCACCCCACTACAGGTCTCCTGGCTCTCACATGGACTCCGGGGTCACTTCATGTATATGGCTCGCATCCGTCCTTTTCAAGACTTTCACCAGCATCTACAGTTTGGTATACTAGTTAGCATATATCTCTAATTTTACCAAGAGAAAGTCCTTTAAATGTTGTTTACCGTTTATTTCTATTGCATTTGTTAAGCTATACAAGGCTTTTCCTAGCACCCGCTTATTGAACAGTGTCTAAACTACATATTATTGATACTGTCCTTCGCTAGTTTCCATTTTCTACTTTTAGTGGTTTTTCTCCTTTTTCCCATTCAAACGGGGATATGTCTCCCTCTGGTACCCTGGACTCCACAATTAGTGACTCCGGGATCCCAGATGCACACTAAGCTTCCTCCGGGAAAAGAGGTCTACAGAACATGTATATCTCATGATTTATATGTCATGGACCAAATGGTCACGAACGTTATAAGTCCCTGCCTAAATCTGTTACTGCTTTGTATACCTAGGGGGGCGCTTCCCCCCGAACCCTCGGGGCTCTGGGTCGCGCTGCCCTGTGGGTCCCGTGGTTTCGGGGGGCTGTCTCCTCCTGGACCCTCCATGAGAGGGGACCCCTCAGAGGGACCTGTTATTGTTTACTTTATCCCTCCCTTATCCGCAACCCTTCCCCCTCCCCTCTCTCTCCCCCCCAACGCTTCTCACCCTTCCTCGTTTTATCTTCGCTCCCTCCCTTGCTGTTTAACCCCATACCCAAACTCTGCGACCCTGCACACTCACATCTTCTATCACAAGTGGCTTTATACCTGGCTCACACGATCAGAGTTTTCTTCGTTTCCCCTATCTACGCCCTGCCAGATAATTGACAGTGCGCGCAACCTAGGTTGTTGTCTAGCAGGCTTTCCAACAACCTGTTCTCTCCCATACCTAGACAGACGCAGCTTTAACTACAACCTTTAAGGTTTTACTTGCAGTCCTCCCCTCCTCCCCTCCTCCCTCCCCTCCTTTGTCATACCCGCTTATTTACACCATAATCTCATCTTTATACCCTCCCCACCCCCCTCTCAACATTACTTTAACCTACCATGTCCACTCTGATGCTTACTACGTATAATGCTCATGGCATGAACTCACCAAACAAGCGTTCACAGGTCTTTACGGTCTTAAAAAAACTCAAAACGCATATAGCCTTTTTACAAGAGACACATTTTAAGAAAGGAAACATTCCTCGTCTCCCCACAAACGCCTTCTCCCACAAATTCCATTCCACGAACCCCCTGAAATCCACAGCTGGGGTTTCCATTCTAATACACCACTCAGTCCCTTTTGAATGTGTCCAAACATATGAAGATTCGGAAGGTAGACTTCTCCTTCTGAAAGGCCTGATCGCCTCTCGCAAATACACCCTGGCTAATCTTTACGCTCCCAATCAGGGCCAAATCCCATGGTTACTAAATGCTTTACACACACTAGAACTCTTTGCGGAAGGTCCAATAATATTAGCGGGAGACCTGAATGTCACCCTCAATCCCAATCTTGATTCTTCCTCGGGCACATCTGCCATTTCACAAAAAGCGCTTGGTAAGCTGCTACAATCCATGCACGACCTCAGATTAGTGGATGTTTGGAGGTCCTTCCATCCTTCCACAAAAGATTATTCTTTTTTTTCCAACCCTAGACAATCATACCAATGTTAGGAGTATTTTGTGTCGTGGGTATTGGTGCACACCTTCTGATTTGCTCGCACGCACTGTTGGTAGGCAGCTTGATTTCCTGGTTAATTAGTCTGTCCTCCCATTTGCACCTGGGAGGAGTGGTCTCTACTCTGTATTTAAACCCATGCCTCCCATGGTTCTGTGCTGAGTGTCGCTTTTACAGAGCTAGGCCTTAGCAGGAGGAGTAGGTGGTTATCTTGGATAGAGGAAGTTCCGTGGTTGGTTTTTGGGAGGTTTTGGGTGAACAAGTTGGTGTGTGTGTTTTCCCTTCTGTGTTCACCAATCCTCCCTCCGTGTATAATTGACTGTGTGAGTGAATTGCCTTATCCTTTGATTTCTACTCAGTTTCCCTGTGTTTGTTTCCTAGTGTATGGTTCCTTCCCATATTGGTTTGGGGAATTCTTTCCTACATGTTTCCTGTGTGCTGCTTGTGTTGTTAGTCAGCGCACACCCTTGTCAGTCCCTGTCAGTAGCAGCTTCACTTGTTCGTTAGGGGTGACCCCCTTTAGTCTCCAGTCCCTAGAGATCTTATAGGGCATTCCTTCTCCCCCTTCCCTCTAGGCCTACGGTGTCAGTGAGAGAGGAGCTGTCGGGGTCAGGCTTAGCCTGAGTACAGCCGACCCACACCCGTGAGACAGGGACCGGGATAGCTAGTGGGAGTAGTGCAGGGCGAGATTCCCTACTGCTATCCCTTAGCCCCGTTGCAGCTACCTGGACTGACATAACAGTACACTCAGCCGGTTAAAAAAAAAAAAAAAAGGGTTCGTTTGCATTATGACGGACCTGAAACAGTTGTACCAGGCGGTGCAGCAGATTTCCACTGAAATGGAGGGGATCAAGCTACGAATGGATGCCATCCAAGCTTCTGGCGTATCTCAAGTACAGCAGTTGGCTCAACACACAGCCTCTCAGGTGGAGGGCATACAGAGGCAGGTGAGTAGCGCCCCTGTGGGTCGGCCTCTGGAGCCAAAAGTCAGCTTACCTGAACCCTTCCGAGGTAAGAGGTCAGATTTTTTCCGATTTCAAAAGGACTGTCTTTTGTATTTCCGGCTACGGCCGTTTTCCTCCGGTTCTGAGGTACAGAGAGTTGGGATTATTATTACTTTATTGAGAGATGATCCCCTCATCTGGGCACATTCGTTACCAGCCGACTCAGCTTGCTTACTAACTGTAGAGGCGTTTTTCTCCACAATGGGGTTACTGTATGACGACCCAGACAGGGTACGCACGGCTGAGTATAACCTACGACGTGTGGTGCAAGGGGATCACGCTATAGAGAAATATTGCACAGAGTTTCGTAGGTGGGCAGCAGAAGTACACTGGAATGACCCCGCTCTACTTAGTCAGTTTGAGACAGGGCTCTCGGACCAGGTTAAAGACCATCTAGTTTCTCACCCTGTTCCGGGAGATCTAGATGAGGCCATGCAGCTGGCAATTAGAGTTGGACGGCGCCTCCGGGAGCGTGGAGACAAGAGTCCTGGGGGGGTTAGCCCTCCTCAATTCTCTGTTTTTGGAGAGGACCCGGGGGACCAACCCATGCAGATTGGGGCCACTGTGCGAAGTGCTAGACCCAAGAGTGAAGGGTCCCGCACAGTACGCTGTTTTGTGTGTGGAGGGATGGGACATGTAGCAAGGGTCTGCCCCTCCAGAGAATGGTTCGCCAAGGAGGGTATTAACCCCAGGTCTATTGAGAGTAAAGGGAGAAAACCTACTAAGGAGGGAGGTGTGCATATTTCCTGTACTCAGACTGCCGGGTTGACCCTTGATGGATGGGTAAATGGGCAGAAGTGCCGGATTTTGGTTGATTGTGGTTCGGCAGTCAACCTTATTGACTCAGAGTTTTGCGAGCAACTAAGGGTGAGTCCTTTGGTCTTGAAGTCTCAGATACCGGTGTGGGCTATTGATAAGACCCCTCTACAGCAATCTGTCATCTCCAAACAGGTGGAGGGTCTGGAGTTTATTGTGGGTGGCCACAGGGAAGAGATTGACTTGCTCTTGTTATCTAAGTTACCAGCACAAGTAGTTTTGGGGTGGCCCTGGCTGAAGCAACATAACCCTATTATCAACTGGGAGACCGAGACAGTAGTTTCTTGGGGGCAGGGGTGTAATGGTCGATGTCTGCCCATATCCGTTATGTCTTTGTCTATAGACAATTTGCCTCAAGAAATATGTGAGTTCAGGGAGGTCTTTGAGGAAAGAGCAGCCAAGACATTACCACCACATCGCACCTATGATTGCTCGATTAAATTTATACCTAATGCTGTGTTACCCAAGACAAGGTTGTACAATCTCACTATTCCGGAGAGGGAGGCGCTCAAAGAGTATATTGAGGGGAGTCTAGAGGTGGGGCATATTCGCCCATCTAAGTCCCCAGTAGCAGTGGGGTTTTTCTTTGTAAAGAAGAAAGATGGAGGGTTGCGCCCTTGTTTGGATTTTAGGGAGATTAATAAAATCACGGTGCGGAATCCCTATCCCATCCCGTTGATCTCGGATCTTTTCAGCCAGATTACGGGAGCTCGCTGGTTTAGTAAAATAGATTTACGTGGGGCGTATAACTTGCTGAGAATCAAGAAGGGGGATGAGTGGAAAACAGCGTTTAACACACCCCTAGGACACTTTGAGAATCTGGTGATGCCTTTCGGTCTAACCAATGCGCCCGCGTTTTTTCAGAATTTTATTAATGATGTACTAAGTGCCGTCATAGGGAGGGGGGTTGTGGTCTATCTGGACGATATACTCATTTACACCCCGGATTTGGAGACTCATTGGGAGAGAGTGAGAGAGGTTTTAAATCTCCTGAGGGTTAACCAATTAAGTGCTAAGCTGGAGAAATGTGTGTTCGCGGTCAATAAATTATGTTTCCTTGGCTATATCCTATCGGACAAGGGGTTCGAGATGGATCCTGAGAAGGTCAGGGCAGTCTTGGAGTGGCCGCGACCTGAGAACCTAAAGGCGGTCCAACGGTTCTTGGGATTCTCCAACTATTATCGCCAGTTTATTAAGGGATTTTCTGAGGTTGTGAAACCCATCTCGGACTTGACTAAGAAGGGGGCTGACTGTGCTAAGTGGTCGCCAGAGGCGCTAGCCGCGTTTGAAGAATTGAAGAAGCGATTCTCCTCCGCTCCCATTTTGAGACAGCCGGATGAGAGGTTGGCCTTCCGAGTGGAGGTGGATGCCTCCTCGGTGGGGGTGGGAGCAGTACTTTCTCAGGAGTTCGAGGAGGGTACGCATCCCTGTGCCTTCTTTTCTAAGAAATTCTCTGCCTCTGAACGGAATTATGACATCGGAGATAGAGAACTACTGGCAATAAAACTAGCGTTCGAACATTGGCGTCATTTCCTGGAGGGGGCCAGAAGGCCAGTCCAGGTATTTACCGATCACAAGAATTTGGTTTATCTTGGGTCGGCGAAGAGATTAAATGCACGGCAGGCCAGATGGGCTCTATTTTTTGCGCGGTTCCATTTTACCGTGACTTATGTGCCGGGTTCAAAGAATGTTAAGGCTGATGCTTTATCCCGGTATATGTCGACCGATGAGGAACGAGAGGCGCCTGCCACTATTCTTGGGGATGGAGTGGTGGTAGCAGTATTGGGCACGAAATTGGAGAAAGCCTTGATCGAAGCGCAACACGCTGCACCTTCCAAGATACCTAGAAACAAGCTGTTTGTCCCAACTACTCTCCGACAAAGTCTCCTGAGGGAGTGTCACGAGTCGGTTCTTGCTGGTCACCCGGGGGTTTCAGAGACCATGAGATTGGTGTCTAGGAATTTTTGGTGGCCAGGGTGGAGTAAGGATGTCTTGCAGTTTGTTCAAAATTGTTCGGTCTGTGCAAGAGCCAAGGCGTCGCATACCCGTCCCCACGGTCTTCTACATCCGTTAGAACCTCCTAAGGCACCTTGGACTCATCTGTCTATGGATTTCATCACGGGCCTTCCAGTGTCTAAGGGTTTCACGGTCATTTGGGTAGTCGTTGACCGCTTCACGAAAATGTGCCATTTGATCCCGTTTTCCAGGCTGCCATGTGCCAAGACACTATCAGGGGCATTTATTAAAGAAATTGTAAGGTTGCATGGTCTTCCCGAGGAGATCGTTTCGGACAGGGGTCCGCAATTTGTGGCTAAATTCTGGCGGGCTTTTTGCAGCAGGTTGGGAGTTACACTGTCGTTTTCCTCCGGGTTTCACCCGGAGTCTAACGGGCAAACAGAGAGGAAGAATCAGGATGTGGAACAGTTTTTGAGGTGTTTTGTTCGAGAGAATCAGAATAATTGGGCTGACTTTCTTCCCCTGGCAGAATTTTCCTTAAACAACCATGATTCCAACGCCACAGGTACCACACCTTTTTTTTGCTCCGGTGGTAGACATCCTGTTTTCGGAGTATTTTCTTCCATTTCGTCCCCAGTTCCGGAGGAGGAGCTATTTTCTAAAAAGCTGCAAGGGGTATGGTCCCGTATCCGAGAGAATCTGGTGCGGGCGTCGCACCAGGCTAAGGTCCAGGCGGATAGGAAGAGAGGAGAGTTGCAGTTCTTCCCTGGTGAGATGGTTTGGTTGTCCACCAAGAATATCAGGTTGAAGGTTCCTAGCAAGAAGCTGAGTCCCAGGTTTGTGGGTCCTTTTAAGATTATCAAGATGGTAAATGAAGTGGCGGCGCAGCTGCAACTACCTAAAAGGTGGAAGATAAACCGGGTGTTCCATGTCTCCTTGTTAAAGAAGGCCAAGAAGGGAACGTCTCCAGTTAAAGTTCCACCAGTTTCTGAGTCCGGGGAGTATGAGATATCCCGCGTTCTGGATAGCAAATATGTTCGGGGGAAGCTACGGTATCTGGTGGCATGGAAGGGATACGGTCCTGAAGATAATTCTTGGGTTCTGGAGTCGGATATGTCAGCCCCCAGACTCGTGGAGAAATTCCACAAGGAGTTCCCGAAGAAGGATGCTCCTAGAGAATCCGGAGTCTTCTCCTTGAGGGGAGGATCCTGTTAGGAGTATTTTGTGTCGTGGGTATTGGTGCACACCTTCTGATTTGCTCGCACGCACTGTTGGTAGGCAGCTTGATTTCCTGGTTAATTAGTCTGTCCTCCCATTTGCACCTGGGAGGAGTGGTCTCTACTCTGTATTTAAACCCATGCCTCCCATGGTTCTGTGCTGAGTGTCGCTTTTACAGAGCTAGGCCTTAGCAGGAGGAGTAGGTGGTTATCTTGGATAGAGGAAGTTCCGTGGTTGGTTTTTGGGAGGTTTTGGGTGAACAAGTTGGTGTGTGTGTTTTCCCTTCTGTGTTCACCAATCCTCCCTCCGTGTATAATTGACTGTGTGAGTGAATTGCCTTATCCTTTGATTTCTACTCAGTTTCCCTGTGTTTGTTTCCTAGTGTATGGTTCCTTCCCATATTGGTTTGGGGAATTCTTTCCTACATGTTTCCTGTGTGCTGCTTGTGTTGTTAGTCAGCGCACACCCTTGTCAGTCCCTGTCAGTAGCAGCTTCACTTGTTCGTTAGGGGTGACCCCCTTTAGTCTCCAGTCCCTAGAGATCTTATAGGGCATTCCTTCTCCCCCTTCCCTCTAGGCCTACGGTGTCAGTGAGAGAGGAGCTGTCGGGGTCAGGCTTAGCCTGAGTACAGCCGACCCACACCCGTGAGGCAGGGACCGGGATAGCTAGTGGGAGTAGTGCAGGGCGAGATTCCCTACTGCTATCCCTTAGCCCCGTTGCAGCTACCTGGACTGACATAACAACCAAAGGCTCGATTACCTCTTCCTATCCTCTTCTCTCCTCCCCTCCACTTCTAAAACACAAATTGAAAACATATCTATCTCTGACCATGCTCCAGTCTGGGCATCTCTAACCTTAGATCAGCTCCCTAAAAAGGATTGGTGTTGGAGACTGAACGAGGCACTTCTGGACAATCCTGATATAGTATCTCAAATCAAAGAACAGCTCAATGCATACTTCACCTTGAACTCAAATGCGGACACTAGCCCCACCATCACCTGGGAGGCCCACAAGTCAGTTATTAGGGGAGTTCTCATTTCTTTGGCTTCCAAAATTAAAAAAGACTCCCAGGCTGAGCTAGACAAAATACTATCTGAAATAGCTGTGATAGAAAGAATTAGGAAAACTAGCCAGCAGAGGCCATTTAGAGATGATCTCCTCCAACTAAGAGAGAAATTAAAAGACATTATAAATTCTCGCACAGCTAAACAATACCTGCACTACCAACACAGATTGTACGCACATGGGGATAAAGGGGGAAAGCTAATGACCTCACTACTTCGGAAGAGAAAAAGCAAATGTTTCATATCCTCTATTAAGGACAAACAAGGCACACTGCATACCACCACGTCAGACATAGCAAAAGACTTCTTATCTTTTTACACTGACTTATACAATCTTGATGACCACTCCTCATCCCCAGACACCAGCACAATTCTTAGTGACGCTGAAAGCTTTCTCTCCACACTTCACTTACCTTCTCTCGCACCTGCTGACGTATCCTCTCTAACTGACCCAATATCCATACAAGAACTCAGAGACACACTACTTAGCTTCCCACTAGGTAAAAGTCCCGGGCCAGATGGCTTTCCACTCCAATATTACAAAATCTTCCAAAATGAACTCTTGCCACATCTTTCTCTCTCACTAAATTCCCTTCTAACAGGTGCTAAATTGCCAAGACAAGCACAAGAAGCACACATTACACTCCTTCACAAAGAAGGCAAAGACGCCACTTCTTGCGGGAGCTACAGACCCATTTCGCTACTTAATCAAGATGTTAAAATTTGGGCTAAGATACTCTCCACACGAATTAAACACCTTGTCCCCAAACTCCTTAACCAGGAACAATCGGGTTTTGTATTGGGAAGGGAGGGGAAGGATAATTCCCATAGGCTGCTACATGCCATAACATTTGCACGAAAATCAGGTTCTAAACTGGCGCTGCTAGGATTAGACGCTGAAAAAGCGTTCGATCGCGTAAACTGGAAATACATGGAAGCTGTCCTTCGCAAATTTAACTTCCCAACTCCATTTATCGCAGCAATTTTGACACTCTATGAACAGCCCCATGCTCGTATTAAAGTAAATGACACTCTGACACAGTACTTCAACATCAAAAATGGAACAAGACAGGGTTGCCCACTCTCTCCCTCCCTATTTATTCTCTCCTTAGAACCCCTCCTACAAGCAGTACGCGAACACCCGGATATATCAGGCCTCAAAATTGGCAACCACACTCTATACTCCGCAGCCTTTGCCGATGACGTTTTGTTCTTAGTCTCCAATCCAGAAAAAGGTTTTCCTGCCATCTTAGATCTACTCACCAACTATGGGAAATTCTCCGGTTACAAAATTAATATAGAAAAAACGGAAGTACTTAATGTAACTATTCCCAAGAACCAAGCTCAAAAACTTAAATCTCTCCTCCCATTCACCTGGGCCTCAAGATCAATAAAATATCTAGGGATACGTATTCCCTCAGACCCTTCCCTTCTATTCTCAGAAAACTTTCCACCTCTGCTCACGACTCTGCGAACCAAACTAGCATCCTATCATGCATTACCCTTCTCGTGGTTCGGTAGACGAAATCTTTTACAAGTGTATGCACTACCCACCATACTATACCATCTACACATGATACCAATACGCTTACCACCCTCTTTCTTCAAATCACTTAAGAGCATATTCTCAACATTCCTGTGGAAAGGCAAACACCCCCGCCTGCCCATCAAACTTCTAATGAAAAAGAAAATGGAGGGAGGGATTGGTCTCCCTGACGTTACAGACTATTATAAAGCGATACAATTGAAAAGATGGATCGAATTGTCCACCCCGAATCCAAACATCCTCTTTGACATCTCGTTGAACACGTTCGGACCGAGCTCACTAGCAGACTTATGGTTATATGGAAAAACAGGACATAGATCCAAACAAATAAACCAGTTATTGTTAGGTGCGTGTGAAATTTGGAGGGATCTTGGTGAACAGTTAGCCCCTTCGCACTCCCCCATGATGCCACTTGGACTTCTCCCATTCTGGTCAGATGCCGCAAAACCAACTTATGACACCCTCTGGACACATTTGAGCAAACATTCCTTCCTGGATCTAATGGACACTACTGAGAAAATTAAGCCTGAAAAACTCACACAACTCCTTGAATCTTTACCTCTCACTTTTCTACATAGACAACACATACTCTGCAGTATCGGGCGCTGGTCGGAGTCTCACAGCCTTCGCACAAACCTCACAAACTTTGAAAGAGCCACTCTAGCACACAACAAGCTATTACGAAAAACCTCTTATGACTTATCTAAGTTTATCAACCCTCCGAAAGCCTACAAGCCTGCTTATCTTACCTCATGGGAAATGGACCTCCAGCAGTCCCTCTCAGAGGAACAAACACAACAAATTCTGCGTCACTCACATGGTTTTTCACCCTGTGTAAGATTGCAGGAGGCACACTATAAACTCCTTACTAGGTGGTATCACACTCCTCAATGGCTTCATGAAAGAGGTTTGTCGAATTCCGACTTGTGCTGGAGATGCAAAAAGCATACAGGCTCGTTGTTACATATCTGGTGGTCTTGCCCTGATATACAACACTGCTGGAGAGAAATACAAGAAGTTCTCAGACGCCTCACTTCTCCCTCTTTCTCACTCACCCCTGCAATGCTTTTTCTCTCTCTCCCTTCTGCAGACTACAAACCCTCCAAATCTAACCTTCTCTCCTTCCTAATCTCAGCAGCCAACTCGATTCTCCCGCAGAAATGGTTACAAACAGACCCACCGACTATTGCTGAATGGACCAATAAGGTACATCAAATCGCACGCTTTGAAGAGATTTCAAGTTGGCAAGCTAGGAGACATGATAAATTTCTAAAAATTTGGTCACCCTGGAGAGCTCTCAAGCTCTAAGTAGTTCCTAAATATCAAGTTATTTCTTGGGTGCTTGGACTAAAAGACCTGTGGACCTTGTTACTCGGATTCAACCTGACATCACCTCCCTGCCAAAAGTGGGCAAGACATCCTATACCTCCTTTTCTTGTCTTACCGATACTCTCTTTTAGACATGTATACCGAAATACAGCTCTCCTTGAACTCCCTTCCCCTTTATCCTATGCTTCCCCTCCCCTCTACCTCTCATACCCCCCCCCCCCCACTTCCCACACCCTTTCTCCAAACATACCTCCTCATATTGTATCCCCTACGTACTCCCCCTCATACTCCTTGTGCCTCACAGTCATCCTGTGTGACACATTGGACTGCATATATACCTCTTACTTCGCTGTCTTGTTACAATTGTTAACTTTGTTTGCTCGTAGCATTCATATGTATCATCTATAAGAAACTGCATATGATATATGTTTTCATCTGTTAATCATAACACATTTAAGTGTAACTTTTCCAATGCCTTTTCATGTTAACTTGAAGAATTTTCAATAAAAATTTCAAAAAAAAATAAATAAAAATAAAATAAAATTGTAAGCCACATGCCCAATTTGCATATAAAAAATCCCCTTATTTGGCCCATGAACAGTATAATGCTCCTTTTATTTGCCCCCACAGTATATTATCCCCTTTACTGACCCCTCACAGTATAACACCCCCTTTATTGGCCTCCACACAGAATAAAGTCCCTTTACTGGTTCCCACTCAGTACATTGCCCCATTTACTGGCTCTCACCAAGTATATTATCCCTTTTTAGGCCCCCCAAAAACACAAAGAACATATCTCATGAGATGCACAATAAATAAATACAACGTAAATGTAAAATTTATTAGACAAAAGGACGCAAAAAAGTTTTTTTAAAAAAACACTTAAACACATAATCAGACCAAAGGCCCAGATATAATAATGACGCACGTATTATGTAGTATGTAGAAAAATGACTGCTATCACTGAATCTTACCAACTAATATGAATACACACATATAACCCACCTGATTTTGTTGCAGTAAACTAATCTGGGACAGTACTGTCAACTAGACTGAGTGTATGTAAATAGAAATGCCCATGAGTTAGCTAAAGCTCCTATGTAGAAATTGCTGTTTTTTCTTACCAGATAAGCCCTTAGTTTAAACTATCAGCATTTACCGTATGCTGGAAATTTGTGCAAGGGGATTGTGCTGCAGCGCATGGAAGCATGGCATTGTTCTATTTCACAGTGGCACTTGCCAAGAATGGGTCTTGGCAGTGGGTACCTCTTTCCAGTTGGCTATTTCTCAGTAGTGGATGTTGTTACATGTCCTGGAAGCCTTGTGATGACACCTCTGTGGACATTGTGACTCTACAAGCATTGGGATGCAGCATTCCCAAGTGAGGTTGCCAGACCCTACAATACGTAGATTTGGTTCTATTTCTACAACAGTTGAGTCTAGTAGGGTAAAGCACATACAACCTGGTCCAAAAATAATACTAATGCTTGGGCAAATTGTCAGAAGACTGTGGTGTAGATCAACTAGGTTCCTGAAAGATTCAGCCCTGGAGGCTTCCAAAAAGGACATTGACAGAGCATGCAGACTGTGACTCCACACTAGTGGAGCACCTTATAGTCCATACCAAACCCAAGCCTGTAGAGACAGAGCTACTCTTGTCCAGATACAAAATGCCTGTTCTGTTGTTTTGTTTAATGAGAATGTTCCTTATTGCCATACTTGTGTATCTCTCCATAGAGGAGAAGAAATAAAACAGTTGCCTTATTTCAGTGAGGGTATCAGTCCAACCCCCCATCACATGCCCATGCTATGCCACATGTCACAAAATTGTGCATGCCATTGTTATTTTTCTTTCATGTTCTTATATAATCTGACATCATATAACTTCAAAGTTGTATAGAGGAAGAATTGTGCAAGATTACAGGTGTGGTCTGATTAGACACTGGGTCTTACCACAATATAAAAGTGGTTCTCCTGCTCATCTATTAAAAGGCTCTCAGAGACTACTTGTGGGTAGTGTACCTCTTGGTAAGCAATCTTTTACTGGTAGACATGCTTCTATGACACTCAAAAAATTGCCTAATTTAAAGGCATTTGAGAGGAGGCGCATTAGTGGAGTAAGAAAAGCTGGATGGCCATCTCAATGAAGTGTCCACCATGTATACTATTCAGACCTAGCTGTAGTTACTTGCGAGCACACACGCACATGGTGAACCTTCTCTGGACAGCCCATGTAGAGCACCAGTAGGGAAGATTGTTCATTCTGCTCACAAACACTCAAGCAGCTCCCAGAGTTCACTTGTTCAACATCTAGATACAGATGGCAGCTTCATTGATGGGCTCACGTCTGCGCCAGGGTCTCTGTTGAAACTTTGTGAAGAGAATTGGTGAAACGAAAAGTCCTGCACGGAGGATTTTTTTCTCCACCGGTTTAAGTTTTCAATTGACAGCCACCTGATGGACCCTTTTATAGTCAATGGGGTCTGATGGTGTCCATGTGTAACCGCTGAAACAGCGATCTAGCATAATGCTAGTGTGAAACTACCATATTTTCCCCTACACAATGATTGTTTGTTATGGAGGCAGCACGGTGACTCAGTGGTTAGCACTTCAGCCTTGCAGCACTGGAGTCCTGGGTTTGAATCCTGCCAAGGACAACATCTGCAAGGAGTTTGTATGTTCTCCCCATGTTTGCGTGGATTTTCTTCCATACTCCAAACACATACTGATAGCGGAAAAAAAATATACATTATGAGCCCTACATGGGGCTCACAATCTACAAAAATAAAAAGATTATTGTTATATACAGTAATAAATTTGATACAAGTTGAGCCAGTTTCCCTTTGTAGTAAATCGTCTTCCAAATGTTTTGACAGAAAAAAAAAAAAAAATCATATTAATCTATTCATGGAATATTTGGAAATAAGTGTAGATTTGGAGGATTTAAGCTTTTACTTTTAGGCTAAGGCCCCATGTTGCGGAAACACAGCTTTGTTTGTTGCAGATTTTGTTGCGTTTTTTTAATTTTTTTTAGCCAAAGCCAGGAGTGGATTTGAGCATAAGTGGGAAGTATAAACTTTTTATAGAGTTCTTATTCCTATTGTAGCCATTCTTGGCATTGGCTCAAAACCCCCCCAACAAAATCTGAAACAAAAAAGCTGCGTTTCCACTTTCCTCAACTATTTTTTTGTATGACATGCTTTCTGTACTATTTTTTTCCCAATATCTCCGCTTGTAGTCATTATATGGGAACCTTTTTTTTGTGAGATGATTTTATAACATGTGCTGATCAGCGACAAAATGCGCTGATCAGTGCTTGTGCTGCACAGACTATTACACAGGACAATGCAGAGAACATGTAGGAGGAACAAACGCTAAAGCAATCATTAGCCAAGCAGGTACTTTCATTGGTTGCTGCCAGCACAGCCCTTATGACACAAAGCCAAGGTGCTAACTGCAAACAAAGGTTTTATGTCCTTCTGAACATAAGTAATTACCCGATGAACAAGCAAACTCTAATTTAACAGGTATTTACTGTACTATCACACAGGCTGATCAGGAACAAGTGTACATCTAACCATTTTTTCCAAATAATCATGTGTAAAATCACTGGAGTAGATTTATTAAGACTGGTGAAGGGACCTAGAGATTGATGAAGAGGTCATAAATCAGTCGAACATCCTTGCACCAGAATGGAAATCGACGTCAGTTATTAACTGGCGTAAATTTCCATTAGAATTCACAACAAAAAACTGACGTGAGTTATAATATATCTGTTGGGCCAAGACATTCCCACCTCAGACCACATTTGCAGAATGTGGCTAAGGAAACCTCCAAGATGGGCCCTTGTGTCAAATGTGCATCTCAACATCACCCTCTGCATCAGAAAACTGGGGATAAACCTATTGATGAATTCCCACCAATGTGTGCAACAGGGCCCTTACAGGGGATATAGGTCTATCCTGATTATGTCAAAAACATACAAACACATACGGTAGCCTATTAGACTCGAGGCCTTATTAAAGCCATTTTTTTTACAGATGATCAAGAATGTCCATTCCTGATAATCCAAGTAATAGTGCCACCAATCACCTGATGAATGATCAAGCGCTGTGTCTTGTAAAGATATGTCTATATGCTCAGGCTACACGTGGATGAAACCCTGCCAAGCCACTGTAGTTATTAAACAGTTAAGATACTGTAATCCTTTAATAGTCCCACCATGGGGAAATTCAGTGTACAACATACAAAAAGCTCAGATAAAAGATAAAGAAAAGAAGATAATAGGAGGCATATCACAACTTTAGGATCTTTCAGTTCTCTGTATGGAGTGATCTACAGTTAGCCCAGTGTTGATTGTACAGCTGCAGTGGGGAGGAAAGACTTCCTTAGGGTGAAGCAGTCGGTCACTGACAGTACTGCCCAGTGCTGTCACAGTCTCATACATGGGATGGGAGTTATTCTCCAGTATGGAGCTCACCACAGACAGTATCCTTCTTTCACCCACCACCTGCACTGGATCCAGGGGGCTCCCTAGGACAGAGATGGCCCTTCTAAACAGCCTGTCAAATCTATTCCTATCCTTGGTTGGTATGCTACTCCCCCTAGCAGGCCACTCTGAAGAAGATGGTTGATGCCACTACACAGTTGAAAAAGGCTCTAAAAAGTGCCTCCTGGACTCCAAAGGCCCTCAGCCTCCCAAGCAGGTAGAGCCTACTGTGGTCTTTCTGCAGCGCATTCAGGTGATCTACCCAGTCCAGCTTATTATTCAGGAGCTCACCCAGGTACTTATACATGTTGACTATCAATACCTCAATATCTGTCCCCTGTATGTCCACTGTTTTTGGAGCACATCTTCACTTACTAAAGTCCACCACCATCTCCTTGGTCTTCCCAGCATTAATCCTGAGGTGGTTCTGCTGGCACCAATCCACAAAAATCCCAGTTTAATTCTCCATACTCCCTGTCATCTCTGTGATGATATTGCAGAGTCATCCGAATACTTCTGTAAGTAGCAGCTAGATGAGTTGCAGCTAAAGTCTGCAGTGTACAGTGCCCCCGTGTTACAGATCTGACACACAGCCCTGGGCTCTCACATACTGAGGTCGGTTTGTGAGGTAGTTTATGATCCAGTTGGAGAGGTGATGGTTCACTCCAACAAAGTCCAGCTTGGCCCTCAGTAGCCCTAGCTGTAGTCATGCACCTGTTTCATAAGCACATAACCAGGACAAATTTTTATCTGTGAAGATAGCTGTCAACTAAATGTTAAAATAGGTATATAATGTTAATATACTTCTATTAGCAATTGAATGAGCTTTATTTTCTGTAACTATAATACCCCTTTAACTGTGAGCAATTCATCCGACATAATTACTGAATTGAAAGTCCATCTTCTATAAAATATGACTGCCACAAATAATAAAAGCATAAAAAATGTAATCTCAGATACAGAAATGTTATATCTTTCATAGTGTTCCATATACAATATGTTAATGCAATGATGTACTTCACATGGTAAATACAAGTAGTTTTATGTTATAATACAATGGATCATGTAGTACCTTTCATTATTGCTGTTGTGTTGGTTGGTCAGGCTTCTTGAAGCTTGTCTTGTCTTATTTTCAGTAAACATATCCGATTAAAAAGAAGACAAACTGAAACGGAACTGCTGTGCTTAAGCTGACATGCTAACTTCCTTGTTCTCTGTTCTTGTTCTTCTTGTTGGACGCTATTATATATTAGCTAGTGTTTGACAAACGTTATTTGACACCATTCACACCCAGTATACAAGTGGGAAATAGCCATAGCACAGTGTAAGAATGAAAAGAGGCTGCCTACATTACAAGAGTACAATCTTACCTGCAAATTACAAAAAAATATATACATATGATAAAATCATTGATAATCCCATTTTTTTCAAATGCTGAATCCTCAAAAATGTCTGGGATTTTTAGTGTATAATTTGTAGTCTCTCAGGCTCTGCTTGTACACCGACAAATAAGTGTACAAATATGAATTACAGATTTTCTTTATAATCAGTTATTTGTTTTGTTATTTTTATATATGTTATGTAGTTTAAGCACAAAATCAGACCTTCAGGATATGATTAGAGCTGGTTAACTTTTTCCAAATTTCCAGGTTAACTATTCAGTGAATGTTCAAAAAAAATTCACATATAATAAAGCTACTGCAAAATTGCATAGCAATTCTTCAACATAAGGCAAGCTGTGGAAATACATTTCTAGAAGTTTTTTTGAAAATCTCTTCACTAGACATAAGCAATAGAGATGAGCGAGTAGTGAAATATTCGAGATTCGATCTTCGTTTCATTATAGTCTATGGGAAAAAATGCTCGTTTCAGGGTAAACCACTATTTGACTAAAGGAGAGTCACTAAGTCCACGAGTAGCAGGAGGAGAGTGTATAGGAGGAGCGCTGTGCAGATAAAGCGCACGGACCCCATAGACTATAACGGGTCCGAGCGCTTTAACTGCACAGAGCTTGCAGTTGCGCTGATATTCCGTTCGGGGGGTCCACCTGCGGACTCCTTCCGGACGGGAGGCAAGCGCTAATGTGAACTTACTCGTCCTGCAGAACCAGCATTGATTGGCCGAATGCTATACAGTGTATAGCATTCGGCCAAGCAACGCTTGTTCTACAGCAGGCTCTTCTTTGCTAGTCGGGAGAGCTGGCAGCTTGCATTGTGCAGGAGCTGACGTTATCTCATAGGAATGCATTGGCAGTGGAGACTGCTGTGGTCCGATCTTAGACTCCGCCTCCTCACAGACGAGCCTGCTGCACAAACAGCGTTGATTTGCCGAATGCTATACACTGTATAGCATTCGGCCAATCAATGCTGGTTCTGAATCAAATCTTTACTGCGAATAGGAGTAGTATTCAAAACCAGTACGAGTATTTTGAATACCGTAGTATTCTATCGAATACCTACTCGATCGAATACTACGCACTCATCTGTAATAAGCAACCTTTTAAGATTAGTTTCGATTCAGGTTCAGGAGGCATGGGCCCCCGATTTTTTTTGGGTGAAACAAGTATGAACTACACCTTAAATTGGCTTAAATCATACTGTATAGTCTTCTCATGGCTCCTAGGATCCTATCTACACAATTTCTAGCTCTCAATGGCAAACAACGTTATTTAAGAGTGAAAGTGACATGTATGGATATCAAAAAACGCATGGTAAGTAATGGACACAAGCTCAGAGTTTAACCTTACATCGTGCTGCCACTTGCTTTTACAAATTTTAAAATTTGAAACACGCTAAAAATGACCCTTTTATTAGAATGATGCCTGACTGTTGATTTTTTTTTTCAATCAAGTCAGTTATATTGCAAAAAGCAAAGGTTTTTTGCACCTCTTTTAACCCTTTCTCGACATACAATGTAATAGTAAGGTGGATGTTGGATCTTTAAAGATGGTGGCCACTTTCCTGTAGTGCGGCCGCCGTCGCAATTGAGTCTTTGCTGTGTTCTACAGTGGAGACACGGTGCCAGTGAACTCTGATCATGGGCATTGCAAAATTAAAAAATAGCCCAGTACCTTTAGGGTAAGTTCACACTGAGTTTTCCGGTCAGGGTTTTGAGGCCGTATCCACCTCAAAACCCTGACCAAAAAGATGGCTCCCATTGAAATCAATATTTACCATTTTTGTTCATCCATGACAAATCTGCATTTGTTTAGTTTCATTAAAAGCCCCAACACTTTGATATATTTACATGAAAACAGATTTGTGATGAATCAGTTAAACCATCTCTTCTCTTCACGTGTATAGCATGTGGCTTATGATGGTGTCTTATCTTCATGGGGTCAAGGGATCGTGCATCTTGAACTTCATTATGCCTAGTCCTACTTTTCAGATTCATTACTGAGTGGGAACAGTCAGGAGGTTTTGATAAACATGGTTAACCAATATTACTAGAATTTTGTTTCTTACATAAATTCCAAGAGGTTATGACTTGCTTCTTAGTGTAACAGGTCATAGACCAATAGTAATATTGATGGAATAGGCTCAAAAGCAGATATTTGTGGCACAATTCCATAATTTTATCTCTTGGCTTATAACCAGTGGTTAAATTGGGCCGGAACATGCCGAAACTCAGTTCCAGCATAATTAAAAAATGCCTGCCAGCGTATAATTTCTTAGCTTATACCGTATAATTTATATGGTATAAACTAAGAAATTGTCTAACCCAAACTGCGGAACATAAGAAAAACTGTTACTTACCTCTCCCGACTTCCGAAGGCTTCAGGCCTACTTGGATGACATCCCAGGTGTCACATGGGAATGGGGCTTGCGTCCTTATGTGTTGTGATGCAAGCCCCCTTCTCACATGATGTCTGGAGTCCCGCCATACTACACTAAAGATGGCTGACATGATCTGTGGGAAGTGCTCTGGAGCCAGAGAGAGGTAAGTAACAGTTTTTTTGTTTCCTCCCTGGCTCCTGTGTTTCCAATTATTATACTGAAAAGACCCCAGAGTATAATAATTGTTCATGGGTGTCTACAAAGGGGCATATAATACTGTGTTTAAGGGGCACTTGGAGGCATATAATGTGTATAGGCCACATGGGGCATATAATACTATGTTCAAGGGGCACTTGGGGTATATAATACTGTGTTTAAGGGGCACTTGGAGGCATATAATACTTTGTGCAAGGACCACTTGGAGGCATATAATACTATGTGCAAGGGCCACTTCGGGGCATATAATACTGTGTGCAGGGGCCACTATGGGGCATAATTTATGCCAATATTGTGCATAATAGTGTGTGTAGAAATGTGCATGTCCACAGAGGGTGGGGTTGTGGTGGGGGGTTTTGATGGTGGGAGTCATTATTCCAGAGTTCCCCCTAAATTTTTTTTCCAATTTTCCAATAACCCCATTGACTGATTAGTAAAATATAGGCTGTGAGAAGGTGACAGGCAGAGTACTGAAGTCCCGCTATATCAGCCCCTGGTTTTTGACATGCGTGTGTTCCAGGGCGGGTCTGGAATAGGCCTCAGAGCAGGATTTTATTTGACGTTATTGTGCCTATATTTAATTTTGCTCTTTTTTTTCCCCTGACGGAAAGGTTTATTTATTTTGCTGTTTTTTTGGTTTTTTTTAAATAAACCGCTTTGCTGCAAGATTTGTGTCCCTGTCTCTGAATGGTTGGGTCTGTACCACTGCTCCTACCGAGCTACCTTACCTACAAGGCTTATAGTAACAGTCTGTATATTTCCCCCTTTTATGCTTTTCCCATATGCTGTGCATTGAAGACATAGAAGGAACCATCTAGAGATTTATTCATCTTATGTCTTTCAGTTCATCTTTATCCATTAATGCACAAAGCCAGTTTACCACATTATTTCCCTGCTGCTTCTTGATAATATAAAAAGATTCTGAATGGACAGCTCAATCCCTCTTCCATTTTCTATTTGATTGTAATGCTATTGTCTGGTGCCCTAGAGAGGCCTCTGAGAGAATTACTTGCACTTTATGACCCTTAAAGTCCAAACTACACTTTCCCCATCTTTTTAAGCAACCCTCCTGCTGCGCACAGATATGTTTCTTTATTCCAGACCAGTAAGAAATATGTTTAATTATTTTCAGTAGATCCATTCTAAATTGACCGCCAAACTATTAAATATATTTTTCCCATTTCTTAAAAAATATTGCAGTGAGATAGTTTGGATTTAGTGACCAACTCAGATCGAAGGTGTTTATTCCATTTATCAACAATACTGTATATGTATAATCTGCTTTACTAAAAACTGTGAAGAACAGTTGAGTGATTTATTGATTTCATCTAATGGCTTAGTATGGTAAAGGCAGTAAGTATATTATCAAGTGTATGTTGTGTGAGAAGGTGACAGGCAGAGTGCTGGAGTCCAGATATATCAGCCCCAGGTTTCTGACATATGTGTGGTCCAGGGCGGATCTTAGTAGGCCTCAGCCCAGGTATAGGTCCTGGGATCATTACTGGGCTATAAAAGTTTGCAGCTCTTGCATTGCAGTGCAGTTCCATGAGGTCAAAGGAGGTGTGTGGCTCTGTCCTGTGACCTTGAGTCCGGTGAGACTATATTTGCTCCTGTTTTGTTCATGTGGCTGGAAGTAAGCTACACGTATAGTTAGGTTATCCTACTGTCTAGTTAATCACTAAGGGCTTGTTCACACATAGTTTTATGGCAGTGGATTTTGACACGGAATATGCCTTAAAATCAGCTGCCAAAAATGGCTCCTATTGACTTCAATTGGAGTAGTGGAAAAGAGAAGTGACATGCCCCTTCTTTCCATGGCTGACTCAGCTGTGGTGTCTGCGACGCGAGGCTCCCTCCCTTTCCCATTCATTCCGGCCTAATCTGAAGCAGAATGCCGCAACCAACGCAGAATGCCGCAATGCGTTGCTGCGTTGAACTGCACCGGCATCCCGCCACGGCTAGCCGTGCAGAATGTTCACATGCGAAATGCAAATTCTGCCATGTGAACATACCCTAAGATGAGCAGGTATTTATTTTGTTTTTGCCTGAAGTTAAGGCTGTATTTTGTTTTGCTCATTTTGTGTCTGAAGTGAAGGTTTATTTATTTTCCTGTTTTTTTTTCTAAATAAACCAGTTTTCTGCATATTTTGTGTCTTGACTGTTTGGGTCTGCACCACTGCTTCTACCGAGCTAACTCCCCCACAATTGCTTTAAGATTCCTAGTACATAAAAATATAGAATGATTATAGGTAAAATGTTGAAGAATGAGACTGCTTTCTTTGAGGAGTTGTGCTGAAATACACGTAGGAGCATTTGTTAGGCAGTCACTGTTTGTCTGTTGTACATGCACTAGAGAAGGAGTCAAAGTGGCAATGTACAGGGATATTTAGAATGGCAGATGAAAAACTTGTGGCTTAAATGCTACTCATTGAATTCATAGTAATTTTTTTTTCTCACATCTCCCCACTCTACTCTGTGTCCCAATCTTGTTGTAGTTCTGCTGTATGAGAAGTCTGCCATCACTGTAGGTGCAGTCATTTAATGTCCTTGGCATGGCACATACATTTACAATAGGAAGCACAGTATTGCAATCATAAACTTAAATGTATTTTATTGAGATTTTAAGTGATAGACTAACACAAAGCAGCAGATAATTGTAAAGTGGAAGGAAATGATACATGGTTTTCAAAATTTTAATGAAATCTGAAAAGTGTGGCGTGCAAAAGTATTCAGCCCCCCTATATCAATACTTTGTAGAGACATCTTTCACTGCAAGTCTTTTGGGGTATGTTTCTACCAGCTTTGTGCATCTAGAGACTGAGATTTTTGCCTATTCTTCTCTGCAAAGTAACTCGAGCTCAGTCAGATTGAATGGAGAGCGTCTGTGATCAGCAATTCTCATGTCTTGCCACAGATGCTCAATGGGATTTAGGTCTGCACTTTGACTGGGCCATTTTACCACATGAATATTCTGTGATCTAAACCATTCCACTGTGGCTCGGGCAATTTGTGGTTGAAAGGTGTCAAAATGAAAAAGTTCAAGGAGCATGAATACTTTTGCAAGCCACTGTATATCAACCCTTTCCCAGGAGCAGATCCAGGGCTGGGCGAGTCGGGCAACCAGCGGGGCCCCACGGCAGGGCCCGGACCTAACAAAACGCAGGTCGGGTCGGTCAGCAGGGCAATTGCCAAGGGCCCCAGCACTTGCATGGGCCCCCTGTCAGTCCTCTATCAGTAGCTGCAGCTCCCTGCACTGGCTGCTCTCTATTAGCCAATGCTGCAGGTACACAGTGTGCTTTCGACATATACTTTCCCTATTAGTATATGTGGTAAGCACACTGTGTACCTGCAGCATCGGCTAACAGAGAGCAGCCAGCGCAGGGAGCTACAGCTACTGATAGAGGACGCTCCACTCAGCGCTCTCAGGAAACTCCTCCTCACCCCCCTTCTCTGGCTGCCCTCTGTCAACCAATGAGAGGGTGAGGAGAGCCCAGGAGGCGGAGCTTATCACTCTACAGAAGATCCCTGCCATCCTACATCTTGCACACATGAGAGGGAGAAGAGGAAGCAAAGTGAAAGTAAAGAAAGAACATGCAGGTACAGGCTGGAGGGGGAGGGTGTTACTATACCTATTAATGTCAGGCATTTGGAGTTATTCATTTAGTTTTAGTAACTCCATGTGCCTCATATTAATAGCAACTAACCCCATCATGTCCCTCACATTAACCCCTGTGTACTTCACCACAAAGGTTACTGATGTGTGAGATATATGGGGGTACCAATCATGAAGATACTTCATTATTACCTCCATGTCTCTCACATATCAGTAACTCTTATGTGAGACACACAGGGGGTTAATGTGAAGGACATGATAGGGTTAATTGCTATTAATAGGAGGCACATGGAGTATCTTAGGGGGCGTTCACATTACCGTCAGTGTCCGCTGCTAATGTCATTCAAAATATTGCACGGACATTAGCAGCGGACACTAGCTGTGTCCGTGACATTCTGCATTTATTTAGCATTCATTTAAAGGGGCTCTATCAGCAAAATTATGTTAATAGAGCCCCACATATGCGTGAATAGCCTTTAAAAAGGCTATTCAGGCACCGTAACGGCCATATTAAACCCCGGTTCCATTTTTAAATAAAAGCATTAAAACATATATGCTATTCGTACCTGAATATGCACCATGGGCGTGGATGCACGATGCTACGTCATCTTCGGGCACGCCTGCCTCTTCTGTCTTCTTGTAGTTACGCACTCTGGTTCCGTGTCTTCTTCCGTCTGGCTTGTCTTGTCAAATCCCACGCCTGCGTAGTAGCGCTTCCCCGTAGAACTACACAAGCGTACTGCACGCTTGTGAACTGCCATTAAGTAAAATGGCGAGTGAGCCTGCGCAGTAGCGATCCGGAGGGAAGCGCCACTACGCAGGCGCGAGATTTGAAGACCTCAAGCCGGAAGAAGACCAATAGGAAGCCGGCAGAAGAGACGGGACCAGAGGGTGTCGCTCCAAGAAGACAGAAGAGGCAGGCGTACCCGAAGATGACGCGGCATCGTGCATCACCGCCCCAATGCACGCTTGGTAAGATTTGCATATATGTTTTTATGCTTTTATTTAAAAACTGGACCGGGGGTTAATATAACATTTACGGCGCCTGAATAGCCTTTTTAAAGGCTATTCACGCATATGTGGGGCTCTATTAGCATAATTTTGCTGATAGAGCCCCTTTAAATGGACATCGGGTGTATTGTTTTACACTCCGTGCCTGTCCTAAAGATGTCTGACTTTTCAAGCGGACAGAAAAAACCTACATGTCGGGTTTTTGTAAGTAGGGCCCCGCCACAGTCAATTGCCCAGGGCCCCGCAAAGCCTGGATCCGCCACTGCCCTTTCCTATCACATATATGCAGTCCATGTTCCAATCCATTGTTGCATATTGCACTGCCATTGCTATTACTATTGTCTGCAGGCAAACAGGATTTTTTAACCACTTCTGGACCGCCCATAGATTGTTTACGTTCGGAAAGTGGTTGCCTTGTTCTGACAGGACGTGTCGGTACGTGCCGGTACAGCAACTGCATGAGATTGTGCAGCTGCTGATACTGGGAGCCGGCTGTAACTTCGGCCGGAGCTCCCATAGAGAAGGCAGGGAGGTTTATTACCTTCCTTGCTTTCTCGATCGCTGTGTATACAGCGCTCAATGAGCACTGTATACACAGCTATGCGCACAGCCATGATGGGGCAGCCCTCTGACCCGGCGGTCACGTGATCCACTGGGAGCAGCATTGCAGGATCCAGATCGGCTCTGTAACGGCTCGTTCACATCTGCGCCCGATCTCCGTCTGTCGTGTTTCCGTCTTCTGCAGACAGAAGACGTAAACCCGACAGGCGGTGTCCAGCCGTGAGCGCCGGAGAGCGTTTTGTGCTCTCCGCGGGGACACCATCTGGAAAAAAAAAATTATAAAGTTTTTTAAAAAATATAAATAAAATAATTTAAAAAATAAGTAACATAATACGACAATAAAACGTCATTGTTAAAGGTTATAGCCCCACCCCGACAACACCATACAAAATAAAAATTACCGTAATGGAGAGGAAAAACTATTTTATAAAGTTTTTCAGTAGCACTTTGTGTTATTAAATGAAAAAGAAAAAAAAAAAAGTGAAAACCAGACACAATTTCTCTCCTATTTTGTTTATATTTTCCCGGATATAAAAAAAAAAAAATTAAAACAGATTCGAAAATAAAAACAACATAAAAATAAAGCCCTGTGTCACTGAAAAAACCCGCAAAAATTAGTTGAATGAGACGTATGACAAAAATGTTACAGCCCTCAAAACCGTACATACAAAATAAACCTAAAATGTGTCTGGTCCTGGACCACAAATTGGCCTGGTACTGAAGTGGTTAAACAGGTTAACTCAAAGATGAACAAAGAATGATTTTAATAACACCAGAATATGATAAAATATGTGTTTATTAAATGAAAAGAGATAATACTTGGTTGTGGTTACAAATGATACAGTAGTCTGGAAGGGGAGCCCCTTTATATATCATGCACTGATTTATACCCATCGTTCGATGACTTCCAGAGGTGCCGGGCACTCTTTATTTGTCACACAGTCCTAGCTGAAGCTAACTGACTTTTGGGGGAGGATGAGGGGCTTTCTGGATGTATATGAGTGGTCGGCTTATTACCTGACCATTAATGATGCACGAGCAGGCTCGGACTGGCCCACCGGTGTACTGAGTTCACTACTGCTGGAATAGGTGAGTAAACTCTTTTTGTAAAATCTGTATGTTTAATATGTATATATGTACCGTATTTTTTGGACTGTAAGACGCACTTTTTTTCCCCAAAATTTTGGGGGAAAAGAAGGGTGCGTCTTATAGTCCGAATGTGGCGCCTGGCACCCGCTGTACTAGAGAGACGGAAGCCGGAAAGGGATAGACGCTGGGGCCTGAGACATCGCTGTGCTCCTCTGCCATGCATGAAGCCAGCAGCAGGAGGAGTGATGCTATTCCGCTCCTCAGTCCCCCCCGCCGCTGGCTTCAGGCAGGGCAGAGGAGCGCAGCGATGTCTCAGGCCCCGGCACCTGTGCCAGCGTCTATCCCTCCCCGGCATCCGCCTCTCTAGTACAGCGGATGCCGGGTCAGTATCGGTGGCCCCTTCTCCCCCGGGGCCGGTCCCCACCGGCCCCGTACCTGTAGAGTTGCAGGCCGGCTCCTGCGCGGCGATATCGCAGGAGCCGACCTGTTCGGGTGAGAGCCGGGAGCCTAATGAGGCTCCCAGGCCTGTCACTGCTATATTAGTATTGCGGCTGGTCTCTATGACCAGCCGTAATACTAATAGACAGAATGTCCCATAGACGGCAATACAGTTGTATTGCCGTCTATGGGACTTGCAATCAAGTGACCGCAGGCTCAAGCCCCTGGGGGGGAATAAAATAGTTAAAAAAAAAAAAAGCTTTAAAAATACAAATAAAAGTTCTAAATCACCTCCTGTCCCTAGAAAAAAAAAATAAATAATAATATATATATATATATATATATATATATATATATATATATATATATATATCATAAAGCACCGGGGTTTTTTTTCAATACAAGGTGATCTAAGCAATAGATATTCCCCAAAATGGTATAACTAAAAAGTACAGCTGGCCCCACAAAAAAAAAAACACTCTATGCATCCCCGTACAGCTGCAGGGTCACCTGTCAATGTGGCCTTGCAGCTGTTGCAAAACTACAACTCCCATATATTAAATATTTTACCATTTTTTGCTTCAAAATTTTTTTTCCCTATTTTCCTCCTCTAAAACCTAGGTGCGTCTTATAGTCCAGTGCGTCTTATAGTACGCACTAGACTAAATACGGTACATTTGTGTAAAGTATGTGACTTGTATACTGTGTGAGTACTGTATGTTTGTATACAGGTATGTGTGAGTATATACTGTATGCCACAATAATGTGTATGTATATATGTGTGTGTGTGTGTGTGTCTGTGTATATAGTATTCATACAAGTATATATATGACTTATATGGTATATGAATGTATATAAATGTATATGTGCTATAGTATTGTATGTGTATATTGTATATTGTATTGTATATGTGTGAGTATATATGGTATATGTATAAGGCCTGGTTCACATCTGCGTTCGGTGATCTGTTTGGGGAGTCTGCATGGGAACCCCCTCCCCCTTCCCCCCGAACGGATTACCAAACGCATTAGCAAGCGGTGTGCAGTGAAAGTACGTGGACCGCATAGACTATAATGGGGTCCGTGTGCTTTCCGCGCGGTGTCCGCATGAGTCATGTGGACAGGAAAGTAGATTGTAAAGTACTTTTCTGTCCGCATGTTGTATGCGGACACCGCACGGAAAGCACATGGACCCCATTATAGTCTATGTGTGCTTTCACTGCACACCGCTTGCTAATGCGTTCGGTAGTCTGTTTGGGAGGGTCCCCATGCGGACTCCCCGAATGCATTACTGAACGCAGTGAGTGCAATCCCATCCACACATTGCAGAAAAACGCACACGGCGGACACACTGCAATTTCCAAAACTGTTGCGGTTTTGGAAATTGCAGCATGTCACTTATATCTACAGAAACACCTGCAGTTTCCCTATAGGTATAAGGCTAAGTTCACACGGGGTTTTTTGGTCCGGAACCTGAGGCGGATTTTGAGGCAGATACGGCCTCCTGACCAAAAATCCCTGCGTGAACTTACCCTAAAGGAAACAAAGTCCTCAGAGGAAACCTCTGCGGAGTTTCTGCAATAAGCACTGCAGGAAAAACTGATGTGTTGCCGCCGGGGTTTTTCCCGCAGCGCTTTTTGCTTTGTCTTGCTACATGGGGCTTTAGGCTGACGCTAGGTTCACACCAGCGTTCGGCAGTGCGTTCTCAGCTTTCCGTCTTCTGCATGTAGAAGACAGAAAGCTGTCAGACCGGGTGCGGCGGTGAGCGTTTTATGCTCTCTGCTGCAAAACCGTTTTTTTTTTAAATCGGACACAGAGTACTGCGTGTTCGACTCTGTGTCCGATTTTAAAAAATCGGTTTAATGGCGGAGAGCATAAAAAGCTCACCGCCGCTCACAGCCGGACATCTTTCTCACCCATTCAAATGAATGGGTATGAAAGAGTCCTGCAGGTTTCCGTCTCCTGCCTCTGTTTTGTGCAGGAAATGGAAACCTGCAGAACGGAGACCGGGCGCAGATGTGAACGAGCCCTAAGGCTGAGTTCACACGGAGTTGTTTGGTCAGGAATCCACCTCAAAATCATCCTCCAAAAAAGCCTCCCAATAGAACTCTAACCCAATAGAACCAAATTCCTGACCAGAAAACTCTGTGTGAACTCAGCCTTATAGTATAATGCTCAGTCTATTGAGATAATAAGGATGAGGCCCAACAGTGAGATGTGGCTAAAAAAATAGCTGTGGAAAAAAATAGCGGCGAATCTCAATGTATTTTTTCCACAGTGTTTTTTTCCCCGCACTTTCTCCCGATTGCGCAGCTGAAAGTAACCGGCCATGTTTTTAGAAGCGCTCACATTTTAGAGTTTGTGGCTGTTCCACATCTTTTTTCCTGCAGTGTGTGGATGAGGTAAATTTGATTATATTTCATTCACTTTGCTGGTTTTTTCTGTAGTAGCCAAAGACCTTGTGTTTCTGCAATGTGGGGTTTGAGGTATTTATGACCTATCCAGAGTATAGGCCATAAAAAAAGTTTAACCCTGGAAACCCCTTTAATATGCCCCACACGTTTTAACATCCCCCTTCCGCACAATGTTAGCCCCATCACTGTTCCCACACAGTATAATGGCCCCATCACTGTTCCTCATACATTATGGGGGACCAGTGAAGTGGCCATAAAATATTTGGCCCAGACAACCCCTTAAAACAGGTTGTCTATAAACTGGAGTGATCACTGGGCCGCCAGGGAGGTGTAAATATATATATATATATATGTATATATATATATATATATATATATATATATATTTTTTTTTTAAAAAGAGCCTTCTCACCTGTCCCCAGCCCCCCGTTGTCCCCGCCTGTGTCTGTTTGGTCTCATGGCCTCATTTCTGGAGTTCCTGTACCTAATTGGTCTCAGCGATCACATGAGGTGCAGGGCTCCCAGCAAGTAGTGCCAGTACGAGACTGAATGGACACTAGTGGCAGACAACGGAGCGCCAAGGACAGATGAGTATTCTTTTTTTATTTATTTGTTTTTTATTTTACACCTCCCTCCCACCACATGAGTTGCTCCAATTCCTGGACAACCACTTTAAAGGATGTATCCATCTTTCTAATATTGATGGTCTGTCCTTAGGATAGGCCATCAATATTACATCTGCAATGATACAACAGCCTGGACCACTGCAGATCAGCTTTTCCAGGACACTTCAGCTACGGGTAATGGTAACATTTCTAGGAGCCATGCTGTTCACTTGCCATACAGGCTGTAGCAGTAGGTATATGTAGTGCACATGGTATAGGGGGTGAGTAGCATGGCTCCCAACATGTTATTACCTTTAACCGCCCTGTCTTGGTACCGCTGATCTGCAGGGTCCTGGCAGTGGGCCCCTAGAAACAATTCCACTGGTGGGCCCTAGCCATCCCAGTCCGACCCTGTGCAAGAGTCATCAGTAACAGAATAGTATACTAAAATACAGAGTGAGCAGTGATCTACAATGGAAATTATCCTATAGATGGACAGCAAGAAATACATACAGACTGATCAGTAAGACATTAACCCGTCATATTACATCAATAAGAACATGTCCTATTATACAATCATATATGTGGACTGTAAATAACACGTAGTCCAAATACATACAATGTCGTGGTAATACCAGCACAGTCTGAGCTTCATATCTCAGACAGAAGATAGTTCTGGTTGTAGATAGAGACAGCATAGTGTAATTGGGGACATGAAATGTTTAATATATTAGGAAATATTTTATGAATTCTGAAGGGGGGGAGGAATCACACAGAAGCAGAGAGCAGTCACTGCTTGTGACCATGAAAACAAACTGCCACTCCCTCTTCCTGTGAATGAACTCAGTGTCTCTGATGACGGAGATGGACTCGTCTTCACAACACGGAAGCAATTCTCCAGCACAAAACTGTAATTTTAGATAAATCAAGTAGTGGTGGTGATCATATTGGCTATTATATTGCAAAAGTTAGTTGAAATGGCAGTGATCATTTAGGTCACATTGTTCTAATGTTGTTTTTATTTTTTATAACAATGTACAGAAAATGTAATTTTTTAATACAGTGTTGTATAGTATATGATCCTGCTTTTTATGCCCCCCCCCCAACAGAATATTACCCCTTTATTATGCCACCCCATAGTATCTGACCCCCCAATTTATGGCCCCCACATATTATATGACCTTTTTTTTTATACACCCCATACATAGTATATGACCCCTTTTCTTACATACCCCACCACCCAGACCTCCTTTTGCCCCCTTCCCCCACACAGAATAGAAAGCCGATAATTTTTACTCACCTATCCATGCTCCTATCCTTGCTGCCTCCAGAGTGCACTGTAGCCAATGCTGAAGAATGCCAGGACACTGTGCGCTGATAAGTGCAAATGGGGCTGGAAGAAACAGGGGAAAAGGGAGCATAACAGATCAAGAAATGGAAGGAACTGTCACGTTTGGTGGAGGAAACCTGATGATATGAGTTTTTTTTCACAGCCAAAGGCATTGGCTACTTGATCAGGATTGATGGTGGTCTCAATGGTCTGAACTTTATAAGAATATCCTACAAGAGTTACTTCATACATTTGAGTACTATGGGTATGAAAATGACGACATGGTGTTCCAGCAGGATAACAACCAGAGGCATATGTGGAGATAAGTGAAGAGATGGAGAATGAAGTAGAAGTTTTGGATTGGCTTCACAGTCCCCAGATCTCCAATTGAAGAAACAGCTGTATTCGTACCCAAGTGACCAGTATGTACTAACATTGGGAACGTTCAGAAGAGACCTGGGATTAGATCTGAATCTGATCAAGAGCATGTCCAGAAGGAGTCAGCCAGTATTGAAAGCCAAAGATGGATTTACAAAATACTAACAAAATAATAAAAATTTCAATTTAGATTTTCAGGAGCAAAACAGTAACAATGAAGTTACATGGCAAAAATCTGCATAACTAATCATATGCTAAATAGTTGCAAGTCAAATTTATGTATGAGGTAGCCAAGATGATTGTCTATAAAATGATGGTAGTCTCACATTCGAAGCTGTAGTGCATGGTAAGATATGGAGCCTAAAAGTCAAAAGTCCAAAACATTGTTACCCTTTTGCTCATCAGTGTAAAATATACTTTAGGCTTCCATGACAAGGTATTTGATGTTCCACAGACTGGTTTCTAGAATTGGTGCACATTAGATTCATTTCATTGCTGTTCACTGCAGGGCCCACTTTATGGTCACAATTCTGTTGAGTCATTAACCCCTTCCCGCTGATGGCATTTTTTGATTTTCGTTTTTTGTTTTTGACTCCCCTCCTTCTAAACCCCATAACTTTTTTATTTCTCCGCTCCCAGAGTCATATGAGGTCTTAATTTTTGCGGGACAATTTTTTCTTCATGATGCCACCATTAATTATTCTATATAATGTACTGGGAAGCAGGAAAAAAATTCAGAATGGGGTGGATTTGAAGAAAAAATGCATTTCTGCGACTTTCTTACGGGCTTTGGTTTTACGGTGTTCACTGTGCAGCCAAAATGACATGTCCCCTATATTCTGTGTTTCGGTACGGTTCCAGGGATACCAAATTTATATGGTTTTATTTACATTTTGACCCCTAAAAAAATTCCAAAACGGTGTTAAAAATTTTTTTTTCTAAAAGTCGCCATATTCCGACGGCTGTAACTTTTTTATACATAGGTGTACGGGGATGCATAGGGCGTCTTTTTTTGCGGGGCCGGGTGTACTTTTTAGTTCTACCATTTTCGGGAAATGTTATTGCTTTGATCACTTTTTATTCAAATTTTTATCAGAATTAAAACTGTGAAAAAACGGCGGTTTGGCACTTTTGACTATTTTTCCTGCTACAGCATTTACCGAACAGGAAAAATATTTGTATAGATTTGTAGAGCGGGCGATTTCGGACGCGGGGATACCTAACATGTATATGTTTCACAGTTTTTAACTACTTTTATATCTGTTCTAGGGAAAGGGGGGTGATTTGAACTTTTAATACTTTTTATATTTTTTTATATTTTTTTTTATTTTTTTTTTGCATTTATTAGACCCCCTAGGGGTGTTGAACCCCAGGGGGTCTGATCACTAATGCAATGCATTACAATGCTAATGCATTGCAATGCATTGCAAAAAAGCATCATCTCTTTTGCAGGCTGTATACACCAGCCTGCAAAAGAGAGAATTTGCAGACTGGCTGGGAGCCTTTAATAAGGCTCCCGGCTGTCATGGCAACGGGGGGTCGGCCCTGGATCATGCTCCAGGAGCCGGCGATCCCTGCCAAAATGGCGGCGCCCATGCGCCGCTGGGAAAATGGCGCCTCCGGCGCCTTTGACAGCAGCGCCGGAGGGGTTAATGCCTCCGATCGGTCCGGGGACCGATCGGAAGCATTAGAGCCGGTTGTCTACTGCTTGAAGCAGTAGACACCCGGCGGCTATGACGGCCGCCCGGCTCCCGGGCGGTCGCCATAGTTACAGACCCGACACGCGCCGTACTATTACGGCGCATGTCGGGAAGGGGTTAAAGGGATTTTCCTATGAACATAACTACAATTAACTCTGTAGACAATTAAAAGTTAAACACTTTTACAAATATATGTGATAAAAAAAAAATTAGTGTTTTAAAGATTATCTCTAATCATTTTAGTGGTGACATTGTTTTGTGTGGATATGACCATGAACATAGGAACTTTCATGGTCTGGGACTTGTCAGAAAGTCAGCCATGATTTCCTTATTGTGGCCGGATTATCTTCTCATACATGTAGTGACCTTTTATTGTGACATACAACTATAGAAAACCCTTGTTGTGAGGGTATTAGGTCCAGTATTCATTATTAGAGATGAGCAAGTAGTATTCAATCAAGTAGGTATTCAATAGAATACTACGGTATTCGAAATACTAATACTCATTTGAATACTACTCCTATTCGCAGTAAAGATTTGATTCAGAACCAGCACTGATTGGCAGAATGCTATACAATGGAATACCAGCGCAACTGCAAGCACTGTGTAGTTAAAGCGCACGGACCCATTATAGTCTATGGGGTCTGTGCGCTTTAACTGCACAGCGCTCCTCCTAAACACTCTCCTCCTGCTACTCATGGACTTGGTGACTCTCCTTTAGTCGAATAGTGGTTTCCCCTGAAACAAGCATTTTTTCCCATAGACTGTAATGGGATTCGATATTCGATCGAGTAGTCGAATATTGAGGCTCTACTTGAAATGAATAACGAATCTCGAATATTTCACTACTCGCTCATCTCTATTCATTATGATTGTAACGGGCACTGGAATGTGAACCTGCTGTGCCCACTCACAAGGGCCTTATCTAAGCACCCTCCCCTGTTAACTCCTGTATGAATATTTGGTCCTTGCTGCCTGGAGACTATCAGTCTCTTGGAATGGGCTAGTTTAGGAGGCATCTGGTTAAGGTCAGAGAGATGCTATTGGAAAGCACGTGAACATTAGGCAAACTGCAGTCAAGTGTGGTAAGAAGGTCTGTGGCAGACATTGGGAGACATTGGGAGAGCACTGGGGAGACCCAGTTTTACAGGTTGGAGACAGGCAGAGGTCATACCCTTGAGAACTATAGAACCAGGTCAGGATCAAAATGCCCAAACAGGCAATGAGCTAGGGTATTAATCCAGCCATAGATAGAGCCAAATGAACAGATCCATAGACATATGCTGAACGAAAGATCTAGAAAATGTCACTGTTGCGTGTATAAGGTATAACTGTTCCCGATCCAATTAATACCTCATCGTAAGACAACGCTATACAAATTCATCTCCTTCACGTAGGACTCTTTTTATTCTTAGCCCCTGATTTTCTAGATGCTTGGAGATGTAGAGAAGTTCATTGCCGAATCTTTGCTTGATAACTTATCTTCCACACTTATCTTCTTTTTCATTTTTGAATCCTCAGTCATGAAAGAGTTTACACAAATTTATTTAATATAAAATGCAAGGTATGTACACGTTGCATTATATTTTATGTAATAATAATCTCTCACTCAATACAGATTTGGTAAGTGTTTTACATTTCTATTTTTAAGACAAAAAAGAAATGTACCGTATACATTTTCCATGATACTTTTTCTGTGTTTAGGTCCAACTCTCTTACTGTGCGAGACAATCCTAATGGTGATTTCACACACAGTAGATTTTTGGGTAAAAAAAAAGTCACAGCTTTTTCAGCCATATTCAAAGGAAAGGCTTCAAGATGACCTTGTATCATCTCCACTAAATGTTAGCACTGTTAAGTTTGGCGGTCCTGGGCTTGAGCATATAATCTGGAACCATGGACCGGACAGTAGAGAACCTAACTATGCTGAAATTAACAGAAATTATTGCTCAGGAATAATGGGGGCTACAGAAATAATTCCGACTGTCAGTACCAGCAGAGCGGTACCTATTAAAGAATGCAAAGAGCTGAAGTTGGTGGAGGTGGTGAAGGATTCTCTATAAGCAGCCAGGCTTTGTTCTCAAGGTACCACTTTCTACCCTCTCCCTGTTCAGGACACATCCACTGCTCAACCAAGCTGGGCATATATGTGTATAGGGAAGTTGCATACAAAATATCTAAGATAAGATAAAAGATAAGATAAGATAATCCTTTAATAGTCCCACCATGGGGAAATTCAGTGTGTTACAGCAGCATGGATAATACAGTAAAATATTTAAGAAAGAATGCATACAAGCTCAAAACAGCAGATAGAAAAGATACTAGGAGTCATAGCAACTACAAAGAAAGACTCAGGATCATTTAGTTCTCTGTGCGGAGTGATCTTCCCTTAGCCTGATGTTAATTATACAGCCTGACCATGGTTGGGAGGAAGGATCTCTGATAGCGCTCCTTCTCACACTTGTGGTGAAGCAGTCAGTCACTGACCGTGAACTGACACTGACACTAAAGTGTATAGCCAGCATAGCACCTCTCCAGAGTGAGTATCAGTAGTGATAAGTGGGGATAGGAGCAGAAATAGAGCCTAGTCAGTGGAGAAAGAAGCATTTCGTCTCATAAGATACAATATATTACAATATTTCTTATGTTCACTAGTTGCATTGATCTATGCAAAGCCTGTTGAACTGTAGTGACCATTTGAGCAGTTTTTATATTTTTTATTTTTTTTACAAGGATGAATAATTCATAGATCCGTTGCTACTGTTGCCTTTCTTCTCTATGAACATGTTCTTTGAATATTACACAAATATAACAGCATTTTTAGCTGTGGCCACTGAGATCTATTACATGGGAACTAACCTACATGACATACATTGTAAACTGTGAAAACCCTGAATTTGTTCTTCTATAAACTTAACTACCAGAGAATCCCTTTAATTTAACATACAATTTTTATTCTGTGACTTGATCATGTGGGAATATTTGTCGACAACAAAACCATTGTTTATTGCGATTTTTATGTTTTTTGTTCTTTTGCTTTTTTTTATTAATTGTTTGATGAGTTCAATATTGTAAATGCAACAACAGCAATGTTTCAATGTTTGAAGAAAAGGCCCTAAGCATTAAGTTAGTATAAAATTACATATAGTTTAATATATCTGTACAACACCTTTAAACAAGCTTTTCTAGACAGGAAGGTTATCCATCTTATAAATCTATTATTCCATCGTACATCTTGATAGCCCAGCATTGCTTCTAGCCATGTTTAAGCATTAAATAGTGCATTATTATTTCACATAAATCAACCAGGGATGTGTGAATTCATAAATTTTGCATTCACAGAGACAGTATTTTAAGCGTTTTATGACTTGTTTGGTACTAAGAACTAAAATGGATACACAATTCAGGAAATGCCTGGCCTTTTATTTTACTCTAAAATCATTTTATTTAATATTCAAAAATATTCATAGCAACAAAAAAATGTAATCCTGTGCTTTGTGGTTATGTGGATCATGCAAAACCTTTACAGAAAATTAAATCTGTATTCAAAGATTTACTGGTATGCCTGTATGGTACTATAACAAGACATTAAATTGTAATAAGCGGTCTTCCATTATATAAACATTTAGCACAACAGAGGATCCTTCGGAGACGTTCCATATTCACTGAACCAGGAATTGAATGCACTTGGAAAAAGCTCAACTGTTACTGTGACCGAGGTTAAAATACCTTTTCTATTTATACATGAAATCTATAGGTTCGAGCTTGTATTGGCCCTTACCAGCAGTTATGTCCTATTTAAAGGTAAGGTATCATAAATGGATGAACTATTTTTTAGATCAAGATTTTTTTTTTTACCTTTTATTTTATTAGGTCACAAAACATATTCAAGCAAAGTGATCGAGAATATAGTCAATCATATTTTTCAATTTTTTTTAAATGTGATAATTTCCCCTAATTTTATTATTATTTATTATTTTATTTTATAAAAATAAATAATCCTGAAATCTTTCAATTTTCATACTGGCCATGACACTCACAATAGGATGACATTTTCTTGTTCTGTGGTGATCAATATATAAGCTTTATTCTTAAAGAAATCTACAATAAGAAAATGAAAACAGATCAGAAATACTGGGGCATATTAATGAATGTGTCTTTAACATAAGCTTTCTTAAGTACTAGAGATGAGCGAGTACTGTTCGGATCAGCCGATCCGAACAGCACGCTCACATAGAAATGAATGGACGTAGCCGGAACGCGGGGGGTTAAGCGGCCGGCCGTCGTCAAAGCGGAAGTACCAGGTGCTTCCATTCATTTCTATGGAGCGTGCTGTTCGGATCGACTGATCCGAACAGTACTCGCTCATCTCTATTAAGTACCCATAGCATCCAATGGCAGCACAGCTATCATTTCTTGTAACACTTTTGAAACCTGTGTTGTAATTGGTTGTTATGGGCAACTAAGACAGTTTTTAAGACATTTTTCAGAAATCTGCCCCTATATGTTTCAGTATCTGTCGATGGTTAGTAAAATGGGATAAAGGTGATACTATACATTTCTTTTATAGGGATTCTATATTTAAAATGCTATTTTTGTACCTAACACGTAGGAATATCCTTAAGAAAGGCTATTCCTCTCCTACCTTTAGATGTCTTCTCTGCGCTGCCGTTCGGTAGAAATCCTGGTTTTCTTCTGTATGCAAATGAGTTCTTTCACAGCACTGGGGGCGGTCCCCAGCTCTCAAACAGCACTGGGGGCATCCCCAATGCTGCGAGAAAACTCTCCAGCGCCACCATTATCTTCATCTGGAATGACCTCTCCCTACTTCTTTTTCCGGCGCTGGCTTCAAACTTCTAGGCATGCACAGTCGGCTCTGCCGTCTGGTCTCAGGCAGAGCCGACTGCGCATCCCCGCGGCAATTTTCCTGTGGCAGCTTACACAGTAAACTGGTGTAACTGGCCATTTTCTTGTGGCTGCTTACACAGTAAGTTGGGGTAAGCAGCCACAAGAAAATGGCTGCGGGCATGCACAGTAGGCTCTGCCCAAGGCTCGGTGGCATGACAATATCCTACTGGCTTTAGAAGCAGCTGATTGACATTGCATGCTGTAATTTAATCTGTGATCTACAAGTGTACCTAGGCCCTTCTCTGGCTGTGCCTCTCCCAGCTTTACCCCTCCTAGGACATATGTTGGATATGATCCTTGAATAATTTTTTAGTTCAATTACAAAGTATATTTTCCAAACCAGAGTACCTGACTTTACCCATTAAACGTCAATGAAAAACATCTTTGTAAAGTCCAGGAACACTATATCTACAGCCTTCCCCTTTCAAGACTTAGGCTAAGGCTCCACATAGCAGGCCACAGTGGAAAAGGGCTGCAGGAAAAAAACACAGCTTTTTTTTCCCCAGAGTCCATAGAGGATTCCTCTGCTGACTTTCTACATCATTTATACCTTTAGGGAAATCGCTGCCATTTCCATAGATATAATTGACATGCTGCACGTTCAAAAATGCAACAGTTTTGGAAATCGCATCATTTCCACTGCGCATATTTTTCTGCAATGTTTGGATGGGATTCGCCATTTCATATTGGTTCCCGGCCTTATACTCATTTCTTCATAAAAAACAGGTTAGTGTGACAACTTCTATCATTAGTAAAACCATACTTTTTAGTTACGGTATGTTATTTTTGGGACTGTCTCTTGCTTTGATGACAGTGAAAAAACTGCGGTTCGGCACTTTTTATTCATTTTTTTGTAACATACAGCATTGACAGCATATCGGTGTCATAACATAACATTTTGTAATATATTGCAAGAGGTTACTCATCTCATAAAACCCATACCTGGACATGTTCAGCCAAGGTGGAGTGTTAATAAAGGATACATCTATAAATAGGAATGGTATGGCGGCTTGAGTGGCAATACTAGTCACAAACCCTGAATAATAGTGGTATTGTATCGTTATAAAAAAAATAAAAATCTAGCTATATTTTCTAAGCTATTGCGATCCCTCAAAATATTCTATTAATAGAAAATTATCACCAGTTTATTATTTACGGTACATGACAGACTCAAGGTGTAATAAACTTTCAGAGAGTGCAACAGAGGCAAAAGAATTATTTAACCAAGGGCCTAAGGTGGTAGAAAAGATTTAATTATACAAGGAAGACTGTATATAAAACTACATCTATGTTTTTAGAGTCACCTGTCTCCCTTGCCTAGCACCTAGTCACAGCGACTATGGAAATTGCTACAAAACTTGCATTATTCAAAAATGTGTTATTAACCGAGGTGAATTTTAATTTTCAAGTTATAGTTTAGTGTCACTTGTGAAAATTGCTTTCATGTCATAGAATTACTTCCTAATATATTAGACTGGAGTAATTCAAAGCTAATTTGAAAATAGCATATTTATCACCTGGCAGGAGATGATGTTGAAATGTAAATTACTGTGAAATCTACTTTTTCCACATTCCCTATATGAGAAAAATCTAGAAAGGAATACTGATGTAGCTTGAGCATCCTCTTTAGCGCAACACGATAATGCTTTTGGCCTTCAGGGGCACTTCCATCAATTTTTCACATATTAATAAGCAATATGGGACTTATTATGTTTTCAATGTACTCTATGTAAACTAGTTCCAGTGTTGTATCTTCATCTACCTATGTGTGTGCTGTTAGCATGTCAGGCTACATTCACATCTGCACTGGAGTCTTTATTGGAGACTCCATTTCAGTGTCCACCAGAAATCAGTAAAATCACTTTTTCCTGTGTCTGTTTCAATTTAGAAATGGCGAACACCCAACGGACCCCATTATAGTCTACAGGGTCTGCCAGGCTCCATATGTTACCACTGTTTTAGCAATCTTCCCCTCTGTTGCTTGTGTCCCCCGATGGACCTGAACAATGGTGAGGCGATGCTAGTGTGAACCTACTGACAGAGAATTACTTAATTTACATTGGTTGACCAGCAGTATGACCAGGGAGGAGTTGGGGGGGGGGAGTTGAGGATTAACAGTCTAGTCCAGGATAATCAGTTTAGGACTCTGGTGAAGCTGTGGGTCTCTTTACTACTTATCTTGTCAGGGGACTCATGCACCACCATCTTGGGGATTAGTTATTGTGAGCCCGTCCCCACTGTGGTGTCAGGTGGTAGTAAGTAACCCTTTGTTTCCTAACTTATGCACAGTAATACAGACTAGCCTAGTTGTGTATTTAGGAGTTCCTCTTGTTATGTAGTGGAGGATTCTACTTTATCAAGGAAATAGAATATTATGTAGCTGAGAACACGACCTGTGGTCTAAGGGTGGCGTTATTTTACCCTCCCTCACTATATGGCTGTAGTGGTCGCCTTAGTACATTATTTTACCATTGGCTTTGCCAATATTGTGTAGTGGACTAGTATTTTTCATGTTGGTTTTATGAGTATATTATTAAAAGTTATATTTTATTATTTACTCCAGTCATTGATTAATTGGAAAATTGAGTAAATACCCCTCAGTGACTTATTAATGTTATGTGTTTTTAACCTAAGGAAGGAATTTTTGAGTTCTAGACATATTTTTTTCTTATTAAAGTACAAAGTCTTTGAGGAACTTGTAGCTTATAGTTGACGTTGGATTGCACAACAGTTACAAAAAGGTAAGTGTCAGAAGGAAGTCTCTAACTGGTAACTCTTATTTACCTAAGATATCACCCTGGAGGAGGACTACCATCAAGAACCACAATTACTGTTATTATTACATTTTTTGCATTTAACTTTGATGACCCACGACCCATTAGCAAAAGAGTTTGTACACACATTCAGGCTGTTGTCATTTTGGCAAATTTCAGTATTAGTCCAAAGGTCTTGGCCACTATACTCTGGGGTACACAAAATTTATTTACTGTATAACACTATAGTGATCCTATAGTGATCCAAATTTGGTAACAAGCTCAATAAATTCAGAACCTTAAACCATGAAACAGATTATAAAATAACTCCAGCACCAGGAAACCTCCCAAACCAGTTATCCACTTCTTCTTTGGTCGTGAGTTTGGGGTGATTGGAGCACTGCAAATATCATATTTATCAGATTTCACTCCTAACTAGGCAGTCCTCAAAATACCACAAGTATTATTTGCAGGTTTTGAGGCAAATACCCATATTAATATAGTGAACCAGAAAAGCACGTTGGGGAAGCAATAGCAACTGGTTTTAAAAATAGCACAGCTGCTGTTTATTGGGCAATGTGGACAGCAGCCATAGGAGCTTTTATGTTATAAGAGGTTATATAGAAACTAATATGAATGAAATACAATAATCCTAGCAGGACCAACTGCACTGTACCTCAAATATGGACACACCATATCCATGGACATTTGGCTTTTCACGAACAACACTCCATGTAAATTGGCATCAATGTAAGGCCAGTAAGTAAATAGGGCCCGTTACCTGCTGGAGTTACCCTATTTGTCATGGCACTCACATGATGCATTTTTGGCAATTTTCTTGGCCAAGAGACCACTATTGATAAACTGGATGATGCGGTTTTTCTTTTCTTGGTAAATCTTCATGATTTTTCCACCACTAGAGCAAAACAGTAACAATGCAGTTACATGACAAAAATCTGCATAACTAATTATATGCTAAATAGTTGCAAGACAATTTTTTGTATGAGATAGCCAAGATAATTGTCTATAAAATGGTGGTAGCGTCACGTTAGAAGCTGTAGTGAATGGTGAGATATGGAGCCTAAAGTCAACAGTTCGAAACACTGTTAGCTTGCTTGTCAGTGTGTAGTGCCATTCAGTTTCATAGAGTAAAATCAAATCATCTGTCATCATAAGTAAAAATGAATACTCACACAACCTGTTATAAATACTCACACAACCTGTTATAAATACTTATACAACCTGTTATAAATACTCACACAACCTGTTATAAATACTTATACAACCTGTTATAAATACTCACACAACCTGTTATAAATACTCACACAACCTGTTATAAATACTTATACAACCTGTTATAAATACTTATACAACCTGTTATAAATACTTATACAACCTGTTCCTCCACTGTTTTCTACAGTATATATACATTCCAGGCCTGGCTCCTGCTATGCAACACAAGGGGTGTAATGACATCATTATCACGGACTTTCAGAATACTTTGTTGGTCTGAATGATGTCTTATTAATATAATTACTATTATATTTAGCTCTTTAAGGACACAGTCCAAAAGTGCTTTAAGGACCAGGCCTCATTTTTCAAAACTGGCATGTGTCACTTTTTATGGCAATAACTTTGAGACACTTTAAGGGTCCATTCACACTGAGTAAATGTGCACTCATTTTGGCAAAATACACCTATAAAAAATACACATGTAAAAATAAGACTCCCATTGACTTCAATGACATTTTTTTACACCTGTAAAAAAAATGTCAAAATACACGTGTATAATGTCATTGAAGTCAATGGGAGTCTTATTTTTACATGTGTAATTTTTATACGTGTATTTTGGCAAAATGAGCGCGCGTTAACTCCGTGTAAATAGACCCTAAAGGGGCTCTATCATGGACAAAAGTCATTTTTAACTAATCACATCCTTGCATAGCCTTTAGAAAGGCTATTCCACACCTACCTTTTGTATGGAAATCGTCTCAGTAGTGTTTCAATAAGTTCCTTTTTATTCATATGATAATTAGATTCTTGGTGCACAGGAAGTTGTCAGCCAGCTCTCCTCTCCCTGCTGTGTGCTGTGTATGAGAGCAGGGAGGAGGAGTCAGCAGCATCAGCCTGTGCTGTATATACAGAAGACAGTGCACAAAGAGACTTCTGGGGTACACGGATAAGTTAATTAGCAAATGAGTAAAAACGGACTTATTCAAAATCCGGCAATTTACATACAAAAGGTAGGTGTGGAATAGCCTTTCTAAAGGCTATGCAAGGATGTGATTAGTTAAAAATGACTTTTCCCAATGACAGAGCCTCTTTAACTTACATAAGGGATTTAATTTAAGAGTATTTTGTGACGCCTAGTACTTCATGTTAGTGGTAAACATTAATCAAATTTAATGGAAATTTTGAGAAAAATTTTCAAAATGTGAAATGCTCTGCAGACAGATAGTTATTAGAGATGAGCGAACACCCAAATGTTCGAAATCCGATTCGAACAGCCGCTCACTGTTCGACTGTTCGAACGGGTTTCGAACCCCATTATAGTCTATGGGGAACATATACTCGTTAAGGGGGAAACCCAAATCCGTCTCAGGAGAGTCACCAAGTCCACTATGACACCCCAGGAAATGATGCCAACACCCTGGAATGACACTGGGACAGCAGGGGAAGCATGTCTGGGGGCATATAAGTCACTTTATTACATGGAAATCCCTGTCAGCTTGCGATTTTCGCAAGATAACTTTTTCCCATAGGAATGCATTGGCCAGCGTTGATTGGCCAGTCTTCAGAATTCGGCCAATCAGCGCTGGCTCTGCCGGAGGAGGCGGAGTCTAAGATTGCTCCACACCAGTCTCCATTCAGGTCCGACCTTAGACTCCGCCTCCTCCGGCAGAGCCAGCGCTGATTGGCTGGAGACTGGCCAATGCATTCCTATGGGTATGCGGTGATGCAGTCGAGCTGAGTGAGTGCACACACTCACCACTGCTGTGCAGAGACTCAGCAGTGTTGAGCCAGTTCTGCTCAACTACACCGTGTGCTGGTCGGCTCTGCTGTGCGAGCTCGGCACACACTCAGCTCTTCTGATTCTGTATACTGATTCTGTATACTGGCCAATCAACGCTGGCCAATGCCAGTGGTGATGCAGAGCTGAGTGTGTGCTGAGCTCGCACAGCAGTGCTGACCGGCACACGGTGTAGTTGAGCAGAACTGGCTCAACACTGCTGAGTCTCTGTACAGCAGTGGTGAGTGTGTGCACTCACTCAGCTCTGCTGCATCACTGCATACCCATAGGAATGCATTCGCCAGCGTTGATTGGCCAGCCTTCGGCCAATCAGCGCTGGCTCTGCCGGAGGAGGCGGAGTTAAGATCGCTCCACACCAGTCTCCATTCAGGTCCGACCTTAGACTCCACCTCCTCCGGCAGAGCCAGCGCTGATTGGCTGGAGACTGGCCAATGCATTCCTATGGGTATGCGGTGATGCAGCCGAGCTGAGCGAGTTCACACACTCACCACTGCTGTGCAGAGACTCAGCAGTGTTGAGCCAGTTCTGCTCAACTACACCGTGTGCCGGTCGGCTCTGCTGTGCTAAATTCCCATGTTTTTTGTGTGAGTGGGACAGTAGAGCTCGTGACCTTCATTGGATAAAAAAAGAATGGCCTGTTCGTCAATCTCTTACTCCTGGAGAGAAAAATGTTCTGTGGAGGAGCTTGGTTGATCCGAAAAAAAAATTGTTCCCTCCTCTTCACATCAAATTAGGCATTATGAAACAATTTTTGAAAGCCTTACCTAAGATTGGACCATGTTTCACATATTTGAGTGAAAAATTTCCTCACCTGGGGGCCACACGGTGGCTCAGTGGTTAGCACTGCAGCCTTGCAGCACTGGGGTCCTGGTGTTCAAATCCCACCAAGGGCAAAAAACCATCTGCAAGGAGTTTGTATGTTCTCCCCGTGTTTGCATGGATTTCCATCCCATATTCCAAAAAGACATACTTATAGGGGAAAATGTACATTGTGAGCTCTATGTGGGCTCACAATCTATATAAAAAAAAAAAAAAAAAAAAATTCCTCACCTCTCAGAAGCGAAACTTAAAGAAGGTGTTTTCATTGGGCCTGATATCCGAAATCTGATGCTTGATGTTAACTTTGAAGCGACAATGACAGAAGATGAAAAGGAGGCATGCAAAGCATTCAAAGATGTGGTAACCAAATTTCTCAGAAATCACAAAGATCCAGACTACGAAAAAATCATTCAAAATATGCTGCAAAAATTTCAAAATCTAGGATGTCTGATGAGCCTCAAACTTCACTTTTTGAGCTTGAACTTCTTGATCTTGGAGCAGTTAGTGAAGAACAAGGCGTAAGCTTCCATCAGGATATCAAGGTGATAGAGAAAAGATATCAGGGTTGTTGGAAGGTTGCAGTGATGGGAGACTACTTCTGGTCGCTACATTGAGACCAACCAGAAAAATCGTACAAGAGGAAAAGCAATGTACGCAGTTTTACTGGCAAAAGAATTCAAAAATACAAACAGATGTAAAGTAATACCATAAGAAAGTAAATAAACAATGTTCATTATAAATGTATGTTAAATTTTCAATTTTTGTATTATAAATTTCATTTGTTGTGTGTGATATCCAAAATAACGGTTGAGGCTAATTAGAAGAAAAACGGTGGGTGATACAGAAAAACTAATTGCAGATTCGTGATCAGCACCTAAAAAACATTTAAAATCACCTTGCCAGACGGAAAAAGTTTTCAAAAAGTGTTTTTTTTGTCGGCCAGTGTTGACTACATTTTATTAACTCTTTCTGGGTGGGATGTAAAAGAAAACATCAATACTGGCATTGCTTTTTAGCATTTTTTTTCCTGTGCAGTGTACAGCATAAGTAACATGTTACCTTTATTCTGCGGGTCGGTACGATTACGGTGATAGCTAATTTATATTATTTTTTAATCCGTTGCTATTTGTGCAGAATAAAATTCAATATAAGGAAAAAAAATCAATTATTTTTGCATCGTCATCTTCTGAAAGGCATAACATTTTTATTTTTCGGTTGACAGAGCTGGTTGAGGTCTTATTTTTTGCGGGATGACCTCTGCTTTTTATTGGTACCATTACGGTTTTCATCTGACCATTTGATTACTTTTTAATTGAACATTTTGTGAGGCAAAGGTAGTAAATCATTATTTTGGGTGGTTTTCTACGTTTTTCTTTTTTATATGTCGTTCACCGCTTGGGTTAAATAATGTTTTAGTTGAAGTATTCGGGTTTTTACAGATGCGGTGAAACCAAATATATGTTTTTTTTTCTATTTTTCTTTATTTTACATAATAAAATAATTTATATGGGAAAATTGGATTTTTGGGGCTTTATTTATCTCTCTTTTTTTTTTTTAAACATATTAATTTTTTTTTCTTTACTTTTTTATAGCTTTTTTTTTCTGTCCCCAGGGGGGATTGAAGCAGTGATCTGCTGATCGCTGCTTAAATAGATGTACGCTGTAATACACGTGTATTGCAGTGTACAGGAGGCTGTCAGCCTGTGCAGACGCATGAGCTGACAGCCTCCATTTTGACAGGATCAACCAGGTACGTGAAGGGACAGATGGAGGGCAGACCCGGGGTCACTGATCAGATCCATTGGTCTACCCATTAGCAACACCAACACTCCCCCAAACCATTGCGGGGGGTGCCAATCGGGCTCCAAAACATACCGAAACCCCTGAGACGCTGGAGGTCATGTTTGTCTGTTTCCGAACGCGGGTGTTACAGGGCAGTGTCAGTCGTAACATAAGGCTGACAACCGCAGGGCACGGCATGCACACAGTTTCTGAAGTCCTTCCCGGCAGTGTCAGGAAGGGGTTAAGCATTTTATGGAAGTTAAAACAATATGGAGGTGAAATTTAGACCTTTCATTTTTTTTTCTATAATACATTCATTTAGCCCTAAAATTAACACATTCACAAAAGGTTAAAGGGGAAAATGCATCTCACAGTTTGTTATACAATTTCTGGAGACCACAAAAATACCCCACCTGTGGGTGCAACCTGATCTTTGGGCACACGGCAGTGCACAGAAGGAAAGAATCCACACTGGGGGTGTGAAAAGCACATTTTGCTGGAATAGTTTCAGGTGCCATGTCTCATTTGCAGAGCTCCTAGACCAATACAAAGGAACCCCTGGCGGGCCTTGGAATGGAAAGAGTGCTATTTGGAGGGCAGATTTTTCTGGAAAAATTTTTCGGTGCCATTTTGCATTTGCGGAGTCCTAAGTACTAATAACACCCCCAGAAGTGACCCCATTTTGGTAACTAAACTCCTCACAGAACACATCAAGGGGTATAATGAACAGTTTGACCCTACAGCTGCTTCACAGATTTTATTAATAATGGGCTGTATTTTCACAAGAGGATAAAGGAGAAAAAGCCCCCCACAGTTTGTTACCTAATTTCTTCTGAACACGGTAATACCCCATATGTGGTTGCAAACTGCTGTATGGGTACATGGTGAAGCTCTGAATGGAAAGTGTGCTATTTAGCTTTTGGAGGGTGGATTTTGCTGGAATAGTTTTCATGTGCCATGTCACATTTACACAGCCCCTAAAGTATCAAGAGAATGGAAACCCCAAAAGTGACCCTATTTTAGAGACTACAGTCCTCATGAAATTTATCAAGGGTATTATAATTGTGAGCTCAAGAGTGCATTTCAGGGTTATGTAATAGTGTAATGGTGTCCAAATACCAAACCATCTAAATCTGTGCTCCAAAAACCAAAATAGCGCTCCTGCCCTTCTATGCTCGGCTTGCCCAAACAGCAATTTATACCCCCCATATGACATTAAGTACATTATCCTAAGTACACCAGTGTCATCCATGTTGAAATAAACTGCCATTTGGTTACACAGCAAGGCACAGGAGGGAAGAAACACTATGTGACTTTTGAAGTGTATATTTAGATGTTTGGTATCAGACACCAGGTCAAATTTTCAGAGTCTCTAAAGTATCAGTAAAGTGGAATCTATTTTTTGCGGGATGATCTGTGCTTAATAATGGTACTGTTTTGGGGTACATGTGACTTTTTGATCTCTGTTTACAGCATTTTTTAAGGCGAGATGGCAATAAATCAGCATTTCTCTGCATGATTCATTAATTAATCATTTATTTTTTTTTTTATACAGTTCACTTTTTTTTAAAAAACTTTTTAATGATGTCCCACTAGGGGACCTGAACCAGCGATCCACTGGACGCATAGGCTGACCTCCTGATTTCCCGGCGGCATCCACCAGGTACCGGGGGCACCTAATAGCCCAGCGTTACTGGCCAGACCCTGGGCTGCAGAAAATGCAGAAAGACATGCCCCAATTTTGCCACAGGGGTATTGGGGATCATTTTAATTGCGCTTGGATCCTGCAGTCATGTTTGAGCTCTGACCGTGAGTTAATGGGACAGCTGGTCCCGAGTTTCAGCTGTGTTACACAAGTGAGACCCAGAAGTAATGCCGCAGTGACAGTAGTAATGCCGTGGTATTACTCCATTCCATACTTCCCGGCACGATCAACCAGGTATGTGGGGGCTCTAGGTAGCCTGGGGTCACTGGCCAGACCTCAGGCTGCAAAAAATACATATGGGCAACTCCCAATCTTGCCGGGGGGGGGGGGGGTTTGGGGGTGCCCAGGGGAACAATTTGGATGGCGGAACCCCTTGGATGCCGCGGTCATGTTTGAACATGGCATACAAAGGGTTAAAACAGTTACAGCTAACACCCACTACTGATGCCGCCCATACTTTCACTTTCCTTTTGAAACCTCTAATATGCACTGCTGCTATTGAGTGCGGCATGTAAAGGGTTAAACAGCGGGGATTGGTGTTATTACTGTCCGCATTGTTGCAGCAGGAGCCTGGCTGTCAGATACAGCCGGGCTCCCGCGGTGATCGCACGGACTCTGCTTCTTAGCCTGCTTGATCACCATCACGTACCTGTATGTAGGGATGTGTGAACTACCCACATTCCCTGATGTACATGTACATGAAAATGCATTAAGGGGTTAAAGAGGACCATAAATGCAATTAATAAGCCCTGCTAAACTGATTTTGGCACAGTTGGATTTTATTCTCTAGCCTCCACCTTTACTGAGCAATCAGTGCTGTTAGTTTTGGTCCCTCATATGCTATTTAGGCTCTGTACTGTCAGAAAGGCGATGTCAGGCAGGAGCGAACAAAAGAGTTGTGATCACTGAGCTGTGACACTGGCTGCGACTTATTTGGCGCTCTGAATCATGTCCTCCTGCCTAACACTGCTCTTCTGACATTACAGAACTTAAATAGCACAGCAGGCACCAAAACTAACTGCGCTTGTTTCTTTGGATTAGGGAAGGCTAGAGAAACTGTGCTGGAATCAGAGGAATTGCCATAAGGTAACTTTCAGCCCTTGCCCAAGTAGAGCTTAACTGGCAACAATGTAGCGAAGGTCCCCTTGGGTAGGGCTAACTCTGACTAAAATCTTTGTTATGTTTATGAACATAACTGCAATGCAGAGAATATTTTATCTTGCCCATGTGGTATGAATAACCAAACATTATCAGTTTGACCACACGTAATATTTCGCAAACATGATAGAGCTACAGTTCACTTACATTTTAGCCTTCACACTTTTCATTTAGGATTACATTAAATTAAAATATAGAAATGCTATCCTTGACCGAGAAGAATTTAAAGTCAAATATAGAGTTGTCAGGTCATCACTGCTCAGAGATCAATATGTTTGATAGAAATTATAAATAGTGAAATCTAGCAATTCACATCCCTTCAGCAGCACCAGAGAATAATAATAAACATAACCACAGGCAAACACAGCTCCGGAATACTCCTAGATTAATACAGTAGCCACTGAGATCATCTATAAAACTAATGATTATAATTGTGGTGCTAGTGAGTGATGGCGGCCACTTGCATTTTTCCCCATTGATTTCACTATGTTCCATCCAAAAACATCAATCTACAAACAGATAGAAACAGACTGAAAATGCAGAACACCTCTGGGGATGGCGAATGCAAAAGTCACAGTAATAAGGTTTAGTTTATCAGCTGAAAAATATAGCTAATATTACACTAATGTAACTGTAATGACTGGTACTTCATGTGTCATGACATGGATATCTTTACCTAATTTGTTGAATTTAAATATTATAATGGAGAACGAAGGGGCTATTATTAGATTTCGGTTGACATATAGAAGGATATCACAGACAACTATGTGCTTCAATATTAAATCAAGCCATACAACATCTCTATATACAGTATGTATACAGTTGTAGTGAGTGAGCTAACAAATCCCTACACAAAAATATGAAGTGTCAAGCTTAGTATTTTTAAAAGAATACTTACTAGATGAAAATTAAAATCAATTTGTACCTTTTTTTTGTACCATAATAAAATCCAATATATTTTTATGTTAAAAGAAGCATAATCTTGAGATTCAGATAACCTTGTGCCCTCCTCTGATGTCTTTAAGCTGCAGCATTAAAGGAGACATTTTGCGAACTCAAGTCTTGAAATGTATTATCTATATCCTACTTGATTTTATTAGTTAAAGGCCCCAAGACGGATGTGTTGCCAAAACATGTAGTGGGCATGCAACGCCATTCCAGGATAGGAGACGTTCTATTATATGGGTATGTATTTATTACATTCAATATGAGTTTCTGGATTTGAATTCTGACTTCCCATATTTAGTATTTACATTTTTATTTGTCTAGACTACTATTTATTTATTTCATAATCCTTCAGTTGATTGATTTCAATGATCAATATTAGATCAACAATAAGACTATTTATTGTCGTTTATATTGTATTTATTTGTCATTTATTTATTGTTGGACATGTAGTCTGTGTCTGCCGTTAGTGTATAATCGTCTCTCCTGGTATATGAAGCTATAGTTGTGCATTGCATGACTTATCAGTTTATGCTTAAAGCCTATAACTCTCCCTGGTTACACAGTATGGAGTATTGTATGGTAGCATGTGAAGCCTGTAGGCCAGGGGGCATGCCAAGATTGGCACTTGAGCCATATTTCCCATGCACAGCAGCCCAAGTCCTCACTGAGCTGTATCAATTGGATCGAAATGAAGCAGCTATTATTATACTGTGGGGTCTCTTCAGACTCCAAAGTATAAGAAGCGGAGCCCCAGGGGAGGTGATAAAAAATAAAAAATAAAGTTACTCACCTTCCCTGCACTTCAGAGTGTCTCCGTGCTCTGCAGGTGCTTCTGCCTGAAGTAAGAGACCGCTTATAGGGCTTCAGGCTCTGGTGTCAATACGCATAATGACGTGGGGAGTGACCACTGAGACCCAATCAGCAGTCGCCAACCTCAGGGAGAAGCGCTGAAGAGAACACAGAACCACCGCGGAGCGCAGGGAAGGTGAGTAACATTGTTTTTTATGTTTGTCACCTCTCTTGGCCCTCCTCTTATAGTGTGGTGAAAATTGGAATATTATAAAAGTTCGTATATTACACTGTTTGGAGGGGCCGCTATGAGATATAATACCGTGTACAGTGGCCACCATGGGACATAATACTGTATGCAGGGGATACTATGGGACATAATTCTGCAAAATAGTGTCTTTTTGTACAGAAAATACAGGCAATTTTTTTGTGCAAAAATGTACCACGTGAACACAGCTTTGCATCGAAGTAAAAGTTCCAGTGGCCTAAGAACATAGCCGTTATTACCATAAGAATGCTGTCATATGGTGCTCCTCAGCACATGGACCACTAATTGGGGGCTGCACATGGATTTTCATTGCTTCTAATTGGAAAGTACAGATGCGTCTCAGGAAATAGCAGCAAGCGTATGTGTCCTAAAGCATCTGGGTTATGGTTTGTGGTATATGACGTTAGTACAGGGGTCCTCAGCCTTACAATTATTGCCCAGTGCTCCAAGGACCTCATCTTTGATTTTTAATCAAGATCGGTTGCCTGCCCCTGCTGTAGGCTCTGTAGTGCGCAGTTATATGGTATTTTACACATTGGGGGAATAAAAATAGTAAAAATCAGCGTTTACAAATTTTCACATGACATTTGCAACAAATTCCATTTTTCCTACTTGCCATCTGCAACATCAGATACATCATGATGTCAGAAATCTATGCCAGCTATAACTTCAGTATAGGCGCACAGCCCATCAGATGATACGCCTGATTTATGAGGAGGCCCATAAATTAGGAGCATTCTCTGGCCGTGCATCCAACCAGCATCTGAGCTGTATTTTTCAGAATAATATCACAACTATGTAAATTTTAATTTCCACACTTCAATGTAAAAAAATCATATAAAGTAAAGAAGCGGATAGTGCATTTGATCTAAGATTGCTTGTACAACTGTTATTTTTTCTTGTGTTAAAGGGGCTGTCCCATCTCAAGGATCCAATCTATACTGGTAGGTTATGTAAATTGAAGCCTTTTTCTAAATATATTGTTTAGAAATTCTGCTTTGTTTTCCTGGTATGTGACCTTATTCCTCTCTTTGCTTACACAGAATTGCTATAACCACAGACCTGGGAGATAGGACAAGTGATGTCACTTTCTCACTGTTCATGCCGGCAGGGCAATCCGTTCAGCCAATTGCACTTTGCTGATAAAGTCCAGTCTATCTCTCTATGTAAACACACAGATAACACTGAGTCCTTGATGTACAAGAATCTGCATAATATGTGATCTGTGGAAGTGTTGTTTGTCCCATTCAGCAAGAGGGAGGGGGAGGGAGAGAAATACAAGAAGTGAGAAGCAAACACTGCATGCAGCCTGGCTGAAAGACTCAGATGGGAGAACCTCTTTAAGTGCAGTTTTTTTTTTACACCAACATCTGTTCATTGCATCTACATATCCAATTGCTATCTGATTATTGACTGAAATGGCAAATCAACCATTTTGGCTATGGAAAATGTAACGTGTATCACTAGCTTCATATTGCAAAAATGCAAAACACATGTGACTTTAAAAAACAAAAAACAAACAAAAAAACCCTGCATGCATTAATGTGAGTAATAACAGCCTATGTAATAGAGCTCTAAGATAGAGAAATATTTTTTTAATCATTGTCACAAAATAAGTGGCTTCTACTAATCTAAGAAATATGTGCTAAATAGAGTAATGTTCTAATAAAAACATCCTTGTAAGATGTGATAAAATTGTCCTTGTTAAGAGCTTTTTATCAGTGTGTTTAATTAATCATGTGTTTTTAGGCAGATTTGCAGGGAGCTCATATGGTAGTACTAGAAATAAAATATTTCAATAAAACATTTTACCTAATAAAGTAGTCAGGGAAAACAACGTGAGCGAAGGAATAAAGAAACAGTTTAGTATTCTCTCCCGCCATTGCTATTAATAATACTAGCTCTTAATTAAACACCGTGGAAAGGATCTCAATGAATATCACCTCATTGGAAATGAAATGCTTGGAGGCGGCTGGAGAAGTGCTGGAATTAGAGACAGCAGGGGACGATTTTATGCACATTTGCCATTGCCTTTTCCCTGCATTTTGCCTTTCAAATAAGGATGTGATTACTGATGATATCTCTTACCTGTGATTACACATCATGGAAGAAAACATACTGATAGTTGCCGCATTCTGTTTTTTACGTCAGTGGTGGACAACCCATTTGATTTTACACTATATATTTACATTTTCCTATTTGCCTAAATGGTTAAATTGCCATATATTTATATCTGGTATATTGGATTTATTATGTTTTGCTGTGTGTACTAATAAAAAGTAAGTTTTTTGAAAATGAATGATTTTCCTGGCACCCTTGTTGATGGAGATATAGAATGGATCTTTATTTACGTTGCAAGTTGTAGCTGGTATTGGTACCAATTTTTGGTATGTATGACTTGATCACTTTTATTACTATCTTTGGGGTGAAGTGAGGTGACCAAACAATACTCCAATGTTACAGAGTTAATTCTAGTTAACCAGTGCGTTCTCTTCTATAGCAAGAAGGCAGTGGTTGCAATAATCTCCTTAATCGTTGTACTCACAATCTCTTATTACTGTAGAATGTTATCCCTTGCCCCACTATACAGAGAATCCGGCTACCTTGGATCTATAATCAGCCTTCGTCTGCCTGGGTTTTTCATCTGACTTCACCATTCAACAGAGTACTCGTAATTCCCCTATTACTACAGGCTATCACGAAATCTTGAGCCCAAGGCTAGACCTCCTTTAGCAACACTATTCACTGCTAGTACAAAGGGGCATTTGTTTCTCGGATGTCCTCGGCCACGGGATTTGACTTCTCTGCTGCCTTATATTTGGCAGCATAACAACCCATGGTTTGGATCAGTATATAGGTGATCCCTGTTGGTGTTCTAGGGGATTGTGAAAGCCACATATAGCTTTTGCAAATTCAATTATTGTAATATATCTGAAAATATGACACTACATTGTTAATCTTGCTGTGCAACACATGACAAGTACTGTATATATTGTGGAAAAAAGACGGCTCCTCTTATATGTGGGTCATACAGACTGTCATCCTTTATTTATAACAAAATATTATTATAATTGAGTTCCTATTCGCCTTCTGTTAGCTATATGAGGACATATAAAGCACACACTAGAATCCCATCCACTTTGCATGGACTATATAACGCCACAATTTTTGTCACGTGGACTTCAGCCTTATACTAAGGGTGCATTCACATGTAGGAAAATGGTGCTGAATTTGGTGTGGAATTTCAGCATTGACTAGAAAAAGGAACCCATTGAAGTCAATGGGAGGCTTCTTTTTTTTCAGTGCTGAATCTGAGGCAGATTCCACACCAAATTCAGCACCATTTTCCTCCATGTGAATGCACCCTTACTGTTCACTTGCTGTCTGACAGGTGAAAGTGTAAAGAGTAGAGATGAGCGAGTAGTACTCGATCGAGTAGGTATTCGAGTACCACTCGCTATTCGAATGTAAAAGTTCGATGCAGAACCAGCATTGATTGGCCGAATGCTATACAGTTGGCCAATCAACGCTGGTTCTTCTCCTACCTTTAGAAGTCTTCTCCGTGCAGCTTCCCCGCGGCATCTTCCGGCTCTTCATTCACTCTGCCAGGCATCGGACCTGGGCAGAGCCGACTGCGTATGTTCGCTTGTAGTGCGGGCATGCGCAGTCGGCTCTGCCCAGGCCCGATGCCTGGCAGATTGAATGAAGAGCCGGAAGATGCCGCGGGAACGTTGCACGGAGAAGACTTCTCGGAGGAGCCAGCCCGACCCTCACTCGTGGACTTGGTAAGTATAATTTGATCGAACATTGCCTACCCCTGAAATGAGCATTTTCCCCCCATAGACTATAATAGGGTTCGATATTCGATTCGAGTAGTCGAATATTGAGGGGCTACTCGAAACAAATATTGAATCTCGAACATTTTACTGTTGGCTCATCTCTAGTAAAGAGATGTTACGCACGTCACCTGCCAGTAATTTTAATGTAATGTCTGATCAGTATGTATATACAGGAAGAATTATGTGTATGTTGAGGACTCTATAATGAATAGAAATCACTTAGATATGAAATACATTTTCAGCTGTCTTTAATAAATATTTTACAAGGCTGTATTTTCCCATACATTACACTGCCATAGTATCTTACTTCTTCATGCAGTAAATTTCATAACCATTTCTCTTAATTGAATAATTAATGTACAAGAAAACATTCCTGTATATTGTAGCTCTATGCACCTCAATCATGGCACAGACAAATTGAAACTGTGTGTCAATAAATTAATGTACGCCATTGTTTCAAAGTGGTATGCATTGCTCACTCATAATATTGACATGATACAGTAACATAATGTATCACTGAAATGTAATAAATTTCTATTTAGTCAACCATATGACTGCAGAGTATCTGTATTATTAAAGAACAATACCATTAGTTTAGCTATGTACTGTAATTTAACATTACAACGCCTCCTCCTCCATTGCATTCCACATAATGTCCATAAATTGCCTTCGCTATTTTAGTGAGTCTTGTTTAAACTGAAATTTATGATAAAATGTAATACTTTTGTTTGTACTGCACATATGATACATTTAATAATGGGTCCTACTGAAAAGATATTATATAGTTTATTTCCAATGTTGGCTACTATTTACATGGATACATTTTGCTTGTAAAGAAAACATATACATTTTTCAGATTATTTTATTGTATAATGAAAAAACTTCCTTTATCAATCCCCAATTTTCTCAAGATTCATTGTTTACATTCAGATGAGTAAAACCGGACTTGGTGATGTGGCAGAAGACTTGTAACAAGTCACGCACCTATGTGATTTTCGTTACAGGGCAGATATTTCCACTTTTACTAGTATACAATCGATGAGGCTTCAATCGATCGACTGCAAGTAAAGATCTTGAGGACTTTAAAGTACAAGTGGAATTTCTCCAAATGATGACATCTAAGGGTTGGTTTACATCTGCGTTGGTATTCCGTTCAGGGGAGTCCACATGAAGACCCCCCCTGAATGGAGTACCAAACGCAATTGCAAGCACCGTGCAGTAAAAGCACACGGATCCCCATAGAATATAATGGAGTCCGTGTGCTTGCCGCCAGATCTCCACACAGAACATGCGGACAGAAAAGTAGTTCGCAATCTACTTTCCTGTCTGCAAGATTCGGATGAACAGCGCGCGGCAAACACACGGACCCCATTATAGTCTATGGGGTCCATGTGCTTTTACTACACAGCACTTGCAATTGCGTTCGGTATTCCGTTCGGAGGGTCCCCATGTGGACTCCCCGAATGGATTACCAAACACAGATGTGAACAAGGGGTAAGAGAGAACTATTTGTTTATCGAGACCAGATTTCAGCTCTAACATATGTATTGGCCATCTTTTCTAGAACAAATAAATGTACCCCTCTTTCCCTAGAACAAATATAAAAGTACAAAAATGAAGTGAAAAACATACACATATGGTATTCCTGTGTCTGAAAATGCCCAATGCCTAGCAGAGTGAATTCCAGGCCGGAAAAGGACACGGGGACGCTGCGCAGGGAGAAGAATCCAGCCCGACCCTCACTCATGGACTTGGTAAGTAGAATTTTATCGAATGTTGCATACCCCTGAAATGAGCATTTCCCCCCATAGACTATAATGGGGTTTGAAACCCGTTCGAACAGTCGAACAGTGAGTGGCTGTTCGAATTGGATTTCGAACCCCGAACATTTTAGTGTTCGCTCATCTCTAGTTAACAACAAAAAACACATATATAGCAGAGTTGTTATTTTTATTTGTTCAGGAAAAAACTCTAGTTGAAGAAAATTAGAATATAAAATTAGATTTAGCCTTAACCTGGCCAGTATTAGGTTATAACACCTTGCATGAGTCAACTTTTTTGTCATGAGAATGGCACTTTGTATGTACTCTGCCATGAGCACTGTAAGGCCTCTACCTACCACTCATTATTGGCTGAGAATCTGTTGGGTGATTTCAGGTGATGCCAGAAGCCAGCCAATGTCAGAGAGTACATTTATTCTTCTTCTCTGTATCCTCTGTATTATAAGTGTACAGTGAATGATGCTCACTGAGAAATCCTAGGAGGACTCTGATGCAATAGTATAAAACTTAACTTTTAATAAGATAAATAGTTAAAAATGTAGTTCAGAACAAAGAGTGGTCAATCTTTCTTTGTCACACTCAAGACCAACATGATTGCCGTAGCAGATCAAATGCCTATAGACTTTGGCATACCACTCCCACTCACTGCACTCGCAGCAACTAGGGGGAATGAAAATTCAATCACAGGGATCGGGATAGGGGCTTTGACCAATAGTCATTAATGTCTAGAGTTAGATATATACTCTAAAGTAAGTACAGACCTCTAGCCCTTTCCTCCCTGTAAATACCATGTCATAGCTAATCCAGTGGGAGTGTGATCAAATAACATGGGATTCCAAATAAATGATACAGCCTTCAACACAGCACTTGCACCTGAGGATACTGGCCTAATGCCACACCAACAGGACTCATGCCAGATGAAAAGCTAAATTTGGATCCACTAAACTCCCCACAGAGAAGCTATATATGACAAGTAGCTAAATAGCCCTGCCACCATTCAAATGCCCAACGCGTTTGATCTGCTACGGCAATCATGTTGGTCTTGAGTGTGACAAAGAAAGATTGACCACTCTTTGTTCTGAACTACATTTTTAACTATTTATCTTATTAAAAGTTAAGTTTTATACTATTGCATCAGAGTCCTCCTAGGATTTCTCAGTGAGTATAGTTTTGATAGGTGGGCACAATATTTTTTGAATTCAGTGAGTTTATACAGTGAATGATGATTTTAGTTTTCTTGAGACAAATTGCAAAGGTTTTGTAAAAATACAAAACGTTTGGAAAATTAGGGTCAGACCCAGCTTGTTACAAATTGATTCACTCTTATTTAGTAAAATTCACATTTGTATATCGATGTATTAAATAATAAAATGTGTTATCAAAAAAGAAAAACTCAAATCTGATTCCAAATGTATTCATGCATGGTCTATTTTGTGTTAAGTTATATCCATCTTTTGTCATTGCGATCCACAACCTGTCCCCTCCATATATCTCTGACCTAATCTCCCACTACCTGCCCACACGTAACCTCACATCCTCCAATGACCTCCTACTCCGCTCTGCTCTCATCCGCTCCTCACACAACCGTCTCCAAGATTTCTCTCGTGCATCCTCCATACTCTGGAACTCCTTACCATGACACATAAGACTGACCTCCACAATCACAGGCTTCAAGAAGGCCCTGAAGACTCACCTATTCAGGAAGGCCTACAACCTCCAATAACACTATCACCGCACCACCATCTGTACAGTCTCCCCCTCTCCTTCTGTCTCTACCCCCTTCCCTCATAGATTGTAAGCCCTCGCGGGCAGGTCCCTCTACCCCACTGTGCAAGTTGGTCATTGTTAGTATCATATCTACCTGTATATTCTATGTACTGTATGTAACCCCCAAATGTAAAGCACCATGGAATTAATGGTGTTATATAAATAAACAATAATAATAAATAATAATAATAATTGCATTCACTTCTATCTCTTTCCCGCCAAAGTAATTTTTGAATGCTACCCCATTAATGTAAGCAATATTTGAGGTTTCTTGTTATGGATGTAGTTCTGTGAAGTCATACAGGCCTTAACAATACTGTCAACAGTTTCAGTTTTCAATTGCATCGTGCCAATCCAGATGTGCCATTTCTTTGTTAGAATACCAGTGGTATGTTTAACCTTATTTTCTTGTTTATTGATTATTGAAATGGTATTTTACATAGTTGAAGAGTCTTTTGGACTATTGTTTCAGTTTTTATGTTTGGGCCTTGGATTTTAGCTAGACCTTGGGTCAGGTTGTATGTATCCATACTGTACTTAAAATATGAATATTTACAGCAATACATTTGTAATCTACATCTGTTATGACAATAATTATTACTAAGAATTTCTTATACTTGATCCTGAGGGCAATGTTTTGTTTTTTTTTTTTTTTTTATTGTACTAGTCCAGTACGGAAGCTGCGTAAGTTCATAAATTTTTATGTACTTATTATGAAGGCTAGCAGTTGCCTACACTTTGGGGGTAAATTTATTAGAACTGAAATTTTTACACCAGTGCAAATGGTACTTTTAATAGTTCTAGTTCATCTGAAGAAGATCCATGCACCTGAACTGAAATATATGCCAGTTATATCACGGACCCAGCCAACCATGATCCCTACCCATGTCCACCCACGATCTTAGAAAGGGACAAACAGAGTGTAAAACAATCATAGTGGCATGTCAGCTGTATGCCAAATATGTGCCACAATTAAGCTAATTTTATGGCGCAGAGAGTAGTACTTCCCCCCAATATTGATTTAGTTGAGAGGGATTCCTGTCTGTATTTCAGATGCCTCCTTTCAGTGAAGTCACTGCCAGTTCTATTATTCACCCAAGGCTTTCTCCAGGTTTTGTCGAGCCCTTGGGCAACAGAGTCTCAGCGGGCCTCCTTTCAATCATGGTAAGAAGCCCAATCAGTTACATCAAATGAGCGCTGCAATTCATAAAGAACATCCTTTCTGCTCTTTATGAATGGACAAAGAAAGTTTGTCTTTTTAACATTGCATTGAATTTTGGTGGATGCAAACTGAGAGTGTAGTGTCTGTCATTCAGTCAGAATAACAAACTGGAAAGTGTGAACCTAGCCTTATTCATACAGTACTGTAATGACTAGCTGGATATATACATTAATACTATTATCATACATTACGTATCATAGCCTCAATGCACTTTTTAACAAACTTTGTACCCAAGAAAACACAAATTAAGGTTCCATTCGCAACTGCGTAGTATATTCTGTTCTGCAAACCACCCCTTTACCTAACAGATCCCACCAAATTACGATGTGTTCTGTTGAGTTACAAATACTTTTTACTCTATATATTTGTTGTAATGATTTGTTGTAATGACGTATCTGTGGTTACTCTCATATCAGCTGTTACAGAAGTACTATACATTACTTGGAGAAGACAGCAGTTACAGAGGGCTCAGAGATCAGAGAGGGGAACTTTAGGAAATAGGAGTTGCAAATGGATAACAGCAAGTTTAGCAAGGTTTTGTTAATAAAATTGGTTTCAGTTCTCAGCTGAGCAGTGGGCACCCTTATGCTCAGTGGGACTCGGCATTCCTTGGGTTTTCACCTATATGTTTTATTTTTACAAAAACACCTTGAGTGCCTTAACTAGGGTTGAGCTGATCTTGAGATTTCAGGAACGTTTTTAAAATCCGATTTCCGATCATTTTCCATCCGAACTCAATCCCGAACCCAATTCCGATCCTAATGCAAGTCAATGGGATTTTTTTTTAATAATCAAAGATCAGCTTGTTGTGGCTTAGGAGAGTGTGGGCGAGTACAGGGCAGGGAGACGTGAGTGCATCACTCACATCTCCCCTCCCAGTACCCACCCACACTCTCCTAAGCTACAAGCCCTGCCTTCTTCCTAGGTCTGTAACACTAACCGAGGAGGCAGGGGCGCGAACGGCGCTCTGGAGGCCTGTAAATGAGAGAAAACCAGACTGAGAAGAACAGGGAGTGACAGCGGCAGTGGATCTCTGGAGGTAAGTTGAGCGATCTTTTTTAGGCGGGATCGGAACCAGATTGCAATCGTGAAATTTACTTGATCACCGATCGGGATCCGATCTTTTCCGATCCCGATTGCTCAACTCTAGCCTTAACCCAATCCGCATAAAAATACCACTCACATTTGGCACCTCAACTGTATTGTGAGAAACACATACATCATACATCCACGCCAAATGTTGTTTGTTATCATTGGTGTTATTGGAAATAAAAATTAAAACAATCGGATAATAGTCTAGTTTAGAGATGAGCGAACAGTGAAATATTCGATATTCGATATTTATTTCAAATAGCCCCTCAATATTTGACTATTCGAACGGATATCGAATCCCATTATAGTCTATGAGGAAAAAAAGCTTTGTTTAAGGGGAAACCACTATTCGACTCAGGAGGGTCATCAAGTCCACTATGACACCCCCAGGAAATGATGACAACACCTCTGGAATGCAACTGGGACAGCAGGGGAAGCATGCCTGGGGGCATCTAACATGCCCAAGTAACTGTATTACACCACTAATAATGCGGGAGCTGACTTTTTCCCCTAGGAATGCATTGACCAGCGTTGATTGGCCGAATGCCATACAGTGTAGAGCATTCGGCCAATCAACGCTGGTTCTGCCAGAGGAGGCGGAGTCTAAGATCGGTCCACAGCAGTCTCCATTGTGGTACAATCTCAGGTGTAGCCGAGTTGAGTGCACAGCTCTACTACATCTCAGATGTAACAGAGTTGAGCGCACAGCTCTGCTACATCTCAGGTATAGCAGAGTTCAGTGCACAGCCCTACTACATCTCAGATGTAGCAGAATTGAACGCACAGCTCTGCTATATCTCAGGTATATCAGAGTTGAGCGCACAGCTCTACTACATCTCAGATGTAGCAGAGTTGAGCGCACAGCTCTGCTACATCTCATGTATAGCAGAGTTGAGCATACAGCTCTGCTGCATCTCAGGTATAGCAGATGTTGAGTGCACAGCCCTACTACATCTCAGATGTAGCAGTGTTGACTTCTGTGGACAGATCTTAGACTCCTCCTCCTCACAGATGAGCCTCCGGCAGAGCCAGCGTTGATTGGCCAATGCTGTACACTGTATGGCATTCGGCCAATCAGCTCTGGTCAATGCATTTCTATGAGAAAAAGGCAGCTCCCGCATAATGCAAGCTGACAGGGATCCTGACTAGCATATAATGGGCTTCCACGAGATGTGCTTGCAGGTGATGTTTGAAAGTGATGAGACCTTGCCAGCCAGAGCTAAATGCGAGAGTAAGTTCAATGCAAACACATCGTGGCAGCACACCATATGCTAGTCGGGATTGCTGGCAGCTTGCGGTATGCGGGAGCTGACTTTTTCCCATAGGATTGCATTGACCGTACACTTGCATGTATCTCGGGCTGGTAAGGAAGGTATATAGAGCCCCAAAGAGCTGTTTGAGTAAGATTCCTACCTAAATAAAGCTAATTCCTAGCTAACCCTCCCAGTACATCTATCCCTGTCTCACAGTCACATAGTTCACAGTCTCATATTACCCGAATCTGTAATCCACTATTCGTATAAAGTGGAGGTCACCTGATTTAGCCAGCCAATGACTTTTTCAATTTTTTTTTCGATGTCTTCATTTTCCTACTTACTATCTCACCTCTCCTGCACAGTTATTGGTGTAAAAAAAGTGCCAGAGAAGGTGGGAGGGGATAGGAATTTTTACTGCGTTTTCCGCGTGGCATTTAATTGGAATCGAATATCTCAAATAGCCTGATATTCGATTGAATGCCGTTCGCTCATCTCTAGTCTAGACCTCATTTCTGTTCAAGATTTTTTTACTGTGTTATTTTTTTGTATAAATGCCAACTGCAGGCATTGACAGTCAATTGCCATGTTATTTAGAAACTGTTTCATTCTAAAGAAATAAAACTTAGATGTACTGTAACAAAAAGAGGACAAGAAAATGATCAACTGGTCTACTTTTGTACATTTGTGCCTGTACTTTATCCTCTGTGACACTGTAATCTACTAATGTTCCTTACTCGATTTTTCTCTTTGCAATCTGGAAGAACAGATTCACCAGTGATTGTGCTCATTTATAAAGGCATCCAAAACAAAATTGAACCCCAAGGCTGATAAACTATAAAGATGCTGATCAGAACTGAGCTGAATTGACGACGCTTTGGGGCTTTCTCTGCTAAAGATGGCTACAGAAGACTGATGGCTTTATAAACACAATTACAAACACCAGAGCTTCATCGAATGAATAGAAAATCATAAAATATGATGCGTGTCCTTTATTAAGTATAGAATGGTATTTTGTGAAGATTTACTAAATTTCTTTAATACATTTTCTGTCACATTATTTTTTTCCATTGGAAAACCTAATCAGACATTAGATTACAAAGAGCCATATGATATAATATTATATTATGATGTTAGTAAGGAAATAGATTTTATGATTTTTATCAGTAAGATTTACGGACTGGAAGCTGTCATCCATAACATCAACACAGAAAGGTTAATTTACTGCCATACTCCTACATGTATCTAATAATTAGATATAAAGCTGCGATTCTCGCTGTGAACTTGTTTTGTTTTACATTTAACACACTATGAGACAAGTGTATGCAAAAAACGGTAACTGTCTGTTCTGATAGGTAGACCAACACCTATCTATCTATCTATCTATCTATCTATCTATCTATCTATCTATCTATTAATCATCAATTATCTATCCATCTATCTATCTATCTATGTCTATCAGTCTTTTTTTATATCTGTATATTCAAATTTTAGCTAGTTTTTTTTTTAGCATTTATACAGTTTATAGTATATAGTGTTCAAAACCATGAGCACAGTGCTATCATTTATTTCTAGAATAGCTGCTTGATTTTGAAAAAAATAAAATAATTTTTTTTATTCCTATTCAAAAAAGTTAAAAAGTCATTAAGGACATATTTTGGGGTGGCTGAGCATTGCAGTCATCTCTTCATCTCACTCAGTACCCCTCTCAGCAACACTGATGTATCACTATAAGTTATTGGCACTGGTTAAATAACATTATTGGTGGTGACAGACTCCCTTTAAGCCATACAATCGTATTCTGAGAAGACAGTTCCGCATGACTAGCAATTCAGAAAAAAATTATCTGAAACTAGATGTGCCAATGTGTGTGTTGAACGCCACCCCACGACAGTACTCGTCCATAGCCCTGTACTGACAGAGGGGGCATTCCTTGCCGCCCAGTGATTACGCTAAGCTGTGAGGAATGTCCCCCCTTACTGTACTTGTCCATAGACTAGTACAGGTTTGTTTGGTGAGGTGAAGGGCAGAGCTATAGGTTTCGAGCATAAACTTGAAGTGGAGGAATTTTGCATGTGTATGCGATGTGTGACACACCTAGATCACTGCGGAAGACAATGCATTTGTGGAATGTGCAAGAGCTGCTGCCTCATGCGTCAGAGTTTTTGAGAGGAGGGAAGAGCCACCTCATCCAGTGCATTTTAAAGGGTTTTATTATAGTGACTGGTGGCCAGATTGGGACAGGAGAATGAAGAGATTGAGACTGTAGAGTGTCTGAGAGGTACTGGGTGTTAATAGCACGTAAATTGCTATATGTATGATGGGTAGGTGTATCCTGTGAAGGAAAAATGTACTGATTGTGAGAGATGAAAAGTTATGATCAAAGAGTGGCAGGGAAGAGTTAGTAAAATTAGAAACTGGCTTCATCTATGGCGAACGAGGAAAGTTGTAAAACACCAAAAGAAGTGGTTATTGAGAGAAACTGTAAGGCAGCTGGAGAGACGGGTGTCAATGGGGATGATAAAGTAACCCATGATGAAGGTAGGAATTTCACAAGATAAAAAGAGGGGAAACAAAGCGTTCCAGAAATCGGTAGGGTCAACCAGGTGGATGATAGAGACTTATGATATAGAGACTTATAGATAGACTTCTGTGGGTGCTTAGGTTTAGTTTCACTGCTAAAAGAAGTATAAGGATTGGGATAGTTAAAGAGAGTGAAAAGTGTATGAGAGCTGTACATGGGAAAAGAAAGAACAGAGGAACTGATGTGGATAGTTGGCACTGGTGGTAGAGATGGAGTTCTGCATGAGACCATTTGCTAAGGCAGTCAATGATAGTACAAAGATAGTACAGGTCTATGATAGCATGTGTAGAGGTTTGTTGGTTTTGTTCTAAATGTACCTGGAGTTTTTTAATTGTTTATCTTCCCTAAATGCCATTTATAAGTGCACTTTGTTTAACCTGCACTTATTTTAATATATGTACATCTCCATTAAGAATGCTTCCCCCAAAGCGGTTTCTACTTTTATAGGGAAGCAGCCCTTCACAACTTGTCAATGTTAGGAATTGTTAATTGAACTTGAGCCTGTTTTCTACTAGCACAGTGAACTACAGACAGTAATGCATTATTTGAAAGAATTTTTCTGAACAGTATGAGAAAGTTATAGAGGTGAGAGTTCAATAACCATTGATTGTTTTTTTTAAATTCTATATTTAAAGTGCAATAAAAGTTGTGTTTTATCTAGTCAGTTATTCACATTTATAAATAGGTAAAAATAGGGTTTTTGGGTCTCAATAGGATCTTTTTGTTTTCTGAGTTGAATAAATACTTACTTAGGGTCAATTTTTTTATTCACTATCTATCCAGATGGGCACCGCAGCCCAAGATGGATGCATCTGCGGTCAACACTGTCCAATGAAGTTGGACCATGGACTTCCCGTCTTTCAGATTGATCAACAATGAGAGGGAGCGACGGGTTTTCAGTGACAGAGAGATCTTTTTGTCTAATCCTTGAGGCCTGAGATTCCAGACTTGTAGGACCTCCTTCTGAAGATCCACAGGAGCCATAAAGACCAAGGAACTGCATCCGTGGTGTTATGAGTAACAGACAAAAATCTTGCATGCTTGATAACTCTTAACTTTCTAGTCGAATGTAAGTAAATGGTCATTTGCCTTGAAGTGAGAAGGAAGTGCAGAAACTTCTTGAGGGGTTTGAGGGGGTAACATCTGAATTTTATCAATGCACAATCCAACCTAGACGATGCAAGAATTAGGTGACCACCAGGATATTTCGACAAAAATCCAGCCTCTGAAGAGGTTTTTATTAGCCAATCATCTAGGTATAGCACAATGAACAACCTTTGGAGTCTGAGTGCAGCTGCCTCTAGAGCTATCACTTTCATGAAGGTGCGGGGTGTAGAATAGATCCCGAAAGGTTCAAGCCGAAAACTGGAGATGTTTCTACTGACCACCAATAATATGCAGGATTTTGAGATATTTCCTGTGCAAGGGACGGATTGGCACATGAAGATAGGGATTGCTGTACTAATATTAGCACATGAAGATAGGCGTCTTTTAGGTCCAAAGTTACCAAAAAGTCTCCTGGTTGCATGAACTCTGTGACTGGAGACAGTCTAGCTACTTCTGTAAGCGTTCTTTTCTGAATTTAACAGTTTAGAAACCTTAGGTTTATGATCATCCTTTAGTCTCCCAATGTTTTTTTGTAACAGGTAAAAATCGACGAATAAACCCCAGACCTTTTTCAGAAAGAGGAACTTCCTCAAGAGCATGTTTCTGAATATAGCCCAGTATGAATCTCTAGAGAATACTTTGTCTTTCTTATGGGAGAATTCTGGACCGGAGGAATATATCTGAAGGAGAGAAAGGAAAAACTATCTGAAAGCCTGATTGGATCAAACTTCTTACCCAAGGCTCTGAAATGATGGACTCCCAGGACGGAAGAAAAAAAAGAATATCTCCTCAGAGAGGAACTAACCTGGCATCAAAAGTCAGGCTTCTTGTTTTTCTCAGACTCCTTGGTATTTTTACGTTCAGGTCCTCTGTTCTGGAATCTGGATTCCCCCTGAAATCTGGATTTGGGCTGACAAAGTCACTGAGGACTTCTATCCTTGGGTTTACCATAATGTAGAGACATTACATAGAAAAAGTATATTACCCCCAAAAAGCGCCTCCAAAACGTATCATATTTTTTCTCCATGCCTTTCTATTTTGATCTTTTTGTTCCCCCCTTCATGCTCTCATTCAGCCATTCTACCATCTGTTAGTCCCTATGTGTATGCGAACAGCTACATTTCAGTTTCACTCTTCTCACATCACATCCTCTGGTCCACTCCTACAGCTGGGCGAGCTTTACCTTCTATCGCTCGCTCAACCGTTCATCTCCTATCAATCCCCTTTATATTTTCCGCTGCTTGCTCCCTCCTCACATGACCTCCCCCTCCACCACACAGGTGCTAGCGTTTTACATGCTACCTGCGCTGCCCTGCCCTCTATTTAACCCTTGCCCAAACAGATATACAGCTGTTTGCTGCCTCCACCCTCATCCACTCTGGTATGAAATTTTGCATTATTTCAGTGACTGTATTTTGTCTATATGTATGTTTACTTTTACTACTCTATCTAACATCTTAATATTTATGAAACTCTCATAACCTCATCTTTCCATTATTATGTAAATCTCCCTCACTTGTTGTGTGGTTCTATTATATTCATAATCACCCACTATAACTGCCCTAACATTCATTGTTCGTATTATTTACATGATTGCTATTTAATGCAACATTTTATACTATAACTCATCATATTATTACTATCTGTTCTTTGTGTATAACCTCTGCATATTTCTTTTGATGTATGTCTATGGACACATTCAGGCTTTTATCTATTTATGTCACCCTTATACCGTTCATACCATTTTTTATTCATCGCACAGTTCTTCTTGTTTATTATCATTATCATGTAGTTGGCCTGATGAAGACGTTTATCCAACACATTGCCCTTTAATAAGTGGAATGAAAGGAATTTGGATTTTACTCTTTCTGCCTCCTCAGGTATGGTGTACTAAGCAGCGCTCAACAAAACCCTTTTATTTAACTTCTTTTTCAATCTTTCCATAATATCATCCAATTCTTTCCCAAAGAGTTTATTGGGTTCAAAGGGTAGAGCACAGCTATTATACTTAGAGATGTTATTGGATCTCTAAAATTTCAGCTAGAGGGGTCTATGGGTAGTCGTAGTTAAGGCCATAGACTTTGCGGCCAATTTAACCTGCTGAACAGAGGCTTCAGAAATGTAGTCACCCACCAGAGTGATAGATTTCATAGATGATAGTTAATCATCTCTAGAGACCCCAGAGTCAATGTCCCTTTCAAGCTGGAGAAGATCTGCTCAATTTGAAGGACACTGTCTTGGTAGCCACTACAGAGCGAAATACGTTCCTGTAAGTGAACATTCTGCCTTTCAATCCATAGGGTCTTGGAGATTAGATCTCGTCTTCTAAAGGGACTGCTGCACTGGGACAATTTGGCCACTGCCATATCCACCTTAGGAGGTGGACCCATCAACCTTGACAGCACACCATCCACAATTAAGCAAATTGGAGTGCGGTCTGTGAAAAGCATGGACCTCACTCGTCCATGGAGGTGTGAATGAGGCCATAGATGTGCTGAGACGCTGTTTAAATGCCAAAATAAAACATTTTACCATTTTAGGATAAGTCTTTAAAGTAGCAAAACACAATAAAAATAGGCTGCAGAAAAAAACGTTTCGGAAATGCATTGCATTTTTTACTTTTTCCCAAAATTACCATTATATCTATATGGAAAATGGCAGCATTTGGCAGGTATAATTGACATGTTGCAATTTTCAAAAATGCAAGCTTTTCCGCTGCAGATTTTTCCCCTCAATGTGTAGATGACATTAACCAGAATCTCCTCCGCTTTGCAGGTACTGTAAAAAGCAGCATTTTCGCAAAATGGGTCCCCAGCCTCAGTTAATATTTTATCTTGGATGTTTCTCTAAAAATGTATAAATTGTTAAAAAGTTGTTGTTGTTTTTTAAAGAAATTCCTGTTATTTGTGAGTGAGGGCACAGATTTTTGTTTTCATTATTTTTTTCTACCATACTAAATAACGGTAACTTATTTCCAGTTGGTAGTAGAGAAAATGGAAATAAGGGGCATGGGTGTCATTACAAAGAAACATGAAATTGAACAAAAGGGTCTAATTATTTAATTAGCAAATGTCTGCCTGGTTAATGACATATTAATGAGTTTTTGAAATGGTCATATAATTTAACATGAAAGACCCATGTGTGTAGCACAACATTCAATGAATGATTGTGTAATGTGTCTCGAGAGACCACCATACACCATTTAAAATTCCTCTCAGCTATCATACTTTCTTTTTCATCAACATGTATGGTAATGTCTTAGGAGGCAATAAGTTCAAGTACTGATGATTGCTGATAATAGCTTGTATAAATGCGATGCTTTACTTTATGAGATAGGGAGTGCTCAGCTAATTGTATAATATACCACTGTTTGGCCTTATATAGGTCAGATGAAACGTACAAAGGTATGATATGTTATCTGCCTGCCAAATGTTATGTATTGTATAATGAAGCATCCATACTTCCAAGATGAAAATTATACCAAGCAACATTGTTTTTTTTGGTATTTTAACTCAGATTGTCATGAAAACAACTATTGCCAATGAGCTGTATTAGAGCATATGTCTTCAGAGATGGAGGTTCTCAGATTGGGAGCTATTTTATGAATGGTGTTCACTAGAGATGAGCGAACAGTAAAATGTTCGAGGTTCGATATTCGTTTCGAGTAGCCCCTCAATATTCAACTACTCGAATCGAATATCGAACCCTATTATAGTCTATGGGGGGAAAATGCTCGTTTCAGGGGTAGGCAACGTTCGATCAAATTATACTTACCAAGTCCACGAGTGAGGGTTGGGCTGGATCCTACGAGAAGTCTTCTCTGTGCAGCGTCCCCGCGGCGTCTTCCGGCTCTGAATTCACTCTGCCAGGCATCGGGCCTGGGCAGAGCCGACTGCGCATGTCCGCACTACAAGCGGGCATAAGCAGTCAGCTCTGCCCAGGCCCAATGCCTGGCAGAGTGAATTCAGAGCCGGAAGACGCCGCAGGGAAGCTGCACGGAGAAGACTTCTAAAGGTAGGAGAAGAACCAGCGTTGATTGGCCGACTGTATAGCATACGGCCAATCAATGCTGGTTCTGCATCGAATTTTTACATTCGAACAGCAAGTGGTACTCGATCGAGTACGACTATTTCGAATACCATAGTATTTGATCGAATACCTACTCGATCGAATACTACTCGCTCATCTCTAGTGTTCACACAATGGTAGACTTAGTCCATCTCCCAAATGTTTGGCTGCCTGCGACTTCACTCAATAAAATGGGGGGCATCTCCTAACTGAACAGGGTTATATGTCCTTAGACAAGCCACCTTAACCCAATATACATTATGCAGTAAAATAAAGAAATCCTAAATAAATAGTTAACTTTGAATAAAGCATATTAATATATTGTGACTATTCTAACCCAAAGTAAAGACAATGTACGTTTCAGAAATAATGAGTATACAAGAGTAGAATCTGATCCATATATATTGATATTGATATTAAATATATTACAATGGCTTTCTTTATATTTAAGTATATATATGGCAAGCAAAAATCTCTTTGCATTTGCATAGCTTTTCTTCTAACTACTACTATAAAAATAAGCAAATTCGATTTTATTTTCTTTGTAAATTCCACAAACTATTGGTCTATAGATAAATGAATCAGTGATTGTGAAATATTTGTAAAATTATTTTTAACTTTTGTCAGGCCGGGTTCACACAGGGATGTTTAGTGTAGATTTTGATGCATTATTCATTAGTGGATTCTAAAGGTAGGAAAAGCTTAAATAAAAGTCTTCTATATCTTGCCTTGATATTGACGTAGACTTTATAATGGATAAAGAAACAGCCCACTGGATCGGGCATCTTGGTCTATATGAGCGTGCAAGGGCCACTTGTGAACCGCCAAGGAGAGACATGCATGAAGGCAGATTAAGGGTTCTTTCACACGACCGAGTCCTGTCCATGGAAAATGGTCTGTGCATCGCAAAACCCGGACCAAAATGGGCCTTGCATATAGGAATCACTACATCATAGTCAGATATGTTGCAGTGAGCTCCTGAATGGCTCGATCACTACGGTAATGTACAGATAGCATTATGTCAGTTCATTACTGTAGTGACTGGGCTGCTCGGGAACTCACTGCATCATAACTGATTATAATGCAGTGACTCCTATGCACACGGTTGACTTCACTCAGACAGAATTTTTCTTGGATGGGATTTGGTCGTGTGAAAGGGCCCTTACTGGTGAAGCATGAACAAAAAAAAAAATTAAAGCTTTATTTTAACATGTTTAAATCCCCCACAATTAGTATATCATATCCCATGCTTTCCAGGTATTACTGTTCATGGTCATAGTCATAAACCCTTAAGGCTATGACTAAGAGCATCAGCGCTCAAAATGTGTAGGCTATGGATATTCTCATCATGAATGTTTATAGATGTTATAATAAAACATTGAAGTTTTATTGCTCTTGCTGGGCCAATTAATTTTATTGGTGCATGCGTCAGTTTTGACTTCCAGTATGCAGTACTTGACTTTGACTTTTGTAGTTTTTTGTTTTTTTTTTATAGACGGACATGGCTGTTCCTTAAGAAAACAGTGTCACACCTATACATGATTTATGCCTAGTATTGCAGTTACTCTCCATTGAAGTGTAACTGCAATACTGTACAACCTTTTGTGGTTATTCTTTAAAATATGTGTTGCATGGTTCCAGGATGCAATGTTTATAAATAAATATTTTGTATAAAATTTCCTGAAAATATTCATTATTTTAATCAGTTCAATTTTGTTATTTAGACCAGTGTTTCTCAACATTATCAAACTCAGGGCACCCCTGGAAAAATAATCCTTGAGCACCCTGACTAAGTATTTTTTAAATAAAAGACAAAAAAGTCATGAGGATACTGATGAATGACCACATGTGGTCTTCATCCTAAGCAGGGTACTGGGGCGTTTCCAAGGCACCCATGAGTGTGTTGCACCTCTGCTAATTGCTAATTTAGACTAAAACATACTTGTATTTTATGCCATGTTCCATTTGGTGCAAAATTTCCACTGTTGATATGGTCTAAATCCTCTGCAATTTATTGGCAAATATGTACTTGATACATGCAGATTATGCTGGGATTTTGCTACAGACCAAGTAACTAAGCCATTGTTGACTTTAACTACCAAGAGATTTTTTTTCATTTTTACATCCTTGCAAAGCGACAATCATAACTTTTTTTTTAAAGCAACATAGCGACTCAATGTTTTTAAAAGGATTAGTTACATTTTTAGGCATCATTTTTGGCTAAATGTATGGTAGCATTTAATTTTATGATTTTTATAAAATATGAGCAACATTAGGTAATGCATAACATGAAAATCTGTTATTTTGTACAATTTTCACTATTTGTAAATAAAATAGATTCGGCTGCATGTATCTACATATGCACTAAATTATTTCAGCTGAGGTACAGAAAATAGAGATGTTCACTCTCTATTTCACTCACATGTTCAAAAAGAGAAAAACGTGGCCAGTGTAAATACATCATTCATGTGCAAAAAGAGAAAAACGTGGCCCGCACATCCCAACCTCATACATTGATCTAGTGCTTCTCAGCAAATTTTAGAATACGGAACATGAGGTTCTTAGTGTACATATTGATCAATGTGCATAATCCCACAAGCTACTTCACGGCGACCTCTTTATAGTGGGTCCCTACTCTACTGGGAGTGGCGCTGCACAGCAACCACCACAACCGCAACACAGCACCCTCAGGGCAAGCGACCCAGCGGTCCGGCAACACCCCTGCCACCAGACCAAGCCCCCAGGCTCTGGACCGCGCCGCCCCACGGGCACAGTACCACAGGAGCAGCAGACACCACGCAGCACTGCACCAGAAGTGGCTAGTGGGCTTATGCACATTGATCAATATGTATACTAAGAACCTCATGTTTGGTATTGTAAAATTTGAAGCACTAGATCAATGTATAAGACTGGGATGTGCGGGCCATGTTTTTCTCTTTTTGCACATAAATACATCATGCCCAGGAGCAGCAGGGATCTTCAATGTGGGTGCTGAAGTGAGGGCTCTGGTTTATTCTGCCAGGGCACATCGTTGTATGTTATGTCTGAAATTCCTTCAGAAAGTGATCAACCCCTTTTGATACATGGGATAATCTTGACACATGGGTTAATCTTTATTTTTTTTTTTTACATATAGATATAGATAATATAAAGATAAATAATATACATTTTCTTTGAACATGATAGGACAGAAAAAAGTCACATTTTTTTTTCCAGAAAAGGGGGCAAATTGATGGCATAGAGGCTACTGCCATCGACCCCACAAGATTTATTATCATTTATGACAGAAATCTGAAGTAAATGATGCTGAAAATCTACACCAGCATGGCACAATGGAGGGGGCACCATATTTATGATGAGGTGTGTGTTTCCTTATAAAATGAAGCACACACCCTTGTCGGCCCAATATATTTACATACTAAATTTCTTAATGACGGTATATTACTACCTGTTTAGTTAATATGCACAGACACTCTAACATGAAAAGTTCTGACTTTATGGTAAAGGGAGATCTTTAGGCCTAATGTATTTTAACCTGAGACTGACAGGTAGAGGACAAAGGGAACCCCTTTCATTGTTCACACCATGATTTGCAAAGTTCTCAGTCCTTCAGGGGTTAAAGAATTTTCTTCAATCATGGGTGTTGGTATAGCAATGTGGCTGCCTATTACAGCCATGCTACTACTCCCGATCATATGGGCATACTTTTTTTTTTTTTAATGTAGATTGTGAGCCCCACATAGAGCTCACAATGTACATTTTTCCCTATCAGTATGTATTTTTTTGGAATATGGGATGGAAATCCATGCAAACACGGGGAGAACATACAAACTCCTTGCAGATGGTTTTATGCCCTTGGTGGGATTTGAACACCAGGACTCCAGTGCTGCAAGGCTGCAGTGCTAACAACTGAGCCACCGTGTGGCCCCTTGGGGGGGGGCATACTTTTTGTGCCGCATTGTCAGACATGACAAACTGTACTTGTGCAGGATCTTATTCTATTCTGCATTAGGAAATGAAACCTTGCGCGTTTCAGACTTCTTTATATTTGTCCACCAGTGTCACAGATGTACCACTTACCATATGCCGTATATTTTTTACTATACAAAAACATTTTCACATGTTCTATTCTTTCACTAATAGTTTAGCTTTACAATGATATATTTATCTTCTGCCTTGGCCAAACTTGTTTCTTTTTGCAATGCAATTAGTAATAGTTGAAAAACAACCCATGTTCATTGGCACTAATGTGTTTTCTATAGATTTTGGTGACAAAACTCAGGATATAAATGTTGTCAAGCTGTGCCACTGCTGGAAGGCACATTGTACACTAAAAGGTTGCATTTAAAATTATGAAAAACGGTTTTAACAAATGTTCCTTATTCTCTTGATTTTGTTTTTCTAGTGCAAAACCGAATTGGCAGAAAGCAACAGCACCTCTAGGGCTTGCGCGGTTGTCAGCTGATTCAGATGCATGGCTTTGTGCTTAACAAAATAGAGTAAGGGTCTACTTGACATTTTAATTACAAAAAATTATACATTTGATTGTGTTTGCTGCAGTAAATGTTACCTGAAAACATTCTGTCATTGGTTTTCTTGAATGATTCATCGTTTCTGATCGTTGCATATTTATTATATTAGAATGTCTTTGGGGCAAACATGTCTCACATATTATTGTGTATATAGGCGCAGATATTCATAAATAATTTCCATGTGTTCACTATAAATTGCTACATACATGGATGATGAATACATAGCAGTGCAACTTGTATGAAACTAAATAGTTGTGTGTCAATGGCTGTGATTGTGTCATGTAAATGAATCGTCGGCTTCACTAATTATTACAAAATGAAGTGGAAATTATCTTCCTATTATTATTTTTCCCTGACCATAGCAGATTTGCAGTGGTACTGGGCAAAATGTTCAAAATAACACATATTTATTGCATAAAGTAGTAGAAACAGCTGTTAAAATGCCGCATCAAAAACCGGTGTGTTTTACGTTAATTGTAAAGTGCATAGGATTCTGTTTAATCCCATCTACACATTGCAGAAAAAAATCTGCAGCAGAAAATCGCTGCCATTTTCCACCAAGATATAAAAGGGGAATCACGTAGCAAGCCACAGTGAAAAAGCGCTGTAGGAAAATCCACCATGGAAATGCATCGTGGTTTTTCTCACAATGCTTTTCATAGATAGTCTACTAAGATTTACGCCATGTCGGACTCCAGCCAAAAATCTTCTTTTTTGTCACAGATTTTGCTGTTTTTTTTCAGCCAAAGCCAGTGGATTTAACGAAAGGGAAAAGTGTAAATACTGCCTTTAAGTTTCCCATTACTTTTCAAGTCACTTGTGACTATAGCTCAAAAAACTGCAGTAAGATCTGGAAGGAAAAAAGTTTTTCCGCAATGTGACTAGATGCACATGACAGTGGTGCAAAATAGCAGTCAAAAAGAACCATTTTAAATGGGCGTCTTGCACCCAAGGAGTGGCTGTTTTAACACATCCCCCATACTTTTCAGTTTATGGGGGATCCACTCGCATGGGTAGTTTTCTGTGGTCTTGATGCACTCACTAAATAAATATAAAGGTGATAAAAAATGGTCAATATTGGAATAGAAGTGCTCAAGGACAGGAGTACATGTGAAAATGGGAGGGGTTCACCCTCACTTTATTGAGTTGTGACAGAGGGTGACATATACCCAAATACGAAAAGTGGTTCAGATATACCCCCACCTGGGTTAGTTGTGAAACCGTCACTACTACTTAATAGTCAAGTTACAAATTTGAAGATCCTTGGAAGCTGCAGAACCTTTAGGCGTTGGGATACGTAGGATCCAGGCGGATAGTAAACAAATGTAAACAACAGAGTGAATGCTCCAAAAAAAAGAAAGAGGTGCAAATCCACGCTTTCCAGAAGAAAACAAATCCTTAAATAAGTTGCTCAACAAACATAACTTCGTTTCAGGGACTACAGAAAACCCCAGTTTTAAGTGTACATGAGATATCAGGCCTGGTTCACATTTGTGTTCGGCAAATCCGTTCAAAATCAATATTTGAAATCTTCAAAAACTGATTTCAAACTGTCCAGATTAAAACCCATTGACTTCAATGGGTTTTAAAAGTAATCCGGATGTATAGGTTTATGTAATTTCCATGTGGTTTCAGCTTTTTTTGTGTGGAGAGAAAAGTAGAACTTGCAGGACTTTGTCTCCATACTAAAAATATAAATTTCAGACAGACAGCAACATATATATATATATATATATATATATATATATATATATATATATATATGTATATATATATATTTTAAACATTGAGGTCTATGGAAAATGGATTAGGGTGGGTTCACACCTGCGCCCGGTCTCTGCTTTGTGGATTTCCATCTTTTGCCGACAGGAGACGGAAACCTGGCATTCAGTGTCCGCCGGTGAGCGCCCGTGAGCGTCTTCTGGTCTCCGTGGTGAAACTGTTTGTTTTTTTTAAACTGGTCACAAAGTCCTGCATGTCCGACTTTGTGTCCAGTTTAAAAAAAAAACTGTTTCGCCGCAGTGAGCAGAAGGCGCTCACGGGCAGATACTTTGCAAATCCATTCAAATGTATGGGTTTGAAAACTGACTGCCAGTCTCCGTCTCCTTTCCAATTTCTCGGGCAGAAAACGGAAACCTTAAAGCAGAGACCGGGCGCAGGTGTGAACCCAACCTTACAAACTCATTACAGACTGACGCTAGGTTCACACCTGCGTTCATCTGTCCGTTCTGAGCTTTCCGTCTTCTGCATGCCAGAAGTCGGAAAGCTCAGACCGGGTCCGGCCGTGAGCGTTTTATACTCTCCGCCGCGAAACCGGATTTTTTAATCCGGACACAGAGTACTGCGTGTCCGACTCTGTGTCCGGATTATAAAACCCGGTTTCGCGGCGGAGAGCCTAAAACGCTCACCGCCGCTCACGGCCGGACATCTCTCTCACCCATTCAAATGAATGGGTGAGAGAGACTCCTGCAGGATTCTGTCTCCTGCCTCTGTTTTAGGCAGGAAACGGAAACCTGAACTACGGAGTTCACAACGCTGATGTGAACGAGCCCTTATAGCGATCAGTTTGTGTCCATTTTGCAATCAGTTTTTATCTCTGCGCAAAACTGATACAAACTGTCAGGTTTTTTTTAACTGATACCCTGCTTGCAGTACTTCTCTCTCCGCATGATTCATGTGGACGCCGAGCGGAAACCACATGGACCCCATTTATAGTCTATTGGGTTTGTGTGGTTTCTTAGATAACCACTTTTTAATGCATATAAGTTTCCGTTCAGGGGGTCCCCAAGTGGACTCCCTAAATGGAATACCGAACTTAGATGTGAACCAGGCCTTATCCGTCTAAAAAAACTGATTTGAGTATCAGTTTTTGAATGCTTTTTGTCCCAAATCGTTTTTCTCATAAAACTGTTTGCAAGTGGACGGATACCAGCTGTAGATGTAAACCCAGCCTCTGTTGGAGCAGTGCATGATCCATTTTATAGAACCAAAAGAAAATGTTACCACCCACTGGGGGAGGGACATGCTGATCACCATTAATTTACACTTTTCATTCAATATAAAGATAAAATACAATTAATTGAGTGTCAAGAAACCACTTACTAGGTGTGTGGGGGTCACTTGGAATAAAAAATAACCTAGAATTGGATATAAAATGAGAATGAACGCTGAGACTTCAGCTTTCTGAAAGTACTACTGTGCATGCGCAGTCAGCGTTTCCGCTGTGAGATATGAAGGGGAAAGGCATCTACTGCACATTTAGTAAGCACTTATATGGGCTGTAGCGCTGTTGAATGAAATAACTGAACATCAGCTGAATGTAGGATTGATCAGTATCTGTAGATTACACAGGGCTTTTTGCCTAAATCAGATGTTTTTTTGGAGTCTATTTATAAACATATATTTTATATATATTTTATTTAAAACAGTAACTTTAATTGTATTATTTTGATTTATGATTGATCAATTAGTTTTAGATTATTATTATGTTGTAAGCATTTACAAATAAAGCATTGTTATTATCATTATAATTATGTTTTAACCTTTTACAAGTTTTGTTTTTTTTACTGAATTCTCCATTCAAATGACTGGCTATTAGGGTTGAGCCGATCTTGACTTTTCAAGATCGATTTTAAAATTTTAAAAAAGATCGGATTTTAAAAGCAATCCTATTCACTATACAGCATGGAATCGAACAATTGTTAGAATCCACGCTGTGTAGTGAATCACTAAAGTAGCCAGAGGATTTTTTTTAATTCTCTTGCTACTTAGTCCCCCCTGGTGTCCACTTACCTCCAGAGATGGCTGGTCCTGTGCCCCGTGCCTTCATTCTTTGCCTCGCTGCTGCTCCACGCTGCTTTTCTTCCTTCGCTGCCCCCTCCCTGCCAGGTTAGGAGAGTGTGGGTGGGTTAGGAGAGTGTGGGCGGGTACCGGGAGGGGAGACGTCACGTCTCCCCGAACCGGAACCCGCCCACACTATCCTAAGCCACAAACCCTGCCTACCTAGCGCTTTAAACACTAACCTGGGAGGCAGGCAGCGAGGCAAGAAGAAGGAGGGCAGCGGAGCAGCCATATCTAGAGGTAAGTAGCTGCTAGAGATGTTTAGTTTAGCCTCCCATTCCAATGAATGGAGGCAGCCGGCGCGCAGGGGGATAAGGCTGTGTGCCGGCTGCTTCCATTCATTCCTATGGAACTGCAGCGGAGCCTTCACACTGAGTATACAGCGTATACTCAGTGTGAAGGCTAAGCAAAGCATTGTGGGAAAAGATCACCGATCTCGATCCCACATAAAAAGATCATGTTCGGAATTCCGATGGCGATCGTGAAATTTTCTCGATCGCCGATCGGAATCCGATCTTTTCCAAACACGATCGCTCAACCCTACTGGCTATTTACTGACTTTAGTGAATATAATAATAGAAGTTATATATTTATATCTTATCACCATAAAACATTTAGCTTACCAATTTGATATTACGTCGGTACTTACTATCTGGATAGATGGGATGGTATACAGTACAGACCAAAAGTTTGGACACACCTTCTCATTCAGAGTTTTCAGTTTTTTTCATGACTATGAAAATTGTAGATTCACACTGAAGGCATCAAAACTATGAATTACCACATGTGGAATTATATATTTACCAAAAAAGTGTGAAAACTGAAAATGTCTTATATTCTAGGTTCTTCAGAGTAGCCACCTTTTGCTTTGATTACTGCTTTGCGTACTCTTGGCATTCTCTTTATGAGCTTCAAGAGGTAGTCACTGGAAATGAATTTCACTTCACAGGTGTGCCCTGTCAGGTTTAATAAGTGGGATTTCTTGCCTTATAAATGGGGTTGGGACCATCAGTTGTGTTGTGCAGAAGTCAAGTGTATACATAGCTGATAGTCCTACTGAATAGACTCTTAGAATTTGTATTATGGCAAGAAGAAAGAAGCTAAGTAAAGAAAAATGAGTGGCCTTCGTTACTTCAAGAAATGAAGGTCAGTCAGTCCCAAAAATTGGGAAAACTTTGAAAGTGTCCCCAAGTGCAGTTGCAAAAGCCATCAAGTGCTACAAAGAAACTGGCTCACACGAGGACCGCCCCAAGAAAGGAAGACCAAGAGTCACCGCTGCTGCGGAGGATAAGTTCATCCAAGTCACCAGCCTCAGAAATCGCAGGTTAACAGCAGCTCAGATTAGAGACCAGGTCAATGCTACACAGAGTTCTAGCAGCAGACACATCTCTACAACAACTGTTAAGAGGAGACTTGGTGCAGCAGGCCTTCATGGTAAAATAGCTGCTAGAAAACCACTGCTAAGGACAGGCAACAAGCAGAAGAGACTTGTTTGGACTAAAGAGCACAAGGAATGGACATTAGATCAGCGGAAATCTGTGCTTTGGTCTGATGAGTCCAATTTGAGATCTTTGGTTCCAACCACCGTGTCTTTGTGCAACGCAGAAAAGGTGAACGGATGGATTCTACATTCCTGGTTCCCACCGTGAAGCATAGAGGAGGAGGTGTGATGGTGTGGGGGTGCTTTGCTGGTGACACTGTTGGGGATTTATTCAAAATTGAAGGCATGCTGAACCAGCATGGCTACCATAGCATCTTTCAGCGGCATGCTATTCCATCCGGTTTGCGTTTAGTTGGACCATCATTTATTTTTCAACAGGATAATGACCCCAAACACACCTCCAGGCTGTGTAAGGGCTATTTGACCAAGAAGGAGAGTGATGGGGTGCTACGCCAGATGACCTGGCCTCCACAGTCACCAGACCTGAACCCAATTGAGATGGTTTGGGGTGATCTGGACCGCAGAGTGAAGATAAAAGGGCCAACAAGTGCTAAGCATCTCTGGGAACTCCTTCAAGACTGTTGGAAGACCGTTTCAGGTGACTACCTCTTGAAGCTCATCAAGAGAATGCCAAGAGGGTGCAAAGCAGTAATCAAAGCAAAAGGTGGCTACTTTGAAGAACCTACAATATAAGATATATTTTTCAGTTGTTTCACGCTTTAAGTATATAATTCCACATGTGGTAATTCATAGTTTTGATGCCTTCAGTGTGAATCTGCAATTGTCATAGTCATGAAAATACAGAAAACTCTTTGAATGAGAAGGTGTGTCCAAACTTTTGGTCTGTACTGTATATCTGCAGGCATGCTGTCTGATAATATTGTTACATATGTACCACATATTTTCTAGTATTTTCTCTGATCATAATGTTTTATATTTCTTTTTGATAAATACATTTTAAAAAGTGAGAAAAAGCAGACACTAGTAAAAATAACTTATTACCGAGATCAGTAGCATCTGCTGTAGAATACAGTAGGGTATAACTGTTTGTACATAGCTATAACATTAATCCCTATCCTATATTTAGCAATCCTTGCCAGATAGCAAGGGGAGATAATGTATTTGTACTACAGGTGCAAATCAATAAAACATCACTTGTGTATGTAATGTTAAATGAAATAAATGCAGCTTTCCTTGGGCTATTCGGTTCTTTTCTCCATGTTTCAATAGTTTAAACCTTCAATTAAAACTGATATTGTTAGAAACCAGAAATATGCCATATCTGCTCACTAGCCACAGGCCTTGCTACAGTGGTAGAACAAAATACCCGTACATGAAGAACATGAAGACAACTTTACAGCCATGTCTGTCCTACAATGATTACATGAAAGCAGCAAACTAGAAAGAAGATATATTGGTATTGTGCCATAGTATAGCATATGTTAAGCATCTTCCTTTATCAGATACACATGGTATGAAACAATAATGCATAAAATATCTCACAAGTGTTCCTAGAAACTTTGGAAATGTTTGCCTTTTGCAGCCGTATTTCCATGTTTCTTTTTGTGTCATGAACGTCTTATTTAGGTCATATAACAATATGTTGGTTCATTCAACGAATGATAATTCATGATTCGGTACCAGACCAGAATTTATTTTCTGTTAATTATCCTTTTCTTTAATATGCTTTCCATGTGTCTTTAAGTTTTCCCTTTTACACCTTGTACTAAAGGATGTGGTGGAATTTTTATTTTCAATATTAGATTGTGGGGGTCCGACACCTGGCACCCACATATATAGCAGCGATATAGTTATTCTAGATATTCTCTTAGTGACTGACTACATACCCATCAGTTATGACATCCATCTGCAGCTCAATCTTATTGAAGTGAATGAGTGGGCTACTATACCATGCACAGTTAGTACCCTATGCACAATGCTGTGCCTGGTACACGATGAAGTGGCAGCAGCATTTGCCCCAGCACCTTGACTCAAGCAACACATCAGTCAATAAAAAAATAGAATGCTTCATTAACATACAAGATTGTGGAGAAGAAGAAGAAATAACCATTACTGTAAAAGACTGTTAAAGGCAATATGTCAAAGAACTGTTATTTCATTATCCATTGACCAAAGCATATGAAGGATTACATAGGATTATAGGCTCCTGAGGACCTTGAGTCTAGGATTCAACCATGCGGTCCTCAACATTCATATAGTTATCACCTATGTGGATAAATGACAAATGTTTTTATGGGATAACCACAGTCATGGTCTAGTTATAATGGCAGATATCACAGCAACATCTAATCTCATTTGCATGCCAAGTAAACACAACGTTCAAAAATGTGTCATGTTCTTAAGGCTAAAATTGTCATGGTCCACATGGTCCTAGCAATGTACTTTTTATCATCATCATTATTATTTATTTATATAGCACCACTAATTCCATGGCCCTGTACATTATTATATTAATTCCATGGTGCTATACATTATTATATTAATTCCATGGTGCTTTACATTTGAGAGTTTACATACAGTACACAAAATATAGAAAACAAATATAATACTAACAATGACCGACTGGCACAGTGGGATGGAGGGCCCTGCCTTGCAGTCTATGAGTCAAGGAGTGTCTGCCTTTGCTAGTATAACCTTTGTACTTACTCCTATGCTGCGGACAGTTGCACAGTTTTTCACTGAATCTGGAGCAGTGCCCCCCAGTTTCAGTGCACTTGTGCTGGACCTCAGGTGTTTGCAAATTTAAGGTTTTCTTCCCCAGCTTCACTGAACTATACAAGCACAGGGCACATCATAGATCAATCAATGAGACTTATTTGACTCATCTGTAGGTAAATATAAAGGTTTTTGTTCAGTACAGCCATGGACAGAATTAGGACAAGGCCATATGGGATACTAAGCTGCTGGTCCATAAGGACCTGTGGGTGGTTCAGTGTCTCCAATAAATCTCACAGATTCGTTCCAAATGAAAGACAAATCTTTCATACAGTATGTACTGGTACCTACGGGCACTTACATGTGCTTTGTGTTTACACTGTGTCTTCTGCGCACATGCCACCTATGTAAAATATGTACACTATGGTTTGTCTTTATTGCTGTGCTTATTTGTACAGGGAAGTACATATATATACTGCACTGCCTAAACAGAGTAAAGATCTATAGCAAAGTATAACAGATCAGTGGGATGCCAAAGTACCACCACTCTTATCATCCTGAAGTCCATTATGGCACATTTCCATATGAGCTGCGCTCACCAGATTATATTGCTTCCAAATCTTCTCAGGCCTGGGTATCTCCACATCATATTCAGGTTGGCATAGGGAGGTAGGAGTTATAGGTTGAGGGGTATTTTCATCAATTTCCACTAGTGAGTAGCCTTTCCCGCTAATCCTTTCCCTCACACTAATGTGGACCATTTAGACATGTCTGGTGATTGTTATTGAGGAAACTGCATAGCAAGTTTTCCCTCTATGTGAAGTGTGACATAATATATTGTGATCTCTCACTTTTTGTTTCTAAGTATTTTTCAATTTTAACATTTATAATAAAAGTCAAGTTTTAATGCGATATATCAGGGTCCTCTGAGATTTTTGTCTGTGAATACACTCCTGACTTTGGCTTTTAATACCACAGCAAAATCTGCAACAAAAAACACTGCATTTCTGCAATACGGGGCATAAAATTCACTGCATAATATGTAATGTAATGTACAGTTGTAACAAAACACTCAACTACACAGAACTACACAGTACTGAGGAAATTGTGCAAGCAATGGTCATTCATCAAGCTCAATAGAATACACAGGATAATGAACAGAATGATTTTCTGCTTTTCTTGCTTCTTGTGATGCAATCTGATAGATTAACCCTTTATGAAGCATATTTACCCAATCTTACACAATTGTACTCACTTTCCCACTGTTCTTCTTTTCTTCCTGCTTATCAAATTCTTTGAACATTGTAATTAGGATTTAATAGCATGAGAAATAGGTTATAGCCAGTAGATGGCAGTGCATGAGTGAGGAATAGACAGCCCACTGTCACGGTTCTGTGTATATATATATAAATAATATTTTTTAACTACAGAACCGCTAGATTGCAAGACACTGCAGTGAGGTCCACAGGCCCAGGTGGGCGGCCGTATATCTGAATGCAGACTACCAGTTAACTTCACTGGCAGAGGCATGAGTACGGTTCAAGCTGCCAAGGGTTAAATGTCACCTTTGGTCAGCAACACAAAAAGACTCCTTAAAGAGAACCTTTTATGGTTTGGGGCACAGGCAGTTCTATATACTGCTGGAAAGCCGTCAGTGTGCTGAATTCAGCACACTGTCGGCTTTCCCGATTTATGCCCTGGTTAAAGAGCTATCGGTACCGGTACCATAGCGCTTTACAGTCAGAAGGGTGTTCCTGACAGTCTGTCAGGAACGTCCTTCTCCACAGCAGCACCTATTGCGCTGTACACTGTGAGCGGGGAGGAACGCCTCCTCCCACTGCTCACAGTGCTCATCCATAGACGAATATTATCAGGAGGGGAGGGGGTGTTCCTTCCCGCTCACAGTGTACAGCGCTATAGGCGATTCTGTGAAGAAGGACGTATCTGACTGACTGTTAGGAACGCCCTTCTGACTGTAAAGAGCTATGGTACCGGGACTGATAGCGCTTTACCCAGGGCACAGATCGGGAAAGCTGACAGAGCGCTAAATTCAGCGCACTATCGGCTTTCCAGCAGTATATAGAACTGCCTGTGCCCCAAACCATGAAAGGTTCTCTTTAAACAACCAGGAGTTACAAAGGAAATAGACAGTTTAAATAGGCTCAGAGACCAAACCTGCTGGCAGTGAGCAGATTTCCCCCGGTGAGCGTCATCTCACACCATATAAAGGCAAGTCCCCGCCCAACAGGGGAGGTGGCCATGACCTCACCGGTCATGCTCAGTATGAGGTCATGGCCAAAACGGGACTTAACCTCATGAGCGGCTCCAAAAGGTCCGAGCACGCTCAGTAGGGGGGAAAATGGGACTTAGCCTCTGAGCGGCTCCAAAAAGTCTGAGCATGCTCAGTAGGGGAAAACTGGACTTAGACTCCAGTCGCCTCACATGAGGCCGAGAGTCAGATTGACCCGCAGGTGGCGCAGTGCGCCGGGACGGAAACCTGCGAAATCCGATCCTAACACCCACAGTCTTGTGGATCAAATTATTTGAACATGATATTTTAGACTAGAACATGTTCACTTCAGTCAGTTCATTGTTAGCTAGGCTCAAACCCAGAAAAATATCCTACAAGCAACAGGTGTTGCTCTGAAAGTACTTTATCTAAGACACCGCCGCAGCAGCTCTTACAGCAAAGAAGGGGAACATATGTTTGTTATTCATTTATTCAAAGCTATACCTTCTGTCAATCATCCTTTAAATCACTGTATGCCGCAGGAAAGGCTCCTCGTAAGAAAACAATTGCTGGTACACAAGAGATTCTAACATGTGCTTCCTTGGTGTCATACTGACAAAGTATGAAACATTTTTTGCTGGAGATCTCAGTATGTATAAATCAATTTGCAAGCGAGCTGAGACTTCTGCCTTTCTAGAGACCTTTTTGGCCGAGAGGGAAAAAGTGTAACGTGATGAACACAACTCTAGTTCTTGGAGTTTATTCATCACTTTTGTTGATATATTGCCGGATTTGACATAGAATGGACAACTAAGGTCCTTTGAAAGTACCTTTTTTATTATTATGCATTTTTCATTATTTACTCAGTGTTAAATAAATTGTGTTGCAATGTATATAATAAAGTATTTATGGACTTTTTTTTACAACATACTTTTCAGATTATTTTGGGTGACCTTTGTAACTTTATTTACAATGTAATATTTATATGCATCTCTCTTACACAAAGTGCAGGGAGAATTGTGAAGCAAGGATGTCAAAGGCAGCCATACAAGCGCACATCCCTAATATCTACTAGGATCTATTGTTCATGGGAAGCCAAGTTACCTATCAGTATGTGTTTTTGGCATGTGGGAGGATGTGGGAGGAAACACAAACCTAGGAAGAATATACAAACTGCGTGTAGATGTTTCTCTTGGTTGGATTGAAACTGCAAAACAACAGCACTAAGCCACCAGACTGCCTGGCAAGTCTCTGACCATAGGGCCCCTTGCAGATGACCTGGTGTGGGTCAGTGTGCTGTCCCTGTATTTCACAGATAGCACACTGACCTATTATTTTCTATAGGCCCGTACACAACAGTGATTTTCACGGTCCCGTGTGCGGACCGACAGTCCGGGCCATATCAGATAGAACAGGTCTTTTCCAAAGCACTTTTTATAGTAAGTCCGCAGAGTTTTCCTCTGTGGACTTTCTGCTTCAATTATACTTATACAGAAACTGCCATTGTTTCCCCACTGTGGGACTATTAAAGGATTATCTTATAACTGACCACCTGCAACTTCCAAAAATGGAATGGTTTTCGAACGGTATTTTTCTGCAATGTGTGCATGGGATTCACTAGAACCCCACCTACTTTGCAGGGACTGTAAAACTGCAGTGTTTACCCCATGTGGGGCTTCAGTCTAAAACATTTTTTTCTGCTGCGTTTCAAAGCTACATTCACATGACATTAATGGTGTGGTGTCCATTAAATTCAATGCCAGTGAATGGGGCTATTCACATAACCGTTATTTAGTCAAAATATAAGTTTTTTTGGCCATTTTCACCGATTTCTCTATACACTCAAATGTATGGGTCATCTGTAAAAACAATTGATACAGACAGTATCTCTGACAGAACATGACATTATCAGTTATCAGTATATATATATATATATATATATATATATATATATATATTTATTTAATGACAGTGAAACTTCTCAAAATGACCTCCATCTTTCCCAGGCCACATTTTCTGTGATGGATTTTAAGTTGTCCACACCAGTCATCTTTTTTGAGAAGACCACCTTTCTATTTTTCATGGATTTTGGCTGGTTGTCTCAGAGAGGTTTCACTATATTTGAGTCAGCCACTTCATTTACACCTATTGATATTCGTATATGGATTAAACATGTACATAAAGAAACTTCCAATAATATTCCAAGAGTTCTGAAGAAGTCATCCAAATTATTAACACTTCTACAAATGGAAATGTAATAATACATTAACCCCTTAAACGATGCAAATCTTTAGCCATTATGGACACTTACCCCTATCTACAGGATAAGAACAGGGGTGAACCTAGTTTTTCTGCCATCTGAGGTGACGTATGGAAAGGCATTACCCCCCCCCAAAAAAAATCCCAACCAGGTAATTTTTAATTACCACACCCCTATTTTCAAATCAAACAATCCCCTTATTCGGCCCACATGCAGTATAAACCCCTCACAGTATGTTATCCCCTTTGCTGACCCCCTCACTGACAGCTCCTTTACTGGCCCTCACATTGTATTGCCCCCTATATACACCCTGTTTACTGTTCTCTATGTAGTATATTGTCCAGTTTACTGGCTCCAATACAGTATATTGCCTCCTTTACTGGCTCCCACATAGTATAGTATACTAGCTGGTACCCGCGACTTCGTCTGCGGTGATTGTAGAAGTGGGTATATACAGGCGCGGGTAAGGTTTTCGTACTGTGTATAAGGTATGGGATATAAAATGTAACTGTGTATCTTGTTGTTGCTCTAATTCTGAGAGCACATGAGACTTTTGTGTTGAATGTAATGTGTATTTCAGCCGCTATACGGTGTTGGTATAAACTGTACATAGTGTCTTTGGGACAGAGGTATTTCAGGTTAATATACTTCGATATACGATATTGTATGATTTGTTATTTTCCGCCAGTACATGTAAGTTTTGGGCACAGGATACTCTTGAGCAGCCACATAAAGTCTGGCCCTGTGCATGACAGTTTAGTAACTCCATGCGCCTCTTATTAATAGCAATTAACCCCATCATGTCCCTCACATTAACCCCAGTGTAAGAGTTACTGATAGAGATGAGCGAGTACTGTTGGGATCAGCCGATCCGAACAGCACGCTCGCATAGAAATGAATGGACGTAGCCGGCACGCGGGGGGTTAAACGCGCTGGCTACGTCCAAGCGGAAGTACCAGGTGCATCCATTCATTTCTATGGAGCGTGCTGTTCGGATTGGCTGATCCCAACAGTACTCGCTCATCTCTAGTTACTGATATGTGAGAGACTTGGAGGTAATAATTAAGTATCTTCATTACTGAGGTCTTTTATTAGTACCTCCATATGTCTCACATAGTAGTAACCTTTATATGGGGCACACAGGGGTTAATATGAGGGACATGATGGATTTTATTCCTATTAATGTGAGGCACATGGAGTTACTAACACTAAACTAATAACCCCATGCCTGACATTAATGAGAATAGGAAGTAAAGGAAGGGAGCTGTGTGTTTCTTACTTTCAGTTTGCTAGCAGCTTCGGCAGGAGCTATCACTATAGCAGGCAGAGACTTGAGCGATTAAGCTCCACCCCCTGGGTTTCCTGCACCCCTCTCAAAGGGGAGTGTCCTTATGTCTTTGCTGTAGCAGAGACTTTATTTAACTCTTGCAGGTCCTGTGCTGCTGGCATGCCAGTGAAATATGGCAGGAGTGCCACTCTTGGCATGCTGACCTCTGCTGTAGGGGGTGATATGAATTTTGTGGCTTGCTATGGTCCAAAGTGTGTGAGATTGCAGAGATAGTGATGTGAGTTTGGGTTTTGTGGGGCTCCTGGGAAAAAGGTATGTGCGCTATTGTGACGAAAAGTAGCCTATTGCGCAATTGAGTGTAGGGACTATGTTTGTTGAAAATTTCAGCCAAATCGGTGGAGCGGTTTTTGCGTGATTGACCGCCAAACATTCGAACATCCAAAGGGTCCTGGGAAAAACGTATGTGCGCTATTGTGACGAAAAGTAGCCTATTGCGCAATTGAGTGTAGTGACTATGTTTGTGGAAAATTTCAGCCAAATCGGGGTCCAAAGTGTGTGAGGTTGCAGAGATGGTGGTGTGAGTTTGGGGTTTGTGGGGGTCCTGGGAAAAACTTATGTGCGCTATTGTGACGAAAAGTAGCCTATTGCGCAATGGGGTGTATTAACTATGTTTGTGGAAAATTTCAGCCAAATCGGTCAAGCGGGTTTTGCGTGATTGACTAACAAACATCCGAACACACAAACCCACAAACATCCAAACTCACAAACTTTCACATTTATAATATTAATAGGATAGTATACAATTGTCCCTTTTTAGGCTTCCTCACATAATATTGCCCTCTTTTATTTGGCCCCCACACAGTATACTGTCCCCTTTGGGCCCCTCCATAGTGATATGTTAGCCTTAGATTTGGCCTGAATTTTACAAAAGTTTCAAGCTTGGCCCAAACTATCTAATTTAAAATCTTACACAGCGTTTGCAAAGAGTCCCTTGAAATTAGTAGGCAAAAAAAGAGTGCACGCCCCTTTATCGATTAAACATTCCAGAACAGGACAAATTTTCAGGTTTTTCATGCAGGTGCTTTGGGGGTCTATAACAATTTTTCCTTTGTGCTATTCAAATAATTTTTGCATCTTTTTTTGGTGATATAGTGGACCTTATTTTTATAGTGTCTTGATTTTAATATACAACAAAATGTACACAGGGAAAATCTGTTTTTCACATTTTTCATGTTCTTTGATAACACAAAGTGCTAATAATTTTTTTTAAACAGTTTTCTCCACTCCATTACAATCCCCTGTGACCTGTGACATGGCATGGTAGTTGCATTTTTTCACTATATATATTGTGAGAAGGTGACAGGCAGAGTGCTGGAGTACAGATATATCAGCCCCAGGTTTCTGACATATGTGTGGTCCAGGGCATCTGGAGTAGGCCTCAGCCCAGTTGTAGGACCTTGGCTCATTACTGGCCCAGAAAAGGCTGCATCTATCTATCTATCTATCTATCTATCTATCTATCTATCTATCTTTGCTTCTATACATGCTTCTATACATTATAATAACTAGAATTGCATTTTATAATGTGATGTTTAGGCCCAATTCACATCTGCGTTCAGGTTTCCGTTCGTGGAGTCTGCTTGGGACCCCTCAAACAGAAACCTATACGCATTAAAAAGCGGTTACTTTTAGGGTCTACAATTATTATACTCTGGGGTCTGAAAAGACGGAATGCCAAAGACGGAAACCACAGAACGGAGACCCGAACGCTAGTGTGAACCTATCGTCACTCATAATTTCCTAATAATGTCCCTAATCTAATAGCTCAATATCGTGCTGCACCCCTCTGAACTATGTAAAAAAATAATAAAACAGAGAAGAGAAGAGAAATGTATACATGAAATAAATCATGGACAGATCCAATGCAAAAACTCTAATACAGTCCTATGAAAAAGTTTGGGCACCCCTATTAATCTTAATCATTTTTAGTTCTAAATATTTAGTTGTTTGCAGCAGCCATGTCAGTCTGATATATCTAATAACTAATGGACACAGTAATATTTCAGGATTGAAATGAGGTTTATTGTACTAACACAAAATGTGTAATTTGCATTAAACCAAAATTTGACCGATGCAAAAGTATGGGCACCTCAACAGAAAAGTGCCATTAATATTTAGTAGCTCCTCCTTTTGCCTCTAGTCACTTCCTGTAGCTTTTAATCAGTTCCTGGATCTTGGATGAAGGGATTTTGGACCATTCCTCTTTACAAAACAATTCAAGTTCAGTTAAGTTTGATGGTCACCGAGCATGGACAGCCCGCTCTCTCAAATGATCTGAAAAACAAAGATTATTCAACATAGTTGTTCAGGGGAAGGATACAAAAAGTTGTCTCAGAGATTTAACCTGTCAGTTTCCACTGAGGAACATAGTAAGGAAATGGAAGAGCACAGGGACAGTTCTTGTTAAGCCCAGAAGTGGAAGGCCAAGAAAAATATCAGAAAGTCAGAGAAGAAGAATGGTGAGAAGAGTCAAGGACTATCCACAGACCACCTCCAAAGAGCTGCAGCATCATCTTGCTGCAGATGGTGTCACTGTGCATCGGTCAACAATACAGCGCACTTTGCACAAGGAGAAGCTGTATGGGAGAGTGATGAGAAAGAAGCCGTTTCTGCAAGCATGCCACAAACAGAGTCGCCTGAGGTATGCCAAAGCACATTTGGACAAGCCAGCTTCATTTTGGAAGAAGGTCCTGTGGACTGATGAAACGAAGATTGAGTTGTTTGGTCATACAAAAAGGCGTTATGCATGGCGTCCAAAAAAAACAGCATTCCAAGAAAAACACTTGCTACCCACTGTAAAATTTGGTGGAGATTCCATCATGCTTTGGGGCTGTGTGGCCAATGCCGGCACCGGGAATCTTGTTAAAGTTGAGGGTCACATGGATTCCACTCAGTATCAGCAGATTCTTGAGAATAATGTTCAAGAATTAGTGACGAAATTGAAGTTACGCCGGGGATTGATATTTCAGCAAGACAATGATCCAAAACACTGCTCCAAATCAACTCAGGCATTCATGCAGAGGAACAATTACAATGTTCTGTAATGGCCATCCCAGTCCCCAGACCTGAATATCATTGAACATCTGTGGGAAGATTTGAAGCGGGCTGTCCATGCTCGACGACCATCAAACTTAACTGAACTTGAATTGTTTTATAAAGAGGAATGGTCCAAAATCCCTTCATCCAGGATCCAGGAACTGATTAAAAGCTACAGGAAACGACTAGAGGCAAAAGGAGGATCTACTAAATATTAATGTCACTTTTCCGTTGAGGTGCCCATACTTTTGCACCGGTCAAATTTTGGTTTAATGCATATTGCACATTTTCTGTTAGTACAATAAACCTCATTTCAATCCTGAAATATTACTGTGTCCATCAGTTATTAGATATATCAAACTGACATGGCTGCTGCAAACACCAAAATATTTAGAACTAAAAATGATTAAGATTAATAGGGGTGCCCAAACTTTTTCATAGGACTGTATGCATCAGACATCATCAATAGGTCAAGTGTACAGTAATACAGTGGTAAATCTAATCCCCATATGTATTGGCTCTCACGGAGGCTTCTTCAGAGGGTTCCTTTGAAAAGTCCTTTGAAATTGTATTGCAACATCACAATTCATGGACTATTTCTAATGGTTTGCATGAGAAATAAAACGAATGTACATTAAAGGGAATTTATATTTGGGGGTACGCATTTTAAACTAAGAAGACATTGGAATACCCTTTAGAAAGACTACTCTACTCCTTCCATTGGATCAGTCCTGAAATGTGTTCCCCCTGTGCTCCGAGCAAGGGATCGTACATTATCTCCCGAAACGCGTAAGCTCTGGGTTTTTTTACATGTTTGGATCCATGTTTCATGTATGTTTTTAATCAGCAAATGAGTAAAAGTTAAATTTTAAATTTTTGGCATGCTGGAGTAGACTTTTTTCTTTATTATGTACTTGCCAACCCCGTGAAACAGTTCGGGGCTTTCTCCGTGCAGCCTCTCTTTGCTGTTCATGTGGACTTTATTTCTTTGTGGTTGAGCTTCACCATAAATCCTGTTGTATTATCAATGTATTTATCCCACCTTTTAGTACATATAAATTATTTCGAAAAAAATAAGATATACTAGTTTCCCTATAATCAGAAGTTTTGCTTTATTTTTTAACTACGGTATTCCTGTGGCTTCCAAAATTCCAAATTTAATACAAGTGCTTAATAACTAGCACTTTTATTATTAAAACAATAGTAGGTTTCATATGGAAATCCACCATAGAATTGGGATGTTTTATTCATGAATTCCAAATTACAACCCTTGTAATAATTAAACTTTAGTAAATGATTATAAGAGGAATTTCGGTGTTCTAGATATATGGACGGCCATTCTCACAGTGTTCAGCTTCATATTAATTACTGACCCTGAAAATGTTGCAGTAGGTTCTTACTTTACTTAAGAATTATTTAAAAAAATTAACCTTGAGACTTTGGAGAAGCAGAGCATATTGTAATGAAACATTCCTAGACATACACACAGTATTTGTAAGACACAAGGTTTCCAAAATACGTTGGCTAGGCACATAGGCAACTATGTTGAGGCTAGGTTCACACCTGCACCTGGATTCCATTTGGGGATTCCATTTCCCATTCCACTTGTTCACTTCATGGAGCAAAAAATTATAATTTTCTGTTTGATATTCACCATTATGAAATTTTGCTAAAAAAAAATATATATATATAAAGCCAATTTTTGAAAGGAAAGACCAGGCCATTAGTTTTAGGATAGCAGACAGAGTTCCAGGCCAATAGTGAGAACCAGTACTAGATACACTGATCAAAATGGTAAATACAGCACACCTCGGGCTGCACCAACTCCATACCCACAGTGGTGTTCACCAGAGCCCCAGATGGTGGGGATGGACTTGGCGGCACTGCCAGTCAGAGTGGTACTGGACGGGAAATGCCAAACACTCAGCACCACAAATCACAGTAGAACCAGAAACTGGGAACTCTTACTAGCAGATCTTCAGGGTGTGGTGCAGGTCCAGGTCCAAGGAACCAGAAGATAACGGCGGGCGGTGATCAGCAGGTGCCAGCAGAGAGCCAAAGTGTAGTCATTCAGTCCGATTAATCAACAAGAGGGTAGCACAATACAGAGAGTAAGAGGGTAATCCAGAGGGAAGGTCAGGCAGGCCGTGTCAGTAACGGAACAGTCAGAGCAGTACAAAAACGGGTTCAGGAAGCAGAGATCTACAGGCAAGCCAGGGTAATAATCAGGAGCAGGCACAGTACACAAATCAGGAGGAAAAAGGCAGAGTCAGAGGTCAAAGCAAGGGTCAGAAAATGAGATAACAGACAATATCTTACTTAGCGTACTATCAGGAACCAGGTAAACTAAATAGCCAGCGGAGCAAGAGCCTATCCTTAAACAGGCTGCGGGCCACCGCTAGGCCTAAAAAAAACCTGAAGTCCCCTGACTGGCTCAGGAGGAGACATTGCTGTGGAGGTTCTGGCTTGCCACTAGAGAGATAAAGACCGAACACAATATATACACAACCAGATATAGGCCTAAGTTCAATGCACAGGTGCCCCTGGTAAAACCATATAGCCCTATCCACATTATGTCCTTACCATAACAAATGCTAAGATAAACGAAACAGACAAGGTAAGTATGACATCTCTATCTAATATAAATCAGCAAAAACCATATACCAATTATATATCAAAAAGGAATCTTTATTAAATATCAACAATTATGTGGACATACATGAAGAAAGAGAATTTGCAAGTACAGGGTACTAAAGTTGGAGGATAGGGTACCAGATGTACTAGGTCCCCCAAATGGTTACTGCACAGCATGTAGAAGTATAGCACAATATAGAAAATAGCAGTATGCATAAATAATCAAAGGGTCAATGCCTATGTACATACAGAGTAATGTTAATATATGAAGGGAAACCTACAATGAGTGTATTGGGAAACTCCCATAGGAACCCAGAACCATGCTCTTAATAGGTCATATAGGGTGAGTATATATCCATAATGGAGTCAAAATAAAATAGAGCAAATGGCTCAAGGCTTACCCATATAGACAGCGTAGTGCAGCACAAACCGGGGACCGGTCCCTATGCTCCAACGTCCCAACGCGTTTCGGCGCAGAGGCCTTCGTCAGGGGGATATGACAAGGGGGTCTATGAGCCTAGTATATATATGCCGGCATATAAGTGAGATACGCCCATCAAGTCCAGCTGTGCCGCGTTTGGATAGTATGAACAGGAACTAAATAACGGGAGCTCAATGTCGGCGCATGTAACAAATGTCCGCCCACCGAGTCACATGATGACAGAGCCAGAAGCGTGTAAATGGAACGCAAAGCACAGCGTCACGCCTCATTGTGAGCCGGCAAATGTCATGTGACTCGTGGCTTCAAGGCGCACATGCGCACTGAGCAACCGCAGTTCCGTAGAGTCTATTGTAGCCTGCGCAGCGGATTAGATGGAACAAAACTACTGAACCTTTGTGACAGGGGAATAGTAATCGCGTGCAAGGATACAATAAGTGAAAAAGGGTTCTTATGCCCATCAGTGTTTATAGAGTGAGAACTTTAGCACATATAAAAAACATTCTGTACATATGACAGAGAAGGTAAGGGATAAAAAGTACAAGCATAAATATATATGACAAATTGTGATTGTTATTCATATTATATCACAGGAAAAGCCACATAAAGTGACCATACTTAGAATAAAAATCGTGATAAAAATACTTCATAATAAATATATCCTGGAAGCAGCAGGTAAGAAATGCTCAACTGTCCCAATATTTTCTAACAATGAAAAAAACTATAATGTGAATATATGTTGTTTGTGGATGTAGTTCGAGTAGATATCTCAGTGGAGTCATGTTGCGGCATCTCGATATATCTAGGAGAACTTAGAAAAATATATAGATTAGTAATCAAATTATAAAAAAAAAAAGAAAAAAAGAAAGAAAGGAAAAAAGGAAGAATAGTAATGAAAAAGAAAATCCACCCCACCAATCAAGATAACAAAGTAATAATTAAACCAAAATCATAAGTAAATTATAAAAAATAATAAAATTAAAATTTTATTTTAAAAGAAATAAGTACCAGAACAGCGTCCAGATGTTCTTCACAGGAAAGAAGCAAAACCAAGGGTCTCGTTAAGGCCAATAGGGGTGAGGGTACCAAGTCTCCATATCCATTTAGTTTCCATCTGCATAAGTCTTTTTTTGAGGTTGCCACCTCTAATATTATTTGGTATGCAGTCAATGCCACGGACTCGTAACAACGTGGGGTCACTGTCGTGGAATAAAGAGAAATGTCTGGCAATGGGTTTAGGTCTATTTGTGATCTCATCTGCATTAGCGGCAATATCACGTACATGTTCTCGTACACGTACTTTCAGTTCACGGGTAGTTAACCCGATATATACTTTGTTGCAAGGGCATGTAGCATCGTAGATAACGTATCTTGTACCACAGCTAATCCTATGTTGGATCTGGTAGATTTTATCACCTTTTCCATTATAAAAGTTAGAAGTTCTCTCTATATTGGTACAAGCGACGCAATGGCCACATGGAAAACAACCTGTTTTAGGAGGACCTACCCCAAAAATTCTGGAGTCCCCAGGATCATAATGGCTCCGGACTAGCATGTCTTTTAAATTCCGTGCTCTGCGGGAAGCTACACTCGGAACAGGAGAAACATATTTATTTAATATTGGATCTCCATGTAAAATAGGCCAAAACTTTTTTAATATCTGAAACATCTCATTCCAACGGGAGTGATATTTTGTAATAAAACGTACCATTTGAGAACTGTGTGGTTCTTGTTTGGATGAATGGATTAGCTCAGAACGTGGAGTCTTTTTAGCCCTGAAGTAGGCTTTTTTAATTGAACGATGACTGTACCCGCAATCGCTAAACCGTTGTTTTAGATCGTGTGAGAATTTTTCAAAACCAGAATCGGTCGAACAAACCCGCCGCATCCACAGGAATTGTCCTATTGGTATTGCCTTGATGACCTGTGGAGGATGAGATGAAGAGGCCAACAAAAAGGAATTAACTGCAGTTTCTTTCCTATAAATTTCTGTCTGTAAATTATGTGATATGTCTCTATACAAACAAACATCTAGGAATTCAATTTTGGACTCATCACAGTGGTATGTCAAGTGAATGTTTAAATCATTTGCATTCAGTCTAGTGACAAAGTCCTCAAAGTCAGATCTATCACCCCCCCAGACGATCAGGATGTCATCTATGTACCGCATCCAAGAATGGATGCGGCACACCGACGAGTCCCGATCGTCTGGGAGGAGGTCCCTCTCCCACAGCCCCAGGAACAGGTTAGCATATGAGGGGGCACATGCCGCCCCCATTGCTGTTCCCTGGAGCTGTAGGTAGAAGGACCCCTTAAACGTAAAAAATTGTGTGTAAGAATGTATTCCAAGAGTGTAATGATGAACTCACATAAATCAGATGGAAAATTACTTGTATCCAGAAAAATCTAGTTGCTCTCAGGCCATCAGCGTGACAAATATTCGTATATAAGGACTCTACATCACAGGTTATCAAAAGTGTATTTTCATCCAAGGGAAGGCCATCAATACGTTTCAAAAGATCACTTGTGTCACGTAAGAAAGAGGGTAATGTTTCCACAAGTTGTTTTAAGTAGAAATCAATGAATCGACATACATATTCAAATGGACCATTTATACCGGAAATTATCGGTCTGTCCGGCGGTGTAGTTGAATTCTTATGCACTTTCGGTAAAAGATAGAGTGTTGGTACCGATGGATCTTCCACTCTTAGACTGTTAAAAATTTCTCTAGATATGATGTTTCTCTCTAAAGCTGACTGAAGGATATCGTCAAGCTCTCTGCAAAAGGTAGACATAGGATTAAATGTTAATTTTTTATAATATTTAATATCCCTCAGTTGTCTAAAAGCTTCTGCTTCATACATAGTAGTAGGCCAGACTACCACATTTCCGCCTTTATCGGCGGCCTTAATTACAATGTCATTTTTCTGACTAAGGGATCTCAAACCATCTCTTTCGTCTTTGGAAAGATTATCATGCCTGATATATCCTGGTATTTTTTGAAATTCCTGAGAGACATGACTTTTGGATATGGGATGTCCCTCACTCCTTCCTAAAACCACCCAAACTACAGTAAGTATTGACTTTGGAATAAATGCACAAAACACTTTATTTTGGGTGTCAAAATGGCCACAGCTTTATTAAACTCACAGAAGTAAAATAATGACAGAAGGAGTCAGGTGAAGTGCTAGACCATTGGGATTCACGAATACTGTGAGATCCCCAGCTGTCTGACATACAGCACCCGGCCAGACAGCAATAAATAAATAAAGGGGGCGGCACGCTCCGGCTTGCAATTCTAGCAGAGCCAGTACACTTTAAGGGCACCAACGACCCTGTGCTTAACCACTGTGCCCGCCCCTGGATGACGTTCCTATTCCGACATCCTTCAGGCTGGCCATTTCCAAAGCTCAGCCTGTTCACCACCATGAGGTTTAACCTCCTCTATTAGTTAAAATAAGTCCACAATAACTTGCCTGCAACTTCCACCTGACTCCTCAACCGCCACAGAAGAGGCCATTTGACACCTTAAATGGACTCGACCGCCACCAAACTGATTAGGAATGCTCTAGCCTCTAGAAAACTTATATACCACAAGTCTCCATACCATCTTCCCTACAGTACAATACAAGCTATGAATGTGGCTACAAAATGCAGTTCGAAACTACTAAAAAGAAATAGGACTACAATACTGAAATTTCCATAAACCAGTATACACGGGGAATACCGCCATACCACAAAAAAGTAATTGCCAACCATTTCTGCACTTAAGTATATACTTCCCCCTTATGAGGTGTGAGGTCCCACTTATGGTGGCAACTATATACATATGATATAGATGTATATACCACGTACGAAATAACACCTCTGCAAGGAACTGCCACTAAAACTAGAACTGTCGATTTAGCTCCATTGGCAACCCTATACACTGCCGGGAAAGACATGGAGAGTTCAAAGAAGGGTAGAGAAAATTACTTGCTGTGCGTCAGCTTCACCAGATACTACAGCAACTCCAGGGGACTTACTGTATTGAAATAACTCACCATCGTTGTTTGATGGGTGCCAAGCACATCAACAATAAAACAAGCCATTAAATGATGCTTAGCATGATGAGAATAAGCCCATGATCAGCTCGAGATACAGAAGTCTGTGAAGGCAGCGTGAGACCCTTTCCCGTCATCTCTCATTCATTGTCAGAGTACTTGATGACCTTTACCCTTAGCCGCATGCACCGACCCAAGGGCACCCAAACCGAAATTCGAGACTGAAATTCTCTTCTTTGCTGGACATGAGCCAGCACCATCCTGATGCTGCCCGTTCCGCAAGGGGGGGGGGGTTGCAGGCCTATATAGCTCCTGCTCGCAGAGCATGTGGTCATCATAGTAAGCAGTGCTGGGTTCCATTCGCTAACTGGCTGCGATAGACACTCTACTGCAACAATGGCAGTATCAAACTGTTGGCAACCTTAAGAGAATATAAGTTGGTCAATATAAGCGGTCAAATACCTTCACTAAGATAAGTACAAATCAACAGAAAGGGTCCTTGAAGCTATAGATTGTTATCAAAAACATGCCCCCTTTTTTTTTTTTTTTTTTTTTTTAATAAATATTTTTCTCTCACTCTCCAGCCGCAACCAGCACCAGCTCGGAGGGCTCAATTTAGTGCACAGGCATGTGAAAACTGATAGCCATGACCCTAGGGATGTACCCTAACAGGGTCTTCTTAAAATTAATTGGTTTGCCATAACCAGGGGTCCATACCTTTGATGGTTACCCCTCCACACCAGGGGGCCATACTTCCGATGGCTACCCCTCCACACCCAGGGGGCCATACCTCCGATGGTTACCCCTCCACAACCAGGGGGCCATACCTCCGATGGTTACCCCTCCACACCCAGGGGGCCATACCTCCGATGGTTACCCCTCCACAACCAGGGGGCCATACCTCCGATGGTTACCCCTCCACACCAGGGGGCCATATCTCCGATGGTCACTTCTCCACACCAGGGGGCCATACCTCTAATGGTCATCCCTGCACTGGGCTACACCCGAGGTGGTTGCCCATTATTGGCCAAATTATAAGTAACTTCAAGGACCCAGTAAAAAAAAAGAAAAATATTTAATGTCAATGGTGCAAATTATATTGCACAACAATAAGATAAGATAAGATAAGATAATCCTTTAATAGTCCCACCTTGGGGAAATTTCAGCGTGTTACAGCAGCATAGTAATACAGATACAGGATAATACAGAGTAATATGTTACAGACGTAGACACAGATAAGCTGAGAAGAGAAGATATACTAGGAGTCCATGGCAGCTAAGGAAAAACAGAAGAGAAAGAGGAAGACCTCATGGTCATCCTCATAATCATTAGTTCTCTGTGCGGAGAGCTCTTCGTTTGGTCTGATGTAGATTATACAGCCTGGTCGTGGTTGGAAGGAAGGACCTGCGATAGCGCTCCTTCTCACACTTGGGGTGAAGCAGACGGTCGCTTACAGTGCTGCCAAGTCCCATCAGGGTCCCATACATGGGGTGGGATTTGTTCCCCCGCATGGAGGTCACCACAGACAGTATCCTTCTGTCACCCACCACCCACCACCAATAGCTATAGTTTAGGATTATATTTAAAAAAATAAATTAATAAATAACTATATTACATTCTGTTAAACACGCGTGATCAAGCTTGTTAGTGTATCGCAAACAACCTGTTACACAGTGGCTTGTAAGCACTTGTGTGTGTCTCAGTCCTAAGCCACCAGGCCCTTTAGGGTTACATAATAAGGCAAGGCCAGTGATAGTAACAAAGTAAAACACCGGTCTAAAAATTGGAGATCCAGACACACATGGTCATCTCTTCTACCTGTACTAGATCACTCAGCTAGTTAGACATGTATGTACAGTATTGTACTTATGTTGGGACTATGCATGCAAATCCCTTTACATATATATTCATACAGCACCATGAAATTAAAGGCTCTAAAAGAAATATAACTTATAAGAACTTAACTTAAAAGAAAGAATAACTTACATGGCTCACCCCACTGTTTAAGCAATAATATTAAGTAATACCAGCTCCAGAATAATTCTGACCCATGTAGGTAATACGGAAAAACTTAGCAGCTGTCAGTGGGTACATTATACTGTTATAGTACACCACTGAGAAATAACCCATCACATAGTATATGACATGGGACCGGCTGCATTATATGATGTAACATATAATAATGGTAATCTATATACTTATTTGGATACAGACTGTAAATGCTCCTAAATGAAGGGCTACACGGGAAGACTAAGAAATACAATAATCCGATGCATTATTTGTCTGATATCCATTGTCTAAATGTGTTGGGCCCTAATACGGAGGTCATAAATAGAGCATTAGATGCCATATAAGGAGGAGGAAATAATAACACAAGCACTTAACTATTCCGGATACAAACCCCTTCCTGTTGAGGGGGAGGTCCTTGGAGCTACAAAAGTCTGGCTGCCAATCTGTTCCACCACACTAAATTACCCCCAGCCGCAAGCACTGGCCCAGGAGCACCATAACACCCAGAATGGCAGATACCACATATAATAACCCACTCCCCTGGACACCACCCAGCAGGAGCCCATAGACCAGCTAGACCAAGGTAAATTAATATTAGGGGAAACTAACCACCATGTTTCCCCACCTCCGAAAATTTCAACCAACTCCAAGGACCCCCTCACCCCCCCAATTAAAATTAACCTTTATACAGTACCTTCTATAGGAAGGGTTAATAGTAATACAAGCACTAAACTTCTCTGAATACAAACCCCTTCTCATGAGGGGGAGGTTCTTGGAGCTACAAAGTCCTGGCCGCCAATTTGTTCCACCACCAATTTACCCCCAGCCGCAAGCACTGGCTCAGGGGCACCATAACACACAGAATGGCAGTTTTCCATATATAATAACCCACTCCCCGGGACACCACCCAGCAGGAGCCCAAAGACCAGTCAGACCAAGAGAAATAATCCCAGGGGAAACCAACCACCATGTTTCCCCACCGCTTACAATTTCAAACAACTCCAAGAACCCCTCACCAACGGTATAGCCAGTATACACAGTATGACCTGTATACAGCCCTGAGAAATTACATAAAAATGATTAACTTTAACTTATCCCCAGCATGATAAGTATTAGCACAGAAATGGAGGATATACAGTACAGGGATTACAGTGCAGCCTCCATTACCCTCACCACACTGTACCAGGCTGTCCCTCTCTCACCACAGTGACCTCTCAGCTCCACCATAGAGAGCCCCTCAGTCCCCTGGACTTATGTACAATCTGCATTAATTGACTGTATATATCTTGAGGTAATACTGAAGTATACATTATATATCAGCAGTGTGTGACATGAGGGGACTCTGTGACTATATATAACCTGAGGTAATACTGCAGTATATATGATATATCTGCCATGTCTACAGTGTGAGGTAAATATGAGAAACCAAACCACAACACAAACACGCATATATCATTGATTGCGTGTATCTCTTATACCTGTTATGGGCCCTACAAAAACCTGTCCTTACCACACAACTAAGAGCAATAAACAAAAAACAAGGTAAGTATGACATCTGATGTGCAAATGTTGTAGCATCAATACACATGATATAATGTTAAAATTCCACAATTTTATTAAACAACAATATACAAAATACAAAAACAATATGGACAATGTCTGGACGAAAAAGTACAGATACAGAAAGCTGGGTATTGCGAAGTGCCAGCTAGGAAGCTGGTCCCTGGAAGTACTACTAAGTTATTAAGAAATAAAAGGTATGTGTAGCCAGTATATAGTCTCACCTGAGACACACTGATTGTACAAAAACAATTCACATGTGTGGCATTATCTTGAAACCAGATTGATGCAAGTGCATACAGTAATCACAAATGCCAATAATATATTACATACAATCCCATAGATGGATGTCCATTATGGTTGAAAAAACGTTATAAATGCAATATAACACAGTACACATACATGTCCTTTATAAAGTTTTTTGGCGAATTAGCACTTACCCATAATAGGGTCACTGGAGTAGACTAACAGGGGCTAGCACCGCAATGCCCGAACCCCGACGCGCGTTTCGGCGCAATGCCTTCGTCAGGAGGTGGAGTCAGGGGATAAGACAGATCGCTATATATATATATATATATATGCCGGCATATAAACGATTGTCCAATAGGATCGTAATGCGTATCAACAAGAGACCGCTGTAAGTGAGTCTACGCCGTAATGAAATAGTGGCGCATGCGCACGGATGCCTCTAAGGGCAGCCACATGACCTGTCAGCTGACGAACAAAATCTCGCGCAGGTATGCGCGGTTGTTCAATGTCTCAGCCAGGACATGTGACTACACAGGCGCACCCGCGCACGCGCACTTCACTCGGCATTCAGTGACAAAACGCAAAGTAACGATCCTCAATGGACAACATAGCCTATTTAAGAACAAAGGGTTCAACAAGGAGAAAAGTGTAAAATGTATCAAACACCCATGAAAGAGGTATAATTGTAACTACCTTTACCTCATATAAGGTGATAAATAGTGATATGATATAATAAATATAAAGTGATAACGTGCATATATTAAGAAACATATTACATCGCCTAAATAGAGTAATGCTAACAGGACCAAACATGTATATAGGATTATAAATAAAACATAATCACCTACAAAAACAATACAATATTGGTGCAACCATGTAATAGTGTGGTGTGAAAATATTAACAATACTGTGTAATAAATATCATATAAATATAAAAATAAATTGTAAATAATAATTTAGCAATTCTTGATTGGAGAAACCCAGAAGGAAAAGGCAATTCCTGATGACATAGCGATAAAGATTCCTTTTTGATATATAATTGGTAAATGGTTTTTGCTGATTTATATTAGATAGAGATGTCATACTTACCTTGTCTGTTTCGTTTATCTTGCCACTAGAGACCTGGAAACAGGGGACTCAAGAGCGCACAACGGAGAGGGCCGGCAACCTCCATCTAACAACTAGCATTAAAACTCATAGAGCAATAAATAATAATTAATAAATAGTCACTGTTTGCTTGTCATTTAACTTCATAAGGACTCCTAGCCTTTCATGCAAAGGTGTCCAGTAGAGATGAGCGAACAGTGAAATGTTTGAAGTTCAAAGTTCGATTCGAGTAGCCGCTCAATACTCAACTATTCGATCGAACATCGAACCCCATTATAGTCTATGGGGAAAAAATACTCGTTTAGGGGGAAACCAATATTCGACTCAGGAGGGTCACCAAGTCCACTATGTCAACACCTCTAGAATGCAACTGGGACAGCAGGGGGAGCATGCCTGCGGGCATCTAACAAGCCCAAGTCACAGTTTTACCCCAACATCACAGCCTATCAACTACACACTTTCCACACTCAAAAAACCCACTATGAAAGTGGAAAAATACCTGGAAACCTTTTTTTCTCCCCAATTGGATGGACAGAATACCAAATTTTACTCTAATGAAACCTTAACAAGCACCCCTTTAAATCACGTTGCCCATGAAAACCACAGATGGAATAGGCAATGAGAAATCCAACAGTACCCACCCTTAACTGTCATTGTGGATGTGTGTGATGTGGTAAGAACTTCCAAAATTCACTTTTCTGGCCCTTAACGTGAGCCCTTCCAAATTAAGTTAGAGGCCCATAAGCTGAGTTACCAGCAGAGATTGAGGCCGTTTAGGTGACTTCAGCCTCTTACCAGCAAAGTTTTAGGCCCTTTAACTTAGTTGAGCCTTACACCAGCAGTGTTTTTGGCCCCTGGAGTGAGTTGAGCCTCTAACCAGCAGAGTTTGGGGAAATCAGGGTGGATTCAGCCTCTAACCAGCAAAGTTTGGTGAAATCAGGGTGGATTCAGCCTCTAACAGCAGAGTTTGGTGAAATCAGGGTGGATTCAGCCTCTAACCAGCAGAGTTTTGTGAAATCAGGGTGAATTCGGCCTCTAAACAACAGAGTTTGGGGAAATCAGGGTGGATTCTGCCTCTAACCAGCGGAGTTTGGTGAAATCAGGGTGGATTCAGCCTAGAAGGATCAGAATTGTGCAACGCAGATAGTGGAGGAATATGAGGAGGAATTGTAGAGGTTGAGCGCAGACATGACAATTTATGTTGGGGTGCTTGACACTGGTGGGCACGAAAATGATAGGTCTATCCAGTGGCTGTTCATTTTGATGAAAGTCAGCTGATCGGCACTCTCAGCTGATAGCCGGCTGCGCTTATCCGTGATGATACCACCGGCTGCACTGAAAACCCTTTCAGATAGCACGCTGGCGGCAGGACAGGACAGCACCTCCAAGGCATATAAGGCAAGTTCAAGCCACAGGTCCAACTTCGACTCCCAATACGTATAGGGTGCAGAGGGATCGGAGAGGACAGGGCTGTGGTCAGACAGGTATTCCCGCAACATGCACCTATACTTTTCCCGCCTGGTGACACTAGACCCCTCAGTGGCGGGAGTTTGGTGAGGGGGTGCCATTAACGTGTCCCAGAGCTTAGACAGTGTACCCCTTGTGGGTGTGGATCGGACGGCACTTGTTTGCCTCTTGGAGGAACTGTCCTCTCTACCGCCAACGACACTTGATCGAAACATCTCCATCATGTTCTGCACCAATTGCTTGTGGCAGGCATTAATGCAATTGGCCCTCCCCTCTACTGGAATAAAAGACGAGATGTTATTTTTATACTGGGGGTCAAGGATTGCAAATATACAGTTTTGGTTGTTCTCCATTATTTTGACAACGCATTTGTCACTTGAAAAGCACCCCAACATGAAGTCAGCCATGTGTGCCAGATTGTTACTTGGTATGACTTCGCTGCCCTCACTGGAAAGGTCACTCTTCATTTCCTCCTCTTCCTCCTCCTCCTCCTCCCTTTCGCCCCATCCGCGCTGCAAGAATGGGACGCATTGAACTTCCCCGGTAGCCTCCTGTGTCACAATCATATCATCTGCCACATCTTCATCCTCCTCCTCCGTCATTAAACGCTGTGAAGTGGACAGGTGTGTGGAACTACTCTCCTGCTGAGACGGTTCTGCTGCTATCCCTGATTCCTCAGTGTGATCTGCATTATCCCTGATAGCAATGAGGGATTCTTGCATCACACAACAAGAGCGGGATTGTTACGCTCACTAGTGCGTCGTCACAACTGACCCTCTTGGTGGACTCCTCAAACACCCCTATGATTTCACATAGGTCTCCCATCTATGGCCACTCATGGTTGAGAAACTAAGGGAGCTGACTTTGTGGCACCCTAGGGTTTTGGAGATGGTATTCCATCAAAGGTCTTTTTTAGGCTAGCAGCGGCTACTGTAGACTTGTGAAAGTGGGTGCACAAGCGCCGCACTTTCACCAGTAGCTCGTGCACATTTGGGTATGTCTTTAAAAAACTTTTCACAACTAGGTTAAAGATGTGGGCCAGGCATGGAACATGTTGGAGGCTGGCATGCTCCAGAGCTGCTACCAGGTTCCTGCCGTTATCAGACACGACCATGCCTGGGCCCAGGTGCAGCGGCTCAAACCATATTGCTGTCTCCTTGAGGAGGGCATCCCTCACCTCTGAGGCAGTGTGCTGTCTGTCCCCCAAGCTGATGAGCTTCAGACTGCTGACGTCTACCCACGCCAGTGCTGCAACTTTTCCAGCTTGTAGCTGGAGTCAGTTTAACGACGGCAGAGGAGGAGGAGGAGGGTGTTGTTTCAGAGCCCCTGCCAAGAAAGATAGGCAGGAGACGAGGTACTCCGGCCCAGTTTGTGACCCAATCCCAGCCTTAACCACATTCACCCAGTGTGCCATCAGTGAAATGTAGCGTCCATGTCCGCATGCACTTGTCCACGCGTCGGTGGTCAAGTGGACCTTTGTGCAACGCATGGAACTTAGGGCCCGCCTGATGTTGAGTGACACGTGCTGGTGCAAGGTGGGGACCGCACACCGGGAGAAGTAGTGATGGCTAGGGACGGCATAGCGAGGTGCCGCACTTGCCATCAGGTCCCGGAAGGCTGGAGTTTCCACAATCCAGAATGCCAACATCTCCTGGGCCAGAAGTTTGGAGATGTGCACGTTCAAGGCTTGCGCATGTGGGTGGTTAGTGCTGTATTTTTGCCTGCTCTGAAATGTCTGAGAGATGGTGGGTTGCTTGGAGGAGGCGCATGATGGTACAGGAGAAAGAGCTGAGACAGGAACAGGGGAGGAGGAGGGAGAAGTCCCCAAAGTGGTGGAGCCAGATGTTGCGGTGTCCTGGCTGGTGCTCTGGACTGCAGCGCCAGCATTGGCAACAGTGGGAGAGGCAGTGGCGGCAACGCCGAATGACGATTGTCCTGTGTTTGCTCTCTCCCACTGAGTCCAGTGCTTGGATTCCAAATGATGGCGCATGGAAGTGGTCGAAACGTTGCTCTTTACAGAGCCCCTACTCAGTTTCAAGTGGTAAATTGTGCAAACTGCACTATATTTGTCCTCCACGCATTCCTTGAAAAATCTCCACACTATCGAGGAATGTGCCTTCAATGGGGGAGTTTTTTTGGGCTGGTTATGATAGGGAACATCTTGGGCCATTCTGGGTGTGGCCTCAGCGAAGCAGCTGACCTCTGCCTCTGGACATGCCTCTGCCTCTAGCTACCCTCTTTGGTGCTGCACCTCCCTCAACATCGACACTGCTTTCCATGCTTGACATCCCCCCGTCCAGATCGGGTCAGTGTCCTTGTCGTCCACCACCTCCTCTGCCAATTCCTCTCTCGCCTCCTCCTGCACACCACACATGGCAACAGGCTGCCCTGATGGCAACTGTGTCTCGTCATCATCACTGAGGGTGGGTTGCTGGTCAACCACCACAAAATCAACAGGAGATGGAGGAGACTCCAGTGCTTGGGCATCTGGACACAGAAAGCCGTCTGGTAGCTCCGTGGAATCGGGAAATGGAGGGACAGGGAGAGGGACAGTTAAAGGACCAGAGAACAGATCCTGGGAGCAGGGAAAGTTGGGATTACTTTGCTGAGAAGATTGGGCATTTTGGGAGGAAGGCTGACCAGAATGTTGTGTAGGAGGAGGAGTTGAGCTAGAGGCTGACTGGCTGGTGGATAATGTGGTGGAAGCATTATCCACCAGCCATTGTAACACCTTACTGGTGCTCGGGCCTACTTAGGTTTGTGCCCTGCACCCTACTTAATGTGGCCAGCAAGCCGGGGACTGTGGAGAAGCGCAATGCTTGCTGCCCCTGAGGAGTAGGCACGGAATGCGCTGTGGCTTCACCGCGACCTTGCTCCCCAGCAGCATTCCCATGCCCCCCGGACTTGCCCACAGCCTCGTCCATGTCCCTTACTGGTAGCCTTGCGCATTTTTAGATGGTTTTGATGGTTTGGTGGGTACACACCGTGACAACCTGCATGAAGCATATATAGCCTGAGAATTAGAATTTTTATCCCACTGATTTTTTGTCGGTACACACCGTGACAACCCGGATGAAGCGTCTATAGCCTGAGAATTAGAATGTTTATCCCACTGATTTTTTTGTGGGTACACACCGTGACAACCCGGATGAAGCGTCTATAGCCTGAGAATTAGAATGTTTATCCCACTGATTTTTTGTGGGTTCACACCGTGATAACCTGGATGAAGCGTATATAACCTGAGAATTAGAATGTATATCCCACAGATTTTTTGTGCGTACACACCGTGACAACCTGGATGAAGCGTCTATAGCCTGAGAATTAGAATATTTACACCACTGATTTTTTGTGGGTACACACTGTGACAACCTGGATGAAGCGTATATAGTGTATATGGGCTGAGAATTTCAGTGTATACCCCTTAATTTCGGGAGGGGGACACACACTGTTAAACCCTGGATTAAGCGTATATAGGGTATATGGGCATACAATTTCAGTGTATCCCATTTATCTTAATCCCCACCGCGGAAAGCTGGGTTGTGCCGATAAAGCCTGGCTTAATTACTATGAATCCCACTTTAGCGTTTGTGGGTAGACACTGTGCCAAGCTTGTTTGAGCTTCTCCCTTTAGTGTACCTCTTAAAAGAACTGTTGTGGTTTTAGCAGAGTCTAAAACCCAACTAGTCCTCAGCAGATGTCTCTCTCTAACTAAGTGCAAGCCGCAAATGAATCGGAGATGATGCCGTCTGTTCGTTTGAATCAGAGATCACATGTCCTCGGCAGCCAATGGCTTTATCCTAGTTTTTTCATGTCCCCATTGTCATAGTTCCTGTCCCACCTCCCCTGCGCTGTTATTGGTGCAGAAAAAGCACCAGGGAAGGTGGGAGGGGAATCGAACTTTAAGTGCATTTGTAATGTGGTGTTCATATTGAATCGAACATTGCGAACAGCGTGATGGCCGATCGAACATGTACTCGATTGAACGCTGTTTGCTCATCTCTAGTGTCCAGGATTAAAATGCAATGTAAATTTTGTTTGAAACGAAGCAGAACTTGTGCCAGTATTAATACAATGGAGCATTATACTTTATTTTGGAGAGACAGGAACAGATCACAATGTGACATTGAGAACAAGGCAGCGTGTCTGGAATGAAGTCCAATAATAAATCTTCATTTATGTCAATACAATAAGCAAAAAGCTGCAACATGTCTCCAATTTAAGTATCGCTCTTAGATATATATATATTTTTATAATGACATTGTTGTTAATTGTATTCCCAAGGCACCTAGAATACGCTGTTGCTATATTCATTTGAATACCACAGTCATCTCAGCTATCATTTCTTGGCAATAAAGTAACACTTAATTTTCCACACAAATGTTTTGGGAAAAATGGATAGGAAACAAGTGCTTAACTTTCTTTCCACTGGAAACATAAAAGTGTGCTTCAAATTATACACCAGAAGGTACTGTGCACTCCCGAAAACATGCTTTTCCTAGTAGTAATGGCTGTGTGTTTTCTATATCCACAGATTCCATATAAAGTTGCAGCAAATTGTAACTTGGCATTGATAGTGTCCTAAAGCATGATAAAGTCATGACAAAAAGAAAGTACACACTTCTTGAATGTTATAGTTTTATGCATCAGGACATAATAACAAACACATTTGGTTCTTAGAAGGCTTACAATTAGGTAACTACAAGCAACCTACACAACACATGATAAATAACATTGTATCATTTATTTAACACCAACTAAGCCAAAATGCAGACGTAGTGCTGAAAAAAAATTAAGTACACCCCTACTGCTTCAACAGTTAATAAGAGGGTAAGTATCAGCCACATGTTGTTAATCAGATGCCCTCAATTAAATTAAATGTGTCCATTCCCTACTAAAGCAGAGGTTTTGGCAGTTTGCTGGTCTGGAGCATTCAAGGCATATGGTAATACAATGTCAAGAATAAAATGATCTTAGAGAACTCAATGTTGCAGTTCTCAAATCCATTGATAGTCTTCCCAGGAGTGGACATCCCTACAAATTCACATAAAGGTCAGACTAAGTAATGCTTAGAGTCACTGAAAAAAACAACAGACACATCTAAAACTCTTTAGGCCTCAGAATGTTAAATATTCAAGTTTATGACAGTCCTGCCAGGAATAACTGTACAATTGCAAACAAATACCTGAGACAAGCTTAAGTGACCATAATATAGAAGATCCAGTAACACAGGACTGTAAATACTAGGAAAATACATGCAACCAAGCAAATAAAAAACAAACAAAAAAAAAACAATCTATGAGCACAGTCAGCAAGGCTGCTACTGTCTGTGAATAATATCCCATCTATAACCACACAAACAACAAGAAGTAAATACAAGTACATAATAGACTTCTCTTACATTGTAAGCTTGAGCGTTGCAGATTCTACAGTCTTTTGCACACAAAAGTTGAGAAAGTTGCAATTTTATGTCTCTACTCCAAAAAATTACTACTGTACTTTTGACTTTCTTTGTATGAATCAATCCTCATATATTTCAGTGTATATACACCCGATAGCTGGTATAAATACAGTGGAAAATCTCCTGTATACAGCACTAACTGATAAAATTGTTACCCACAGCTACTACAAGAAGGAGCTTAGTGTATAGCAAATAGTACAGCTACCACTGAACCCAATGAAATCTGTAAGAAGCTCCTTATACTGTGCTCTGACCGAAACGTTCAGGGATAATCTATATCATACTGTATATGTTCTGCCTGGATTATTCACTATAATTTCATTGTTATCTTCAATAAAGATATTTTTCTTCCATCACATTGGATTGAGTACCACCAAAATTCTTAGAAAAAGTTTTAGAAACCAAACAAAATTGCACATGTGAACAGCATATAGTTATCAGGATCAGTAAAAAGTCTCTTAACTAGCCCAAATCATAGGACTTATTCACATTAAAGTCAAAATCAGCCGTGTGACTACTGTCACGCAGTCGTTTTTGGAACACATTGATTTCTATGTAACTATTCACATGCCTGTTTTTTTTTAACCTATCCTATTTTTGCTGATTTTCACAAATCTATAATTAGCTTCAAGTCTATGAGATATCTATGAAATAGGTCCCAGACGGATGTAAAATGAGTGTGAAAACACAGATTGTTTCATCCGTTTTTCACCCCTATTTTTATCTACTGTACAGTCTTGTGAATATCACTTTAACCTTACAGCCGTGATACACAAAACACAGACAAGACAAACAACAACAAGGGAGGTCAGCTAGCCAGGGGTCAGTAACAGTCGAGCAATGCAGTGTCAAAATTGAAATCAAAAAGAGAAGTCAATAGGGAAAGCCAGAGGTCAAGAATCAGAATACAAGAATAAACAGCAAGAGAAAAGCCAGTACACACAAGGCAATAGCAAGCACCAATGTGAATGTGAGCCAAGAATAAATAGGGAGGAAGAACCCGCCCTGGAGTTGATAGGTGGATAGGCTGTCAATCACAGGGCCAGGCTAAACTAACCACTTCATGAACAGAGGCAAACAAGAGCAGAAGACGGGTGTGGTGGAAATTCAATTACAGAACTAGAGCTGTGTTCACATAGTGCAACCAAAAACTTTAAGCAAGGAATTAACCTGCACACGCGTCCTGCACCACAGCATGCAAGGAAAGGGTGGCGCAGTGACCCGAACAGGCAGAGATGTTACAGCATGTCAGTTATACTGACAGAAATGCTGGTGTTTTCTATATAGGAAAAAGAACACGACGTGTTTCCGCTGGAGTCTTTTCCACATCATTATTTGTCTGTGGCTTGCTGCGTGGGTCCGTAGCCTTATGAAGTCAGTCTGAGTAGGTTAGCACATCACTACGTTACCTACTCTATGCGAAGATTAGACTATCAAGCAGTGAATCAGCCTTTTACTTCTCAACATCACCAGAGTAGTATTAGGCTAAATTCTTCCTTTTTTAACCACTTCACTGATGGATGGCCTTATAAAATATTGAGCTGAAATATTATAGACACCATCTGTCATGTAGATGTATGGAGCAAATCTTCCAATAGAAGTTTGTTGTCCATGATTCAGTGGTTTTTTGATCATGGGTAAAAATGATTGCTTCATTATTTAGAGGAATAAGTGAACCTTAACCCGTTACATTTCTATTGATATATTGTTCTCAGCTGACATGTCGTGAATTATAGATCAATATCAGATTAATGTGTGATCTTAACAAGGAAATTGGGCCACTTTGAATTTCACACAAGGAATGTCAAGATAAATTTAGTCATATTAGCATATGAATCTTTTCGAAATATAGTAATAAATGGTTCATTAAAGTAAAGAAAGCAATATGTTTCTTCAGCGTTGATCATGTTCAACATTTTTAACTATCACTTAACCCGCATAGTGACAGCATAGGATAAAAGGGTCGGTAAAGTGGCAACTAGATAGTCAGATAATATAAAATTTCAGATTTGTGCATTGGACAGATTAGACATGTACAATGTTCACTTAAATCCTTCATTTGTCTATACATAAGTATGTAAAGTACAAATGTAATAGGGAAAAAAAAGAAAAATGCTGGAAAAAGTGGGAAAAAAACACAATATGTTTTGCTATGTAGGACCTTAGCTAAGAGATGAATTAAAGTTTAGATCTCTATGATTCTCTACTTCGAAGACACAATTTTTTTTACCTTGTTAGATGATTGAAGGGGTTATCCACTTTCTAATATTGATGGGCCATCATTAGAATAGGTAATTGATATTAAATCTGTAAGGATCTGACACCCAGCACTCCTGTAGGTCAGCTGCTATGACACAAAGCATGGCTTCTGGTAAAGTTTACATACCAGGAGTTGCACTATTCACTTGTTATACAAAATGTAGAAGTCTATGGGACAGTGTTGCAGTATCTAAAACCGCTGTTACAGATGATAAATATTACCTAGAGCTGTGTTGTCTCAGAACATCTGATCTGCGGGAGTCTCAAGTTTTGGACCCTCCAAAATCTAATATGGATGACCTATCCTAAAATGCTTGATGTGATGCTCTGCTGTCATCACTATCATGTTAAAATTTTGAGGCGTAGTGAATGTCATAAAAAATAAGCACCAACAACAATAATAGAATTGGAGGTTTTTTTCATATAATCCACCACCAAAAATTAACCCCTAGGTGCACCAAGGCGTACAGTTATGTCCTGGTGTGCGGGAATAAACATGGCGGCCACTCTGAAACAGTGTGTCTGCACTAGCTGCCGTACCTTGCTGTTTCATACAACAGGGACCTGACAGCATTGCCTGTGATCAGAGATGACTCTGATCACAGGCATTTAACCACTCAGATGCCGTGGTCAAATGCTACCACAGCATCTGAGTGGTTACTTCCACTTTCTATTTGATCAGAAAACAAGGACCAGTCCTGAACCTTTGCTTAGGAGGTATGGATATAAATAATCGTGCTTCCATGAATGAATGAAGAATTGACGGCTTTATTGGCAACTCTCACACAACGCGTTTCGGGCTTACTCACACCCCTTTTTCAAGTGTAAATCACTAAATAAACAAACATACATAGAAAAGAAAAACTTATACATGCATCTGGGACACAAAGTAATATAAAAACATCAATAAATTTATAGATGACACATTAGCACTATTCTATCAAAGTATAGATAACTCACTACTAATGGTAGAATTAGTATAAACCTTCAAATCCATGGTTATGACTTTTACAGTAGAGACCAAAATTCAAGTCAAAGCAATCAATACATTCAATAAAGAGAGGATGAATTTGGCTTCTGTAATAAAGGCATGAAAACACAATGCAAACAGATCAAATAAAAAATCATAATACTTTCAGATATATGTACGGCTCTCTCAGGCATATGTGGGGTCATGAAGATGTTACTATAAACCTGGGAGAGCCATGCATATATTTCATTTTTTCTACATGTTACACAGCCCATACTCCAAGCCCCTACTCATTAAGCCATAAAACGGCATTGAGACTCTGTTCCTTTTGGGACAGACATACTGGTTTGGCAATAATCCCACATCATGGTCTTAGGCTATCTGAAAAAGTCATGCCTGATATTTAAGGGGGATGTCCTAGAGGCAGCAAGCAGAGGCATTGTTTTCCTAATTACATCCTGGAAAATAAATTTGCATATTCCCCATAAAACAGCATTGTTATTTTTTGTCTGTGGTCCAATACGATTACAGCAATACCAAATATATATGGTTTTTGTTATTTGCATAAACTTGATCAAAATAAAATTAGATCTTACAAAAAAAAAAAATTGCAGGGGAGTATCATATTATTATTAGGGATGAGTGAACCAGTTTAAGTTTGCAAAAATTTTTGATTCAGCTGAAACTCAAACGTTTTGGGAATCAGCTGCCACAAACCACTATTATATTCAGGTCTCTTGAAAACCAAGACTATGAAAAACATAGGCCCAGGGGAGGTACATAAACAGTCTTATTCACTTCCCCTACGTTCTGTAGAAGGTGCAGTTCCTCGTCCTCTTGGGGTCATCCAACCTTCTCAATAATAATGGATCACGGTTATGTGGTGCGCTCCTATGTCATGATACAAAGATGGAATCAACATAATGTTGGCGTTTCAAATCATAGGTCTCCGCAAACCCCCTTTTGGTGTCATTCAGGAGGTGGGAAGAGGCCTGAAGAGGACGAGGTACCACAGCAGATTCCACCACAGACTCCAGGATAGGTGAGTAGGATTGTTGGTTATGTATTTACACCCCATGGGGACGCTGCTTATTATAGTAATATAATGTCAGTTCTGGTTAAATAAGTTCATTCCTGTTTGAACCTAAGGAATATTTTTGAGATTAAAGGGGTATTCCCATGAACATAATCATATCTATATTTGTAGACAAGTTAAACATTTTTGCAAATATAAGTAGTTAAAAATTCTGCAAAGTTTTAAAGATTTTCTCTAACTATCTTAGTGGTGACAGTCTGTTGTCTTGATTGGTTGCCAATGGATACAACTACAAATGCAGAAACTTTCTATGGCCTGAGACTTGTCAGGAACCCAGCTATGATTTTCTTATTGTAGCTGGGTTATCAGGCAGGGACACTACATGTATCAGGAGTGAATGGGTTTGAAAACTGAATACCAGTTTCCATCTCCTATCTTGTTCCTTGGGCAGAAGACAGAAACCTGCAAAGCGGAGATCGGGCGCAGGTGTGAACCCTCCCTAAGATGTATACAGTGAAGATATCCCCACTTCAAAGAGCTTACATCTGAATAGTGGTAGGACATGGCCAGTGCTGCAAAGGAGTTTGCTATTTTAATGCTGTGTAATATACCCTCTCCATAACTCTGCTTATTCACCGCTTTCCCTTTAACACTGTGCATAGTTATAGAGATCACACACAGAGTTGGATGTACAGTGATATACAATGACTTTCTCCCTTCACAGCACTGGCCATGTTCTACAAAGCCTTAACTGTGAGTTCTCTTGACAAGTAACACACACTACAATATTCAGCTTATCTGTCACTATTTTATGCTACCTTCAGATAAGGCGGCACAAGCCTGATGACAGTTCCCCTTTAAGCCTGATACAACATTTATATGTTTGCATACAGTTATGCTGCATATTGTAATTGTATAGAGGATTATAGATGCCATTCATAAGCTAACCATTGCTAACTGCATTTCCCAAATGTAACTTATTGAAACAAACGTGTTCTCTTTTCTTTCTATTGCTATATAAACATACATGAACAACTGTTTGTTAGACTCTGGATAGAGGCAATAATCATACATCGCATTTCCCTTGTGATTTAATTAGAAGGCTTTTCTTGCACTTGACATGTTTATGGGGCATAGGTAAGTAGGCAGTTCATAAAACTGTCAATTTGCTGCGAAATCAAAGAAAAATTGACACTTTAGCACATATTTGCTGTGATGTCAGTACTGTGAGAATAGAATAACAAAGAGTCTATTACAATATACTGATGTGTAAGTTATTAGGGGTATTAAAGCAATAAGTAAAATAGTCTAATGGATAGAAATATATAAGCTACTGTAGGACATAATGCTCTGTTCAATGAAACATGCAATTTAACTTCACATAAGCATGAATGCTGTCCTTAAATTTCAGCTGTGGCTATCAACAAGGTTTCTAAATACCGCCTATGGTAGTGGCTTACAGTATGTTTTCTTACTGCTAAATAGCAATCATTTTTCATTGTGTGCAATGGAAGAAAGTGGTATATTATACTCTAAAAAAAATAGTGCTCTGCAGATGAGTTTGTGAAAAGATGTGGCTCACTACAACTGAACGTCTTAAGCAAAATCCTGGGTCATACAAGGCTTAAGTCCCATATGAATTTATATAGCTTCTGTTATTCTGTTCACCGTTTAAGTTTGTAGACCGGGCCTTTGCTGTCCGGGCCTTTTAGCTGATGTGTATTGGTTTCACAATATTTTTTTTCTTTTATATGGATAAAATACATGTATATACATTATTTTAGAGAAAGGTAGATGATTTGAATTTTCAATTCCCTATGTTTTTTTTTTTTTTACTGTATTTATTAGGGGTCTTGAACACCAGGGTGTGTGTGTGATTTTTTGTGTATTGCAATACGATTGCATTGCAATGTATTGCTAATTACTGGCATTTGTATTACAGGTAGCATAGAGCAGCTTGTAATACAAATAAATGAGAGACTATGAGAGAGTATGTGATCGCTTGGGGTTTCAACACCTGGACCCAAAACTGATCACCTTCCAGGTGCCTGAAACATTTGCACTGGATAAACAGAAGCATCCCTGCTCCTGTTCATGTAATATAGCCTTACATAGCAGAAAATAGCAAGTGTTTTGAGATCTGTGCATCAGGTGATTGCAACTGATCATGATATGATGACAGTGGCCAGGTTGTCACGGTGTGTACCCACCAAACCATCAAAACTAGAGATGAGCGAACAGTAAAATGTTCGAGGTTCGATATTCGTTTCGAGTAGCCCCTCAATATTCGACTACTCGAATCGAATATCGAACCCCATTATAGTCTATGGGGGGGAAAATGCTCGTTTCAGGGGTAGGCAACGTTCGATCAAAAATCAAATATACTTACCAAGTCCACGAGTGAGGGTCGGGCTGGATCCTCTGAGCTGTCTTCTCCTTGCAGCGTCCCGTGGCGTCTTCCAGCTCTTCATTCACTCTGCCAGGCATCGGGCCTGGGCAGAGCCGACTGCGTATGCCCGCACTACAAGCGGACATGTGCAGTCGGCTCTGCCCAGGCCCAATGCCTGGCAGAGTGAATGAAGAGCCGGAAGACACTGCAGGGAAGCTGCACGGAGAAGACTTCTAAAGGTAGGAGAAGAACCAGCGTTGATTGGCTGACTGTATAGCATTCGGCCAATCAATGCTGGTTCTGCATCGAATTTTTACATTCGAACAGCGAGTGGTACTCGATTGAGTACGAGTATTTCGAATACTGTAGTATTCGATCGAATACCTACTCGATCGAGTACTACTCGCTCATCTCTAATCAAAACCATCTAAAAATGCGCAAGGCTACCGGTAAGGGACGTGGACGAGGCCATGGGTGAGGCCGGGGGCATGGGAATGCTGCTGGGGAGCAAGGTCGCGGTGAAGCCACAGCGCATTCCGTGCCTACTCTTCAGGGGCAGCAAGCATTGTGCTTCTCCACAGTCCCCGGCTTGCTGGCCACATTAAGTAGGGTGCAGGGCACAAACCTAAGTAGGCCCGAGCACCAGGAACATGTGTTACAATGGCTGGCGGATAATGCTTCCACCACATTATCCACCAGCCAGTCAGCCTCTACCTCAACTCCTCTTCCTACACAACATTCTGGTCAGCCTTCCTCCCAAAATGCCCAATCTTCCCAGCAGAGTAATCCCAACTTTCCCTGCTCCCAGGATCTTTTCTCTGGTCCTTTAACTGTCCCTCTCCCTGTCCCTCCATTTCCCGATTCCACGGAGCTACCAGACGACTTTCTGTGTCCAGATGCCCAAGCACTGGAGTCTCCTCCATCTCCTGTTGATTTTGTGGTGGTTGACCAGCAACCCACCCTCAGTGACAATGATGAGACACAGTTGCCATCAGGGAAGCCTGTTGCCATGTGTGGTGTGCAGGAGGAGGAGGCGAAAGAGGAATTGGGGGGATGTCAAGCGGGGAAAGCAGTGTTGATGTTGAGGGAGCTGCAGCACCAAAGAGGGTAGCTAGAGGCAGAGACATGCCCAGAGGCAGAGGTCAGCTTCTTCGCCGAGGCCACACCCAGAATGGCCCAAGATGTTCCCTATCATAGTCAGCCCAGAAGAACTCCTCCATCGAAGGCACGTTCCTCGATGGTGTGGAGATTTTTCAAGGAATGCGCAGAGGACAAATATAGTGTGGTTTGCACAATTTGCCACTCGAAACTGAGTAGGGGCTCTGAAAAGAGCAACGTTTCGACCACTTCCATGTGCCATCATTTGGAATCCAAGCACTGGGCTCAGTGGGAGAGAGCAAACACAGGACAATTGTCGTCCGGCGTTGCCGCCACTGCCTCTCCCAGTGTTGCCAGTGCTGGTGCTGCAGTCCAAAGCACCAGCCAGGACACCGTAACATCTGGCTCCACTACTTTGGGAACTTGTCCCTCATCCTCCCCTGTTCCTGTTTCAGCTCCTTCTCTTGCACCATCATGCGCCTCCTCCTAGCAACCCATCATCTCTCAGACATTTCAGCGCAGGCAAAAAAACAGCGCTAACCAGCCACATCTGCAAGCCTTGAATGTGCACATCTCCAAACTCCTGGCCCAGGAGATGTTGGCGTTCCGGCTTGTGGAAACTCTGGCCTTCCAGGACCTGATGGCAAGTGCGGCACCTTGCTATGCCGTCCCTAGCTGTCACTACTTCTCCCGGTGTGCCATCCCCACCTTGCACCAGCACATGTCACGCAACATCAGGCGGACCCTAAGTTCCGTGTTTTGCACAAAGGTCCACTTGACCACCGACGCATGGACAAGTGCATGCGGACAGGAACGCTACATTTCACTGACGGCACACTGGGTGAATGTAGTTGAGGCTGGGACTGGGTCACAAACTGGGCCGGTGTACCTCATCTTCCCGCCTATCATTCCTGGCAGGGGCTCTGAAACAACACCCTCCTCCTCCTCTGCCGCCGTTAAATTGACTCAAGCTATGAGCTGGAAACGTTGCAGCACTGGCGTGGGTAGACGTCAGAAGGCCGTGCTGAAGCTCATCAGCTTGGGGGACAGCCTGCACACTGTCTCCGAGGTGAGGGATGCCCTCCTCGATGAGACAGCAATATGGTTTGAACCGCTGCACCTGGGCCCAGGCATGGTCGTGTCTGCTTGCCAGCCTCCAACATGTTCCATGCCTGGCCCACGTCTTTAACCGAGTGGTACAATATTTTTTAAAGACATACCCAAATGTGCACGAGCTACAGGTGAAAGTGTGGTACTTGTGCGCCCACTTTCGCAAGTCTACAGTAGCCACTGCTAGCCTAAAAAAACTCCAGCAACGCCTACATCTGCCCGAACACCGGCTGTTGTACGACGTCCCCACATGCTGGAACTCAACATATCATATGTTGAGCAGAGTGGTTGATCAGCAGAGACCTTTGATGGAGTACAATCTCCAAAACCCTAGGGTGCCACAAAGTCAGCTCCCTCAGTTTCTCAACCATGAGTGGCCATGGATGGGAGACCTATGTGAAATCCTACGGGTGTTTGAGGAGTCCACCAAGAGGGTCAGCTGTGACAGCGCACTAGTGAGTGTAACAATCCCGCTCTTGTGTGTGATGCAAGAATCCCTCATTGTCATCAGGGATAATGCAAATCACACTGAGGAGTCAGGGATAGTAGCAGAACCATCACAGCAGGAGAGTAGTTCCACACACCTGTCCGCTTTACAGAGTTTAATAATGGAGGAGGAGGAGGATGAAGACGTGGCAGATGATATAATTGTGACACAGGAGGCTACCGGTGAAGTTCAATACATCCCATTCTTGCAGCGCGGATGAGGTGAAAGGAAGGAGGAGGAGCAGGAGGGAATGGAGAGTAACCTTTCCGGTGGGGGCAGCGAAGTCATGCCAAGTAACACTCTGGCACACATGGCTGACGTCATGTTGGGGTGCTTTTCAAGTGACAAGCGCATAGTCAGAATAAAGGAGAGCAACCAATACTGGATATTTGCAATCCTTGACCCCCGGTATAAAAAAAAATCTTGTCTTTTATTCCGGTAGAGGGGAGGGCCAATCGCATTAATGACTGCCACAAGCAATTGGTGCAGAACATGATGGAGATGTTTCCATCAAGTGTCATTGGCGGCAGAGAGGACAGTTCCTCCATGAGGCGAACAAGTGCCGTCCGGTCCACACCCACAAGGGGTACACTGTCTAAGCTCTGGGACATGTTAATGGCACCCCCTCGCCAAACTCCCGCCACTGAGGGGTCTAGTGTCACCAGACGGGAAAAGTATAGGCGCATGTTGTGGGAATACCTGTCCGACCACACCACAGCCCAGTCCTCTCCGATCCCTCTGCACCCTACACACATTGGGTGTCGAAGTTGGACCTGTGGCTTGGAGGTGCTGTCCTGTCCTGCCGCCAGCGTGCTATCTGAAAGGGTTTTCAGTGCAGCCGGTGGTATCATCACGGATAAGCACAGCCCGCTGTCAGCTGAGAGTGCCGACCGGCTGACTTTCATCAAAATGAACAGCCACTAGATAGACCCATCATTTTGTGCCCACCAGTGTCAAGCACCCCAACATGAATTGTCATGTCTGCGCTCAACCTCTAGAATTCCTCCTCATATTCCTCCACTATCTGCATTGCACAATTCTGATCCTTCTAGGCTGAATCCTCCCTGATTTCCCCAAACTCTGCTGGTTAGAGGCTGAATCCACCCTGATTTCCACAAACGCTGCTGGTTAGAGGCTGAATCTACCCTGATTTCCCCAAACTCTGCTGGTTAGAGGCTGAATCCATCCTGATTTCCCCAAACTCTGCTGGTTAGAGGCTGAATTCACCCTGATTTCCCCAAACTCTGCTGGTTAGAGGCTGAATCCACCTTGATTTCCCCAAATTCTGCTGGTTAGAGGCTGAATCCACCCTGATTTCCCCAAACTCTGCTGGTTAGAGGTTGAATCCACCCTGATTTCACCAAACTCTGCTGGTTAGAGGCTCAACTCACTCCAAGGGCCAAAAACTCTGCTGGTGCAAGGCTCAACTAAGTTAAAGGGCCTAAAACTCTGCTGGTAAGAGGCTGAAGTCACCTAAAGGGCCTCAATCTCTGCTGGTAACTCAGCTTAAGGGCCTCTAACTTAATTTGGAAGGGCTCTTGTTAAGGGCCATAAAAGTGAATTTTGGAAGGTCTTACCACATCACACACACACACACATCCACAATGACAGTTAAGGGTGGGTACTGTTGTATTTCCCATTGCCTATTCCATCTGTGGTTGTCATGGGCAACGTGATTTAAATGGGTGCTTGTTAAGGTTTCAATAGAGTAAAATTTGGGTTTCTGTCCATCCAATTGGGGAGGAAAAAAGGTTTCCAGGTATTTTTCCACTTTCATAGTGGGTTTTTTGAGTGTGGAAAGTGTGTTGTTGATAGGCTGTGGTGTTGGGGTAAAACTGTGACTTGGGCTTGTTAGATGCCCCCAGGCATGCTTCCCTTGCTATCCCAGTTGCATTCCAGAGGTGCTGTCATCATTTGCTGAGGTTTCATAGTGGACTTGGTGACCCTCCTGAGTCGAACATTGGTTTCCCCCTAAATGAGTATTTTTTCCCCATAGACTATAATGGTGGTCCGATGTTCAATTGAACAGTCGAGTATTGAGCGGCTACTCGAATTGAACTTCGAACTTCAAACATTTCACTGTTCTCTCATCTCTAGGCTCAAGCCTTTTGCTGTCTCCTCTTCTGTGTTGTTTGTCTTGTCTTGTTCTCTGTACACTTATTGAGAGGGTCTGTTGCCAAGTTGCTTCTGTCACTAGGACTGTGTGGTAATCAGGTAGGGACAGGGACTGGATGTTTAGGGCTCACTGTCTGTCTGTCCTTTCTTCCATTGTTCCAGCAGCAGCACTAGGGAATTTTCCTATCTATCTATCTATCTATCTATCTATCTATTTTTCTCCATCATTTCCTGTTACCCTCACTTTTCAGCAAGTGCCCTGATATCTTGTGGTTATTGTTCTTTCTTGTCATCTTAACAAAAAAAGGAGTGTGCAGATTAGGAGTTTGTCCATGATATCTGCATTTTTTTTGACAAAATGTCATACAAGAGACCTGTGTATAGGTATTTCTGAACAAACCGATCAATAACCATTGCAATAAACATAACATGAGCTTGTCCTGTATAGATGTATACATTTAGTAAAACCTTGCTAAGGGCTTTTAGATTGTCTGGAGAAATGTTAAAGAATACAGAGACTCATCTCAAGCTGGGAAATGTGGCATGGGATCTTCTATTATAAAGGAATTTTCACAGAGAATATTGTTAACTGTGTTATGTACTTATGAAACACAATTTGTCAATGGACATCTCAGATCCTAGCAAAGTGTAGTATTTATTGCTTATCATTCACCCAAAGGAGCACATGCTTGCTTTCAAAAATATAACCTCGCCATGATAGACCAGAACTATGTCAGCCCAATACTTTACTGCAGTTATTAAAAAAGGTAGTTGCTAAATGGAACGCTGAACAGTTTAAACCACTGTCTTAACTTCGGGGCATCTTTCTTGAAGCATATTTTCATTTCACTCAATAAATTATTCCATCCTGTTCACAAAACACAAATTACATGCGCTATTAGCATTTTCTAAGGCAACTTGAAGATCACAAGTGTTTTTTAATGTGGTGCATGGTACTTTAGGGGCTTTAATAGCTATTTGACAAGAGATTAAAGGCAGAAATATGGCATTTTATTAAAGTAAACATATCAGTATGCCTAGCATGATAAAATGAGCTAGTTTTCTTCACACACAAAAGTTTCTGTTGAGTGATACCTTTGAAATCCCTCCAGGGCACCCCATTATTCACTTTGCTCAGCAGAGAGAGCAACTGAAAATGGCCTCCAATTTTCAAAGAGTATTGCCTAGCCATTCTTTACTGTCAAAATGAAGAAGAGCATAAAAGTTGAGTCAATAAAGTAATATGAAATGCTTAATATAAAAATTCAAAAATGAATGATTAACCATAAAGATCTTACAGGAGCTACTGCAGCAGGGAAAAAATTAACATTCCCCCTGAAACCTATTAACACTACCGATATACAATATCATTTCATGAAATATATTACCTTGCCTCATGCATTTTATGTGGAGTTTTCCTAAGCCAATACATCATTACATATATTTACTTTTACTGATGTGAAGCTTGTGGTGAAGTCGCTGTTTTAGGTGATCAATATCATTGCTGTGCTGGATAGAAGGAGGAAAATAAGGAGTTAAATTTTGGTGGCTACACATATTACCCTAATGTCCCCTGGCAAAAAAACCTATCAAACTCAGCTCAGTTCATTAGTATTTTTAAAGCAGTTTCGGGGTCATTTGTTAACTTGAACAACATTGATATAATATCAAAATGAGACTTACATTGTTCTTGGTGGTATATATTAGAACAGGATTGTATATCAATGTCACTCAACTACAAGGTTCTACCTTCAAAATAAACCTGGTCTTGCTTTCACCAGATGTTAGTTACCTAGTATAATTTGAATATTGTGGGACTGTTATGCCTACTACAGTATTATCACAATACAGGTACATGGTGGTCTTTCATGTTAAATAAAAGTTTCTCCTGTAAGCTTCAGAAGTTGCACCTAAATTTGCATTTAAATGCACGCAGCTTTTTCGCACATAGTTTTTGATGCACTTTTAACTGCACCATGTGAACACATCTTTTAGCTAAGGTCACATATTAGACTTTGAAGAGGAATTGAAGCGCTATCTTCCATCTCAGATTCCTGTCCAAATTCTATCCCATGGCAGAAAGTCAAAGTAGAGCTTTGGGTTTCTGCCGCAGGTTTTCTCGCTGATGTGGCTAATGAGCATGAACCTCGCACTGTGGGTTATGCGGATGAATTGGCCATAGAAAAGGGTTGTTACGGTCAACTAAAACATTTGGGTGGGAAGTTGCTTATTATTAATAAACACATATGAGGCTCACAAATAAATTTTCTTCATACTAAGCACTAAGCATGAATTTAGTGTAAACTATGTAAATGAATATTTTGTTTTAACATTGTATTCTAATAAAAAAACATGCAATGTATCTGATGCAACTATAACCGTACTCCAGTCCTCAGGTCACCAAAATACTTTTACTTCTCAGTAAGTGAAACATTGATTCAGTATATCTTTAGTTTGGTTTTGCTTTTACCTGTAATAATATCCAGCTGAAATAATTGGTGTTTCACTTACTGAGAAGTGAAGACTAGGGTTGAGCCGATCTTGACTTTTCAGGATCGAGCCTCAGTCATATGAGTGACCTCTCCTCAAGGAAGTATAGGCCTTAAAATAATTTTTTTCAGTAGCGTGGAGTCCAAAAATTGAAGCATATGAGCCTCAGAAAAATTGTAATCTATACAAAAAAAAAGTATGTGCAGGAGTAGCTACAAAAAAAAATCGATGAGACATTTTGTAACAACGTCATTTTCTTTATAATGCTCTTTCTGCCAACGGTGTAGGAAAACTCTCCCTGGCGCTACGATGGCTGACTAGGCCCTGCCTGAGGGTGTTGGTCACCTATACCCAAGCTAAGCTTGACCCCGACAACTTCTGACTCTCTAAACATGAAGACCTAAGAGACAGGTGGGGAGAGAACTGAAAGAGGCTAGGGACTGGGATGCTAAAGGTGGTCACCCCTAATGAAAGAATAGGTGCAACTACAACTAGAAACAACCAGGATGGGATGTGCTGGAAAAGAAACAGACGCAGCACGAACATAAACACACAAAAGGAGTTTGAGGAGAAGAGCAGTGGAGTAGTGAGGAAAGGGTATCACAGGACAGGGGCAAAATAAACCTGAAGCCCTAAACAAAATCTCACTAATACCAAGACAGTGTCACGCAATCAGAAATGCAGGACAGGGGTTGAGTAGAAATGTTGAGGGTTAAACAGACTCTCACACAGGACAACACTCACACCACTTTCAAATCAGCTCCCGAGACCATGCAACTTCCATAAAACTCTCCTCCTAAACTGGACCAAGAATCCTGGTTGGTAGCAACGAGAACTGAAGCCAGCTGTGAGTCTTTTACAGACCCCGGAACTACTTGATTGGTTGATGACAATGTCAAACACCTGAAGCTCGCATCTACTGAGACACCCAGCCAGCTCAACTATATACTAAGGCAGGTACCCAATCCCTGACTCCACAGCTCAATAGCAAAGAGAACGACCTGAGAGCCACAGGACACCAGCTCAAATCCCCAGATAAACACCACCAGCAAACACACAACAATTTTACAAACAACTCTGGTCCTGAGACAGTCGTTCTGAAAAGAACTTACTTATTTAAAAGCATCTTCTTCTGGAAGGAATTCCTCCTCATATTCCACTGAACAAAGCTTTGGGTCAATTACTGTGCAAAATGTTCAATGGGGATCCAGTTCACCCCCTTCTAATTTAAACTGTCACACACATTTGGAAGAAGCTGAGGGATCTGCTGCATTATTCATTGTTCAGAAGAGCCAGTGGATGATGATTATGTTGACAAAACTTGGTCTCCACATCAAAAGGATCAGGGAACTACTTCTGATGATGAGGTTGATGTTCGTTTGCCAGTGCCACCAAAACATCATCCAATTAAGGCACAAATCCCAGTTATAACACACAGACCAGTAAACGCTACTCCCGCCGGCATTGTGCAACCCAAAGCGCCTAAACGTGCTAACCTGAAAAAGAAAGGCTCCAAACAAACTGTGTGGTTATATCTCACAAAAGATAAAAATGACCCAACGAGGGTGATATGCAAGGCTTGCAAGCAGTCACTTAGCTAAGGCGAGGACACTAGGCACCTCAATACAAATGCTATGCCTAGGCATTTGAAATCTGTACACCTGCCACTTTTTTAAATATTTAAACAACAAGAAAGTGAAGAGAGGGATGTGCCCGTGAACGTTGGCCCACCACGAGCTTTGGCTAGTTCTTCCACCTACTTTTCCAAGGCCAGTGCCACATACACACCAACTTCATGTGTGCCACGCAGCAGTGCTGGACAGCAGTCAAGTAATTGGCATAAAAGAATTACAGGAACCACTGGCCAAAGAGCCATGTCAGAATTTCACATGCCAATTGCTCCAACATGTTTCTCTGTTTCTGGCTCTAGTATTCAGCCCACCCTCCAGCAAGTAAAGGAAAGGAAAAAAACATATCCAGCCACACATGAGCATGCTAAGCTGCTTACCCTCAGCATTTCAAAACTACCGGCCTTGGAAATGGTCCCTTTCCTCTTTGTGGAATCAAAGGCTTTTCGCTCCCTGATGGCCCATGCTGTGCCCCAATATGTTGTACCCAGCCGCCATTACTTTTCACGAAAGGTGGTCCCTGACTTGCAGGAGCATGTCAAGCAACAGATCAAGCGTGGTACCCTAAAGCAATCTTGTAGTGGATGTGTGCATTTGACAACGGACATGTGGACTAGCCAGTATGGGCAGGGCCATTACCTATCTTGGACCACACATTGGGTCAACATTTTTGACCCTTGTCAGAATGTGGACGGCAGTTTGTCATCTGTTCTTCCAACACCAAGGAAGGTCGTTCATAAGTCATTGGGGGTTCCAACCTCACCTTCAACAAATTCGGAAACTTCATTTCCTGAGAGTTCCGGGACGGAATGAGTTCCACAACAGAACCTCCACCAAATCATGGGGCTGGAAATGCACCTAATTTGTATCGGCGGGCTAGCGGGCGAAGGCAGCAAGCAGTACTCAAATTAATTATTTTAGGGGAACTGAGTCACATTGCAGAAAACATTAACCCTAGAACGTGTGACGTCAGAAATATACACCTTTACGTAATGAAGCAAATCATATGGAGAAACGCTAATAAATAACTTTTACAAGTTTATTTCAAAATTGCAAAATAAAATATGAATAATGTACAGCATTTTAATTAATTATTTAATTTTTGTAGAAAACATTAAAAATCTTTTTTTTTTCCAAATTTCAAACAAAGATATGAAAAACACACAAAGGTAAATAAATCGAAAGTAAACTAGCTGCAGCTACATTTTTTCTCTAACTTTTTCTTTTCAATTTTGTTGGTCTTCCAGCAATAATCGATCTTTTGATGACGAGAGGGGCCCGACGTTCCCCCAGTAGACCTCCATCTTATGGCTGTGGAGTGGGCACAGCTGCATGATGTCTGTTTGGTTCTTCAGTGTCTGGAATACTGCACAAAAGTGGTCAGCGCAAACAACACCAGCATCAGCATGACTGTGCCACTTTTGTGCACATTGAAGGACAGCCTCATAACTTTGAGGGATCAGGCGTGTGCAATAGAGGAGGAAGAGCAGATTTACTTTGAAGACAGCAAGGACCTGGAAGACCACCATGGCCACAATGACTCCAGGGCTGGACGGATCAGGCAATGTTTGGAGACTGGGTCACAGACTCGAATAGCCTTTGTGGGTACTTATTCAGAAGAGGAGGGGGATGAGGATGAGGATGATTTTGATCAAGAGATTGATGTCACTGAGGAGAAGTCATTCCATCAGTCCCAGTCAACAGGCATTGTGTGTGGATGGGGGGATGCAGAAGAGACTATAGTCAGCTTAGATCAGTTGGACAGTCATGAATCACCACCAGGTACATTGGCGCACGTGTCATTTCATGCTAAATTGTGTTCTGGAAGATAAATGTGTCAAAAACGTGCTTGCAGATCCTGAATACTGAGTGGCAACCCTACTTGATCCTCGCTTCAGGGATAAAGTTCAAGGCTTCATTTCCATCACACCAGAGGCTTATAGGGATATCGATATATACCATCAAAAACTGTTGGACAACTTAATGGACACATTTCCAACAGAAAGCATTAAGTCAAGATCATCTCCAACTCCTGCACACCTTTCACAACACCGTGGTGGTCCCAGAGACAGAACCATAAAGGTAAGTTCCTGTCAATTACTGATCTCAGCCAATTCCCAAAGGTAAGTGTAGTGTGGGACCTCTCTCCCCAGTCCTATAGCAGAGGCAGCTGCTCGGGTCTAATATCTCCTCACCCCAGCAGACACTATAGTATAGCCCTCTTGTTTAGTGCTATTGTAGGACAGGAAACACCTCACTCTCTCAGTACACTCTGCGGGGCATCGGTAATTAGCCTCCACACAAGCATATTCAGCACACCCTACCTAGCTGTTTAGCGCTACCTAATGCGTTTCAGTGTCCCCTGTCTCTTGGGACACATCATCAGAGGTATATTAGCATAGTTTCTACGTGCTGGAGTCTAAATTTCTAAAAGCATAGCCCCAGCCTCCCGCCAGCATTGATGTATTGCCATGTGGGACAAGCCCGGAGCCCAGTCATTTAAAGCCCATGGCATCGCCCATACATCCAGTCCTGGCCAATCATGCGCCGACCGGTAGCCCATAGGAGAAAGAGCTAGAGGTACCAGCCTCCCAAAACTCCAGATTCTTATAACTTATGAATATAAGTTATAAGAATCTGAATAACTAATCATATACTAAGTAGTTGCAAGTCACATTTATGCATGAGGTAGCCAAGATTATTGTCTATAAAATGAAGGTAGTCTCATGCTCGAAGCTGGTGTGGATGGTTAGATATGGAGCCTGAAAAACAAACGTTCTAAACACTGCCCCTTCATACGGAGTAAGCACGCGCATATTTTGGCAAAATACACATGTGTGTGTATTTTGACGTGTATTTTGATGTGTATTTTAACGTATTTTTTACACGTGTAAAAAAATGTCATTGAAGTCAATGGGAGTCTGATTTTACACGTGTATTTTTCCAAAATACACGCGCGTTTACTCCGTGTGAAGGGGCCCTTACCCTTTATCTCATCACACGCAGGAAATGCTCCACCATCACTCTCCACATATGCAGACAGATTGAATAGTTTTTTTTTATTAGAGTATTACAATCAAAAATACTTACACTAAACAGTTATGCTGCAACCAACACATACAGTATACACTTGTTGTGTAACAAAGGGGCTTTGCAGCATCTTTATTTAGTTTTGGATATATTTTAAGTTTTAACCAAATGTTTATAGTATTTAGCTTAAAATCTCAGCACAAAAATCCCTACTTGATTAGATTAATAAAACATAACTTTTAATTCATTAGCAGCCAACTGACATCGTTGTATTATATTAGTGTGGGAGAAAGCAAGGAGTGTACAGGGTGAGGAGGAATCACAGATAGCCCCACAACCCCTCACTGTACTGAGCACCCACACTACAGTCATGGCCAAAAGTTTTGAGAATGACACAAATATTCTATTTTCACATGATCTGCTGCCCTCTGGTTTTTATGTGTGTTTGTCAGATGTTTTTATCACATACAGAAATAGAATTGCAATCATATCCTGAGTAACAAAACCTTATATTGACAGTTAGAATGAGTTAATGCAGCAAATCAATATTTGCAGTGTTGACCCTTCTTCTTCAGGACCTCTGCAATTCTCCCTGGCATGCTCTCAATCAACTTCTGGACCAAATCCTGGCTGATAGCAGTCCATTCTTGCACAATCAATGCTTGCATTTTGTCAGAACTTGTAGGTTTTTGTTTGTCCACCCGTCTCTTGATGATTGACCACAAGTTCTCAATGGGATTAAGATCTGGGGAGTTTCCAGGCCATGGACCCAAAATCTCTATGTTTTGTTCCCTGAGCCATTTAGTTATCACCTTTGCTTTATGGCAAGGTGCTCCATCATGCTGGAAAAGGCATTGTTGATCGCCAAACTGCTCTTGGACGGTTGGGAGAAGTTGATCTTGGAGGACATTCTGGTACCATTCTTTATTCATGGCTGTGTTTTTAGGCAAGACTGTGAGAGAGCCGATTCCCTTGGCTGAGAAGCAACCCCACACATGAATGGTTTCAGGATGCTTTACAGTTGGCATGAGACAAGACTGGTGGTAGCGCTCACCTCGTCTTCTCCAAATAAGCTGTTTTCCAGATGTCCCAAACAATTGAAAAGGGGATTCATCAGAGAAAATGAATTTACCCCAGTCCTCAGCAGTCCACTCCCTGTACCTTTTGCAGAATATCAGTCTGTCCCTGATGTTTTTTCTGGAGAGAAGTGGCTTCTTCGCTGCCCTTCTTGAGACCAGGCCTTGCTCCAAGAGTCTCCGCCTCACAGTGCGTGCAGATGCACTCACACCTGCCTGCTGCCATTCCTCAGCAATCTCTGCCCTGCTGGTAGCCCGATCCCGCAGCTGAAACCCTTTTAAGAGACGGTCCTGGCACTTGCTGGTCTTTCTTGGGTGCCCTGGAGCCTTTTTGCCAATAATGGAACCTCTCTCCTTGAAGTTCTTGATGATGCGATAGATTGTTGACTGAGGTGCAATCTTTCTAGCTGCGATACTCTTCCCTGTTAGGCCATTTTTGCGCAGTGCAATGATGACTGCACGTGTTTCTTTAGAGATAACCATGGTTAACAGAAGAGAAACAATGATGCCAAGCACCAGCCTCCTTTTAAAGTGTCCAGTGGTGTCATTCTTATTTAATCATGACAGATTGATCTCCAGCCCTGTCCTCATCAACACCCACACCTGTGTTAATGGAGCAATCACTGAAACGATGTTAGCTGGTCCTTTTAAGGCAGGGCTGCAATGATGTTGAAATGTGTTTTGGGGGATAAAGTTCGTTTTCTAGGCAAATATTGACTTTGCAAGTAATTGCTGTTAAGCTGATCACTCTTTATAACATTCTGGAGTATATGCAAATTGCCATTAGGAAAACTGAAGCAGTAGACTTTGTAAAAATTAATATTTGTATCATTCTCAAAACTTTTGGCCATTACTGTACTATAGTGACTCCTCTGCAAGTCACAACAGAAGAGAGGAGTGAACCTTTTACTTTATTTGGGGATTGATAGGGATTTTTTAATGAACTAATTAAAAGTTATGTTTTATTAATCTAATCAAGTAGGGATTTTTGTGCTGAGATTTAGGGAGTTTCTCTACACCCTTAAGTTTAATTTATTTAGCTTAAAAGTAGTAAACTATATTAAATCTATATATTAACAAAACATAACATAATTTGGTCACCAGGGAAAAAAAAGAAATATAGTCGAAGTATGGTAACCGACTACTTCACCTTAAGTGTGAGAAAGAGCGCTATCGGACGTCTTTCCTCCCCGCTGTGGTTAGGCTGTACAATTAACACCGAGCTAAGCGTAGATCCCTGCATACAGAAAACTGACAGATCCTTAAGTTGTGTTATCCCTCCTACTACCCTCTTTATCTTTTATCTGTACCTATTGTCACTGTAATGTCTCTACCCTGGAGCTTTTGTATTTGTATTTTGTATTATTATTGTATTATTCATGCTGCGGTAACACACTGAGTTTCCCTATGATGAGACTATTAAAGGGGTTGTCCCACGTCGCATACTCACCAGTCTTCGTTGCTATAAAATCTTCTGTCTTCCGGCTTTGTTGCGTCATTGGTGGGCGGGGTGACATATGCAAAGCCAAGCGGCGAGATGCCACTGGCCCTGCGTGCACGTTCATAGACCAGTCTAGCCTTCACAATGCGAATGCACACCCGACATCCGCCTCTCTCTATTACAGCGGATACCGGGTCTGTATTCACATTGTGAAGGCTAGAATGGTCTATGAGTGTGCACGCAGGGCCAGCGGCATTTCGCCGCTTGGCTTTGCATATGTGAATACAAACCCGGCATCCGCCTCTCTATTACAGCGGATGCCGGGTTTGTATTCACATATGTGAGTGTAGGGGAGTGTAGACGCCAGCACAGATGCACAGACGCCGATAATGGGACAGGTGTCCATTCTTTTAAACTGAAACTGCCAGAAGAAACATGTTGTATTTGCAGCACTTTTTCATCCAATGGTTTATGACCAATGCAGATGTGATTCCTAGGGGAATGCCAACAGTGGTACTCTTCTAAAAATTTGAGGTGTATTTGCTGTATATATAAATTTCTGTTGATTTTCTTTATAATGCTTATCACTGTTGGAACACTAAGTGATTTCCAGACTTGTGCTATGGACAATATTGTACCACAAGGGATGTATCAAAGGACATTACCTAAAAGCATGTAGAATGGTGCCAATTTGTTTACAGTTCCTGCATCAATATGGTGGAGTTGGACATATTTTAGATAATACTTAATGGGGTGATGCCATCTATACAGTATATTTTAGTAGAGTTTGTGATGATTTGGCTGAGATTTGTTGAAGTCCCCGAGCCATTTTGAGATATGGCTCTTGGAATTGAACTGTATAGGATAACAGATTACATAATAAAAGGGCTTTTTATTTTATTAGTTGGTCATGTAAATAGGAAATACGCAATTTAATAAGAACAGTACTTTCCTTAAAAAAAGAGCAGGCCTGGAGAAAATTAGAAAACTCCTGAATGTATAAGATAGGTCTGCAATGCAAGATAGTGAGTTGGCATTGTATTGGTCACTGATATAAAGCATACCTGGTACCTTTCAATAGGAAATTCTAAGTATTGTCAAAGTTGCTGCTAAAAGGTACTTTGATATACTTTAAGTTTTCATGGGAAGATTATAGTTTCTTTTTATATTAACCCATTTTAGATTTGCAGGGTAGTCTGCATTGGAAAAATCCTCTTCGAAATCACTGCATACAGCATATCATAAAAGTATGAAGCCCGGTATACGCAATTCCATATAAACACAGGGAACATTTAACATGAGAAGAATGTATGAATGCAGTTTTCTGCTAGTTGTTTAATGTCACTCCACTTTCTACGCTAACTGGTGTCAGATTGTACAATGTTGTGACTTCCTAAAAAGTCACTTTTGATTAATCTGGTGTACTGACAGCTACACAGGCTAACCTATCCTCCTTTCCCTCTTTCCCATCTACTTTGCAGAAGTGGGTTGAGTAGTATAAACATATTAAAAAAAACACAGATTGCCTGGACAAATAAGCTCAGAAAGCTGTGATAGTAGACTTTGACAAGGTCAAGTAAAGCATCTTCATACTGTCATACAGGTAACAGTAAATCTGACTACTGGTATGATGAGACTTAGGTTGTTCAAGTATAGATGGGCTGTAGCAAACTTTAACTTGAGTCTGATAACTTACTGCAGTGACATAACACAAAACACCTCTGATATTATAGTTTACTACAACTGCTTATTTAATGCATTAAGTGTTAAGTTAAAGTTTGCTACATCTAACATTAAACTACAAATGCTAGTTTTTGGGTACATCCCATGACTCACAGCACATGTGAAGTACTCTTAGTTGTGAATAAGTTGTTTTCTAAATCTCTAAACATAAATACATTATACAGACACAGATTATGGTATTAGAAATATTCACACTGCAAGAAACCAGGTCATATTGTTATATTATCATAAAAAGTGGAAAAGTTGATCAATATGTGATCTGTGGAGGTCTGAGAACTAGGACCTCCTCTGATCAGCTGTACAGGAGTGTATTTGAGTGCCAAAAGCTGCTGCAGTGGATGGGGAGCATGTGTGGTCTGCTCCGATTCAGGTGCTAATAGTGGCGCAGCGGCCCCATCCATTGTATAGCGGGGGTTCCGCAGACGTATTACTTGAATTGGACTCCAGTCCACAGATCATACACTGGTGACTTGTAGTTATGTGAAGGTTATAATCATGTAATGTATGAAAAACATTGTTATCCTTAAAAGCTGAATGCTAGATATAGTTGCTTATGCTTGAAACTGGTATAATATTATATGGTAAGATGGCGCCTGTATCCAGGATGGGTGCAAGAAAAACAAATGTTTGGCTTGCTGCCAGAAGACAGCTCTCCAAGGTTACCACACATGACTGGGAGTAGCTGGCTATATATGGAACTGCTTAAACTTTTTCTGTTTGATTGAGATGTACCATACCAATCAGGAACGAATATGAAAACTTATGTTGTTGTTATCTCTCTTCCTTTCTCTGCTACTATTTAACCCCACATTGTTTTAATAAAAGTTTGTCAGTATTTCCTCCTTGGTTGAGAGAGGAACTGATACCAACATTATGTTTCTGGTGTAATTTCCTAACTGCTGGAACTCAGCCTAATTAATTAAGATGACGACAATTACCCAGGATTATTGGTCAATTAGTCATAAACATGGCTTTGACCTTATCAGTTAGGCCATCAGTATGAGACTGATTAAGGGCCAGACAATCTCTTTAAGGCCCAAACTAGTCTTCATCCTTAAGGGGTTAAATACAGATCTGCATATATACTGTTTAGTAAGCTCGCAGAAGCTTTTCCTTTAGTAAGCAGTAGGTGCTTTGCTCCAACAATACTACAATTTTTTAAACAATGTTATAGTTATAGTTTTTGCTTCTATATTTTGTTATATTTAGTATTTAGTTCAGGACAAAATACAAAATGCAGTTATTTGGCTATTTCATTTATCAGTCTTGACGTTTGGTACTTAGCTATATGTATATAGTTGAATGAAATATGTGCTTGTAACTATGTCTGTATTAGAGACATCATTGGTTATAATGGACAATCGAAGTTGAATTATCTCTTATGGCCTCCAAGCCATCAATCAAACAGCATAGTGTTTGTGGTAGGCAGGGTGTTAGTAATGAACACTGTACAGTCTATGTCTCAGTTGGGCACATTGATTCTTCGGCCACTTTTCCTGCACCAAACCCAGGAGAACAGTACTTAGTGTATTTCACTGCACATTGCAACCCAACAGGAAGTAAACCTTGGGAAAGCTGTTGGTGCCTATCAAGGTCACAAGTTAACACGGTCATCTCCTGAGGGAGCTGGTCTTTGTATTCAGTTTATCAGACACCACTGAGTGCATCTTTTCTGGGAATTCCACAATAAAATGACTGTTATTTATCATTACAAACCTCTTTATCATTTAGTCAATAAAGGCCTCTCTCTCACTTTTTTCCATTGTGAGCACACAGAAATCTGTATTAGTCTCTCTTGGCCTGAAGGCAGGAGATGTCAAAAGCTAAATCATGATCTGCACTGGCTCTCTGGCTAAATTGTGTATGAAGACCTGAGGGTAAAAAGGTGCATTTGCTCATTATTTGAAACAGAAGGATTTTTGACCTCACTTCTTCATATTGGGACATAATATAGCACAAATATGCATCTGGAGTATGAGACTTGAGTAATGCCAACTGAACTTAAACTGTCTTACTGCATTAAAGACACATGCAATTTTTCACTACATGAACCTTCGTAATTGGTGAGCGTTCCCAGCTAAATTTGATATGTTTGACTTTATCTAGTCCTAATTTGGATTAATTCAACACTTAGGAATTATCATTATAGTGAAATTAACATTGACATGTGTATGACACATTACTCTAAAGAACCAAACTGAACCCAAACCTACATGGCTAACAGCATACAATATAAGTTACACTATAATAAAGTGTATACATAAGTGAGCATAATGGTATAAAGACCTCTGCAGAAGAAAAAAGAAAATAGGTTGTTCTATTGTGTAGGAAATTTTTAGTAATGAATCTTACTTATGTACTTTATTTTTCAAGTCTGTCCCAATGCCCCAGTTTTAATGCCAGTCTACCTCCCGATCCAGGCAATTCCTCTGATGGTCATGGAAATACAGTGACCACCTGTTTTATTATTATTATTATTATTATTATTATTATTATTATTATTATTATTATCTTGACATATTAATTTGAAATTGAAAAATATGCAATTTTTTTTGTCTCTTATACACATAAACACACACACACACACACACACACACTTATGAACCAATCACTCTGAAGCAATCTTAATCTGTGTCAAATGTAGCCCTATCTAACACAAAAAGGCAAAAATCCCTGTAATTTTTTTTTTTTTTATAAAAAATAAAAATAACATTCCTGTGCACAACCAGTATGGAAACACAGTAAGACTGGGTTCACACTACCACCGCCATCTACCCCGTGGTTTCTTTGCAAACCCCAGAGGGCCTACATGTAGCGTACAAAAAACCCTGTTTCCATGCAGAGAGGCCGCATACGGACACCGGCAGTCACCTTTAAAGACCCATTCAAATTAATAGATTTTAAAGCTGACCACCGGTAAGCGATCACCTGTCCAGTTTCCCCGGGGTTTTTGTCGTAAACCCCGGGGTGGACAGCGGTGGTAGTGTGAACCCAGCCTAAACGGTATAGGTTTATTAACGTGGACCTTTAACCATCTTTAACAACTTTGACTCTTTGCACCCTCTCCACCGATTCTGACAAAGGTGGAGTTGGTTCCTAGCCTCTTCCATTACTGTGCTGTATGTACTGTTGACTTTAGCTACTTGGCTTGGATAGATAGTCGGGGGCCGATCATCTGACAGTAGAGATGATAATTACCATATTGCGATATAGAAAAAATAACAACTGGCCAAAATTAGTTGAGCAGACCCTATTAAATAACGCAAAGAGTTGTAGTTGGTGAAGGTGATGACAGGTCCTCTTTAATAGGTAGTCTCACAATGAATATTTATCTATCTATATTATGGTGATGTAAAATTCCTGGAGGTCTCATGTGTGGAATCATTCACTAGAATGAGTAATCTCTGGCCCCTGTTCCATTTCATTGCACAACATAATATAAGGTAACTGATCCTTGGACATTTCCATGAGCCACACAGAGATTGAGAGGAGTGGCCGGGCCCATGCGCTATTTAAACTCCTCCCCACTGAAGTCATGTCATAAGGAGGAACACAAGATTTGGACCCCATTCTAATAAATATGAGGAACCCTGCATTGTGGCCTCCATCATTTATCAAAATTAGCTCTGTAAGGACTAAAATGGGACCTAGAATCTAATTTGTAAAAAACTAAAAATTAAAGTAAATATTTATAATTTTACAGTTACCTAAACCTATGACATAGAATATTTAGGTTGGTGCCCCCCATGTACCGGATGTTACTGTATTTTTTTTAATTGACTTTCTGTTTATGTCTGAGTACCATATGTATAGGAGACATTACATTGTGAGATGAGTGGGAACTAGAGATGAGCGAACACTAAAATGTTCGAGGTTCGAAATTCGATTCGAACAGCCGCTCAATGTTCGTGTGTTCGAACGGGTTTCGAACCCCATTATAGTCTATGGGGAACAGATACTCGTTAAGGGGGAAACCCAAATCCGTGTCTGGAGGGTCACCAAGTCCACTATGACACCCCAGGAAATGATGCCAACACCTCTGGAATCACACTGGGACAGCAGGGGAAGCATGTCTGGGGGCATCTAACACACCAAAGACCCTCTATTACCCCAACATCACAGCCTAACAACTACACACTTTACACACTCAATACCACCTCTCTGACAGTAGGAAAACACCTTGAAACATGTGTATTTGGCACTTGAAGTGAGGAGAGCTTGTCACCAGCAGTGAATTTGGCCCTTGTAGTAAGTTGAGGTTGGCACCAACATTTGTTTTGAAAATCAGGGTGGATTGAGCCTCTAACCAGCAGAGTTTGGGCAAATTCATGGTGGAGGGAGCCTCTAAAAACCCCAGTTTGGACCAATTCATGGTGGAGGGAGACTCTAAAAACCCCAGTTTGGACCAATTCATGGTGGAGGGAGCCTCTAAAAACCCCAGTTTGGACCAATTCATGGTGGAGGGAGCCTCTAACCAGCCCAGTTTGGGCAAATTCATGGTGGAGGGAGCCTCTAACCAGCCCAGTTTGGACCAATTAATGGTGGAGGGAGCCTCTAACCAGCCCAGTTTGGACCAATTAATGGTGGAGGGAGCCTCTAACCACCCCAGTTTGGACCAATTCATGGTGGAGGGAGCCTCTAACCAGCCCAGTTTGGACCAATTCATGGTGGAGGGAGCCTCTAAAAAACCCAGTTTGGACCAATTCATGGTGGAGGGAGCCTCTAAACAGCCCAGTTTGGGCAAATTCATGGTGGAGGGAGCCTCTAACCACCCCAGTTTGGACCAATTCATGGTGGAGGGAGCCTCTAAACAGCCAAGTTTGGACCAATTCATGGTGAAGGGAGCCTCTAAAAACCCGTTTGGACCAATTCATGGTGGAGGGAGCCTCTAACCAGCCCAGTTTGGGCAAATTCATGGTGGAGGGAGCCTCTAAACAGCCCAGTTTGGGCAAATTCATGGTGGAGGGAGCCTCTAACCAGCCCAGTTTGGACCAATTCATGGTGGAGGGAGACTCTAACCAGCCCAGTTTGGGCAAATTCATGGTGGAGGGAGCCTCTAAACAGCCCAGTTTGGGCAAATTCATGGTGGAGGGAGCCTCTAACCAGCCCAGTTTGGACCAATTCATGGTGGAGGGAGCCTCTAACCAGCCCAGTTTGGGCAAATTCATGGTGGAGGGAGCCTCTAAACAGCCCAGTTTGGGCAAATTCATGGTGGAGGGAGCCTCTAACCAGCCCAGTTTGGACCAATTAATGGTGGAGGGAGCCTCTAAACAGCCAAGTTTTGGGAAATTCATGGTGGAGGGAGCCTCTAACCAGCCCAGTTTGGACCAATTCATGGTGGAGGGAGCCTCTAACCAGCCCAGTTTGGACCAATTCATGGTGGAGGGAGCCTCTAAACAGCCCAGTTTGGGCAAATTCATGGTGGAGGGAGCCTCTAAAAAACCCAGTTTGGACCAATTCATGGTGGAGGGAGCCTCTAATTAGCCCAGTTTGCACCAATTAATTGTGGAGGGAGCCTCTAACCAGCCCAGTTTGGACCAATTAATGGTGGAGGGAGCCTCTAACCACCCCAGTTTGGGCAAATTCATGGTGGAGGGAGCCTCTAACCAGCCCAGTTTGGACCAATTAATGGTGGAGGGAGCCTCTAAACAGCCAAGTTTTGGGAAATTCATGGTGGAGGGAGCCTCTAACCAGCCCAGTTTGGACCAATTCATGGTGGAGGGAGCCTCTAAACAGCCCAGTTTGGGCAAATTCATGGTGGAGGGAGCCTCTAACCAGCCAAGTTTGGACCAATTCATGGTGAAGGGAGCCTCTAAAAACCCGTTTGGACCAATTCATGGTGGAGGGAGCCTCTAACCAGCCCAGTTTGGGCAAATTCATGGTGGAGGGAGCCTCTAAACAGCCAAGTTTGGGCAAATTCATGGTGGAGGGAGCCTCTAACCAGCCCAGTTTGGACCAATTCATGGTGGAGGGAGCCTCTAACCAGCCCAGTTTGGGCAAATTCATGGTGGAGGGAGCCTCTAAACAGCCCAGTTTGGGCAAATTCATGGTGGAGGGAGCCTCTAACCAGCCCAGTTTGGACCAATTAATGGTGGAGGGAGCCTCTAACCAGCCCAGTTTGGGCAAATTCATGGTGGAGGGAGCCTCTAAACAGCCCAGTTTGGGCAAATTCATGGTGGAGGGAGCCTCTAACCAGCCCAGTTTGGACCAATTCATGGTGGAGGGAGCCTCTAACCAGCCCAGTTTGGGCAAATTCATGGTGGAGGGAGCCTCTAAACAGCCCAGTTTGGGCAAATTCATGGTGGAGGGAGCCTCTAACCAGCCCAGTTTGGACCAATTAATGGTGGAGGGAGCCTCTAAACAGCCAAGTTTTGGGAAATTCATGGTGGAGGGAGCCTCTAACCAGCCCAGTTTGGACCAATTCATGGTGGAGGGAGCCTCTAAACAGCCCAGTTTGGGCAAATTCATGGTGGAGGGAGCCTCTAAACAGCCAAGTTTGGACCAATTCATGGTGAAGGGAGCCTCTAAAAACCCGTTTGGACCAATTCATGGTGGAGGGAGCCTCTAACCAGCCCAGTTTGGGCAAATTCATGGTGGAGGGAGCCTCTAAACAGCCCAGTTTGGGCAAATTCATGGTGGAGGGAGCCTCTAACCAGCCCAGTTTGGACCAATTCATGGTGGAGGGAGCCTCTAACCAGCCCAGTTTGGGCAAATTCATGGTGGAGGGAGCCTCTAAACAGCCCAGTTTGGGCAAATTCATGGTGGAGGGAGCCTCTAACCAGCCCAGTTTGGACCAATTAATGGTGGAGGGAGCCTCTAAACAGCCAAGTTTTGGGAAATTCATGGTGGAGGGAGCCTCTAACCAGCCCAGTTTGGACCAATTCATGGTGGAGGGAGCCTCTAACCAGCCCAGTTTGGACCAATTCATGGTGGAGGGAGCCTCTAAACAGCCCAGTTTGGGCAAATTCATGGTGGAGGGAGCCTCTAAAAAACCCAGTTTGGACCAATTCATGGTGGAGGGAGCCTCTAATTAGCCCAGTTTGGACCAATTAATTGTGGAGGGAGCCTCTAACCAGCCCAGTTTGGACCAATTAATGGTGGAGGGAGCCTCTAACCACCCCAGTTTGGGCAAATTCATGGTGGAGGGAGCCTCTAACCAGCCCAGTTTGGACCAATTAATGGTGGAGGGAGCCTCTAAACAGCCAAGTTTTGGGAAATTCATGGTGGAGGGAGCCTCTAACCAGCCCAGTTTGGACCAATTCATGGTGGAGGGAGCCTCTAAACAGCCCAGTTTGGGCAAATTCATGGTGGAGGGAGCCTCTAAAAAACCCAGTTTGGACCAATTCATGGTGGAGGGAGCCTCTAATTAGCCCAGTTTGGACCAATTAATTGTGGAGGGAGCCTCTAACCAGCCCAGTTTGGACCAATTCATGGTGGAGGGAGCCTCTAACCAGCCCAGTTTGGGCAAATTCATGGTGGAGGGAGCCTCTAACCAGCCCAGTTTGGGCAAATTCATGGTGGAGGGAGCCTCTAACCAGCCCAGTTTGGACCAATTAATGGTGGAGGGAGCCTCTAAACAGCCAAGTTTTGGGAAATTCATGGTGGAGGGAGCCTCTAACCAGCCCAGTTTGGACCAATTCATGGTGGAGGGAGCCTCTAAACAGCCCAGTTTGGGCAAATTCATGGTGGAGGGAGCCTCTAAACAGCCAAGTTTGGACCAATTCATGGTGAAGGGAGCCTCTAAAAACCCGTTTGGACCAATTCATGGTGGAGGGAGCCTCTAACCAGCCCAGTTTGGGCAAATTCATGGTGGAGGGAGCCTCTAAACAGCCCAGTTTGGGCAAATTCATGGTGGAGGGAGCCTCTAACCAGCCCAGTTTGGACCAATTCATGGTGGAGGGAGCCTCTAACCAGCCCAGTTTGGGCAAATTCATGGTGGAGGGAGCCTCTAAACAGCCCAGTTTGGGCAAATTCATGGTGGAGGGAGCCTCTAACCAGCCCAGTTTGGACCAATTAATGGTGGAGGGAGCCTCTAAACAGCCAAGTTTTGGGAAATTCATGGTGGAGGGAGCCTCTAACCAGCCCAGTTTGGACCAATTCATGGTGGAGGGAGCCTCTAACCAGCCCAGTTTGGACCAATTCATGGTGGAGGGAGCCTCTAAACAGCCCAGTTTGGGCAAATTCATGGTGGAGGGAGCCTCTAAAAAACCCAGTTTGGACCAATTCATGGTGGAGGGAGCCTCTAATTAGCCCAGTTTGGACCAATTAATTGTGGAGGGAGCCTCTAACCAGCCCAGTTTGGACCAATTAATGGTGGAGGGAGCCTCTAACCACCCCAGTTTGGGCAAATTCATGGTGGAGGGAGCCTCTAACCAGCCCAGTTTGGACCAATTAATGGTGGAGGGAGCCTCTAAACAGCCAAGTTTTGGGAAATTCATGGTGGAGGGAGCCTCTAACCAGCCCAGTTTGGACCAATTCATGGTGGAGGGAGCCTCTAAACAGCCCAGTTTGGGCAAATTCATGGTGGAGGGAGCCTCTAAAAAACCCAGTTTGGACCAATTCATGGTGGAGGGAGCCTCTAATTAGCCCAGTTTGGACCAATTAATTGTGGAGGGAGCCTCTAACCAGCCCAGTTTGGACCAATTCATGGTGGAGGGAGCCTCTAACCAGCCCAGTTTGGGCAAATTCATGGTGGAGGGAGCCTCTAAACAGCCCAGTTTGGGCAAATTCATGGTGGAGGGAGCCTCTAACCAGCCCAGTTTGGACCAATTAATGGTGGAGGGAGCCTCTAAACAGCCAAGTTTTGGGAAATTCATGGTGGAGGGAGCCTCTAACCAGCCCAGTTTGGACCAATTCATGGTGGAGGGAGCCTCTAAACAGCCCAGTTTGGGCAAATTCATGGTGGAGGGAGCCTCTAAACAGCCAAGTTTGGACCAATTCATGGTGAAGGGAGCCTCTAAAAACCCGTTTGGACCAATTCATGGTGGAGGGAGCCTCTAACCAGCCCAGTTTGGGCAAATTCATGGTGGAGGGAGCCTCTAAACAGCCCAGTTTGGGCAAATTCATGGTGGAGGGAGCCTCTAACCAGCCCAGTTTGGACCAATTCATGGTGGAGGGAGCCTCTAACCAGCCCAGTTTGGGCAAATTCATGGTGGAGGGAGCCTCTAAACAGCCCAGTTTGGGCAAATTCATGGTGGAGGGAGCCTCTAACCAGCCCAGTTTGGACCAATTAATGGTGGAGGGAGCCTCTAAACAGCCAAGTTTTGGGAAATTCATGGTGGAGGGAGCCTCTAACCAGCCCAGTTTGGACCAATTCATGGTGGAGGGAGCCTCTAACCAGCCCAGTTTGGACCAATTCATGGTGGAGGGAGCCTCTAAACAGCCCAGTTTGGGCAAATTCATGGTGGAGGGAGCCTCTAAAAAACCCAGTTTGGACCAATTCATGGTGGAGGGAGCCTCTAATTAGCCCAGTTTGGACCAATTAATTGTGGAGGGAGCCTCTAACCAGCCCAGTTTGGACCAATTAATGGTGGAGGGAGCCTCTAACCACCCCAGTTTGGGCAAATTCATGGTGGAGGGAGCCTCTAACCAGCCCAGTTTGGACCAATTAATGGTGGAGGGAGCCTCTAAACAGCCAAGTTTTGGGAAATTCATGGTGGAGGGAGCCTCTAACCAGCCCAGTTTGGACCAATTCAAGGTGGAGGGAGCCTCTAAACAGCCCAGTTTGGGCAAATTCATGGTGGAGGGAGCCTCTAAAAAACCCAGTTTGGACCAATTCATGGTGGAGGGAGCCTCTAATTAGCCCAGTTTGGACCAATTAATTGTGGAGGGAGCCTCTAACCAGCCCAGTTTGGGCAAATTCATGGTGGAGGGAGCCTCTAACCAGCCCAGTTTGGACCAATTCATGGTGGAGGGAGCCTCTAACCAGCCCAGTTTGGACCAATTCATGGTGGAGGGAGCCTCTAAAAAACCCAGTTTGGACCAATTCATGGTGGAGGGAGCCTCTAAACAGCCCAGTTTGGGCAAATTCATGGTGGAAGGAGCCTCTAACCAGCAGAGTTGTGGGAAAGCAGGGTGGAGGGAGCCTCTAACCAGCAGAGTTGGTGGAAATCAGGGTGGAGGGAGCCTCTAACCAGCAGAGTTGGGGGAAATCATGTTGGAGGGAGCCTAGTATTAGCAGAATTGTGCAACGCTTATGGTGGATGAGTATGAGGATGCGGAGGAATTGGAGAGGTTGAGTACAGACATGGAGTTTCATGTTGGGGTGCTTTACACAGGTGGGCACAAAAATGAAGGCTCTATCCAGTGGTGGTTCATTTTTATCAAAGTGAGCCGGTCGGCACTCTCAGCTGACAGACGGGTGCGCTTGTCAGTGATGATGCCACCGGCTGCACTGAACACCCTCTCAGATAGGACGCTGGCGGCAGGACAGGACAGCACCTCCAAGGCATATAGGGCAAGTTCAAGCCACAGGTCCAACTTCGACACCCAATACGTGTAGGGCGCAGAGGGGTCGGAGAGGACAGGGCTGTGGTCGGAAAGGTATTCCCGCAACATGCGCCTATACTTCTCACGCCTGGTGACACTAGGACCCTCCGTGGCGGCACTTTGGCGAGGGGGTGCCATCAAGGTGTCCCAGACCTTAGACAGTGTGCCCCTCGTTTGTGTGGACCGGTGAGAACTTGGTTGCCTACTGGAGGAACTGCCCTCCCTGCCGCCAACGTCACATGCTGGAAACATCTCCATCATATTCTGCACCAATTGCCTGTGGCAAGCATTGATGCGATTGGCCCTCCCCTCTACCGGAATAAAAGACGAGATGTTGTTTTTATACCGGGGGTCAAGGATAGCAAAGATCCAGTACTGGTTGTCCTCCATGATTTTGACAATACGCTTGTCGGTTGTAAAGCACCCCAACATGAACTCAGCCATGTCTGCCACAGTGTTAGTTGGCATGACTCCTCTGGCCCCACCGGAAAGTTCAATCTCCATTTCCTCCTCATCCTCCATGTCTACCCATCCGCGCTGCAACAATGGGACGATTCGAAGTTGCCCGGAAGCCTCCTGTATCACCATCACATCATCGGACAACTCTTCTTCCTCCTCCTCCTCCTCCTCCTCCTCCATTAAACGCAGTGAAGCGGACAGATGTGTGGACCTACTCTCCAGCTGTGACGGATCGGATGCTATCCCTAACTCCTCTGTGTGATCTGAGTTATCCCTGATGTCAATCAGGGATTCTCTCAGAACACACAAGAGCGGGATTGTAAGGCTCACCATCGCATCCTCAGAGCTCACCCTCCTTGTGGACTCCTCAAAGACCCGTAGGATGTCACAAAGGTCTCTCATCCATGGCCACTCATGGATGTGAAACTGAGGCAGCTGACTTTGTGGCACCCTAGGGTTTTGTAGCTGGTATTCCATCAAAGGTCTCTGCTGCTCAACCACTCTATTCAACATCTGAAACGTTGAGTTCCAGCGTGTGGGGACGTCGCACAAAAGCCGGTGTTGTGGCACATGCAGGCGTTGCTGGAGAGATTTTAAGCTAGCAGCGGCTACTGTCGACTTGCGAAAGTGGGCGCACATGCGCCGCACTTTCACCAGTAGCTCTGGAACATTGGGGTAGCTCTTTAGGAAACGTTGCACCACTAGGTTGAAGACGTGGGCCAGGCATGGAACATGTTGGAGTCCGGCAAGCTCCAGAGCTGCTACCAGGTTCCGGCCGTTATCACAAACGACCATGCCTGGGCCCAGGTGCAGCGGCTCAAACCATATTGCCGTCTCATCGAGGAGGGCATCCCTCACCTCGGAGGCAGTGTGCTGTCTGTCCCCCAAGCTGATCAGCTTCAGCACAGCCTGCTGACGTCTACCAACGCCAGTGCTGCAACGTTTCCAACTCGTAGCTGGGGTCAATCTAACAGCGGAGGAGGAGGCGGTGGCGGAGGAGGAGGCGGTGGCGGAGGAGGAGGCGGTAGAGGAGGAGGAGGAGGGGGGTGTTCTTCTCGTGTCCCTGCCAGGAATGTTAGGCGGGGAGACGAGGTACACCGGGCCAGTTTGGGAAGCAGTCCCAGCCTCAACTACATTCACCCAGTGTGCCGTCAGTGAAATGTAGCGTCCCTGTCCGCATGCACTTGTCCACGCGTCGGTGGTCAAGTGGACCTTTGTGCAAAGCGCGGAACTAAGGGCCCGCCTGATGTTGAGTGACACGTGCTGGTGCAAGGCGGGGACGGCACACCGGGAGAAGTAGTGACGGCTAGGGACGGCATAGCGAGGTGCCGCAGTTGCCATCAGGTCCAGGAAGGCGGGAGTTTCAACAAGCCGGAACGCCAACATCTCCTGGGCCAGCAGTTTAGCGATGTTGGCGTTCAAGGCTTGCGCGTGTGGGTGGTTAGCAGTGTATTTCTGCCGCCGCTCCAATGTCTGAGAGATGGTGGGTTGTTGTAAAGAAACGCCTGATGGTGCCTTTGATGGTGCAGGAGAAGGAGATAAGACAGGACCAGGGGAGGATGAGGTAGAAGTCAACAAAGTGGCGGAGGCAGATGAAGTGGTGTCCTGGCTCGTCCTCTGGAGTGCATCGCCAGCACAGTCAGCAGTGGCAGTGGCAGAGGCAGAGGCAGTGGCAGTGGCGTGAACGGCAGGCGGCCTTTGTCCTGCCGTTGCTGCCTGCCACTGATTCCAGTGCTTGGATTCCAAATGACGGCGCATTGAAGTGGTGGACAGGTTGCTCTTCTCAGAGCCCCTAATCAATTTCGAGAGGCAAATTGTGCAGACAACACTATATCTGTCCTCGGCGCATTCCTTGAAAAAACTCCACACCTTCGAGAAACGTGCCCTCGAGGTGGGAGTTTTTCGGGGCTGGGTACGAACTGGAACATCTTGGGAGATTCCGGGTGTGGCCTGGCTTCGCCTAAGCTGCTGACCTCTGCCTCTGCCTCTAGCTACCCTTTTTGGTGCTGCACCTGCCTCAACATCCACACTACTTTCCCCGCTTGACATCCCCCCTGTCCAGGTCGGGTCAGTGTCCTCATCATCCACCACTTCCTCTTCCAACTCCTGTCTCATCTCCTCCTCCCGCACAATGCGCCGGTCAACTGGATGCCCTGACGGCAACTGCGTCACATCATCGTCGATGAGGGTGGGTTGCTGGTCATCCACCACCAAATCGAATGGAGATGGAGGAGACTCTAGTGTTTGAGCATCTGGACACAGATGCTCCTCTGTTAGGTTCGTGGAATCGTGACGTGGAGAGGCAGGTTGAGGGACAATGAAAGGAGCGGAGAACAGCTCTGGGGAGCAGGGACAGTTTGGGTTATTGTTCTGTAAAGCTTCGGAATTTTGGGAGGAAGGAAGACAAGACTGTTGGGTAATAGGAGGAGAGGAGGCAGAGTCTGACTGGCTGCTGGACAATGTGCTGTAAGCGTTCTCTGACAGCCATTGCAAGACCTGTTCCTGGTTCTCGGGCCTACTAAGGTTTGTACCCTGCAGTTTAGTTAATGTGGCAAGCAACCCTGGCACTGTGGAGTGGCGCAATGCTTGCTGCCCCACAGGAGTAGGCACGGGACGCCCTGTGGCTTCACTGCTACCTTGCTCCCCAGAACCATTCCCCCGACCTCGCCCACGGCCTCGTCCACGTCCCTTTCCGGGAGCCTTGCGCATTTTGAATTCCTAGTTAGAAATTGGCACTGTATACCAGTAGTAAAAATTGTGGGTGCACGTAACCCCAATATATTCTTTGAATTCCCAGTCAGAAACTGGCACTATATGGCAGTAGCAAGAAATGAGGGTATTTGTATTCCCAATATACTCTTTGAATTCCCAGTCAGACAATGGCACTGTATACCAGTAGTAAAAATTGTGGGTGCACGTAACCCCAATATATTCTTTGAATTCCCAGTCAGAAACTGGCACTATATGGCAGTAGCAAGAAATGAGGGTATTTGTATTCCCAATATACTCTTTGAATTCCCAGTCAGACAATGGCACTGTATACCAGTAGTAAAAATTGTGGGTGCACGTAACCCCAATATATTCTTTGAATTCCCAGTCAGAAACTGGCACTATATGGCAGTAGCAAGAAATGAGGGTATTTGTATTCCCAATATACTCTTTGAATTCCCAGTCAGACAATGGCACTGTATACCAGTAGTAAAAATTGTGGGTGCACGTAACCCCAATATATTCTTTGAATTCCCAGTCAGAAACTGGCACTATATGGCAGTAGCAAGAAATGAGGGTATTTGTATTCCCAATATACTCTTTGAATTCCCAGTCAGACAATGGCACTGTATACCAGTAGTAAAAATTGTGGGTGCACGTAACCCCAATATATTCTTTGAATTCCCAGTCAGAAACTGGCACTATATGGCAGTAGCAAGAAATGAGGGTATTTGTATTCCCAATATACTCTTTGAATTCCCAGTCAGACAATGGCACTGTATACCAGTAGTAAAAATTGTGGGTGCACGTAACCCCAATATATTCTTTGAATTACCAGTCAGAAACTGGCACTATATGGCAGTAGCAAGAAATGAGGGTATTTATAACCCCAATATATTCTTTGAATTCCCAGTCAGACAATGGCACTGTATACCAGTAGTAAAAATTGTGGGTGCACGTAACCCCAATATATTCTTTGAATTCCCAGTCAGAAACTGGCACTATATGGCAGTAGCAAGAAATGAGGGTATTTGTATTCCCAATATACTCTTTGAATTCCCAGTCAGACAATGGCACTGTATACCAGTAGTAAAAATTGTGGGTGCACGTAACCCCAATATATTCTTTGAATTCCCAGTCAGAAACTGGCACTATATGGCAGTAGCAAGAAATGAGGGTATTTGTATTCCCAATATACTCTTTGAATTCCCAGTCAGACAATGGCACTGTATACCAGTAGTAAAAATTGTGGGTGCACGTAACCCCAATATATTCTTTGAATTCCCAGTCAGAAACTGGCACTATATGGCAGTAGCAAGAAATGAGGGTATTTGTATTCCCAATATACTCTTTGAATTCCCAGTCAGACAATGGCACTGTATACCAGTAGTAAAAATTGTGGGTGCACGTAACCCCAATATATTCTTTGAATTCCCAGTCAGAAACTGGCACTATATGGCAGTAGCAAGAAATGAGGGTATTTGTATTCCCAATATACTCTTTGAATTCCCAGTCAGACAATGGCACTGTATACCAGTAGTAAAAATTGTGGGTGCACGTAACCCCAATATATTCTTTGAATTCCCAGTCAGAAACTGGCACTATATGGCAGTAGCAAGAAATGAGGGTATTTGTATTCCCAATATACTCTTTGAATTCCCAGTCAGACAATGGCACTGTATACCAGTAGTAAAAATTGTGGGTGCACGTAACCCCAATATATTCTTTGAATTACCAGTCAGAAACTGGCACTATATGGCAGTAGCAAGAAATGAGGGTATTTATAACCCCAATATATTCTTTGAATTCCCAGTCAGACAATGGCACTGTATACCAGTAGTAAAAATTGTGGGTGCACGTAACCCCAATATATTCTTTGAATTCCCAGTCAGAAACTGGCACTATATGGCAGTAGCAAGAAATGAGGGTATTTGTATTCCCAATATACTCTTTGAATTCCCAGTCAGACAATGGCACTGTATACCAGTAGTAAAAATTGTGGGTGCACGTAACCCCAATATATTCTTTGAATTCCCAGTCAGAAACTGGCACTATATGGCAGTAGCAAGAAATGAGGGTATTTGTATTCCCAATATACTCTTTGAATTCCCAGTCAGACAATGGCACTGTATACCAGTAGTAAAAATTGTGGGTGCACGTAACCCCAATATATTCTTTGAATTACCAGTCAGAAACTGGCACTATATGGCAGTAGCAAGAAATGAGGGTATTTGTATTCCCAATATACTCTTTGAATTCCCAGTCAGACAATGGCACTGTATACCAGTAGTAAAAATTGTGGGTGCACGTAACCCCAATATATTCTTTGAATTCCCAGTCAGAAACTGGCACTATATGGCAGTAGCAAGAAATGAGGGTATTTGTATTCCCAATATACTCTTTGAATTCCCAGTCAGACAATGGCACTGTATACCAGTAGTAAAAATTGTGGGTGCACGTAACCCCAATATATTCTTTGAATTCCCAGTCAGAAACTGGCACTATATGGCAGTAGCAAGAAATGAGGGTATTTGTATTCCCAATATACTCTTTGAATTCCCAGTCAGACAATGGCACTGTATACCAGTAGTAAAAATTGTGGGTGCACGTAACCCCAATATATTCTTTGAATTCCCAGTCAGAAACTGGCACTATATGGCAGTAGCAAGAAATGAGGGTATTTGTATTCCCAATATACTCTTTGAATTCCCAGTCAGACAATGGCACTGTATACCAGTAGTAAAAATTGTGGGTGCACGTAACCCCAATATATTCTTTGAATTACCAGTCAGAAACTGGCACTATATGGCAGTAGCAAGAAATGAGGGTATTTATAACCCCAATATATTCTTTGAATTCCCAGTCAGACAATGGCACTGTATACCAGTAGTAAAAATTGTGGGTGCACGTAACCCCAATATATTCTTTGAATTCCCAGTCAGAAACTGGCACTATATGGCAGTAGCAAGAAATGAGGGTATTTGTATTCCCAATATACTCTTTGAATTCCCAGTCAGACAATGGCACTGTATACCAGTAGTAAAAATTGTGGGTGCACGTAACCCCAATATATTCTTTGAATTCCCAGTCAGACACTGGCACTATATGGCAGTAGCAAGAAATGAGGGTATTTGTATTCCCAATATATTCTTTGAATTCCCAGTCAGACAATGGCACTGTATACCAGTAGTAAAAATTGTGGGTGCACGTAACCCCAATATATTCTTTGAATTACCAGTCAGAAACTGGCACTATATGGCAGTAGCAAGAAATGAGGGTATTTGTATTCCCAATATATTCTTTGAATTCCCAGTCAGACAATGGCACTGTATACCAGTAGTAAAAATTGTGGGTGTATATAGCCCCAATTCTATTGCTAGGGGACTTGCAGGGTATTTCTGGGGTGAAGGTGGGGGGGCACACCGTTGGAACGGGTATCGGGGTATATATCGGGTATACGGGAATACACTGACAGTGTATTCCATTCAGGATCCTGGGAAAGCTGGGTTGCGGCGATTGAGCCCGTCAGTGCCACGTTACACTGACAAGCTTCTCCCTGGAATTTAGCTCTTATAAGAGCTGTTGGTTGTCTTCTCCTTCCTATCCTAGCCTGTCCCTGCCTACCCAGAATCTAAGCCCTAGCTAGCTGGACGGAAACCTCCGTCCTCGGTGAATTGCAAGCTCAGAATGACGCGAAGCTGGGCGTCGCTGTTCTTTTAAATTAGAGGTCACATGTTTTCGGCAGCCAATGGGTTTTGCCTACTTTTTTCAACGTCACCGGTGTCGTAGTTCCTGTCCTGTCCTGGGGAATCGAGTAATGGCGCACTTTACCACGCGGTGTTCGATTCGATTCGAACATGCCGAACAGCCTAATATCCGATCGAACATGAGTTCGATAGAACACTGTTCGCTCATCTCTAGTGGGAACTGGTCTCATGGGGAGTACATATTATGCTTTTGCCTCTTATCGCAGATATAATTTGATGAGAAGGATGAAGAGATAATTTAGCAAATCAAAAAATCTACTTCTGAGTGGCAAAAAAAAGAAAATCTAAATCAAGAAAGGCCATGTCAACTTTGGTGTGAGTTATAGTTTGCACTAAAATGGATTTAAAATGACAAATAAAGCAGCTTTGTTTATAGTCTACTGTTTAGTATGTGCAACACTATGCAGACCTATGTGTTGTACTAACAAAGTGCATTATTATTTGTGTTATTTTAATTAATTAATTCACTTATTTATTAATTAATTCATTATTTGTGTCATTATCGTTGGCTATTCATTATGTTCTGTTTCCATCTCACTGTTCATATACATGCTGGCTATTAATGGCATTGTCTCCCTTTCAGTATGGTTGAACTTACCTTCCTGTGTTGTGCGCAAGCATATAGGAGGTGGACCAGTCCGTTTGGCTGCTGAGGGGCACAGTATGGTGTAAACTGCGTTCCATTGGCTTGTGTGTCATAGCCATCTGTGTAGATGGTGCAGCCTGGAGGCCCAATAATGGAACATAGGAATAGGTAACTTACTATAATTTAGCTATTTCTAGCTATTTAAGTATTTAGCTTAATTTCTAGGAATATGTATTGGTTATCTGAGTGTTTTTATAGGTTCCTGGAATAATAGTATCATTGGTTGTATTATGAGACTAAGATTCTTTTGCTAATTGATATTATGTTGAATTCTTAGAATTTCCAAATAAATGATAAAGTATACAAAACCTAAAATTAAAGGGATATTTTAGTTAGAAGAAATTATCCCCATTCCAATATGTAGGGAGTAACTTGCTGATATTGGGTGTACGACCACTGTGATCCCCACAATCTTGAGAACCAGGATGTTTTTCGCCCCCAGTTCTCACCAGGGTACATAGTCGTACAGCATGTGTCACTTGTTTCATTGGAATGGGAAACGTCAGAAATTGCAGAGTGTCAAGCAGCTATCTCCAACAGAAAGCTTGGTGAGGGTACTATAGGAATAATAGGATATAACACATGCTTGGGAAAGTTTAGTGTGAAAAAAAACAAACACCTGACAGGTTCCCTTTAAAATCAAGCTTTACGTTACATACATTTTAAGAATTTATGGTGAGTTTTTAAAATGATTGTTATCTATATTTATATATATATATATATATATATATATATATATATATATATATACAGTGCCTACAAGTAGTATTCAACCCCCTGCAGATTTAGCAGGTTTACACATTCTGAAGTAACTTGGCATTGTGACATTTGGACTGTAGATCAGCCTGGAAGTGTGAAATGCACTGCAGCAAAAAAGAATGTTATTTCTTTGTTTAATTTTTTTTAAAATTGTGAAAAGTTTATTCAGAGGGTCATTTATTATTCAACCCCTCAAACCACCAGAATTCTGTTTGGTTCCCCTAAAGTATTAAGACGTAGTTCAGGCACAAAGAACAATGAGCTTCACATGTTTGGATTAATTATCTCTTTTTCCAGCCTTTTCTGACTATTTAAGACCCTCCCCAAACTTGTGAACAGCACTCATACATGGTCAACATGGGAAAGACAAAGGAGCATTCCAAGGCCATCAGAGACAAGATCGTGGAGGGTCACAAGGCTGGCAAGGGGTACAAAACCCTTTCCAAGGAGTTGGGCCTACCTGTCTCCACTGTTGGGAGCATCATCCGGAAGTTGAAGGCTTATGGAACTACTGTTAGCCTTCCACGGCCTGGACAGCCTTTGAAAGTTTCCTCCCGTGCCGAGGCCAGGCTTGTCCGAAGAGTCAAGGCTAACCCAAGGACAACAAGGAAGGAGCTCCGGGAAGATCTCATGACAGTGGGGACATTGGTTTCAGTCAATACCATAAGTAACGTACTCCACCGCAATGGTTTCCGTTCCAGACGAGCCCGTAAGGTACCTTTACTTTCAAAGCGTCATGTCAAGGCTCGTCTACAGTTTGCTCATGATCACTTGGAGGACTCTGAGACAGACTGGTTCAAGGTTCTCTGGTCTGATGAGACCAAGATCGAAATCTTTGGTGTCAACCACACACGTGACGTTTGGAGACTGGATGGCACTGCATACGACCCCAAGAATACCATCCCTACAGTCGAGCATGGTGGTGGCAGCATCATGCTGTGGGGCTGCTTCTCAGCCAAGGGGCCTGGCCATCTGGTCCACATCCATGAGAAGATGGATAGCACGGCCTACCTGGAGATTTTGGCCAAGAACCTCCGCTCCTCCATCAAGGATCTTAAGATGGGTCGTCATTTCATCTTCCAACAAGACAACGACCCAAAGCACACAGCCAAGAAAACCAAGGCCTGGTTCAAGAGGGAAAAAATCAAGGTGTTGCAGTGGCCTAGTCAGTCTCCTGACCTTAACCCAATTGAAAACTTATGGAAGGAGCTCAAGATTAAAGTCCACATGAGACACCCAAAGAACCTAGATAACTTGGAGAAGATCTGCATGGAGGAGTGGGCCAAGATAACTCCAGAGACCTGTGCCGGCCTGATCAGGTCTTATAAAAGACGATTATTAGCTGTAATTGCAAACACGGGTTATTCCACAAAATATTAAACCTAGGGGTTGAATAATAATTGACCCACACTTTTATGTTTAACATTTATTAAAATTTAACTGAGCAACATAACTTTTTTGTTTGTAAGATTTATGCATCTGTTAATAAATCCTGCTCTTGTTTGAAGTTTGAAGGCTCTAACTTATTTGCATCTTATCAAACCTGCTAAATCTGCAGGGGGTTGAATACTACTTGTAGGCACTGTATGTATATATATATATATATATATATATATATATATATATATATGTTTTCACATAAAAAGTTGATTTGCACAATAGGTCAATTTCAGGTGACACATTCCTTATAAAGAGGATGTCAGTGTAACTTTTATGATCCTGTACTGCGTGTTCAGATCGCTGTACGGTGGTGTCTTACGCATTACTATTATTTTTCATATATTCATATTGTTTAATCAGATATGTAACTTTCCGTACACAGAAATGCTGTAAACCTGTAAAGGTGATGCAAAATTTGGAGTGACTGTTTTATTTGGACTGGTATTTTGTCAAGCTTGCTGGCATGTCTCTAGGTAAAGGACATGATGAAGCGATGAAAGCTTGATTATCATTGTGTTGTGGTTGTTTCAGGGCACTGATGAATCCTTCACACTTTTTTTTTACTATCTACAGTCCACGGTTGCTGGGGAGGACAAGAAAGACTCATAAAGATGACATGTTTGCTCTCCAGCTCCCTGATGGGGCTTCTATGTATTACCTGGATCTAATTATCTCATCTCCAGTTGACAGAGAGGTTTCCATAGAGCGCTTTCCATCACCGGGAACCTTACCCAGGCTTCCAATGTTTTAAATTGTTTAAAAACACCAGGGAGATTACACTGTGCAACCTATATCCTGGGCTGTCTAATGACTTGATATATTTTTGGACCTTCTGCTCATTGGATGAACAAGCCAGAGCAAATCATGTATTGACCTCAAAGCATTTATAAACTGTGGAACATTATATTCTCATCAGAGCCATAGGGCCAGTAAACTATAGCTTCTCAGCAGTGAAACATGGTTTTGGTTATGCACTGTGTTCCTAGGGATGCACCAAAACAATAATATATCATTCGAGGCACACGTCGCCTTCTTTATTGAAAGGCAAAACAAAGAGTTGAGGACAAAAATCATTACTTCTTTAGCAATTTTTCACAAAATGCTTTTGTTTTATACTTGACACACAGAAGGGACTATACGCTGCAGTGAAAATGATGTATAGCTTGGTGACAAATGTAATTTTCTTTATAAAGCGGCAACCATAAGGATATACACAGTTCAAGAAGTTATTTTGCCTTTTGAATTCATTTTTAAAATTGCATATAATCTGCTTACTTACAGCACAAGGTTTACATGCACAGCCACGTTGCGAACATGCAATTCAAAGGCCTCATTGAGAATGTAACAACTTTATTTAACAATGAATGTTTTTCTTGCCTTAGGCCAATACAGTCTCATATCCCAAGGAAGCATGCAAAGGAATTAAAGACGATTGCCTAAGTGATGTAAGCAGCACAAAATATATAGGCGCAAAAATAGCATTTTCTTAAGTGATACTTTCTACAACTGGTCCCGATGGAAAATAATTTATTTTTGTGTTACTCTCTATATATAGACTCAAGAGACAAACGGATTCTTCCTGCTTGGCAGTGAAATGGTCATGTACAGTTCTTTATGTCTATCTATCTCCTATCTATCTATCTATCTATCTATCTATCTATCTATCTATCTATCCCCTATCTATCTATCTCTCTCTCTCTCTCTCTCTCTCTCTATATATATATATATATATATATATATATATATTACACACACACACATACACATATAAATATTGTACAGTATATATTTTGTACAGTACAGATTAGATATAATATAATACACATATATTAGTCAAACCAAGCACTAGTATATAAAGCTAATTTTTTTATATAGTAATTTAAATATTTGCCATAGCATGAACTGTGGCCTTTTTGGGTGCAAATCTCTGGTTTACATTATTAATATTGGAAACGTTTTCCTGCATTTTCTCTATTTTTAGTAACTGTTAATGGATCTGTCTTTCGGCATTACAATATGTTTCTAATTACAGTGAAATCTTTCTGATGTATCTGTCCTATTTATATCGCACATACATGAGTATATTCTGACTGTATTCTCATTTTGCTGTTCTATAAGCAATAGTCACAATCTGCACCGACTGTCTTTTAACCCATTGCACAGGTCTATCTTATTGCTGATACATATGAAACATTATTACTGAGCCGGTATAGGGCCTCAGAATAATCACTTCCCTTTATTTTCTATTAAATGTAATAGTTACTTCTTTTTTTTTTTACACAAAATTGTCTTATCTTATCTTATCTTATCTATCTATCTATCTATCATCTATCTATCTATCTATCTATCTATCTCCTATCTATCTATCTATCTATCTATCTATCTATCTATCTATCTATCATCTATCTATCTATCTATCTATCTATCTCCTATCTATCTATCTATCTATCTATCTATCTATCTATCTATCTATCATCTATCTATCTATCTATCTATCTATCATCTATCTATCAATGTATTGGTCTATACAACTCTTTCTTTCTTTCTTTCTTTCTTTCTTTCTTTCTTTCTTTCCTTCCTTCATTTTTTTCTTTCTTTCCTTTCTCACTTCCATTTATGATTTCATTTATGACTGTAATTATTATATGGAATTACGTCTTGGTTGATATATAAAGAAACTAATAAGAATATTTGTGTACAAACCAGAAATAATCTTTATGCTCGTTGATGTACAAGTAAACATAGTTATTTATCCAGGGACACAGGTGACTGGACGTATAAAAATCACTGCAAGACAAGATGTATTGAAACCTGGCACCAGATGACAAATACGGGCGAGGTGCACCAAGAAGAGATGTATTGATTTCTAAATGATTAATAAGGAGAATATAATTGTGTTTCATTAAGATGGATGGGATTTCATTTAGTCTGTCTTCTCCTTTTCCACTTCAGATGTGAAAGGAAATCAAGCCATCATCAGTGGCACATCGTGTTAGCCTGCCATGGCAACAAGGTCATTGATTGAGTAAAAGTACTTTTGGAAAAGGCTAGCTATTTCTTAATGTGGATTACTAGAACAGCCAAGGTGTCTGGCAGAACAGGCCAAGTTTCATATAATTGCTTAGAGAGTCACAGGAGACTTGTACAGCTGCTCTTTCTGATTACAACTATAGTGTTTACCTCTTTTATGAGGAGGAGTATTGATGAAAGTGTTTGCATTATATAGTATAGTATAGCATAGTATAGCATGTATGGTATAGATTAGTAGTATGTGTGATTTACATTACCATAGTATCAACATAGAAACCTACAGCAACATAGGCGGCCATTTTGATGTCTATATTTATGAGATTTATGCCTGATATTTATGCTAATACCAGGCCTACATCCAGGCCAAACAGCAATATAATAGTGGATCAGTGCTTGGTTAAAGGAAGTTCACACAGTAAGATCTAAACCTTTATGAAGGGAGATTGTTCATATAGTTACTTGTCCCCATGCAGGTTAGCTTTTTGTCTGCAGCACCAGGGTGATGCCTTGTCAACAAATAATGTATATTTGTGGCTGCATAAAAGATCTGATCATTTGCTCATTTGTAGGTTGATCGGTGCTCTATTTACAAGGGACAATAGCCGAGAACAAGTATTCTTGAGAATAGAGTACATATACTGTATACTATGATACACCTACACCATAGAATAATGACCTGTCTTATACACTATGCCTCTAAAAGGGTTTTCTGAGCTATTAATAGTGATGGCATATCCCAAAAATAGGTCATCAATGTCAGATTGCAGAAAACTCCCATTAATTGGTTCTTCTGATCATCTGATACGCAGAGAATGGACTGGTTACATTTTACCTCTCTCTGGGACAGCATGCCATAGTGGTCACAATAACAACAGATTAAACAGACTATTGAGCAGTAGCATAAAACTAGGGTCACACAACAACCTTGGCTGCAATTCCCATCACGTGGTCTAAGATCTTTGTGGTGTCCTGCGACTCCTTCACCAATGAGATTGAATTGAGTTGCATTGCATTTCCAAAGGTGCTATTGCGGCTTCAAATGGCAAAAAAATCAAGGACTGATGGATTTTTTTGGGACTAGAATGAATTTGCAGGGTAACAAGTCTAAGTGGGCCCCCAACACAGGTATACCAATATTATCACTATGAACATATAGTGGTAGATAAAGTCTCTACATATGTCTGTGAAGAAAATTTAGGTAAATACAATTCAAGGAAAATTTTGTGGCATCTCTGACTGTAATCGTTCATATTACTCACCTCTTCCATCTGGACCGCCATGATCAATTCTTCTAGTTATGATGTGTCTCTATAAAGTTTGTAGCACAGACATATTTGTCTCCTCACTCTTCCAGGAACCCAAACCACATTGTCCTCACCCACGCATAGTCTCCATCCTTCTCCTACTGAAATTATATATAAAATATAAAATGTGTAATATAAAGAAAAAACATGGAAATTAATAATACCTCCATGTGTCTTTTAATTTAATAATGTTCCTATGTGCCCCTCTTATTAATAGTGCCCTTCAAAGAATAATGCCCCTAATTAATAATGTCTTGTGTACCCCCTGTGAGAGAGTGAAGGGTGTGGTCTGGGAAGACAGGTATGTCCCAGCCAGGCATCTAAAGGGTGTCAGCTGGGTAATCAAGGCCTGATAATCGTCTGTGTGTGAAGATTGTGAAGTGTGGCACCACACTGACAGAGTTGAACTGTCCAGACCGGACCTCCAAAGCAGGTACTCTGCCACCCGTTGTTGTTACCAAGGTGGGAGACTGGTAGCCAGTTTCCTGTATAGTCAGGGAAAAGTTTCCTTACGTTTAAGTTAGTTTTCTCAGCCGAGAAGGAGTTTGTTTTTTGTTTATCCTGTGGCTTTGCAAAAGCAGTGTATGCGTTACATATGAATAAAGCCTGAACTTGTTTGCAATCCAGTGTCTGTGTCCCTGCTTCCTGCACTGCTACAAGCATCTACCTGAGCGATTCACCATACCCCGTAATTCAATAATGCCCAAGTTTCACCAAAAACTAATATTTACCAATTCCCCTATTGTTAATTATACCCTGTTATGTCTCCTTGCATAACTTATACCCTGATGCCCTCTTACATAAGCATAACTTCCCTAAATTACTCCCATAACCAATGCCCCCTTCTAATAATGATGCCTATTAATCACTTCTTTATATTAAAGGGGTTGTCCAGGAATTGGACAAACCACAGAGTAGACTGGGGTAGGTTAAACACAAAAAATACTGTGTATATGTGATCAAAAGTATCCGGACACCTGGCTGAAAATGACTTTCAAGTTCGTGGCGTCCTCCATCGGTAATGCTGGAATTCAATATGGTGTTGGCTCACCCTTAGACTTGATGACAGCTTCCACTCTCGCAGGCATACATTCAATCAGGTGCTGGAAGGTTTCTTGGGGAATGGCAGCCCATTCTTCACGGTGTGCTCCACTGAGGAGAGATATCGATATAGGTCGGTGAGGCCTGGCACGAAGTCGGCATTCCAAAACATCCCAAAGGTGTTCTATAGGATTCAAGTCAGGACTCTGTGCAGGCCAGTCCATTACAGAGATGTTATTGTCGTGTAACCACTCCGCCACAGGCCATGCAGTATAAACAGGTGCTCGATCATGTTGAAAGATGCAATCGCCATCCCCGAATTGCTCTTCAACAGTGGGAAGCAAGAAGGTGTTTAAAACATCAATGTAGGCCTGTGCCGTGATAGTGCCACGCAAAACAACAAGGGGTGCAAGCCCCCTCCATTACCGATGGAGGGCGTCACGAGCTTGTAAGTCATTTTCAGCCAGGTGTCTGGATACTTTTGATCAGTATATATATATATATATATATATATATATATATATATATATATTTATTATACTCTCCTGTCCCCTGTTCTCTGGTGTCTACTGCTACTGTCCATTTAAGCATGTGCCATTCCTGCTGTAAGTCCTGTGCCATATGTGACTGCTGAGACCCATCAGTAGCCTCAGAGTGGTGGCAGAAAAGGACCCAATGACGTATGTGAGTGACATCACTGAGTCCTTTCCAGCCACCCCTGAGGTCACATGCAGAATCTATGTTGGGAAAAGTGCAGCACACACTGAAGAGAGGCAGTAGACCCCCTGTAATTGGGTTATCTGAGGAATAGTAAAGCTTACTAGTGCTAACCAGTAAACTTTATTATTCCCTGGAAAACCCCTTTAATACTTCCTAATGCCCCCATTTTATTCATATTGCCCCCACTGTCCTTTATAAACTATATCCCCTTTTATTAAAGCACTCTAATATCCCTTATATTATTTATTCCCCCTGATGTTGCCAAAGGTCCTTCCTTAAATACATGTATTACCTTCCTCTTTTACATTTATTACCCCAGCGCCTATATAAATGTCCAAAGTATGTAAAAAAGAACAATGAGATGATTACCTATTTTCAAGGAGAAGCCTCCGCCACTGCTCACTGGATTGCACCAGGACAGTGACATCATTGCACAAATATCTGGGCCAGAACACAAACTTCTTAGGACAGGTTATATGATACAGGCACATAGTGCTTTGTGGCTTACAAGCTACTTAGAAGGAAGCAAGAGTTTTCCTCATCTAATATGCGCTTACACTACTGTACATTGTCATCATTCAGATAATGTTGCTGTTAATGTGTAACTTGTGTTGTCGTAGGTCCGCCAGAGTTAGTGAGCCTGGGGCTACATCCCCTGCGCCATTAGATTAGCCTCTGGACAGGAGTCATGGCCAAAGTTGCCCAGTAACTCTAGACTACATTCCCCCCAAATTCCCATGGTTTTTGTGGAATCAACCCCATTGATCACCTTATCTAGACCTTATCTAATATCAGTGTCTGATATGACAAATTCTCTTTTGGCTGAAGGGGCACATATTTACAGAGATAAACTCTGTTTAGTATGAATGTATTGGCTGTATATTTCTCTCCCTATCTAGCTTCAGGTGTCACTATTTAGAGGGATTGTGTCACCAGGAAATGACATATTGTTTAAATCATGTTTTTATGTTAAACTTACTTTGTAAAACTTTTTGGAGATATTTTGTTTAATTTTCCAATTTAACAGCTATATTTTAAAAAATCCTAATGATCTTTTAATTTCAACTTTTACCACTAAGGTCCCATGTACCCAACCAAGTGTGTTTCCAATGTGGGGTGAGTTTGCAGTGGAATGCTCTCAGATGATACTTGGAGTGACATTAGAGTGTCATCCAAGTGCACTTGTTATGTATTCACATTGTGGGGAACTTAGCTTAGTAGAAGCAGTGGTACGGACCCAAACAATCAAAACAGGGACACAAAATGTACAGCAAACTGGTTTATTTAGGAAAAAAACAGGAAAATAAATAAACCTTCACTTCAGGCACAAAATGAGCAAAACAAAATACAGCCTTAACTTCAGGCAAAAACAAAATTTTAAAAAATCCTGCTCGTCTGAGCAACTAACTAAACAGAACTGATAACCCAAATATGTGTGGCTTACTTCCAGCCACACGGACAAAACAATCTGGGGCTGATATATCAGTACTCCAGCACTCTGTCTGTCATCTTCTCACAACATCTATTGGGGCTTCTTATCTATTCTGTTCCGATGACATGGAGCAGGATAGGACTTGCTGTATAATTACATGTGTCATTGGAATAGGACAGTTCAGAAGCCCTCATATCCCTCATACACTCAGATTCTCAAAAACAAACAGAAGATACCGAGCGGCCCGTAGTGTAGAACTGTGTTGAGATAATCGGAATGTGGTATGAATACGGCTCACCTTGGTAAGTTGTGAATACACAACTTTAGTATCAGCAGTGGGATTGCTTGGCAGAGGATCCCTCTCTGAGATAGATGCAGCTGCAGGGTACCTCACACCGCAAGAGTGTGTATGAAGTGTAGGTAGAGTACCAGAAGTACAGAATTGTAATTGAAGACTGGTTAAGAAGGACCCACACTTGCCATATAGGTGAAACAACACGACTTTTATTGGGTAACTCGTGTTTGGACCATTAACAATCGTCCATTGTTAATGGTCCATCTTTGTCATATCCATTCTTATTATTAGCAATAAATCCATTATGAACTGTAGGTATTGTTTTTACTGGTTAGAAAGTTTAATTTCCTTTTGACTGGTATGACCTGGTCTAAAGGAAGATTTTAGGTTCAATAGAAGATGGAAATTACTCTTAAGACACTGCATAATGTATTATGCTGTATTTATACAATAGACCTCTGATATTTTTCGTAGCACTTTGTGAAGAATATATTAACTCACATCAGTTTGTTCTAGAAGAGATTAGATCTTTAAATCGCCAGAAAATGATTTGTATCTGGTAATAGTTGTTAAACTGCGAGGAGTATTCTGCGGGATGGTCGTGCTAAATCATACAATGAATACAAAGAGATTAAGTGGTTTTCTATATGTGCCAGCACTGACAACTAAGGATAGAATCATTTCAGCAGTGCTAAACTAGTATGGGATCTGAAATAAAGCCTGGCAATATATTTCCACCAGCTCAATTATATAATCTTCTGAGCTATTCATAAAATCGTACGCCGCCAAACACTGTACAGTTTATCAAAACACTTCTGCTTGTACAGTAATTTATCTGCCATCTGGGGCTCAGCATTAGCTCGGGAACAAAACATCACTTTGTATAGGGTTAGGCGTTTTATGCCATGCATTCATCCAATCCTCTTGAAGGAAGCAAATCTCAATTTAAAGGCTTATTCCTTATTCATCTAGTAACATATAATAAGGGGGTAAATCCAGCGACAAGCTCTGAAACATCTCTCGCCAGACATGTAAAACTGTAAATGGTGCAAGGAGTGTACGTATTTTTGTTGCCTAGGCAACTATCCACCGCCAGGCGCTGCTTCTGTTCTTGGTTGGAATTACCCTTTAAATATAAAAGATTCATTCAGTATATACATATCAAATAAAATAAGTAACTAATATAATAATCTACAGAGTATGCATACATCTATACACCTTCAGACACTACTTTAAGACATATTACGAGATATTATCATTGTGGATCAGTAAGACGCCAAATGGTTTCTATGATGAAGCATCTGTGGAAATAGTCAGGTCTTTTTGATTTTCATCTGTGTCACTGATAGATTTCCATGGAAGAAACTAATAGTAATGAAGCTTTTCTTCAAAGTTTTTCGTTTCCAAGGCACCCTGTCTATGTCTTTCATATGGCAGATTCTTTACTATCCCTTCAAATTTACAGCAATATTTTTTGGAACCTAGAGGAAGCTTAACCCTGTGGATGGCCGATGAAAAGCCACCAGAGGACCTTTGTCATGGTCGGTGTGTGGTGGACCCTTACTTTCTGATGGCTTTGCAGTTGGGCACAGTAAGAAAAAGGAGACTTAACAGTAGGTCTAGGTCAGCTGGGAAAGTAGTACACTGGAAAGTGCAGAGAGCAGGTATTACAATCGTTCACCACCACATAAATAGTTAAATAGTTACAAGTCACATTTATGTATAAGATAGCCAAGATGATTGTCTATAAAACGATAGTCTCACGTTCAAAGATGTAGTGGATGATGAGATATGAGCCTGAAAGTCAAAAGTTCAAAACATTGTTACCCTTTTGCTGGTCAGTGTAGACAAAACACTAAAAGGGTCACCTGTTCTTTGAGTATTTCTAAAGGGAGTCTATCACTGGCTATATTGTTTTTTTAAATAAGTATATCTTTGTATAGCCTTTAGAAAGGTTATTCTAGGCATACCTTTCATTCATTGATCTACGCCACCGTTTTTTTTTTTTAAATGTAGATTGTGAGCCCCACATAGAGCTCACAATGTACATTTTTCCCTATCAGTATGTCTTTGGAATATGGGATGGAAATCCATGCAAACACGGGGAGAACATACAAACTCCTTGCAGATGGTTTTTTGCCCTTGGCAGGATTCGAACCAAGGACTCCAGCGCTGCAAGGCTGCAGTGCTAACCACTGAGCCACCGTGTGGCCCCATTTTTGAATTAGCCCGGTTTTCTTTTCTAATTACTTTGCACGGAGCACCGGAAGCCTTCTTGCTGTTTCCAGAGCACCGCAGCATCATCAGCCTTCCCCAGTTCTCACCGCCCCCTTCTTTGCAGACGATCTCTCCTCCTACAGTTGTAAACTGCTTCCTTCAGAGTATGGGAAGAATATGCAAATCTGCCTTCCATGATGTAATTAGGAAGACAGTTGCTGCCTCAGTATTGCAAACCAATAGAGGGCGCTCACTGGAATGTGCAAGCCTGTCTTATGACAGGATTCCAGTGAAATAACCCAATAATGGTTGCTCCCTTTAATCCTTCAGAGTAGCTAGTCAAGTACAGTGTGATTAAAATCTTGTACATGCGCTGTACGTGACTAGCTGCTCTGGAAGCAGTGAAGACTTGCACTTAGACCCCATACAATAATATTGGGCCCAAGGTTTTTACTGATTAAATTAAATAAACAATTGCCAAATACTGGTCCCTTTAAATATTGCATTAATAGATGATGCGCTGAACCCAGTTACACAACTATCTATTGTGGTGCTTTTTGTTAAACAATGTTTCTGGTTTTACCTTCCGATGCAAACCTGTATATGAAAAGATTTTTGGGGTTACCCACTCTAAAGCAAGCAACGTACAACTGTCCATGTGAAAAACATGGGCTCTCCAAATTAATGCCGGCTACTTTACGTGATTGACTTTGTGCTTTGTTTATAGTCATAGCAAATGCAAGTTGGATTGGGAACTGCAGAAGCTTAAAATTGAAGGGCATGTCGATTGGTAGAAAAAGAATACGTGGAATAAAAACATTTGCTCCCTTAGAGTGTTCCATAAGAATAGTGGCTTCAATAACATTGGACATGAGACTCTTAATACACAATCTTATGCTGTTATACATTTTTGGTGGGTCAAGGTTCTGAAGCAAAATTATTGTGGCTCTTATTTTTAAAGTGAGCTTATACAGTGGCATTCCAGGAGGCTCCAAAGAATTCAGGAACTCCAATGGATACATTATGGCTTATTCGCTCTCCATGACTGAATCAATGGACATGTATGTGGTTGCTAGACCAGGCAGCCTTCCCTGAATTAGTAGATTTATGGAGCTGACACTATCATTTTTAGGGGCAAGCATTGCACATTCACAAAGCCACTGATGCTTGTTAAAATATCAGGGAAAACTTGGTCAATAAGCTCCATCACTGAAGTTGTCATTTCACAAAAATCTTCCAGAAAGGAAATGAGACCAGTAGTGGAATCAGTAGGGAACCTGTCAATTCCAAGACATAGTAGCTGGTGTGTAAATTTGTCTGCAGTTGTATTTCCCATCAAATATACCCGCATATTAATAGTAAGAGTTTACTTCTGAACTTATATCCACAGATAAGAAGATTTTAGATTTTATCCGCTGGTGTTGCTCCATTAAGAACAAGTAACGTCAGGCAGAAGTCACCTGCAAAAATTACAACAATTCCCCCCCTTAAACAATTGGTTCCCTGCAGATCTTTCAAGGTGAGATCAAGGGCCTTGACCGCTTTTTTGTTTGCCATAGTACATTCATCCCAAACAATTACTTTGCAATTTTACAATACCTTAGTTTTCCTAGAGCCCTTAGGCTGGGTTCAGACAGGATTTTTTGAACCGGATTTTGACGCAGAGGCTGACTCAGGGTAAGTTCCAATGAGGTTTTTTAATCTGGAACCTGAGGCGGAGGCCGACCAAAAAACGGGTAGCTGCAACTGAATTCCAGTGCACTGTACTGGTATACAGTCATGCACTCCACTCTGAATTAGGCCCAATGAATGGGCCTAGTTGAGAGGAGGGAGTGCCTTCAGGCCGAATCGCGAGGTGAATCGGCCTGAAGAATGAGCATCTCGCTTCTTTTTCCGGGAGCCGGAACAAACGGCTCCTGGAAAAAAGACCTGACCGACTCCCATTGATTTCAATGGGAGCCGTCTTTTTGGTCAGGATTTTGAGGCCGTATCTGTATACTCAAAAAGCCCCGTATGATCTTATCCTAGAAAAATCCAACGAAAGAAACATCCAGCGAAGCAATGGAGTTTGTTGAATAAAAAACTTCTCCTTTATTTTAACAGCCTTAAAAGTCAGCACTACACATGAAAAATAGGAAAAAAGGGGAGGGGGGGGTCTTACCGCTAGTTTTAGCTTTAAAGGCATAGAGGAAGTCATCAAGCCTATTAGAGGAGGTGACTGGGAACATAGGTTAAGAGTACGGGAGGTCTATTGGATCTTTAATATCAACACTCGGTTCCCAGCAGGCTTGAATCAGAGAAACGATGTATCGTACATATATCATGTGTAGGTAACATCAACGAAGTAGAAGGTTAGCATAATGTGGCTCTTATTATTTTGAACATCTTGACTAGCTCATGGGTTGTTTCAAGTTGTTGATAGCTCATAGAATATTATTCTTTTCTTCAACAGTAGTTATCTTGTAACTAGAGATGAGCGAACACTAAAATGTTCGAGGTTCGAAATTCGATTCGAACAGCCGCTCAATGTTCGTGTGTTCGAACGGGTTTCGAACCCCATTATAGTCTATGGGGAACAGATACTCGTTAAGGGGGAAACCCAAATCCGTGTCTGGAGGGTCACCAAGTCCACTATGACACCCCAGGAAATGATGCCAACACCTCTGGAATGACACTGGGACAGCAGGGGAAGCATGTCTGGGGGCATCTAACACACCAAAGACCCTCTATTACCCCAACATCACAGCCTAACAACTACACACTTTACACACTCAATACCACCTCTCTGACAGTAGGAAAACACCTTGAAACATGTGTATTTGGCACTTGCAGTGAGGAGAGCTTGTCACCAGCAGTGAATTTGGCCCTTGTAGTAAGTTGAGGTTGGCACCAACATTTGTTTTGAAAATCAGGGTGGATTGAGCCTCTAACCAGCAGAGTTTGGGCAAATTCATGGTGGAGGGAGCCTCTAAACACCCCAGTTTGGGCAAATTCATGGTGGAGGGAGCCTCTAAAAACCCCAGTTTGGACCAATTCATGGTGGAGGGAGCCTCTAACCAGCCCAGTTTGGGCAAATTCATGGTGGAGGGAGCCTCTAAAAAACCCAGTTTGGACCAATTCATGGTGGAGGGAGCCTCTAACCAGCCCAGTTTGGGCAAATTCATGGTGGAGGGAGCCTCTAACCAGCCCAGTTTGGACCAATTAATGGTGGAGGGAGCCTCTAACCAGCCCAGTTTGGACCAATTAATGGTGGAGGGAGCCTCTAACCAGCCCAGTTTGAACCAATTCATGGTGAAGGGAGCCTCTAAACAGCCCAGTTTGGGCAAATTCATGGTGGAGGGAGCCTCTAAAAAACCCAGTTTGGACCAATTCATGGTGGAGGGAGCCTCTAACCAGCCCAGTTTGGACCAATTAATGGTGGAGGGAGCCTCTAACCAGCCCAGTTTGGACCAATTCATGGTGGAGGGAGCCTCTAAACAGCCAAGTTTTGGGAAATTCATGGTGGAGGGAGCCTCTAACCAGCCCAGTTTGGACCAATTCATGGTGGAGGGAGCCTCTAAACAGCCAAGTTTTGGGAAATTCATGGTGGAGGGAGCCTCTAACCAGCCCAGTTTGGACCAATTCATGGTGGAGGGAGCCTCTAAAAAACCCAGTTTGGACCAATTCATGGTGGAGGGAGCCTCTAAACAGCCCAGTTTGGGCAAATTCATGGTGGAGGGAGCCTCTAACCAGCCCAGTTTGGACCAATTAATGGTGGAGGGAGCCTCTAAACAGCCCAGTTTGGGCAAATTCATGGTGGAGGGAGCCTCTAACCAGCCCAGTTTGGACCAATTCATGGTGGAGGGAGCCTCTAACCAGCCCAGTTTGGGCAAATTCATGGTGGAGGGAGCCTCTAAAAAACCCAGTTTGGACCAATTCATGGTGGAGGGAGCCTCTAACCAGCCCAGTTTGGGCAAATTCATGGTGGAGGGAGCCTCTAACCAGCCCAGTTTGGACCAATTAATGGTGGAGGGAGCCTCTAACCAGCCCAGTTTGGACCAATTCATGGTGGAGGGAGCCTCTAACCAGCCCAGTTTGGACCAATTAATGGTGGAGGGAGCCTCTAAACAGCCAAGTTTTGGGAAACTCATGGTGGAGGGAGCCTCTAACCAGCCCAGTTTGGACCAATTCATGGTGGAGGGAGCCTCTAAACAGCCCAGTTTGGGCAAATTCATGGTGGAGGGAGCCTCTAAAAAACCCAGTTTGGACCAATTCATGGTGGAGGGAGCCTCTAATTAGCCCAGTTTGGACCAATTAATTGTGGAGGGAGCCTCTAACCAGCCCAGTTTGGACCAATTAATGGTGGAGGGAGCCTCTAAACAGCCCAGTTTGGGCAAATTCATGGTGGAGGGAGCCTCTAACCAGCCCAGTTTGGACCAATTAATGGTGGAGGGAGCCTCTAACCAGCCCAGTTTGGACCAATTAATGGTGGAGGGAGCCTCTAACCACCCCAGTTTGGACCAATTCATAGTGGAGGGAGCCTCTAACCAGCCCAGTTTGGACCAATTCATGGTGGAGGGAGCCTCTAAAAAACCCAGTTTGGACCAATTCATGGTGGAGGGAGCCTCTAAACAGCCCAGTTTGGGCAAATTCATGGTGGAGGGAGCCTCTAAAAAACCCAGTTTGGACCAATTCATGGTGGAGGGAGCCTCTAACCAGCCCAGTTTGGACCAATTAATGGTGGAGGGAGCCTCTAAACAGCCAAGTTTGGACCAATTCATGGTGGAGGGAGCCTCTAAAAACCCCAGTTTGGACCAATTCATGGTGGAGGGAGCCTCTAACCAGCCCAGTTTGGACCAATTAATGGTGGAGGGAGCCTCTAACCAGCCCAGTTTGGACCAATTAATGGTGGAGGGAGCCTCTAACCACCCCAGTTTGGACCAATTCATGGTGGAGGGAGCCTCTAAACAGCCAAGTTTGGACCAATTCATGGTGAAGGGAGCCTCTAAAAACCCGTTTGGACCAATTCATGGTGGAGGGAGCCTCTAACCAGCCCAGTTTGGGCAAATTCATGGTGGAGGGAGCCTCTAAACAGCCCAGTTTGGACCAATTCATGGTGGAGGGAGCCTCTAACCAGCCCAGTTTGGACCAATTAATGGTGGAGGGAGCCTCTAACCAGCCCAGTTTGGACCAATTAATGGTGGAGGGAGCCTCTAACCACCCCAGTTTGGACCAATTCATGGTGGAGGGAGCCTCTAAACAGCCAAGTTTTGGGAAATTCATGGTGGAGGGAGCCTCTAACCAGCCCAGTTTGGACCAATTCATGGTGGAGGGAGCCTCTAAACAGCCAAGTTTTGGGAAATTCATGGTGGAGGGAGCCTCTAACCAGCCCAGTTTGGACCAATTCATGGTGGAGGGAGCCTCTAAAAAACCCAGTTTGGACCAATTCATGGTGGAGGGAGCCTCTAAACAGCCCAGTTTGGGCAAATTCATGGTGGAGGGAGCCTCTAACCAGCCCAGTTTGGACCAATTAATGGTGGAGGGAGCCTCTAAACAGCCCAGTTTGGGCAAATTCATGGTGGAGGGAGCCTCTAACCAGCCCAGTTTGGACCAATTCATGGTGGAGGGAGCCTCTAACCAGCCCAGTTTGGGCAAATTCATGGTGGAGGGAGCCTCTAAAAAACCCAGTTTGGACCAATTCATGGTGGAGGGAGCCTCTAACCAGCCCAGTTTGGGCAAATTCATGGTGGAGGGAGCCTCTAACCAGCCCAGTTTGGACCAATTAATGGTGGAGGGAGCCTCTAACCAGCCCAGTTTGGACCAATTCATGGTGGAGGGAGCCTCTAACCAGCCCAGTTTGGACCAATTAATGGTGGAGGGAGCCTCTAAACAGCCAAGTTTTGGGAAATTCATGGTGGAGGGAGCCTCTAACCAGCCCAGTTTGGACCAATTCATGGTGGAGGGAGCCTCTAAACAGCCCAGTTTGGGCAAATTCATGGTGGAGGGAGCCTCTAAAAAACCCAGTTTGGACCAATTCATGGTGGAGGGAGCCTCTAATTAGCCCAGTTTGGACCAATTAATTGTGGAGGGAGCCTCTAACCAGCCCAGTTTGGACCAATTAATGGTGGAGGGAGCCTCTAAACAGCCCAGTTTGGGCAAATTCATGGTGGAGGGAGCCTCTCACCAGCCCAGTTTGGACCAATTAATGGTGGAGGGAGCCTCTAACCAGCCCAGTTTGGACCAATTAATGGTGGAGGGAGCCTCTAACCACCCCAGTTTGGACCAATTCATGGTGGAGGGAGCCTCTAACCAGCCCAGTTTGGACCAATTCATGGTGGAGGGAGCCTCTAAAAAACCCAGTTTGGACCAATTCATGGTGGAGGGAGCCTCTAAACAGCCCAGTTTGGGCAAATTCATGGTGGAGGGAGCCTCTAAAAAACCCAGTTTGGACCAATTCATGGTGGAGGGAGCCTCTAACCAGCCCAGTTTGGACCAATTAATGGTGGAGGGAGCCTCTAAACAGCCAAGTTTGGACCAATTCATGGTGGAGGGAGCCTCTAAAAACCCCAGTTTGGACCAATTCATGGTGGAGGGAGCCTCTAACCAGCCCAGTTTGGACCAATTAATGGTGGAGGGAGCCTCTAACCAGCCCAGTTTGGACCAATTAATGGTGGAGGGAGCCTCTAACCACCCCAGTTTGGACCAATTCATGGTGGAGGGAGCCTCTAAACAGCCAAGTTTGGACCAATTCATGGTGAAGGGAGCCTCTAAAAACCCGTTTGGACCAATTCATGGTGGAGGGAGCCTCTAACCAGCCCAGTTTGGGCAAATTCATGGTGGAGGGAGCCTCTAAACAGCCCAGTTTGGCAAATTCATGGTGGAGGGAGCCTCTAACCAGCCCAGTTTGGACCAATTAATGGTGGAGGGAGCCTCTAACCAGCCCAGTTTGGACCAATTAATGGTGGAGGGAGCCTCTAACCACCCCAGTTTGGACCAATTCATGGTGGAGGGAGCCTCTAAACAGCCAAGTTTGGACCAATTCATGGTGAAGGGAGCCTCTAAAAACCCGTTTGGACCAATTCATGGTGGAGGGAGCCTCTAACCAGCCCAGTTTGGGCAAATTCATGGTGGAGGGAGCCTCTAAACAGCCCAGTTTGGGCAAATTCATGGTGGAGGGAGCCTCTAACCAGCCCAGTTTGGACCAATTAATGGTGGAGGGAGCCTCTAACCAGCCCAGTTTGGACCAATTCATGGTGGAGGGAGCCTCTAAACAGCCCAGTTTGGGCAAATTCATGGTGGAAGGAGCCTCTAACCAGCAGAGTTGTGGGAAAGCAGGGTGGAGGGAGCCTCTAACCAGCAGAGTTGGTGGAAATCAGGGTGGAGGGAGCCTCTAACCAGCAGAGTTGGGGGAAATCATGTTGGAGGGAGCCTAGTATTAGCAGAATTGTGCAACGCTTATGGTGGATGAGTATGAGGATGCGGAGGAATTGGAGAGGTTGAGTACAGACATGGAGTTTCATGTTGGGGTGCTTTACACAGGTGGGCACAAAAATGAAGGCTCTATCCAGTGGTGGTTCATTTTTATCAAAGTGAGCCGGTCGGCACTCTCAGCTGACAGACGGGTGCGCTTGTCAGTGATGATGCCACCGGCTGCACTGAACACCCTCTCAGATAGGACGCTGGCGGCAGGACAGGACAGCACCTCCAAGGCATATAGGGCAAGTTCAAGCCACAGGTCCAACTTCGACACCCAATACGTGTAGGGCGCAGAGGGGTCGGAGAGGACAGGGCTGTGGTCGGAAAGGTATTCCCGCAACATGCGCCTATACTTCTCACGCCTGGTGACACTAGGACCCTCCGTGGCGGCACTTTGGCGAGGGGGTGCCATCAAGGTGTCCCAGACCTTAGACAGTGTGCCCCTCGTTTGTGTGGACCGGTGAGAACTTGGTTGCCTACTGGAGGAACTGCCCTCCCTGCCGCCACTGTCACATGCTGGAAACATCTCCATCATATTCTGCACCAATTGCCTGTGGCAAGCATTGATGCGATTGGCCCTCCCCTCTACCGGAATAAAAGACGAGATGTTGTTTTTATACCGGGGGTCAAGGATAGCAAAGATCCAGTACTGGTTGTCCTCCATGATTTTGACAATACGCTTGTCGGTTGTAAAGCACCCCAACATGAACTCAGCCATGTCTGCCACAGTGTTAGTTGGCATGACTCCTCTGGCCCCACCGGAAAGTTCAATCTCCATTTCCTCCTCATCCTCCATGTCTACCCATCCGCGCTGCAACAATGGGACGATTCGAAGTTGCCCGGAAGCCTCCTGTATCACCATCACATCATCGGACAACTCTTCTTCCTCCTCCTCCTCCTCCTCCTCCTCCATTAAACGCAGTGAAGCGGACAGATGTGTGGACCTACTCTCCAGCTGTGACGGATCGGATGCTATCCCTAACTCCTCTGTGTGATCTGAGTTATCCCTGATGTCAATCAGGGATTCTCTCAGAACACACAAGAGCGGGATTGTAAGGCTCACCATCGCATCCTCAGAGCTCACCCTCCTTGTGGACTCCTCAAAGACCCGTAGGATGTCACAAAGGTCTCTCATCCATGGCCACTCATGGATGTGAAACTGAGGCAGCTGACTTTGTGGCACCCTAGGGTTTTGTAGCTGGTATTCCATCAAAGGTCTCTGCTGCTCAACCACTCTATTCAACATCTGAAACGTTGAGTTCCAGCGTGTGGGGACGTCGCACAAAAGCCGGTGTTGTGGCACATGCAGGCGTTGCTGGAGAGATTTTAAGCTAGCAGCGGCTACTGTCGACTTGCGAAAGTGGGCGCACATGCGCCGCACTTTCACCAGTAGCTCTGGAACATTGGGGTAGCTCTTTAGGAAACGTTGCACCACTAGGTTGAAGACGTGGGCCAGGCATGGAACATGTTGGAGTCCGGCAAGCTCCAGAGCTGCTACCAGGTTCCGGCCGTTATCACAAACGACCATGCCTGGGCCCAGGTGCAGCGGCTCAAACCATATTGCCGTCTCATCGAGGAGGGCATCCCTCACCTCGGAGGCAGTGTGCTGTCTGTCCCCCAAGCTGATCAGCTTCAGCACAGCCTGCTGACGTCTACCAACGCCAGTGCTGCAACGTTTCCAACTCGTAGCTGGGGTCAATCTAACAGCGGAGGAGGAGGCGGTGGCGGAGGAGGAGGCGGTGGCGGAGGAGGAGGCGGTAGAGGAGGAGGAGGAGGGGGGTGTTCTTCTCGTGTCCCTGCCAGGAATGTTAGGCGGGGAGACGAGGTACACCGGGCCAGTTTGGGAAGCAGTCCCAGCCTCAACTACATTCACCCAGTGTGCCGTCAGTGAAATGTAGCGTCCCTGTCCGCATGCACTTGTCCACGCGTCGGTGGTCAAGTGGACCTTTGTGCAAAGCGCGGAACTAAGGGCCCGCCTGATGTTGAGTGACACGTGCTGGTGCAAGGCGGGGACGGCACACCGGGAGAAGTAGTGACGGCTAGGGACGGCATAGCGAGGTGCCGCAGTTGCCATCAGGTCCAGGAAGGCGGGAGTTTCAACAAGCCGGAACGCCAACATCTCCTGGGCCAGCAGTTTAGCGATGTTGGCGTTCAAGGCTTGCGCGTGTGGGTGGTTAGCAGTGTATTTCTGCCGCCGCTCCAATGTCTGAGAGATGGTGGGTTGTTGTAAAGAAACGCCTGATGGTGCCTTTGATGGTGCAGGAGAAGGAGATAAGACAGGACCAGGGGAGGATGAGGTAGAAGTCAACAAAGTGGCGGAGGCAGATGAAGTGGTGTCCTGGCTCGTCCTCTGGAGTGCATCGCCAGCACAGTCAGCAGTGGCAGTGGCAGAGGCAGAGGCAGAGGCAGTGGCAGTGGCGTGAACGGCAGGCGGCCTTTGTCCTGCCGTTGCTGCCTGCCACTGATTCCAGTGCTTGGATTCCAAATGACGGCGCATTGAAGTGGTGGACAGGTTGCTCTTCTCAGAGCCCCTAATCAATTTCGAGAGGCAAATTGTGCAGACAACACTATATCTGTCCTCGGCGCATTCCTTGAAAAAACTCCACACCTTCGAGAAACGTGCCCTCGAGGTGGGAGTTTTTCGGGGCTGGGTACGAACTGGAACATCTTGGGAGATTCCGGGTGTGGCCTGGCTTCGCCTAAGCTGCTGACCTCTGCCTCTGCCTCTAGCTACCCTTTTTGGTGCTGCACCTGCCTCAACATCCACACTACTTTCCCCGCTTGACATCCCCCCTGTCCAGGTCGGGTCAGTGTCCTCATCATCCACCACTTCCTCTTCCAACTCCTGTCTCATCTCCTCCTCCCGCACAATGCGCCAGTCAACTGGATGCCCTGATGGCAACTGCGTCACATCATCGTCGATGAGGGTGGGTTGCTGGTCATCCACCACCAAATCGAACGGAGATGGAGGAGACTCTAGTGTTTGAGCATCTGGACACAGATGCTCCTCTGTTAGGTTCGTGGAATCGTGACGTGGAGAGGCAGGTTGAGGGACAATGAAAGGAGCGGAGAACAGCTCTGGGGAGCAGGGACAGTTTGGGTTATTGTTCTGTAAAGCTTCGGAATTTTGGGAGGAAGGAAGACAAGACTGTTGGGTAATAGGAGGAGAGGAGGCAGAGTCTGACTGGCTGCTGGACAATGTGCTGTAAGCGTTCTCTGACAGCCATTGCAAGACCTGTTCCTGGTTCTCGGGCCTACTAAGGTTTGTACCCTGCAGTTTAGTTAATGTGGCAAGCAACCCTGGCACTGTGGAGTGGCGCAATGCTTGCTGCCCCACAGGAGTAGGCACGGGACGCCCTGTGGCTTCACTGCTACCTTGCTCCCCAGAACCATTCCCCCGACCTCGCCCACGGCCTCGTCCACGTCCCTTTCCGGGAGCCTTGCGCATTTTGAATTCCTAGTTAGAAATTGGCACTGTATACCAGTAGTAAAAATTGTGGGTGCACGTAACCCCAATATATTCTTTGAATTCCCAGTCAGACACTGGCACTATATGGCAGTAGCAAGAAATGAGGGTATTTGTATTCCCAATATACTCTTTGAATTCCCAGTCAGACAATGGCACTGTATACCAGTAGTAAAAATTGTGGGTGCACGTAACCCCAATATATTCTTTGAATTCCCAGTCAGACACTGGCACTATATGGCAGTAGCAAGAAATGAGGGTATTTGTATTCCCAATATACTCTTTGAATTCCCAGTCAGACAATGGCACTGTATACCAGTAGTAAAAATTGTGGGTGCACGTAACCCCAATATATTCTTTGAATTACCAGTCAGAAACTGGCACTATATGGCAGTAGCAAGAAATGAGGGTATTTATAACCCCAATATATTCTTTGAATTCCCAGTCAGACAATGGCACTGTATACCAGTAGTAAAAATTGTGGGTGCACGTAACCCCAATATATTCTTTGAATTACCAGTCAGAAACTGGCACTATATGGCAGTAGCAAGAAATGAGGGTATTTGTATTCCCAATATACTCTTTGAATTCCCAGTCAGACAATGGCACTGTATACCAGTAGTAAAAATTGTGGGTGCACGTAACCCCAATATATTCTTTGAATTACCAGTCAGAAACTGGCACTATATGGCAGTAGCAAGAAATGAGGGTATTTATAACCCCAATATATTCTTTGAATTCCCAGTCAGACAATGGCACTGTATACCAGTAGTAAAAATTGTGGGTGCACGTAACCCCAATATATTCTTTGAATTCCCAGTCAGACACTGGCACTATATGGCAGTAGCAAGAAATGAGGGTATTTGTATTCCCAATATACTCTTTGAATTCCCAGTCAGACAATGGCACTGTATACCAGTAGTAAAAATTGTGGGTGCACGTAACCCCAATATATTCTTTGAATTACCAGTCAGAAACTGGCACTATATGGCAGTAGCAAGAAATGAGGGTATTTATAACCCCAATATATTCTTTGCATTCCCAGTCAGACAATGGCACTGTATACCAGTAGTAAAAATTGTGGGTGCACGTAACCCCAATATATTCTTTGAATTACCAGTCAGAAACTGGCACTATATGGCAGTAGCAAGAAATGAGGGTATTTGTATTCCCAATATACTCTTTGAATTCCCAGTCAGACAATGGCACTGTATACCAGTAGTAAAAATTGTGGGTGCACGTAACCCCAATATATTCTTTGAATTACCAGTCAGAAACTGGCACTATATGGCAGTAGCAAGAAATGAGGGTATTTATAACCCCAATATATTCTTTGAATTCCCAGTCAGACAATGGCACTGTATACCAGTAGTAAAAATTGTGGGTGCACGTAACCCCAATATATTCTTTGAATTACCAGTCAGAAACTGGCACTATATGGCAGTAGCAAGAAATGAGGGTATTTGTATTCCCAATATACTCTTTGAATTCCCAGTCAGACAATGGCACTGTATACCAGTAGTAAAAATTGTGGGTGCACGTAACCCCAATATATTCTTTGAATTACCAGTCAGAAACTGGCACTATATGGCAGTAGCAAGAAATGAGGGTATTTATAACCCCAATATATTCTTTGAATTCCCAGTCAGACAATGGCACTGTATACCAGTAGTAAAAATTGTGGGTGCACGTAACCCCAATATATTCTTTGAATTCCCAGTCAGAAACTGGCACTATATGGCAGTAGCAAGAAATGAGGGTATTTGTATTCCCAATATACTCTTTGAATTCCCAGTCAGACAATGGCACTGTATACCAGTAGTAAAAATTGTGGGTGCACGTAACCCCAATATATTCTTTGAATTACCAGTCAGAAACTGGCACTATATGGCAGTAGCAAGAAATGAGGGTATTTATAACCCCAATATATTCTTTGAATTCCCAGTCAGACAATGGCACTGTATACCAGTAGTAAAAATTGTGGGTGCACGTAACCCCAATATATTCTTTGAATTCCCAGTCAGAAACTGGCACTATATGGCAGTAGCAAGAAATGAGGGTATTTGTATTCCCAATATATTCTTTGAATTCCCAGTCAGACAATGGCACTGTATACCAGTAGTAAAAATTGTGGGTGCACGTAACCCCAATATATTCTTTGAATTACCAGTCAGAAACTGGCACTATATGGCAGTAGCAAGAAATGAGGGTATTTATAACCCCAATATATTCTTTGAATTCCCAGTCAGACAATGGCACTGTATACCAGTAGTAAAAATTGTGGGTGCACGTAACCCCAATATATTCTTTGAATTCCCAGTCAGACACTGGCACTATATGGCAGTAGCAAGAAATGAGGGTATTTGTATTCCCAATATACTCTTTGAATTCCCAGTCAGACAATGGCACTGTATACCAGTAGTAAAAATTGTGGGTGCACGTAACCCCAATATATTCTTTGAATTACCAGTCAGAAACTGGCACTATATGGCAGTAGCAAGAAATGAGGGTATTTATAACCCCAATATATTCTTTGAATTCCCAGTCAGACAATGGCACTGTATACCAGTAGTAAAAATTGTGGGTGCACGTAACCCCAATATATTCTTTGAATTACCAGTCAGAAACTGGCACTATATGGCAGTAGCAAGAAATGAGGGTATTTGTATTCCCAATATACTCTTTGAATTCCCAGTCAGACAATGGCACTGTATACCAGTAGTAAAAATTGTGGGTGCACGTAACCCCAATATATTCTTTGAATTACCAGTCAGAAACTGGCACTATATGGCAGTAGCAAGAAATGAGGGTATTTATAACCCCAATATATTCTTTGAATTCCCAGTCAGACAATGGCACTGTATACCAGTAGTAAAAATTGTGGGTGCACGTAACCCCAATATATTCTTTGAATTCCCAGTCAGAAACTGGCACTATATGGCAGTAGCAAGAAATGAGGGTATTTGTATTCCCAATATACTCTTTGAATTCCCAGTCAGACAATGGCACTGTATACCAGTAGTAAAAATTGTGGGTGCACGTAACCCCAATATATTCTTTGAATTACCAGTCAGAAACTGGCACTATATGGCAGTAGCAAGAAATGAGGGTATTTGTATTCCCAATATACTCTTTGAATTCCCAGTCAGACAATGGCACTGTATACCAGTAGTAAAAATTGTGGGTGCACGTAACCCCAATATATTCTTTGAATTACCAGTCAGAAACTGGCACTATATGGCAGTAGCAAGAAATGAGGGTATTTATAACCCCAATATATTCTTTGAATTCCCAGTCAGACAATGGCACTGTATACCAGTAGTAAAAATTGTGGGTGCACGTAACCCCAATATATTCTTTGAATTCCCAGTCAGAAACTGGCACTATATGGCAGTAGCAAGAAATGAGGGTATTTGTATTCCCAATATACTCTTTGAATTCCCAGTCAGACAATGGCACTGTATACCAGTAGTAAAAATTGTGGGTGCACGTAACCCCAATATATTCTTTGAATTACCAGTCAGAAACTGGCACTATATGGCAGTAGCAAGAAATGAGGGTATTTGTATTCCCAATATATTCTTTGAATTCCCAGTCAGACAATGGCACTGTATACCAGTAGTAAAAATTGTGGGTGTATATAGCCCCAATTCTATTGCTAGGGGACTTGCAGGGTATTTCTGGGGTGAAGGTGGGGGGGCACACCGTTGGAACGGGTATCGGGGTATATATCGGGTATACGGGAATACACTGACAGTGTATTCCATTCAGGATCCTGGGAAAGCTGGGTTGCGGCGATTGAGCCCGTCAGTGCCACGTTACACTGACAAGCTTCTCCCTGGAATTTAGCTCTTACAAGAGCTGTTGGTTGTCTTCTCCTTCCTATCCTAGCCTGTCCCTGCCTACCCAGAATCTAAGCCCTAGCTAGCTGGACGGAAACCTCCGTCCTCGGTGAATTGCAAGCTCAGAATGACGCGAAGCTGGGCGGCGCTGTTCTTTTAAATTAGAGGTCACATGTTTTCGGCAGCCAATGGGTTTTGCCTACTTTTTTCAACGTCACCGGTGTCGTAGTTCCTGTCCCACCTACCCTGCGCTGTTATTGGAGCAAAAAAGGCGCCAGGGAAGGTGGGAGGGGAATCGAGTAATGGCGCACTTTACCACGCGGTGTTCGATTCGATTCGAACATGCCGAACAGCCTAATATCCGATCGAACATGAGTTCGATAGAACACTGTTCGCTCATCTCTACTTGTAACATTATGTTATAAAAAATTTTTTTGTTATGACACCATTCTAATTTGTGTATTCTTACTTACCTGATGCAGTTCTACAAGAGATGTATTTGTAAACAAATCCGGTCCTTGATGCGTTTGGAATGGGTCCGCTGGTCTACTGACAAGTGCAGCTCAACATATTAAAGTGGATGCTGTTGCCTTGATTCTTGAAATCGCAATTCAACCAATGATGATCCGGAATGGAGGTCACGTGTTTAGCTCCTCCCTCTGAGCATGCACTATACGGAACAGCGGTACACAATCTGCCATCTTTAGTGTGGGCATCAAGGAGGTCGGATTACCCATCTATGATTCCTTGCAAAAGTCACATGATTGGAAGATCAGCAAATTATCCTTTATATTTTCCTGGACTTGGTACAGATAAGAACTCATGGACTGTGTCAATTCCTTTATTTGGAGCCACAATATCGGCCCATGTTTTTGAGATCCGTTTCTATTTATGGAGCAATTGCGGGTTAGAGATATGTGTTTTGCTCACTTTGAGATGTTTTAAGCATATTCACCGTCTGTCTTAAATGTTTCTTATGTGTCTTCCACATATTTATATAGCTTTATACAGAAGTTAGTCTGAATACTTCCTCAATTTACGGTTGCTCTGTTTTGTGGTTTATGATGTTGACATATATACTTAGCAGTGTCTTTGTTTTTAATGTGTCAGTGATGTTTATAGGAGGGGTTTTAGTCCTTGTTAATACCTGCCCAGTAGTTTACATCATCACTTTATTTAACTCAGGTGTGTATGCAGGGTTATAAGGACCCACCTCTCCTCAGTAGCGTACAGACTTCGAAGAAGGATTAACATCCGAAACGCGTCAGTCTGACGCCCCCCCCCCCCTCCCCTTTTTTCCTATTTTTCATGTGTAGTGCTGACTTTTAAGGCTGTTAAAATAAAGGAGAAGTTTTTTATTCAACAAACTCCATTGCTTCGCTGGATGTTTCTTTCGTTGGATTTTTCTATGTAACTCTGCACCGAGAGAATTTTCTTCATCCGAGCGGAATCCTCCAAGGAGGCATATGAGGAACTACAAGCATCAGGAGAACGTATAGGCTGAGTATAAACAATTCCTTTTCCCCCTTTTCCCCAGTATTTTGATCTTATCCTAGAGTTCATTCCAAAAAACGTGTAGCCACGACAGGATGCCGGTGCAGTGCATACAGTGCACCGGCATCCAGTCGCGGCATTCTGCTCCTGAGTAGGCCCAAATGAATGGGCCTAGACGGGAGGGAGTGTTGCACTGCGGATATCCTTGGCTGATTCAGCTGCGGAATCCGTGTCAAGAAAGGGCATGTCACTTCTTTTTTCCGTGTGCAGGAACAAACTGCTCATGGAAAAAGGGACCCCTTGAATGCAATAGGAGGTGTTTTTTTTAGCTAAATTTTGACGCGGATTCCGTGTCATAATCCGAACCAAGAAACCCCATCTGAAACCAGCCTAAGTAATATTACAGACAGTGGGCAATCCTAATGGGCAAATGCTTAAAGGGTAATCCTAATGCTGAATGAGCCATTTGCCTTCCATCTAAAAGAGTGGCCGCAATCCCAGATGATGCAACAGCCAAGGCAATATCATTGTTTAAGCCAATTTCTGCAAGCAGCAAAATTAATTAAAAATGTTTTACCAGAACCTCCTGGTGCAGCTAGAAAAGTAGTCCCCCATTTCCACTGGAAATCTGAGCCATAATTGCCAAAATTCACAGCTTTGTGCACAAAGAAATCTATGGAACCCCCAAATCTATGGCCCGGAGGCCTGTGAAAAATACTGTAGTGTGCAAGCAGCCACTAAGGATACCAGATGTGTTTTGTCAGTGCATGTCATGTGTGTACATGCGTGTGATCCATGTGTATGTATGTGTGTGTGCATACACGTGTATGGTCCGTGTATATGTATGCGTGTGTGTGCACGCGTGTGATCCATGTGTGTGTATGCGCGCATGTGATCCATTCATCCTTGCGGTAGTTGTGTGTGAGTACGTATGTGCTCTGTTCATCTGTGTGCGTAGTATGCATTCATCTGAGTGTGTTTGCTTGCGTGTGTGGTCCTTGCGTGTGTGCGTGTGTGTGTATGTGTGTGTGTGGTGTGCATGTGGTATTTATGGGGTGGTGTTGTGGTATTTATGGGGTGGTGTTTGTGTTGTGTGTGTCTAGAGTGGTCTGGTGTTTGTGTGTTGTTGTATTTGTGGATTAGTGTATGTGTACTGTCTGTGTGATGTTTATATGGTGTTTGTGAGATGTTTGTGTGTTGTGTGTGGTGGTGCAGCCCCTTTAGCAGCGACTCTTTGGCGCTGTCACTTTAATCTGTCCCTGTCAGTCACAACTGTTATTTTTCCCTCAGCACTTTTGCTTTCACTTTTCCCCATTATATGTATAGAGCCTAACTTTGGGGGCCCCAATCTCATGACCGGGGGATGCTAGCGAGATGTAACGTGCGCAGTATTCTGCTCCTGTGGGTGGAGAAGGGGCGTGCCAAATTTCACCTAAATCGGGTGAGAGCTGTGGATTTGTATAGAGCAGACTACTACAGATTTTGAGTTTTACATATATAGACTAGAGGGAGGACGGCTTCGCACGGGTATATTACATTTTATGTTTGTGTAGTGGCCCCATAAGAAATGTCCAATTTTGCACTGGTGTATTTTGTATGTGGTTAGTGTGTATGTCCATAAGCGTCATGTGATTATGTGTATCTCATTTTGGATATCAGTGAAAAACCTGTGATCAGTTGTTATGGATACCTGGAGTAAAGCTGTATCTAATCCTTCCCCGTGTAGTACTGTGTTTAGACGCAAGTATCTAATCCTTGTTGGTGTGGTACTGTGTGCAGATGCACATATCTAATCCTCCGGCGTGTGGTACTGTGTGCAGATGTGTGCATCTAATCCTCCCCCATGTGGTATTGTGTGAAGAGGCACGTATCTAATCCTCCGGTAATTGAACCTGTGTGCAGACGTGCATATCTAATATTATGGCATATGGCACTATGTGCAGACGCGCGTATCTAATCCTCTGGCGTGTGGTACTGTGTGCAAACAGGTGTATCTAATCCTCCGGCGTGTGGTACTGTGTGCTGAGACGCGTATCTAATTATCTGGCATGTGGTACTGTGTGCAGAGGCATGTATCTAATCCTTCAAAGTGTGGTACTGTGTTCAGACGCAGGTCATTTCGCCTCGCGATTCAGCCTGAAGACACTCCCTCCTCCCATCTAGGCCCATTTATTGAGCCTAATCTGTAGCAGAGTGCATGACTGGAGGCCAGTGCAGTGCACCGGCATTCACTTGCGGCTACCCGATTTTTGGGCCGGAACCTGAGGCGGCCTCCGCCTCAGGTTCTGGACCAAAAAACCCCGTGTGAACTTAGCCTTATACCTATAGGGAAACTGCAGGTGTTTCTGTAGATATAAGTGACATGCTGCAATTTCCAACACCACAACAGTTTTGGAAATTGCAGTGTGTCCGCCGTGTGTGTTTTTCTGCAATGTGTGGATGGGATTGCACTCACTGCGTTCAGTAATGCATTCGGGGAGTCCGCATGGGGACCCTCCCAAACAGACTACCGAACGCATTAGCAAGCGGTGTGCAGTGAAAGCACACATAGACTATAATGGGGTCCATGTGCTTTCCGTGCGGTGTCCGCATAGAACATGCGGACAGAAAAGTACTTTACAATCTACTTTCCTGTCCACATGACTCATGCGGACACCACGTGGAAAGCACACGGACCCCATTATAGTCTATGGGGTCCGCGTACTTTCACTGCACACCGCTTGCTAATGCGTTTGGTAATCCGTTCGGGGGGAAGGGGGAGGGGGTTCCCATGCAGACTCCCCAAACAGATCACCGAACGCAGATGTGAACCAGGCCTTATACATATACCATATATACTCACACATATACAATACAATATACATATACAATACTATAACACATATACATTTATATACATTCATATACCATATAAGTCATATATATACTTGTATGAATACTATATATACACACACACACATATATACATACACATTATTATAGCATACAGTATATACTCACACATACCTGTATACAAACATACAGTACTCACACAGTATACAAGTCACATACTTTACACAAATGTACATATATACATATTAAACATACAGATTTTACAAAAAGAGTTTACTCACCTATTCCAGCAGTAGTGAACTCAGCAGACGGCTCCTGTCCTCCCCACACGCTGCGATGTAAGAGGACTCAGTGTGAGGGGGAGGGGGAGGAAGTGCGTGCGTGCGTGCAGCAGGGGATACCTCACAGGAGAGCAGCAAAGCAGCTGCAGGTAAGTGAAGGGAGCGACCGTTAGCTGATGCTGAAGAAAGACACGTTGTCCTCCGATGTGTACAGCATCAGCTAATGGGGGCCCCTGTGTGTGAAGGCAGATGCATTGGCCAGGTGCCCGGTTGGGGCCCCTGGCCATCCCGATCGGGCCCTGACCAATGCATCTGCATTGGTAAAAATCAAAACTTTAAGTCACGGATTCCCCGGTACACCGGTGGACCAGTCCGAGCCTGTATATAACCCATGTGATCAGGGAGCAAGACCTCTGCTCTGCTAGTGTTAGCTGCTCTTTGCTCTTTTACGTCAGGTATTATCATGCGTAACCGGTGTGTTCATACATTATGACCTATATTTTGCAATGTCATCTGTGTTACTTCTGTTGTCAGGTATTTATGAAGCTTGAAACTTGTGCTGTCATTCTGGTCTCAGCTATTATACTGAGAAACTATAGGAAGATAAGATCATAAGTCTTAAGTTTTAATATCTCCTTTAAAATAACTATATAGTTGATACTAGAGATGAGCAAACAGCATTCGATCGAATAGCTATTCGATCGAATATCAGGCTATTCGAGATATTCAATTCCAATCGAATACCACGCGGCAAACGCAGTAAAAATTTGTATCCCCTCCCACCTTCCCTGGTGCTTCTTTTGCACCAATAACTGTGCAGGAGAGGTGGAACAGGAACTACAACAACGTAGGCATTGAAAAAAAATGGAAAAGCCATTGGCTGCCGAAATCAGGTGACCTCCGATTTATAAGAATAGTGGCCGCCATGTTCGTCTCATTTGTGGCTTGGAGAGATAGGGACAGAGATCTGCTGAGGGATTAGCTTCTGCTAGGCAGGAAATCTGAAGAACAACAACAACTCTTTTCAGAGCTATACTGCAGGGAGAGGAGTCCATATACGCTCAATCCAGCTTTCCACGGTGTGTACCCCCAAACACCTAAGTGGAGTACACAGCATTTCAGTCAGGCTATATATGCTCAATCCAGCTTTCCACGGTGTGTGCCCCAGGCTATATACGCTCAATATAGAAAAAGAAAAAGAAACATAGCACGTAAGAGTCAGACAAAACAGTATATCTAGCAAAGTGCATATGACTCTAGATCAATGACCCCGTAATGTCAAACATGTCCTGACCGAAAAATATCCAATACAAACAAAAAAAATGGACTCAAAGAGTCCAATAGATCAAGACATTCAACATATGAGAAAATATATTTTATTATTGAAAATCTCTAAAATACACATAGCTATGAAAAATACACACATAGAGACCAATGGTATACTGTAAAAAACAGGGCAGCCCAACAGAGGCAACCTATAGCACAATCACCATAGAAGACTGATAAAAGCATATAATCAATATCCTACATATATTGTACACATATGTATAAGGAATCGGGATCAAAAGACCCCCACAATAAGGATAGCTGAAAAGAATGTTGTAGGGAAGAAAAATCCACCTGAACATATGTTCGTCACAATAGAGCAGCTGTTGCTATGCAAAAATACTATCCATGTGAAAGCGGCTCAGTGAGAGATGTATTGAGATATAAAGTCCCTATAAAAATATGTCCATAATCCCAAGACAGTTTAGCTATATGCTAGTATAGGGCCCCAATGTATGGGTGTATGGGTGGGCTTCACCCATACATTGGGGCCCTATACTAGCACCTCGTTCATCACCTAGCCATGGGTAAGTTATACTGATAAACACATGTAGTTAGGACATGTGTTGGAGACTGAGGGATAGCTAAGCTGTCTTGGGATTATGGACATATTTTTATAGGGACTTTATATCTCAATACATCTCTCACTGAGCCGCTTTCACATGGATAGTATTTTTGCATAGCAACAGCTGCTCTATTGTGACGAACATATGTTCAGGTGGATTTTTCTTCCCTACAACATTCTTTTCAGCTATCCTTATTGTGGGGGTCTTTTGATCCCGATTCCTTATACATATGTGTACAATATATGTAGGATATTGATTATATGCTTTTATCAGTCTTCTATGGTGATTGTGCTATAGGTTGCCTCTGTTGGGCTGCCCTGTTTTTTACAGTATACCATTGGTCTCTATGTGTGTATTTTTCATAGCTATGTGTATTTTAGAGATTTTCAATAATAAAATATATTTTCTCATATGTTGAATGTCTTGATCTATTGGACTCTTTGAGTCCATTTTTTTTGTTTGTATTATATACGCTCAATACAGCTTTCCACGTTGTGTGCCCCAAACCCTAAGTGGGATACACAGCAATTCAGTCAGGCTATATATGCTCAATCCAGCTTTCCATGGTGTGTGCCCCAAACCCTAAGTGGGATACACAGCAATTCAGTCAGGCTATATATGCTCAATCCAGCTTTCCATGGTGTGTGCACCCAAAACCTAAGTGGGATACACAGCAATTCAGTCAGGCTATATACGCTCAATCCAGCTTTCCACGGTGTGTACCCCCCAAAACCTAAGTGGGATACACAGCAATTCAGTCAGGCTATATACGCTCAATCCAGCTTTCCACGGTGTGTACCCCCAAACACCTAAGTGGGATACACAGCAATTCAGTCAGGCTATATATGCTCAATACAGCTTTCCACGGTGTGTGCCCCAAACCCTAAGTGGGATACACAGCAATTCAGTCAGGCTATATATGCTCAATACAGCTTTCCACGGTGTGTGCCCCAAGCCCTAAGTGGGATACACAGCAATTCAGTCAGGCTATATATGCTCGATCCAGCTTTCCACGGTGTGTGCACCCAAAACCTAAGTGGGATTCACAGCAATTCAGTCAGGCTATATACACTCAATCCAGCTTTCCACGGTGTGTGCCCACAAAACCTAAGTGGGATACACAGCAGCTTTCCTCGGTATATACCCCCAAAAACCCTAGTGGTATACAGAAAATCTGTGTATAGTATATATACGCTGAATCCAGCTTTCCTGGTTGTATTCCACTCCCAAATAAAAGTGATATACAGCTAAATATAAAATAACATCTCTGTTTATGGGCTGAAGCTGAATGGTGGGCCTGACACTGGATATGCTGCTGCAAGTGACAACTACAAAAGAGGGGTAAAAGAATTAATCCTGGGGTGGCACGGCTGAATTGGCACTAATGGGCACAAAATAACATCTCTGTTTACTTGCTGAAGCAAAAGAATGGGGCATAAACTTAAAATGCAGGGGCCCCAATCTATCTCTAACTCAAGAGAGCATAGACACGCAGGTTCTGTCATGCAATTACAAGTAGAAGAGTGGCTCTGCAAGTGAAATTTGGGGTTCATTGAGTATACTCTATGCCACCAAAAAGACTAACTGCGGGGCGTACTTGCACCCCCTCGCCAAACTCACCCAAGCCTCCACTCACCCCAAGGGCCACAGGTCCAACTTCTACACCCAATATGTGTAAAGCGCAGAGGGATCAGAGAGGACAGGGCTGTGGATGGCCAGGTACTCACGCAACATGTGCCTATACTTTTCCCTCCTGATGACACTAGGCCCCTCAGTGGCGGTAGTTTGGCCAGGGATGGGGAGCATTACCGTGTCCCAGACCTTGGAGAGTGTTCCCCTGGTGGTTGTGGACTGGATGGCAGTTGTTAGCCTCTTGGAGGAAATCTCCCCTCTGCCGCCAACGAGGGTTTACGGAAACATTTCCATCATATTCTGCACCAGTTGCTTGTGGCAATCATTCATGCGATTTTTCCTCTCCCCTACCAGAACAAAGAACAAGATTTTTTTCTTATACCGGGGGTTAAGGATTGCAAAAATCCAGTATTATTTGCTCTTCATGATGTGAACTATGCCTTTTTCTCTGGAAAAGCAACCCAACATGAAGTCAGCCATGTGTGCAAGTGTGTTACTTGGCATGACTTTGCTGCCCCCAACTGGAAGGGTGACTCTCCATTTACTCCATTTTCTACTCCCCTTCACACCATCCGTGCTGAAGCAATGGGATGCACTGAACTTCCCCTCATGCCTCGTGTGGGACAGTGACATCAAATGCCACTTCATCCCCTTCGTCTTCCTCCATCAGCCAACGGTGCGAAAATGTTTACGAAAATAGCTGCACTTTCACCAGTAAATCAGGCACAATGGTGTAGATTTCAAAGAACCTTTGCACCAACAAGTTAAAAACGTGGGCAATGTGTGGACCGTGTTTGAGTCTTGCAAGCTCCAGATCAGCTACCAGGTTCTGGCCATTATCATATACGCGAACATGCCTGGGCTCAGGTGCAGCAGGGAAAACCACATTGCCGTCGCATCGAGGATGGCATCCCTGACCTCGGGGGAAGTGTGTTTTCTGTCAGCCAAGCTGATGAGCTTCAGCATGACCTGCTGAAGTCTCCACACCCCAGCACTGAAGCATTTACAGGTTGCAGGTGTAGTTGAGATTGCAGCGCAGGAGTAGACTTTCAGAGAGGCCCTGCCAGGAAATTTGGGCTGGGAGAGGAGATAGGCCCACCCCAGTTTGCACCCCGGGCCCATCCTCAACTACATTCACTCCAACGCCAACATCTCTAGGGACAGCAGTTTTGAGATGAGGTAGTTGAAGGCTTGGGCATGTGGAGAGGTTGCGCTGTACTTCTGCCTGCAATGAAACGCCTGGGACATGGGGAGTTGCTGGGAAGAGGTGCATGATGGTGCAGGCAAAAGGAGCAGAGGCAGGAAAAGGGGCAGATGAGGGTGAACTCCCCAAAGTGTCAGAGGCAGATGTGGAGGTGTCCAGGCTGGTGGTCTGGACTGCAGCTCCAGTTCTGGAAACAGTGGAAGAGGCAGTGTCAGCAACGCCGGCCGATGATTGTCCTGCATTTGCGCTCTCCCACTGAGACCAGTGCTTGCATTACAAATGACGGCGCATGGCTGAGGTGCTCAGGTTGCTTTTCTCAGAGCCCTTATTTAGTTTTGAGTTGCACAGTTTTGTCACATACAGATCTCACCATCATCTGATTCTTCCTCCTTTAACACATTTTCCTAAACCTAATAAAGAGGGAATTTTATTGTCCTAAAACTCAAGACAAAAGTTTTCCAGGTCACCATATTTATTGAATGTCTGTAATAGGATTGGCAGAAAGGTAGAAGGGATCTCAAAAGATCTTCTACAGCTGCAAGCTGTAAGAGCTACATGATTCTTTAATTTCTATTGCAGGTCTCTGAGAATATAGCTCAGGCTAGGTTCACACTTGCGCCTGCTCTCTGCTGGGGGTTTCTGTTCCCCATTCTGCTTGAAAAATGTGGAGAGAAAAGCTTCAACCTACGCATTTCTCTCTGAATTTTTCGTCATTTTTGGACGGAAACTAGGTGGAAACCTGGTGGACCCCATTATAGTCTATGAGTTTCCGTGAGTAACCACTTTTTTAAGTGTATTAGATTTCCGTTCGGGTGGGGGATCCTCAAGCAGAGCCCCCAAATGGAAACCCAAACACAGATGTGAACCTAGAATTAGCCAACTACCATAAGGTTTGCAAGATAATTCTCCAGAGTAGATTCTAGAAAGCCTACTGAATTACAGGGCAGAATTGTCTAGGATGGTTCCTTATATGACACTAAGTTTTTATGGTAGCTTTCACTGTATTAGGGGCTTCTCTAAATCCTGAAGTGATTACACCTCATCATATACGGTACCACTTCTCTGGCACATGTCAGGGCAATAGCCATGTGTTTCTACACCCATCCTTCCTTCACTAACATGGAACATCTGGAACATTCTAGTGAAGTAGTCTGTTTCCAGAACAAATTGGGATAGAATAGAAGTAATGAGGGGAATAATGAAGCCAGGCTCCCAGGACGACCAGCAAGGCGTCTTCTACTATCGTGAAAGGATGCACTTAAGTTAATCGGAATTTCCACCAGACAGACATCAGATATGATGAATTTATTACAAGACTTTTCTTGGAAAAAAAGTTCCTCACCATTGAAAAAGGCAAAAAACATGCAACAAGTGAAGATGCATCAAGGATGTAGCATACCTGAACACGTTTCTAATGGAGAAGGTAGAAATGGTAACCATCCAACCAGTTACAGCATTTGTATAGCCATAAATCTTCATAGCCTCTATACTCTTACCTGATACATACCTACATATGCTTGTATATCATCGGTTCTATGGCTTTGTGTTCTGCTTTGCTTCCATGCCGAGTGTCTACAATAATTGCTGTGGTCATAGTTGGTGATTTGTATATATGATCTCTGCTATATTTATTGCTACATGTAATATTATTATGTACATGCATAAGTTGTGATATTCTACCGATCTGCTTAGTGGGGAGTAGGGTAGTGACCTACATCGCCCTTTTTCAATGGTTTTAATGGATTTCTGTTTGTCCTGTGAATTATTTAATTACAATATTAGTATTTTTTTTATTTATTTTTTATTGCTTAGGATTACTTTTATAGGTACTTCTGTTTTATGTGTTTATAGTTTGGGTGTTTCATATGCGGGGATGGCCTACATGTTTAACTTTGTCTTTGTTTATGTTTGCAACGACAAGAATGCTTGTTCCATATACTGCAATACAGCTGTGTATGGCAAAATGCCTATGTAACTATTTAGGCTAGCTTTAGGCAAGCTCCAATATATATATATATCTCTATGACAGTCCTGGGAGCTTTCACAAGGATCCTGGCTGTCATGAAGATAAAATGGCTCCCACGATCTATGGTGCCGAAACTGCCCCATAATGTGAAATGGATATAGATAGGGTTAATGCCTACAGATCTAGTGGAATTTGTCATCCACTCTGCTTCTGAGAAGGTGCCATATTTACTTGTAAGAAGTGACTTTATCTGTACTAGTTCCCCTGTTATGTTTATTTCATCTTAATTTTTCGTTTTATTTTTGGAATTTTAAAGTTCAAGATTTTTTATTGCAAATTATTATGCCATACTATTGGCTTAAAATGGTCATCCCAGAGTAAAATAATATTGCAAGGCGTTCACACTACCGTTTGTTAGCAACAGTGTCCGTGGCTATTGTCCATATAAGATTTTAACAACGGACACTAGCTGGTCCGTTTGTAATTTCCATTAATTTCATTGGGATTAATTAATTAATTGGGATTTTATCTTGTGTCCTTTAGTGTCTGTTTATGTCCTTTAGTGTCTGTTTACAACCATGTCCTTTTTTTCAAGCGGACAAAAAAATCCTACATGCTGGACTTTTCTGTCTGTTTGAAAAAACGGACAGCAAGTGTCCATAATTTTTTTTAACATTGAGGTCTATGGGCAAGAGATATATAACGGACAGTAACTGATAGCCATCAGTTACAGTCTGTTATTTTGTGTCCATTTATTTTCTGCACATGCACAGAAAGCATAAACAGCAAAAAAAAAAACAAAAAAAAAAACGGACAGTATAAAAAACGGACACTAACTGATGTTAACTTTTACTAATGTGTCCAATTTTTATATCTGATCCATTTGATGGATCAGTTAAGAAAACGGACACATTAACATCAGTTAATGTCTGTTATGAAGGTGTCCGTTTTTTTTTTTTAATGGACACCTTCATAACGGAATCCAACGGTAGTGTGAACCCTACCTAACTTGAGAGGTTGTTGTATAAGGGAAAATATAACAGTCTGCTATAAATAAGAAAACCCAGTTTTTGGAAGAGGAAGCCTCGTTTAAATATTATTAAATAAATACATAGTTAAACTTATGTATAGATTTTAACTATGCTTAGCTAACTTATGGGGTTGAAGAAAAATGTAATATAATCTGTGCAAAATTCACTTAGCAGCAGATCATTTACGTTTAAAAGAGAAAAGCAAGAGAGAAAAAGAATAGGTGCACATTGCTTCTATATTCCTGCGGCATCCGTAGCAGCTGCCTAATGACACATGTATCATTATATCCTGAAGTAGTTGCAGGGCATAAAACAGACTTGATTACACTACAGACAATTGTTTCACAATAATTCTGGGCTATTTTTCATTAGCCGTCTTTCCTTACAGCAATGTAGGGGATCATTTTTTAAAATGGAAAAGAAATATAAAATACTACACCTCTCATAGATTCTCTTACAGTCTGGGATTTTTAATAATTCATCATGTGAAACATCTTAAGCAAAATTTTGTTTTTGTTTTTTTTTTTCCAGGCAAAACCTGAAAGGAGATAAATGGAAATAACTTGTGTTATATACACTGTGCATTAATGCAAATAATTGGTCCATTTGTTGTTATTGTAAATTTATACATTGCACTTAACTTTCTAGTCCACGGGCTATTGTTATTTTTCTGCACAGAAGAAAGGGAAAATGATGACAGAAAGTGGATTAATGCTGGCGTGTGCACTTATCTGAATTTCTCTGATACTACAACTACAATTCCTATTATTCTGTACAATGATCAAACAGCTTAATAATTAGGAAAATCCCGGACATTCCCCTGGCAACAAGGTGGTAACCAGTAATAAATTAAATCACATGTTGCTTTAAGACCTAGTTGTTCCCAAGTACAAACCCTTTATAGACAGATTGATCCATTGTTCTCACAGTTCATTGACACATTGCCCTGAGACAAATAACATAATATACAGAGCCTAATGCAGTAAAGCATGGCCCTAAATGGTGTGGACATGCCTGTAAATATAATGACAAAGGATCACCCATATCGGGCAATGTCTGTGTCTTTAATATCGCTTAACTACGTTTCTTTAGACTATCTGTAATAGATTTAGCTTTATACAAAATATCTGACATTTCAGTAAATTGATTTAAAAATCATATATTTCTAAAAGAAGACATTCAGTCTTGAGTTTATATCCTGAAAATAGCTGTATTTCTTTGTGTCCAACTGTTAAAGAAGGCAGCATGTAACTTGTGTGTTATCACAATATATAGATTAACTTTATTCAATGCTTTAGTATTGAGTGTGAACGTTTAATAAGATGTTATGCAGCAGGTTTGATACAAAGAAGAACCGTAACTAGGATTAATACATTCGGTATGAGTGGAGGGAAAGCGATACAGAAAACTTTGGAATGCCTTAAGCCAAGAGACAGTAATGGTTGATAATATGGCAGCATTTTTAAAAAAGGCTAAACTAAATTATTATATTACAAATAGTAATAAGTGTAAGAACATAGTACTGTGCTAAAGTTTTATGCAGATGTGGAAAATTGCTGCAAATTAAAGGGGTTGTCCCATCTCAAGGATCCTTTCTATCCTGGTAGCTTATGTAAATATATTTTCCTAAATATATTGCTTTAGAAATTTTGCTTTGTTTGCCTGGTATGTGACCTTATTCCTCCCATTGTTTACTCTGTATTGCTATAACCAGGAACCTGGGAGATAGGACAAGTGACCTCAGTTACTCAGTTCCGGCAGAACAATCCGTTCAGTTAATTGCGGTTTGCTGATAAAGTTGAGTTTGCTATCTCTCTATGTAGACACACAGATAACACTAAATCCGTTGTGTACAAGAATCTGCAATATTATCTCATCTGTATAAGTGTTGTGAGACTTCTCTGGCCATTTAGCAAGAGGGAGGGGGAGGGAGGAGAAATACAGGAAGTGAGAAGAGGAGACACTGCAGGCAGCCTGGAGAAAGACTGAGATGGGAAAACCCCTTTAAGAATGCTTTAAAAAAAATAGTATTATTAGTAGTTTGTTTTTGTCCATTAACAAAATAAAATGAATAAACAAAATAATATAAATCAAACCGATTTTTTTGTGTGACCCTCCTTTAAAACAGCATCAATTCTTCTAGGTACACTGGCACACAGCTTTTCAAGGAACTTGGTAGGGAGGTTGTAGAACTAACCACAGATCTGTGGATTTTGGTTTGCTCTCTTCATGTAATCCAAGACATAATTGATGATGTTGAGATTTATGGAATTGATGAGTGGTTTTTGAAGATGTTTCTCAGAATCAAGCCGGTGAGTACCCAGGAAGGGAATGTACCACAATAAAATGCCCTTTATTTTATTTCCTTCAGAAAAAAAAAGATGTAGAGTATACTGTTTTACAGATAAAGACATAATGGCATGCCAATAATCTTACCAGATGTCCTAAATATTTCTATCACCTAAGAAAGTGTTTTAATAATTTCCAAAAAGTTCAGTAGCCATTATATCAAAGAGTACTTGCAGTAATGGACAGTGGCAAAAAACTGGATCTTTTCTCTGCAAAAAAATTCTAAATCAAAAATCAAAACTCCTTATTTAGACTGTAACAATATATGTAGCATTTGCGTCAGATACCTTGAATTAGTCCTTCCTCCAGTTACAATAAGTCTTAGAACTGGGCATAAGAGTACAGAAGGTTCTGTGCCTTGGACACTATTCAGATGATAGCCAACAAATGATATATTTTATCATAGATGTATCATACATGATTATATAGTTATCATCATCTTAAGTGTTGGTACAGAATGGATGCGTGCAATCTTTTGTAGAGCGGGTGTATTTTATATAATGTGTGAACATTAAACTTAATGCAAGGTTGTATGTATGGTACCATGGAGTAAAAGTCCTTGTCTGCATTGTGCGCCATGACATTTTGTTAAACACCTTCCAGGTTTTGTTAATAGAATTTGTCAGAAGTGACCTCTTAATATTAATGCATTGAATTATGGAGGATGAGTAGCACACAAACCCTTGTCACCTCAAATGTTAATAATGTAATTTCATATAGACTAATTATTCAGAAAAAGATAACCAAACCGTAAATCAGCTTTGCTTAATGCAGGCTACTGACATTCAGGTTTTAGAAACACATTTCTGCCCTATTGTTAAATTAAATATGATTTTATACTACAGAGGATATAACTTATACTGTGTAGTCAACATTATCTTTTCCACTGAATCCGCCACATTGAATCATACAATACATGTGGACGGCACTTTTATACATAATTATAAATAAGAAATTGAACAGATATGGTCACTTGTAGAAGTCTGAACATGGACATCATAGATGGACCACTAATGACCTAAATTTTTCAAATGCTTTCAATGACTGGCACAATAGAAAATGTTACACTCTAAGGCGCCATGTGATGTTTTATAGTTTGTACAAAATTCCTACACATTGTGAAAAAAATACACACAGTGGACACGATGCGGTTTACAAAACCGTTGTGTTTTTAGAAATCTTAGCTTGTCTATTAAACCTATGGAAATGCTGGCAGTTTTCCTATAGGTATAATGAAAGCAGAAAGTCACTTTCTGTGAAAAGTGCTGCAGGAAAAAACGAGTTGCGTTGCCACTAGAGATGAGCGAGTACTATTCGAAATGGCAGTTTCGAATAGCATGTACCCACAGGAATGAATGGATGCAGCCGGCACGCAGGGGGTTAAGCGGCAGGACGCCAGCCCCATCTGCGTGCCGGCTGGCTCCATTCATTGCTATGGGTGCGTGCTATTCGAAACTGCTGTTTCAAATAGTACTCGCTCATCTCTAGTTGACACTTTTTTTTTTTTTACTGTGGCCCGTTACATAGGGCCTTAGTCTATGAGAATTTATTGAGAATAAAGTGTTTAGATAAAATTGTCCCATTATACATTTAGGTTTAGTCTTGAAAAATAATAAAAGTTTAAATCATAATCTGAAAATGCTGATGCTGCTACAGGTAAAGGGTTTAGTATTTTGTGTCACCCTCAACGCTTTATCTGAAGTCTGTCAGTAACTTGGTTATAAACCTAATTACAGAATCCTGTATAGGTGATTCTACGGTTTCCAAATAAGAGTCTTTTATTCAGCTTTGGAGAGTTCCAACCATTCTCCTCCAGTGGTCACATATGTACAGCTTCGGTGACTATGCGATTACACAAGTAAGTACATGAACAAATTATGTGTATTTAAGGAGTTACAAAATACAATGGGCATCTCTTTTTACTTCTCCACTATCACCATATACAAATACGTGTGAAAATGCTGTCTGTGTGTGTTAATTTTCTGAGAAATTCTATGAGGGAGAAATCTGTAGTTTCATGAAACCTTTGTCTCCAGCAATTGCACTTGAACTATTGGAGAACTCAGATTTTTATCATCAGGATCATTCCAGGCACCATGAAGACACAAAAGAGAGTTGGATCAGGTGGGTAGGCAAGGTTGTACATCCCCAGGAGTTAGATGGGGTAAGTTGTAGAGGATGATGCTTATTCTTGATTGGCAGCATCTTATGACCCCTCCTCACACATGACATGGCTAACTCTCCATGAAGCTTGCAGTCTTATAAAGAGGACCTTTTATCACCTCCACCAACCCCAGTTCTTAGCATATGTTAATAGGGCCTGCACTACTGAATCCAGCACATGAATTTTTGTTATCTAGATTACACCATTTCTTATCAATGCAGTTAGTTTTGGTGCCAGATATGCTTCCTAGTCTCTGTACTGTTAGATGGGCATTGGCAGGCAGGAAAGATGAGTTTCAGAATAGGACAGAGTCAGAGCTCAGAATCACACCCCTTGCCTGCCCCTGCCTAACACTGTCCATCTGACAGTACAAAGCCTAAAGATCATATGAGTCACCAAAACCAACTTCACTCATCTCACTAGGGAATGGTGAGATCTAGAGACAAAAATACCAAAATGTGCTGGAGTCAGTTCAGCAGCACCTGTTAACAAGAGAGGGATTGGCAGAGGTGGTGAAAGGTTCTCTTTAAAGATGGTGGTTGTTCATGGGCCGCATGGAACCTAGATGCCTACCCGCAATGCTCGTCTTATAAAATGCCATTGTCTCAGCCTCATGTGACATAAAAAAATAATGACAGAAAAATATGTAAAAGAAAAGTTGGATAAATGGGATATATTTTAACAAGTTCTCTGTGGTTTACACTTGGCATGTCTATTGGAAAGCAATGTGCTAGTTCCTTTGTTACGCTCTGCATATGACATAGTAGTGGCAGTGATGGGACTGTTGGGGTTCACTGCATTCACATCTGTTTTCAAGGCACATTCAGTATTAATATAGTGTTATATATGGGATAATAACGGGATAGCTGAACCTTTCATATAAAAAAGGGGAGTTTATTTGATCTTAATGGATTAATATAAAATTAGCTCAGGCATTTATTATTACTATAAAACCTCTCTCTAGGATGTAATTGGTTTGCACTACCGAATATACATGGAAATTCAACATATTTTATAGCAAGATGCATAATGATTTTAAAGAACTATACAGTATAGTATATGCCTGTAAGTAATTACATGATAAAACATTAGCATGGCAGCTCTTACTAAACAAAGAGCTGTAAGTACTGACATGTCATTTCAATAGCATTTTCTTGCATCCATGTTAAAGCCTGAGAAAATTTCTGGCGTATTTTGAGGTTAACCTCAAAGCTTGTTGGAATCAAGTTTTGACAGATTCCGGTAAAAGGAAATCCTTTTTCCTAAATCACTTAAATGAAACATATTTGTTCAGAATCTGAACTCAGATAATGTTCCCATTGTAACCCAAGTAACATCCTACATATCTTCTTTAATTTGTTCTAGGACTTTATTGTTCCTAAGGAATATAACTAGATCTTAGAGGGTTTGCTCATATTCATACAATGAAGTTACAGTCACTGCTTATGAGTCTGTACATGTAGATGGGAGTTTCTCTAGAAATATTTATAACATGCTAAACATTCCACATTTTAATAAAACAATATGGTATTGTGACATTTGGAATTTAATTATTCTTAGCAATTAATTTATCAAAGAATCTGAGATAAACAGGTGTGGTAGCAATAATGACAAGCTATTATTGAAATACTTCAGGTAATTTTCTGACTATATTAAGTCATGGCTTATTGCTAAAATATGCTATCACGTACCGATCTGTGAAGGTCCAATTGCTCACACAATAATTAAAGGAAACAGTCACATTAAAAAACAGTCTAATATGCAAGCAGTATGTTGAGCAGATTGATTAATAGTCTAAAGTAAAGAGCCAAATGAGTTAGCAATACTAAGTGTCCAAAGATGCTTTGCACTCATTGTGATATTGTAGGTGCAAGTCAACGAGTGTAATCGACGATCATATAAAAGAAGAGGACAACAGTCCATTAAAATGTCTAATAAACGTGTGGCTTATTCATAATATATTTATGGCATATAATTGGGACTCTCTGATCAGTCTTATTAGATTGAAAACATTCTTCTATATGAACGATACGAAGGACTGCCTGCTAAAAGATGCCTACAGACAGCAGGACTCTTTACTTGCCTTTATGCATCTATTGGATCTTCATTCTGAAGTTCTTCCAGACAAGGCAGCAAATAATCTATGAGCCCGCAAAACCCACTTTTTTCCCCAGATGCAGACTACAGAAAAGTTTATGATAATATGTACCAGACATGGTGGGACACTGGAGAACCACTAAGTCACCAATTAAACAGCTCTTCTTCCCTTCTATATGATGATAATTATTATATACCAAAGAGGGGAACTACAATGACCTCTAATGTACCACCTGGATTAAAAATTACATAGAGAGGCTATAATAGTAGAAATCCTTAAAGTGAGCAAAACAATTAGCAGCTACATATAGATATCCTAATCCCGATTGTGTTTTCAACCACTGATATAGATAGCACTACTTCCTCTTTCATATGACACCAAAAGGAAGTTTCTACGTTTTATAGTTCCAGAGATATAACTGAAGGACCCTCCTCTACCCTCATTTTCTCTACACTGTACACGACCCAGTACTCCAAGTCCCTACTCCACACATATAGTTACTACATGAGAGGCAGAGACAGCTCTCAATATAGAAGCAAAGGAAAGTATAAAGAAATGTAGGTTTTCACAAAATTAACAAAATTTGTTAATAAACAATTTTTAACATAATCAATAGAGATGAGCGAACACTAAAATGTTCGAGGTTCGAAATTCGATTCGAACAGCCGCTCACTGTTCGAGTGTTCGAATGGGTTTCGAACCCCATTATAGTCTATGGGGAACATAAACTCGTTAAGGGGGAAACCCAAATCCGTGTCTGGAGGGTCACCAAGTCCACTATGACACCCCAGGAAATGATACCAACACCCTGGAATGACACTGGGACAGCAGGGGAAGCATGTCTGGGGGCATAAAAGTCACTTTATTTCATGGAAATCCCTGTCAGTTTGCGATTTTCGCAAGCTAACTTTTCCCCATAGAAATGCATTGGCCAGTGCTGATTGGCCAGAGTACGGAACTCGACCAATCAGCGCTGGCTCTGCTGGAGGAGGCGGAGTCTAAGATCGCTCCACACCAGTCTCCATTCAGGTCCGACCTTAGACTCCGCCTCCTCCGGCAGAGCTAGCGCTGATTGGCCGAAGGCTGGCCAATGCATTCCTATGCGAATGCAGAGACTTAGCAGTGCTGAGCCAGTTCTGCTCAACTACACATCTGATGCACACTCGGCACTGCTACATCAGATGTAGCAATCTGATGTAGCAGAGCCGAGGGTGCACTAGAACCCCTGTGCAAACTCAGTTCACGCTAATAGAATGCATTGGCCAGCGCTGATTGGACAGAGTACGGAACTCAACCAACCAGCGCTGGCTCTGCTGGAGGAGGCGGAGTCTAAGATCGCTCCACACCAGTCTCCATTCAGGTCCGACCTTAGACTCCGCCTCCTCCAGCAGAGCCAGCGCTGATTGGCTGAATTCCGTACTCTGGCCAATCAGTGCTGGCCAATGCATTCTATTGGCGTGATGAAGCAGTGCTGAATGTGTGTTTTTAGCTCAACTACACCGGTGGAGTAGTTGAGCTAAGCACACAGATTCAGCTCTGCTTCAATCAGCGCTGGCCAATGCATTCTATTAGCTTGATGAAGCAGAGTGTGCACAAGGGTTCAAGCGCACCCTCGGCTCTGATGTAGCAGAGCCGAGGGTGCACAAGGGTTCAAGTGCACCCTCGGCTCTGATGTAGCAGAGCCGAGGCTGCACAAGGGTTCAAGCGCACCCTCGGCTCTGATGTAGCAGAGCCGAGGGTGCACAAGGGTTCAAGTGCACCCTCGGCTCTGATGTGCTTAGCTGAACTACTCCACCGGTGTAGTTGAGCTAAACACACACATTCAGCACTGCTTCATCACGCCAATAGAATGCATTGGCCAGCACTGATTGGCCAGAGTACGGAATTCGGCCAATCAGCGCTGGCAAATGCATCCCTATGGGAAAAAGTTTATCTCACAAAAATCACAATTACACACCCGATAGAGCCCCAAAAAGTTATTTTTAATAACATTCCCCCCTAAATAAAGGTTATCCCTAGCTATCCCTGCCTGTACAGCTATCCCTGTCTCATAGTCACAAAGTTCACATTCTCATATGACCCGGATTTGAAATCCACTATTCGTCTAAAATGGAGGTCACCTGATTTCGGCAGCCAATGACTTTTTCCAATTTTTTTCAATGCCCCCGGTGTCGTAGTTCCTGTCCCACCTCCCCTGCGCTGTTATTGGTGCAAAAAAGGCGCCAGGGAAAGTGGGAGTGGAATCGAATTTTGGCGCACTTTACCACGCGGTGTTCGATTCGATTCGAACATGGCGAACACCCTGATATCCGATCGAACATGTGTTCGATAGAACACTGTTCACTCATCTCTAGTAATCAATTAATAAGTTCATTAATGGCACAAAATCAAACTACCAGAAAATCAAAATTTGTCCGAAAGTTTAGTCACGCTTTAACATCCACTTATGCTTAATTACATCATTTTCTATAGACACATATGCCTCTAATAAAAAGGTCATACCTAGAGATGAGGGAACTTATACATTACAAAAGGCCTTCTATGGCTCACTAAGTCTCTTATAAATGTTCCTTAGGGCAGTTGGAACTTTCCTTAGGACTGTGTAGTGACCTATACAGAGGAATATATACACTATATCGCTATATACATTCTATAGCTGAAAAAAGAAGAAATTAAAAAAAACAAAATGAGAAAAACATTAATAAACAATACAAGTATCATATTTATTCATCCTGGTCCAATGTTGCCTCCTCCCAAGGCCAGCCGATGTATATCAATAACAATTACTATATTTCTTACGCCAATCAACTCTAGTAACTAGAGATGAGCGAACACTAAAATGTTCGCGGTTCGAAATCCGATTCGAGTAGCCCCTCATTGTTCGACTACTCGAATCGAATATTGAACCCTATTATAGTCTATGGGGGGAAAATGCTCGTTTCAGGGGTAGGCAACATTCGATCAAATTATACTAACAAAGTCCACGAGTGAGGGTTGGGCTGGATCCTCCAAGAAGTCTTCTCCGTGCAGCGTCCCCGCGGCATCTTCCGGCTCTGAATTCACTCTGCCAGGCATCGGGCCTGGGCAGAGCCGACTGTGCATGTCCGCACTACAAGCGGGCATGCGCAGTCGGCTCTGCCTAGGCCCGATACCTGGCAGAGTGAATTCAGAGCCGGAAGACGCCGCGGGGAAGCTGCACGGAGAAGATTTCTAAAGGTAGGAGAAGAAGCAGCGTTGATTGGCCGACTGTATAGCATTCGGCCAATCAATGCTGGTTCTGCATCAAACCTTTCCATTCGAATAGCGAGTGGTACTCGATCGAGTACGAGTATTTCGAATACTGTAGTATTCAATCGAATACCTAACTCAATCGAATACTACTCGCTCATCTCTACTAGTAACCCCTTTTTGGCAAATTAAGCCCTGAGATGTACCAGAATGTGGCTTATTTCTGGGTCTCTGCACACCCACTATGGGGGTCCTAGCACTCGAGGTTTAACTGCTATCATGCTATCTCCTTGGGCAATCAGCAATTTCATCACTTGGAATCTCTAATTGTAGGAGACCTAGGGAAGGGTCAGTAGTACTGGGTGAATCAGCTCGCAAAAAAAACGAATTAGTCTGAAATATTCAAATTGTTTAACAATTTGATATTTGTCTCGGGTGAACTAAAATGGCTGCCATGACATGATTTGTAGTAAATTATTATATTTTGTGGTCTCTTCAGATCCCAGAGTACAATATGATTGGGCCCAAGAAAGGTGTAAAAAATAAAAAACATTAATACTCACCTTCCCTCACTTCTGAAGAGACACAAGTGTATAATAATTTCACATCCAGTTCTATCAGAATAAGCCTGGACCAAACCAGAGGATCACTTCATCAAAACACCAGATGAAACAAATCTTTATGGGTTCTTTCATCCTTACTGCTGAATAATTCTCACTGCCTCTACCCAGGCACAGTGGGTTGTGCAAGAGGTGGTATATAGCAGCCCTAACTAATATAGAAAAAAGTTACAGATGTCACAATATAGCAATGCAATTAAATTATTGTTTCTTTCATAACCTTTTTTTTTTTTTTTAAATTAAATTTAAAAAGCATTAAAACACAGGGGCGTAACTTGAGAGGGTGCAGAGGGTGTAGTCACACCAGGGCCCAGGACACTTAGAGGGTCCATAAGTGATGGCATCAGTATTGAGATTGCAGCTTCCATCTGGCACATAATCCAAGAAGACCCACACCCATTACCTTAACCACACTAAGGTTGAGTAAACTCCTTAGCACCTGTAACTATCACTATCAAGAGTTCACTGGAGGGATGAGGTAGAGCGCCCCGAAGAAAAGATTGCACTGGGGCCCACAAGACTTTAGTTATGCCACTGTCAAAACATGAAAGACTAAATAAATTTGGTATCACTGTGATCGTACTGATCTGCAAAATATAGGTAACAAGTCATTTTTAATGACTTTTAAACACTGTAAAAATAAAACCCTGTTCCCAATGACTGATTTTATCCTCTGTTTCCCAATACATTGCGTAGAATATTAAATGATGTCATAGGGAAGTAAAATTTGTCCAAAAATAAATAAACCCTATTGTGGCTCTATGAATGGGAAAATAGATAAGGTATGGCTCTTGGCAGATGAAGATTAAAGGGATCCTATCATTGGATACTCTTTTTTTTTTTCCTGACTAACACTTAGGAATAGCCTTAAGAATGGCTATTCTTTTCCTACTTTTAGATGTCTTTTCTGCTCCGCCATTCGGTAGAAATCAGGATTTTCTTCGGTATGCAAATGAGTTATCTCGCAGCACTGGGGGCAGTCCCCAGCACTCAAACAGCACTGGGGGTGTCCCCAATGCTGCGAGAGAAATCTCCAGTGATGTCTCTATCTTCTTCTGGAATGCCTTCTCCCTGTGTTTTCTTCCATCCTGGATTTTAATCTTCTAGGCATGCACAGTATTTCGAATACCGTAGTATTCGATTGAATGCCTTCTAGATCGAATACTACTCCAGCAGGTAACACGTCCAATTTACTTACCGATCCACCAGTATTATGGGGCATAATACTGTATGCAGGAACCACTATGGGACATAATAGTGTGTGCAGGGGTCACTATGGAGCATAATACTGTGTGTGGGGGCCACTATGGGGCATAATACTGTGTGTAGGGGCCACTATGGGGCATAATAATGTGTGTAGGGGCCACTATGGGAAAACATACTGTGTGTAGGGGCTACTATGGGGCATAATACTGTGTGTAGGGGCCACTATGGAGCATAATACTGTGTGAAGGTGTTAGGATTGTGCAGTAACTGCGGCCATGATATGGGCGTCGCCGCCTGTTCCTATGCACAGTCCAGGGTTGCAGGGGTTAACCTGCCTTGCAACAGCCGGGTGTGGTCGAGTCTTTGATGGACATATATGTCGACCAATAGACGCTCGGATTGGGCAGCTGGGCTATTTGCTGGTGACCGCCCCTTGCCTATATAAGGGGGCTGGTCTGGACGCCCGGCGCTCTATGATCGCATTCCAAACCCGAAATGATGTGTGTGTGTATGTGTGTATGTATGTTTGGGTTCCAGCCTGTAAACATTGCCCTAGTTAGCAAAAGACCCCTGAGATAGCAATGCCACTGTTTGTCAGGCAGCATGCTGCCCTGTATGTGTGTGTTTGTGGTAAAACTCTGTAGGGTCAGCTAGCAGTAATTCCCAGACAGGGTGACTGGGAGTGGGCTTGGCAGTAGTTGCCTGGGTGGTTGGGTGGAACTACCACACACAGGGTTACTTGGTCTCTGGCTAGTCCTGGAGTTCAGGCTAGCCAGTTTATTTATTTGTGCGGCTGCTCTGACTGCATGCCTCTGTGAACGTTAACAGAGCGGACCTGGTCATTTAATTTAGCTGGCAGTGACAGGAACTGTTAGTCTGTATTCACACCAGGTTGGTTGCAGTAATGGCCCAGAGGGCTCCATAGGGTTTTATTTGTTTATTTTTTTTAATAAACCCTGCTGACCATAACAGCAGGGGCCACTATGGGGCAAAATACTGTGTGTAGGGGCCACTATGGGGCATAATACTGTGTGCAGGGACCACTATGGGACATAATACTGTGTGCGGGGGCCAGAATGGGGCATAATAGTGTGGGGGTCGGTCAGGGTCTTCAGGGCACGGGGGGGGGGGGGGGTCGCACAGTTGGGGTCTTTGGTAGGGTCTGGTTCGGGGGATGGCCCGTGTCAAAAGTTCGCCACGGGGCCCTGCCATTCCTAGTTACACCACTGATCACGCCAATTGTCATTTTTTCTTTTAATATCAGGAGCATGTGCAGTATAGGTGTACTCCATTATGGTGAGCATTACTTCATCCATACTCATACTGCAGCATCCCATTGGCCTCAGCTTGACATTGTTATATCTCACTGACCTCACCCTGGCCTCAGCGTGACATTGTTATATCTCACTGACCTCACCATTGCTCACCAGGGAACACTGCAACCTCTGACACATCAGGATCTTACCAAGACATTTATACAAAATGCCTGATGATGGTAAATGATGAATTTACTATCTTTACTATTGTAACATAACTTTACTCACAGGGTTCTATCTGTAAACCTTGTGACATATCAGGATGTGATGATTGTTGACTATTTTTTTTTTCTCATTTTATAAAATGTCTTAATAAAGTTTGTATATGTTTGAATTCATTGTGTATGCTAGTTATGTAGATGCAATATACTGGATTCTTGGTTTACTAGATTATAATCAGTTTGGTAAGCTCTCTTTTTTCTAGGTCAATCATCTCTGTATATGCAGTAAAGTCTATTTATTTATTTATTTATTTACTGATTGGTTTCTTCCAAGGTGATCCAAACAGTAAAGAATCTGCTTTTATCAGCGAACTGTTTTATTTATTTTTTTATTTTTACTAATTATTCAGTGTTTTCCCCATTCTTGAAAAGAAATTAGACTTAAAATACTGTATAATGTAATAGACTTACTTGGAGGAAAAACAGCCCTTAAAGGTATAACAATGAAATAAAAAATGAAGCACCTGAGGTGACTGCAAAATGAAAAAGATTAACATGGTTGAGACCTGTAAAACACAATAAATGAGTGGCCCCCATTTTTCTTACGGAATTACATTTATTAAAGAGCTGCACCTAATGAGTTTTTGTTATGCTTCTGTGAACTTCTTTTGGAAGAATGGTTTCATTTGAAAGCACAGGAACGCTTACAACCATATTACCATTTCCCTCTTAAATACTGGAAATTACTAAATCTATCCTGTAACTTGTAGAATTGGCATGTAGTTTGAAAAATAAAAGGAAAGAAAACTTTTTTGAGTATGTGAATACTGTCATGCAGAACATGCTCATTTAGTACAGTACTAGATGGATGATGCTTAAAGGAAATGTATTTTTAATAATGAAAAAAAATAATAAAATGACACATAGTTTATATGTTCTGTATACAATTTTTTATTTTCTTTATGTGTTTATGAAGTCAGCCATTTATTCAAGCTTGCTGCTTTGTTCTGTTAAAGGGGTTTTCCATCTCACCCCTTTCAGCAGTCTGCCTGCAGTCTCTTCTTCTCGCTTCCTGTATTTATTGCCCCCCTTCCTTCCCTCTTGCTGAATGGGACACTGGAGTATCACAATACTTATGCAGATCAGATAATATGCACATGCTTGTAGAGAATGGGCTCAGTATTATCTGTGTGTTTACAAAAAAAAAGATAACAGACTGGGCTTTATTACCAAACTGCAAGTAGCTGAACTGATTGTCCTACCCGCACTGCCCGCACAAGTGACATCACTTTTCCTGTCTCACAGGTCCATGGTTATAGCAATGCTGTGTAAACAATCAGAGGGATAAGTTCATATAGCAGGAAAACAAAGCAGCATTTCTAAAGCAAAATATATAGGAAAAGTCTTTACTTTACATAAGCAACCAGTATAGATAGTTTCCTTGAAATGAGACAACCCCTTTAACCAGTGGTGTAACTAGGAACGATGGGGCCCCATGGCGAACGTTTGAAATCATTGAGATGAGACAACCCCTTTAATAGTAGTTTAAAGATATGCATTACATCAGTTTCAAGGATATAAGTAACTGGGACATGGAGGAGCCTCTGAATTTATCATGGGAGGTATTTGATTTCAATCCTGCCTGTTAAGATGATAAGATGATAAGATGACTGGTCAACCTAGTGCAAGGCTGAGCCAAAATTCAGTATGAAAAGTGGTGAACATTACAAATTCTCTTTCCATAATACAGAACATGATAGGAAAAATTAGAAAATCTATTTTTGATATTTTTATGTGATTAGTGTTGAGTGCAAGGGCCTGGCTTACTGAGTTTTTTCAATAGCTAAGACCAATTTATTGTCTATGTAGAGAAGAGACTGTCTTAGCTACTGAGCCATCAATTCAACTTCAGAAGTGAGGCTTTCCATAGCTGCAGTACCTTAAGGATCTACTGCTACCATAAGATATTGGTGCCAGGTGTCATAAGATGTAAAGTTTATGCTTCAATGGTTAGAGTTATTTTGATGGCAATGCCAATTATCTCAGTGGCAGTGGCTTCCCATGAATAAAGATCACTCAATAACATCAATAATAAAAATAATATGATCAGAAAGAATATATTGTTATATTGTATTTGTCCAATATCTGCATTCAATTAAGGCAAAGTATACATTAGATTGGTTTCACGAATATTTGTATGTAAAATAATTCCAGACTGTGGAAAATGACAGAACAATTATAACCTGAGACACAAATACCTTAGCATAGAAAAGGTTGATTTATAATCACCTGGTGCATAGACCTACAAAAATACAACAATGTATCAAATTGCAATAGCCTGTCTTAACCCAATGTCTGCATTGACTTTTTCTTATTTTCTAAGTTTCTCCTTTATTACTGTAAAACTACAGTTATCTATTACTGCTGTTCTAGGGTCCCTTGAGGATCTAGTCAATATATTTGGTAATGACTTTTAGAAAGGAAAGGCAAACAAAGATTTTCTTCTGTTTTGATAAATGCACATGTGAACTCTCATTTGGATTTTGCTTGAAGAACTGCATTGTACTTGCAGAAGTGAAAAACATGTTAGCTGGTGGAAAATCCTTGAGATGATGCACAAAATGTGAAAAAAAAGATAAAAATTACATTTCTCAGTTATTTTACTTAGGTAGATAGTATCAGATCTCCTGACATGTCTGTTTCAGCTGAAAAAAATAAATTCTGGAGAGCCTTTTCTTTATAATCTGTATTGTCCTGCTTCTCTACACACTAGAAGGAAACACATTGGCTCAGGGGCACCTTGCAGCATTTGGATACTAGACTTGAATTTCCATTTTCTCCAAGTGTTCTCTTAGGTTTCCTCTTGTACTCTGGTTTCCTCCCATACTCCATAAACACTCTGGTGGGTTAATTTGCCTGTGTGTCTAAAATATTGGGGTTGCCCACTTTCAAACCAATATTGAGAGACAAATGTCATTGTTTTTGTAATAAAAAGTTATACCATTTTCCAATATACTTTCTGTATCTATTCCTGTGGATAAAAATCAGTCTATGGTCATGTAATGTATGGTCCATGTGCCGCAATCCAGGGACCCTCTCCTCTCTGAGCCAGTGTAGTGGTGTTCAGAAGGGCCCTGATGGTAATGTAGGCATGACTCAGGAGTCCAGATGTGCAGTGGTGAATACCAGGTAACTGTTTATTAACTCAGGTAAGCAACAGAACAGCAGCTTGCAGATGGGGGTTGTATGCACAGTCCAATTATCCCTGCCTTTATTTTTAACAGGCTGCCCAGGGATGTTACAGGTTCTGTAATAAAGTCCAGTAACTACTCCTTCTCTCATGCCACTCCCATGTTAGGATGTTGGGGCTAGTAGTGGAGGAGGGAGTCCTGACATGAATCTGGTTACCTGGATACTAGGCCTGAATAAGTTCCTCCTGTCAGTACCTCTGTTGCTCCTCCTAGCACAGCTATAAAATATTCCAACAGAGATGCATAGGAATATTCCTTGTCCCAGGGCTGTCTTTGGATGAGCCTGGGGCGATAAATAATCCTCCTAAAGCCTGGACTTGAGGCCGTTGAGTCCCAGTGCTGGTCTTCTCCCTGCATAGTCCAGCATGAACTGTACAGGGTGACTGCTCTCTCTAGACTGACTTTCAATGGTCGCTGTGGAGACTATAGTTTTCTTACAACCCTGCCCAGTGGCCTGTGATTGGTCAGGGCTGAATGAAGGCAAGATTTTTGGACTGTGAGGGGAAAAAGTAACAGGGAAAAGCTGCAAAATAGAGACATGAATCACTGGACATAGAAGACAGGACATACCAACATAACCTGGAGGCACAACAAACAGTTAAAGTAGTAGCACTCCAGGATGCTGCACATGGTCATGTGATAAACACACAGGTGCACAGCTGGTTATAGTCACAGCACAGTAATCAGACCTCTGTGTGGAAATAAACCGTCCACCTGTGTGTTTATCACATGACTATGGACTGCATATCACATGACCATGGACTGATTTTTATCCAATAGAAGCAAGCAGAATGAATGAAAGCAAGCAGAAATTCAGAAAACCATGAGCAATTGATAAAGAAAGTATATTGGAAAATTGTACAACTTTTTATTATACAAACATTAACATTTGTCTCTCAATACTCTGTCTACCAATAAGTATTTGGACACCCATGCAAATGAAGATATCTACGGTCATGATGTGCATCACACCTTACATCACGCCTTTAATATCGTGTAGGAAACAGCATTGGCATTAGTCGCATGCAAGATGTCACAAAGTGCAGAGTTGTACGATTTCGAGAAAGGGGTAATTGTCGGGTACCACAGAAATGGTTAATCCTTAAGGGACATAGAAAGTGAAATGAATAACCCAAAATCAACAGTGGCCTATGTGAGTCCGAAGTGGAAGCTGAACAGTGATTGTCGGAATGTGCCCCTAGTCGGCAGACCCCGAAACTGCAGCCGTCCAAAGTCGGTGGAAGAACTTACCTGTCTTCTCCAAGCCGAATGGAATAAAATACCACTAACCGTCATACAAGGACTTGTGGAAAGCATGCCCCGGAGGGTTGAGGCTGTAGTTGCCGCTCGTGGAGGCTCTACCAACTATGGAATATGAAATAAATGTTGTTTTGAATTCTACCACAGGTGTCCAAATACTTATTGGTAGATAGTGTTCAAAAGTGAACAACACCTTTAAGTTCAATGACAATTTCCTGCAAATAAGTATATTTTTGTAAGACAATGTTTCTTAAATTCTTAGCAACTTTTTCTGGATTAACATACAGTGAACAGTGAAGGAACACTTGTGGGAAGCCGATGTATAGAAATGAGAACTGACCAGAGAATGAAACCTTAGATGCCTTTTGACTGTGTGTATTGCCATAATCAATTTATTGTTACCATGTTTTTATCTAATATTATATCATCATAATTTGTAATTATTTGTTCTGAGCATGCTAAATTCAACCTTGATCAATATAATTGTGTTTAATAACACATCAAAACAATGTGATAATTAAAAGATTCGGGGAAGGTATCAACTTGGTCAAGTGGTAAATATCTCATCTGTGAATTTTACCTGAGGCACAATTTAATTTTAACAACGTACGACAAGCAGAAGTGTTAGACAAGGCCATTTGTGCTTTATGTGTGAAATCCAAGATGTCACTCGCTAAAGTAATGATTTCATTCATGTTGCATGGCAAACCTCTAGAAAGCAAGTCTGACTATTGATGACAGAAAAGGTATCAGTATATTCAGATGCAAGGAGTGCAAACTTTAAGTATAAATGTGTGAAATTTTTTAGCTAAAAGTGCAGCATAAAGATTATATTAATAATTAACTCCATTAAAAATATCCTTTGGCAGAATATAGAATAGTAAAGTATCAGTTCTGATAATAGTCTTAAGAAAGTAGCAATCATGTGGCTTGAATAAAATAACTGTTTCCATCAGATGGTTTCGGGTCAGTTTGATAGGATGGTAGCTCATAGCAAACAGTATTTAGAATGTGACACAAATGCACTTACTAGTTCTAGTTTATCATTGTTAACCTATGTCGCTCGAAGTTGTATCATAGCAGTGTCTGTTTCATCTATAATACATAGCCATAGGTAAATTTTTGCTCTGCAGGGATGTCAGTCAGGGGCAAGCATAGCCCGTTCCTGTTACTGGCCACTGTTTGCTAAATATGTGAAGGGAGGAAAAGAGTTTTTCAGCCCAGTAGGTAGTACCTTGGGGATTCTACGGCCCAGTTAATGGCTAAGCATTCCCTCTCCAGAATGCTGTAATTTTTCTCCAGTGGTGTTAGCTTCCTACTCAGGTAGGTCACTGGGTGTTCTTCACCACCCACCATTTGGAACAGTACTGCGCCTAATCCTACATCAGAGGGGTCAGTCTGAACCAAAAATTCTTTTATGAAGTCAGGAGTGACCAAAACCGGCAGTCTACAGAGGATCGACTTCAACTCCTGGAATGCCCCCTCAGCTTCTTCACTCCATTTGACCATGACAGAATTAGTCCCCTTAGTTAGGTCTGTCATTGGGGCTGCAATAATTACAAAATTTAGGATGAACCTGTGATAATAGCCAACAATTCCAAGGAAAGCTCTCACTTGCTTTTTATTTAAGGTTCAAAGCCAAATTTTGAATGTCCTCCACTTTGTTAACCTGAAAAACTAAAAAGGAAGACACCGAGCAAACCGTAGTGTAGATCTGTATAGTTACTGTTTTGGTATAATGACAAATGTAGGCTCACCTTCAAGGGTTGTGTGGATACACAACACTTCACAGAGCAACAAGATCACTTGACAGGGATCCTATGGTTGGATACAGCTGCGAGGTACCTCACACCACATGGGTGTGTGAATATGCAAGGATGGACCAGATTACCGATTTGTGATTACAAATCCAGGACAAGAAGGACCCGCGCTGATATGTTAGGTGAAAAGCGACTTTAATTGAACAACACACTACGCGTTTCGGGCATACACTCTGCCCTTCTTCAGGTGCAATAGTTCTTTGCTGTCCTATAGGTCCTATGTGTCGTCCTATAGGTCCATGGTTATTATCGCATCACTGTGTAAACAATGGGAAGAATAAGATCAAATAGCAGGAGAAGAAAGCAGAATTTCTAAACCAATATATTTAGGAAAAGTCTTTGATTTACATAAGCTACCAGTATAGCTAGGATCCTTGAAATGGGAAAAACCCTTTAATCAGTGGCATAACTAGGAACGATGGGGTCCGATGGCGAACGTTTGACATGGCCCCCCCTCCTGACCGACACCCGACAAAGACCAGACCGAACCCACCCCCCGCATTCCTACGCTCTCTATCATGCCCCATAGTGGTCCTGCACACACTATTATGCCCCATAGTGGCCCTTGTACCCACTATTATGCCCGATAGTGGCCCCTACACACAGTATTATGTCCCATAGTGGCCCCCCTACACACAGTATTATGTTCCATAGTGGCCCCTGCACACAGTATTTTGTCCCATAGTGGCCTCTACACAGAGTATGATGTCCCATAGTGACCCCTACACACAGTATTATGCCTCATAGTGGTCCCTACATACAGTATTATGTCCCATAGTGGCCCCTAAACACACTATTATGCTCCACTGTGGACACCCATGAACAATTATTATACTCTGAGGTCTTTTCAGACCTCAAAGTATAATAATCGGAGACCAAAAGGGGGTGCCAACATAAAAAACAATGTTACTTACCTATCCCTGGCTCTGCTGCAGTCCTCGGTGGTATTATACTCGGGGGGTCTGAAAAGACCCCTGAGTATAATAATAATGTTTGTGGGGCCCGTGGTGTCACTTACTGATTCCAGCCACTGTCAGGATCACTAAGTAAATAGGGCCAATTAAGAAAAGAAAAAAAAACGCAACGGTAGCGGCTGTCGCTGGGCCCCTAATGTCCCGGGCCCCGTGGCAGCCGCTATACCGGCAGTTACGCCACTGCCTTTAACCAAATTTTAACCATAGGCAAGGGCTGACACGTGTATGCAGTGGACTACATTGTCTTGGAGAGAAGGTAATAGTGCTCAGCTGCAATAACAGACACTGCCCTTAGACAGACCTTACTCTATTTTCATACAATTTTTAAATAAGAAATGTATGAAAATAGAGTAAGGTCTGCAGTTTTTCTAGAAACAACACCCCTTTGTCTAAGGGCAGTGTCTGTTATTGCAGCTCAGCCCTGTTACCTTCTATCCAAGACAATGGAGTACACTGTAATTTTTAAATAAGAAATTATTGCTTGATACAGCTGCCACCAAAGGGATCTTATTTTACTGCATAATACTGTATTTCACTATTGTTTTTGGTGCATCACATATGATGATTTAGTTATATATAAATGTGAGGGAAAGCAACAGAATATCAGGTCTGTTTTAAAAATGAATTTTGACTCAAAATGTTGTTTATATATTAGTTAGACCCCTGTTTTTAAAATCTGATTTCCGATCATTTTCCATCCGAACCTGATCCCAATTCCGATCCTAATGCAAGTGAATGGAATTTTTTAATGATCGAAAATTGGATTTTAAAAACAATCCTATTCAATACACAGCATGTAGTCCGAAAATTGAACACTTCAATTTTTGGACTCCATGCTGTATAGTGACTAAAAAATCCACGGCTACTTAGTCCGCCTTGCTGTCCGGTTACCTGCACAGAACCGCTGCCAATGCCGCTCCCCATTGTTCTGGGTCCTCTCCTCTCTCATTCTCACACCTGCAGAGCACCGCGCACGCTCCTGCCTCCTTAGGCTAGTGTTACTGATGCTGGGAGTAGGCGGGGCTTGTTGTGGCTTAGAAGCCATGCCTACTCCCAGCATCAGTAACACTAGCCTAGAGAGGCGGGTGCGTGCACAACGCTCTGCAGGCGTGTGAATGAAAGAGGAGAGGACCCAGAACAATGGACCGGAGCTCCGGGAGTGGCAGCAGTTCTGTGCAGGTAAGTTGAACGATCAGGATCTGAATTCCATTCCCGATCTTTTTTAGGTCGGATCGAACCCGATCGCAAAATTTATTTGATCGCCGATCGGGATCCAATCTTTTCTGATCCTGATCGCTCAACCCTTGTTACAAAGCTATTAAGCCCCTGATAAGCCTCTAATTTCTATGGAGGAAGCTGCCATTGAGTGCAGCAAGGAAAATGTAGAATAATTCTCAACCACTCAAATAAATGGAAACCCACATATTACATAAATGGGCTTTGTTTAGGTACAGAGCTGTATAGTATATAGAACTGTGCACTGTATTGCAGCTAAGCCTGTCCATTTGAATGGGGCTGAGCTTCAGCATGGCCATACAGCAGGGGTGCTCACACTTTTTCAGCATGTGAGCTACTATATTAGCTGACCAAGGCAAAAGATCTACTAGGGTGGGGCTGGGGCGGGCCTGTGGATGGGACGGGGGTGTCTGTGGGCGGGGCGGGGAATGTGGGCGTGGCCGGGCGGATGGTGACAGCAGGAGACAGCGGCGTTTTGTGGCTGCCCAGGGATCCCCACTGTCTGCTTCTTCACAGCGCAGACTGAGAGTTATCTCTGGACACTGGCAGGCTGGGGCTGCGGCAGCCCCGCCTGCCAGTGTCCGGAGATGACTCTCAGCCTGCACTGTGAACAAGCAGACACCGGGGATCCCTGCATCCATCGATCGACCCATATGTCCTTTGCGATCTACCAGTAGATCGCGATCGACGTATTGGGCACCGTTGCCATACAGTATGATCAATGGATTTGATTCAACTATGAGTAGAGTTCAATATCATAATCCAAAATAACCTTTTTAATTTGGCATATAGAAGAAAGGTGTTGGAATGAGATAAACCATTTAATATCATTAGACCATCATGGTTAGAATGTAGATTACATAACATACATGTCAGGATACTGAAATAGATAAGCACATGTTCTTTATTTAGAGCGTTTGAAGACTCTGGGCTATATTCACTTGGTCTGCGGTTACTAATGTATAAAATGCAGCCAAATTATAAATGCAAATAGTTTACAAACAACAATTACTACCAATAATTCCATTAAAACAAACCGACAGTAAATACTTGACTTATGTTGAATTCTCATGACCCTGAGTAAATAAGTCAATTTAACAGAGAGAAGAATTTTTTTTTAATTATTATTTCTTCAGCCCTTCACTATTTTCTAAATGTATATTTACAGTTTCAATTGCCCCACAGCCATTTCACATCCCTATGACAGCACAAATTTGTAATCACTAGGTGAATTGTTTATTTTTTACATTTAGAAAATTTATTACAATTTGATATTTTTTAATTAGATTTAATAAGTTATCTTTAAAAGTATTAATTAGTGTGAGAATATTATTAAGATGTGTAAGAAACTTATTAATTTAGTTCCAAAGAGACCAGCTCTGTGTATAGAAAAAGGTAATCAATTTGCACCTCTTCCCCATGCTTCAGTACCAACACGTTATTGCTTTTTATGGCTTTCTCTGTTTAATAAATAAAATATAAACACAAAGGAAATTTCAGATTATTATTAGTTAATATTTACACTTTTATTAAGGTTATTACATTGGGCAATGGACATATTGACCTTGCATATGGAATGGGATTGGGAAGTATGCTCAATCAGAAAATAGCTTTTCAGTATAAACATTCATTTTTCAGATTTCATCTTTCTGATTTTATTTTTTTTTTCTATACTTATTTTTTCATTTCCTTTAGCATACTTCATTTCTGATTAGTTGTGTAGAATGCTACACTATGGCACAAGTGAACTTTATAGATCCAATGTGGCAATGCACAGATCTCTTTATATAACACATTATATTACAATATAACAATTAACCTTCTGTGAGTTCATTTGCTGCACTATATTATGCTAACACTGTCCTGGCACCGTAACTGCATGCACATTCAGGACAGGGGTTTAACTCTTAAAGGGGCTCTATCAGCAAAATCATGCTGATAGAGCCCCACATATGCGTGAATAGCCTTTAAAAAGGCTATTCAGGCACCGTAAATGTTATATTAAACTACCCCCCCCCCCCCCCCGTTTTATAATAAAACCCTAAAAAAGAATATGATCTACTTACGCATCGTGCACGCTGGGTGGGCATTCAGGGTGTGTCTTCTTCTTCATCTACACCTCTTCTTCCTCCAATGTCCTCCGGTCCCGTCCTCCTCCGGCGCTCGCGAACTGACACTGATATAAAAAATGGCCTGGGCGCTTGCGCAGTAGCATGCGGCTTCTACTACGTCTACTGCGCAGGCGCCCAGGCCCATTTTTTTTATATCAGTGTCAGTTCGCGAGTGCCGGAGGAGGACGGAACTGGAGGACATCGGAAGAAGAAGAGGCGTGAATGAAGAAGACCGCGCACCCTGAATGCCCGCCCAGCGTGCACGATGTGTAAGTAGATCATATTCTTTTTTAGGGTTTTATTTTAAAACGGGGGGGGGGGGGGGTAGTTTAATATAACATTTGCAGTGCCTGAATAGCCTTTTTAAAGGCTATTCACGCATATGTGGGGCTCTATCAGCATGATTTTGCTACTCACCCATCATACGATGTGAACCACTGCACATGCCCTGTGTGATAAGTGATTAGCTGGAATTATTACCATTACCTGTAGCTGCACTGTCCTGGGAAAGCTGATCTGCAGTGGTCCTGGCTATCGCATCCCTGCAGTTATAATATTGATGACTTATCCTAAGGACAGGCCATTGATATTACAAAGACAGATAATCCTTTAAAGAGATTGTCCAGGAATTGAAAATGAAATGGGTAGGAGGTGTAAAATAACAAAAAATAAAATAAAAAAGCAGTCCTGCACTTCATGTAACAGCTAAGACCAATTAGATACAGGATTTCCAGAGAAAGGTTTTAAAAAACCTCACTAGTTCTCCGCCATTAGACCGAACCTCACCTGTTCCCCGCCATTTTACAGCTCCCTGGCTGCCACTTGGGTGGCTCCAACTTATGGAAAACCTCTTTAAAGGGGTTATCTGGGCGTAATTCTTTTATGGCCACTTGACTGGTTCCCCCAAACAGTGGCCACTGGGGAACAGTAATGGGGCCATTATATTATGTGGAGGCAGTGATGGGGGCTAACATCCTCTGGGGGGACATTAAACTGCATGGGGAATATTAAAGGGGTTGTCCAGGCTTAATTATTTTTTATGGCCTATATGTATACAATATGTAACCCCTGTTGTCATTTACTACCATTTCACTGTCAATTTAAATTTAAAAATTATATCTGAAATATTATAGGAAAATAAAAAGTAATAAAGCAACTAACCAAGTGCAGAAATGTATGTGCTACCTCCTATTAGGCACTCAGGGTACTGTAAGACCAAGTTGTCTGCATTTTCGATTTTGCTGACCAGTTTTTCTCATTGGTATATTTTTATTAGAAACCAGAATCCTGTGAGCAGCGCAGTAAGCCGGTCCACCAGAGTGCATGACTGTCCAATTATGTTCATTAGTCATATTTTTCATTGGATGATCAGTGTTTGGCTTGGAGTCGGCATGAGGAACAGATGTAATCTGAAACAGAGCAATGTTTACTTCTTGTTTAACAGATATGCTGAGCATGTTTAAACCCAGAGGGAGGGAAAATAAACACTTGAAATGAAGGTACCTGTGTGCACTTCAATCTCTAGACTCCTTCTTTGGTCTAGCTCCAAACTTTGAAAGCTTTAACTTGAGTCTTTCAGCAAAGTTGTGCCTGTGCACTGTTAGATATAGGAGTTTTGTATAACGTGTCGCTAATAAATTATGCATACAGTGGAAAAAATATTAAAAATAACTATTAATGAAATGCATGGATGGTAACATTCTTGGGAAATGGTCGGATCTGGTAACTGAGTGGCTTCAAATATACCACACATAATGATGATATGTCACAGTATAGATGGTATGATCAGATTTCACAAGAAGTATTAGAACCTGTTTGACAGAAGAGGTGATTCATGAATGTCTAGTAGCTCCTTAGACACATTTCAGGATGTAAATCTCCTTGAAGCTGGAAAGCTGTAGCTATGAAAATCCTGTATTAAAAACCTTGAAAGACTTCAGTTCAAATTTCTAAGCAAACAAAAGTTGTTAGAAAAATATTTGGACATAATTGAAAGAACAGTGGAATAGGCAAAAGGAAAAATTGAAAAGTATATAAATAATGTTACAATAGGAAAAAATAAAAATAAGAACAAATACATTGCATAGACAACAATTCCCCAATAGGCCTCCTTTATCAGGATTTCTCCGTTTATTGATCTCATTGAAGTACAGGGCAACCACAAGCTACACTATTGTCCGACAAATTCATAGAATACAGTTTGCTATTGTAAAACAATGTTGTCGTCATAATAATCCTATGCTTGTTGATGGGTCATATGACATTTCTTTCACTTGTGGCCTGTGACTCTAAAGGGAGCATTTCTGATAATAGATGCATATTAGTACATTTCAATGGGTGTATTTACTGACAATCACTGTCTCCAAGACTTACAATTTAGAAGCCACAATCCCAAATTATACTGTAGGTATATGTATCTATGCAAACAGTACATTGGGAATAGCGTATTCCAGTCCAGCACCATTATGTACTAGTCAGCACAAAGATGTCTTATTATCCAAGGTCAATTGCACGCGACAAAGTGCACAAAGCCCCTGTGACTCTATACTACAGAGCTACAGGCTTTATGTAAACGTTAGGCTTCTTACTAAGCCTAAATACAGAGGTGCTTTACCGCAATTTTTTATTAAGTAGTCACTAATTTTTCAAACAACTTAGTCTCATGCAATAAAAAATGTGATTAATATAATGTACTTTGTTTACCAATGTTGAGTTTTCTGCCTGAAAATTCATTCTAAATATCCCTCCTAACTAATTTGCTATTCACTCCCTGTTACGGAAGACCTTAGTTATCTTCAAAAGCTGGATGTCTCCATAGTGAGTGAAGGTGGTGGTGGTGGGGGGTTGGGATATGAGAAAGACACATTGTCTACACCAGGGGTGCTCACACTTTGTCAGCATGTGAGCTACTGTATTACATGACCAAGTCAAAAGATCTACTACCCACTTCTTGTGGGCGGGGCCAGGCGGGCATGTGGGCATGTGGGCGTGTCTGTGGCGGGGCCATGCATGTGGGCGGGGGCGTGCGGAGCGTGAGAGCAGGAGACAGCGGCGTCCTGTGGCCTCCCAGGGATCCCCGCTGTCTGCTTGCTCACAGAACAGACTGACAGTTATCTCTAGACACTGGCAGGGTGGGGCTGCCAGTGTCCGTAGATGACTCTCAGGCTGCGCTGTGAACAAGCAGCACCCCGGCCCCCTCCATCCCTAAGAGCGGCTTGCAAGTGTCGGGAGTGCCAGTTCATAGCGCAGGCTGATAGTTGACTCTCTGCCTGCACTGTGAACAAGCAGACACCGGGGATCCCTGGCTGCATCCCGCGATCGACCCATACGTCCATTGCGATCGACCGGTAGATCCTGGTCTACACGTATGAAGGTCTATACAGCCAGAGAACAGATGGCATAGCAAGACCCTGCAGACATTTTAACCTTTCACGTAAACTAAAGTACTCTTTAAATGTAATAGAATCTCTGTATGCCTATGTATGAGATTGATGGAATGCAAAGGTACAGTAGAATTCTGTAGTAGTCTGAAATGCTGCACAGCCATAATGTTTTATGTGGGTGCATCAATCTCAAGCAAAAGCTGTCCTCTTTAGAGGGGTTTGTTCTACAATGACAAGTTATTGCCTGTCCACTTGTCAAGAAAATTTGAATGAAGCGATGACCACATCTGCATCCTATTGCTCCATTTAATCTCTGTTCTATCTTTACCTGTCCCTTAGAGTTTCAATGGAGTAACAGCACAGATATGCGACCATCACTCTAGTCAAACAAAGTGAAGCCCCATACTTGTGATCAATGGGGTTCTTGAAGTTTGTGGACCCCAGTTCAAAATCTGTAATAAGGCCCCAACCTACCTTGTGCCATTTAGAATAGTGGTATATTTTATGTAGCAGAGGGACCTTTGAGGCCCCTTAAGGGTCCAGGGTCCAGTAGCAGCTGCTATCGCTGCACCCTCTATGCTATGAGCCTATGGATAGCTGATAAGTTGTAATTGTGGAACAACTCCTTTAAGACCACAAACATCTCACAGTAAAAGTAATGAGTTCTTCTACATCTGTGGTCTATTTACAATCAACCTTCTATTCTCCCTTAAAAGGGACAAGCATTCATTATATATATATATATATATATATATATATATATATATATATATATATATATATATATATACTGGACAAATATTAAGAACCTGTATTGCTTCATATTAATGAATGGTTTAAGCAAACAGATTGTTATCAAAATCTGAAAAAACTTCACTACTTCTCAAATATTGTATGTACTTTGAATCAACATTTACCTCACGTTAGATAAAATCAAAATTATTCTTTTTTTTTTGTATTTGTTTTACTTAGATTTTGGCAGTTCTCCCAGTAGTCCATTGAAAATATTACTTGATATTTCAGACAGGTTGGCATGGCATGGTGTATGTTACAGAGTGGCATTCTAGTGATATGTAAGTATATACAGTAGTGAAGGACAAGTTTCATTAGGGTGGATACAATCAGTCACTTTAGAAATATGAGTATTATTTAGAAACGGAAATACAAAGAGCAAATTCTAAGGTGAAAGTTGCAATATGGTAAGAACTGCTTACATTTTGCCCATTCTCACTTAACATGAACCAGTGCCATAAATAAAAAATAAAAAAAAAGTATCGGGAGAATTACCAAAATATGTGATTTTGGGCGATGACATAGAACTATAAATGTTATAGAAGTTCAAAACTGAATAAAAACATTACAAAATTATCTGAATAAAAGAAATATACATTAACTATTTATTGTCCATTCCAAAACTGTGCTATGTAAATTGAGCATCCAAAGTGTCGGGGGGAGAATCATTTTTCAGGCCTATAAAGAATACAAACCATTTTTACACTGCCTTCTTTTGTAAAACGGGACATGGCAGGACCACTAGTCCAGGCAGATTTATTATATAATATGTATTTATATATGCCATGTAAATGATGACTGAAATCTACAGTCATAGGTATAGATTTCACTCAGGGCACACAGGCTGCTGGATGTTGTGCTTAAATATTGACCAGGACTGTCCCTCATCATAAATTAAGAGTGCCCCCCCAAAAAAAACAAAAAACAAAAAAAAAAACGGTGCAGGAGATACCAAGACCAACATAGAAAACCCTGCTCTTGAGAAATCTCCCCCTTTACATATACAGCATTATCACATTGTACAATCTGTTCTACACTCTGAGCAAAAGAAAATATCTCAAAATAGCTGCTTTGTAGTTCCCTACACAGTGGATGCCCGGGCATATAGAAATACAGAGAAAAAGTCAAAGGTACATCTGCCCTATGACTTTAGAAATCATCACGGATCGCAGATGTCTCACGCCACAGATCATAATGCAGAAACAACAGCACTTTTAACCCCTTCCCGCCGATGGCATTTTTTGATTTTCGTTTTTCGTTTTTGACTCCCCTCCTTCTAAACCCCATAACTTTTTTTATTTCTCCGCTCCCAGAGCCATATGAGGTCTTAATTTTTGCGGGACAATTTTTTTTTCATGATGCCACCATTAATTATTCTATATAATGTACTGGGAAGCAGGAAAAAAATTCAGAATGTGGTGAATTTGAAGAAAAAATGCATTTCTGCGACTTTCTTACGGGAAAGCGTTCACTGTGCAGCCAAAATGATATGTCCCCTATATTCTGTGTTTCGGTACGGTTCCAGGGATACCAAATTTATATGGTTTTATTTAGATTTTGACCCCTTAAAAAAATCCAAAACTGTTAATTTTTTTTTTTTTTTTTTTTTAAAGTCGCCATATTCAGACGGCCGTAACTTTTTTATACGTAAGTGTACGGGGATGCATAGGGCGTCTTTTTTTGCAGGGCCGGGTGTACTTTTTAGTTCTAACATTTTCAGGAAATGTTATTGCTTTGATCACTTTTTATTCAAATTTTTATCAGAATCAAGACAGTGAAAAACCGGTGGTTTGGCACTTTTGACTATTTTTCCCGCTACGGCGTTTACCGAACAGGAAAAATATTTGTATAGATTTGTAGAGCAGGCGATTTCGGACGCGGGGATACCTAACATGTATATGTTTCACAGTTTTTAACTACTTTTATATGTGTTCTAGGGAAAGGGGGGTGATTTGAACTTTAAATACTTTTTTATTTTTTTTATTTTGACTTTTTTTATTTATTTTTTTTTTGCATTTATTAGACCCCCTAGGGGTGTTGAACCCCAGGGGGTCTGACCCCCTAGGGGTGTTGAACCCCAGGGGGTCTAATGCATTGCAATGCATTGCAAAAAATCATTCTTTCTTTTGGAGGCTGCATAGACCAGCCTGCAAAAGAGAGAATTTGGAGACAAGCCTGGGAGCCTTGTAAAGGCTCCCGGCTGTCATGGCAATGTGACTTCGACCCTGGAGCATGCTCCAGGAGCCGGCGATCCTGGGCAAAATGGCGGCGCCCATGCTCCGCCGGGAAAATGGTGCCTCCGGCGCCTTTGACCACGGCGCCAGAGGGGGTTAATGCCTCCGATCGGTCCGGGGACCGATCGGAGGCATTAGAGCCGGTTGTCTACTGCTTAAAGCAGTAGACACCCGGCGCTATGGCGGCCGCCCGGCTCCCGGGCGGTCGCCGTAGTTACAGACCCGACATGCGCCGTACTATTACGGCGCATGTCGAGAAGGGGTTAATATAGATGTAATAATATATTATAAGCACCCCTAAATGGTGAATAAATATATACTTGCCCCCATAAAAAACAAGGCCTCAAACAACTATATCTTCAAAAATAATAACAATGTAAGGAAGGCACAAAGCAGTTAGGCTAAAAAACCCTCCTGTGTCATTGTTAGGGTGTATTTACACAGAGGAAAATGGTGAGGAATTTGGTGTAGAATTTCAGCACTGAAAAAAAAGCCTCCCATTGACTTCAATGGGTTCCTTTTTTTGCTAGCAGAAAAAGGAGCCCATTGAAGTCAATGGGAGGTAAAAAGGAACCCTTTTTTTAGCCCTGAAATTCCACACCAATTCCTCACCATTTTCCTCCATGTGAATGGACCCTCAAAGGAGTTATCCTGTTTCCTTAGGATAAGCCATCAATATTAAATTTGCAGAGGTTCAACACTTGGGACACTTGCAGATCACTGGTACCCTGACAATGCACCTCTTGGTATAGTTTACATATTGTAGTATAGAGTGTAGGTATTGCAGTGCCATCTTATAGATTTCAATCAGTAGTGTAATACCTTCAGTCACCACTGCAGTTTGTACGGCGTGTTAGCAGCACAGCTTAACAATACTGAGAGTTGCATTGTCAGAGTAATGTTGTCGGACCCCCGAAAATCTAATATGGGTCACCTTTCAATGTTGGAAGTCGGAGAACCCCTTTAACTACAATTTGTAAAGTGCTGCGGAATATGTTGGTGCTATATAAATAAAATCTATTAATATTATTAATATTTTATAAATATTACTACTGTATAACCAATAGATGTATACTTTTGATTGTATAGACAATTTGTAACTCGCTCCTTTTCTTGATTTTTCAGGCATTCCTGTGCAGATTTATAAAAATTGGTATTTGGTTGGTATGTGCAATATGTAACTACGGAACTTTTCAAACCTAAGGAAAGAAATTTAATACAGTATACTGAATATTATTAATACATTACAGCAAATATTAACAAATACAGCGAAGATACAAGGTTGGGATAGTTTTAAGGTATATATATATATATATATATATATATATATATATATATATATATATATATATGGGTTTGAGAAATAGAAGTTTGGGAAACATGCTTTTATGTGCTAATTTCTGAAATAATTCAAAGTTAGGAGGCATTGCTTTTATCTACCAACAATAAGAAACTGTAAGCAATCCCATGAGAGTTCTTCTGATCTCGCTCTTCTTTCTTTTCCACTCCTATGCACTTAAAACTGTCGGATGAAAAGTAGTGTACTTCCATATGGACTACAAAAGAGGGGTGATAGAAATGAGTGTATTGGTGGAATAAAGAAAATCTTATGCTGTATAAAGTAACTTTATACCTAAATACATCTCTTTATAAGAAAAGAGTCCTTGACTCATCATCTTTCGACAAATTGTTGAATATTTCAGTTATATCTGTTTAGGGGAAAGCTGGGTGACAATTGGTATGTTAACCATCTCAGTTCTCCTAGGGGTCCCAACAAATCTAATTTAAAACTAGTAGGATATTGGCGTTGGGAGAGCTGGGTACCTTTATGTTTATATACTCATAAACTTATGTTTATAAAGGGCATTTAAGAAGCTACTGAAAACATTTCTTCCCCTTCATAAACATTTAATCTAATATAACATAGACTGGAAAGGTTAAAAAATGTGATTAGCCTTCCTTATCGAGTTTCTTCATCTCTCATATACATATGCGATTTGCTTCATAGCAATGCCTATAAGATGAAGCATAAACACAACCTTATGCTGTTATATTACTATTTTATACCCTAAAATTAATGAAGCCATTAAGAAAAAGCTGAGGTGTAGCTTGCAATAGAGCCTAATGTCCTTACCCTATAACCTTAGGGTCAAGGAAGTAAACTGAATTTGAAAACATACACAGAACCTACAAACAATACTACAAGTCACATAAATCTTAGGGTAATGATTTTTTCCTGACAGCTAAATTCATTCTGAGGTTCACATGTTTGTGTTAGCTCTTAAGGGACTCGGAGTGTAGCACATTATTTATACAATGTTCTTCAATCGTTGATTATTATTAATTACTATCCTGAATAGCTTCCAAGTCCAAGTAAACTCCCCAAAGAACTTCATCTAAGGTAATTGCCTATACACAATGTTACAATGTTTTTTAGTCTTAATATATTTTATTCAATGACTTTCAAAAATTGCTCTTTTCTAAAAATCCATGCAAAAAAAAAATGGAAGCAAATTATCATTAGGTAAAATACCTTTATTTTTAAAATTTAAAATAAAACTTCCAATGGTATTTGGTGGCTAAATAGTATTACCTAATTTATTGGCATCTTGGGAATTTCACTTATTTATAGAAGCTTAGAATTTTTGCCAGTAGAAGTAGAAGTTGAAAAGTCAATGTCGGAAAACAACATGGTTCCAAAAGTAATAGGTTGGACTTCCTCTAGTGGCTTGTGCAGCGTCCAAATGGGGTTTTTTGAACCGTAGTGCCAGCTCTCCCTCTATGCTGATCATGAGCACATACGTTATTATAAATTAGCTGATATAACTGCAAACTATGAAATATAATCAATAAAGTCTAATAAGTTATGTGGGAATCATCCCATAAGCAATAGAACCTAATGGCAAGTGATTGGGTCTAAAGAAGACCAAGCCTTTAAAACCATTATGTCAGAAACAGGGCTAACCAGAAGGTCGTCAGCTTAATTGGGTAAATCTGACTCTGCTTGTATGCAATGAATCATCCTGTGATATGGCAAAAGACCAATAGCCCATGGTAGGAGTCTCTTGTATTAATTATTAAATTATTCTATCTAACATTTCCTTATTTTACTAGCCAATTACCATAACCCCCAAATGTAAAGCACCATGGAATTAATGGTGCTATATAAATAAATAATAATAATAAATAATAATTATGCTGGGTTCACACCAGCGTTCGAAGTCCGGACTCAGGTTTCCGTCTTCTGCTGGCAGATCACAACCTTATGCTGTTATAATAACATACGTTATTATAAATTAGCTGATATAACTGCAAACTATGAAATATAATCAATAAAGTCTAATAAGTTATGTGGGAATCATCAGGTTTCCGTCTTCTGCTGGCAGAAGACAGAAACCTATCAGACTGGGTTCGGCCATGAGCGCCAATGATCATATTATATTCTCCGCGGCGAAACCGTTTTTTTTAAACCGAACACAAAGTCCTGCATGTCTGACTTTGTGTCTGGCTATGGTTTCACCGCAGAGAGCATAAAACGCTCACCGGAGCTCACGGCCGGACACTCTTCAAACACATTCAAATGAATGGGTTTGAAAAATGCCTGCAGGTTTCGTCTCCTGTCCAGTTTCGGGAAGGAAATGGAAACCTGTATGAACGGAGACCAGGCGCAGATGTAAACGAGCCCTCAGTTGGCTCAAGAGCATAATTATGACATGGGAAAAGCCTCTTGCAGAAGTATAGCTAGAAATTCAGCATTGGTGGGGGGGAGTGTTCTTATATTATCACTATACAGTGACTATAGTGATAATATACAGTGACTATACACTGTATCACTATACAGTGACTATATATTGAAACATACCAGCTCTACACAGGGTTCTGCAGACAGTATTCAATGACCATATAGTGATAGGTAATGGCTCTACACAGGGCTCTGAGCCAGCATTCAGTGACCATATAATGATAGACAGCAGCTCTGCAGACCATTTGAGTGAATACACTGCAGAAAAAAATTAATGACTTAGGCCTGGTTCACATCTGATCCTGAGAGTCCGTTTTGCAGGTTTCTGTAACCTGCACAAAATAGAGCAGGAGACGGAAAGCTGCAGGACTCTTTCAAACCCATTCATTTGAATGGGTTTGAAAGATGTCCGGCCGTGAGCGCCGGTGAGCGTTTTATGCTCTCTGCGGCAAAACCATTTTTTTTTATTTTTTTTTAACGGACACAGAGTCAGACATGCAGTATTCTGTGTCCGGTTTAAAAAAAACTATTCAGCATGCAGAAGACGGAAACCTGAGAACGGACTGCCGAACGCTAATGTGAACCCAGAGTTAGATGTGACGACATTTCTGTCTCTTCCATATGGACCACCATGACCACTTTTTCCGATTGTGACTTGTGTGAATAACAGATATCTTTGGCTCCTCACTTTTCTAAGCACCTGACCTACATTGTCCTCACCTACATAAACATAGGTCCGCACCGCCATTCTGATGTTATTTAGGTTTTTTCTCCATTCGGCCACAGGAAAATGGCCGAACTGTCATGCACAGTCGGCTCTGCCGGCTGAAGATGCCGGAGATGACGCAGTGAAGAGGCAGTTGGGAAAAGAAGACAGAGATGTCACTAGAGAGTCTTGAGACAGCATAGGATGCCCCCTGTGCTTTCTGAAGACTCAGTTGCATACGGTGAAAAAACTAAATAACATCAGAATAGTGGCGCTGATCAGAATAAAAAAGGTAAGAGAAGAATAGCCTTTCTTAACGCTATTCCAACGTGGTCTTTGTTCAAAAAAGGATTCTAATGATAGAATCCCTTTAACAATATACTGTAGATATTAGTGAAAGAAAGAGGAGTTAAAGAGGACCTTTCATCAGATTGGGCACAGTCAGTTCTATATACTGCTGGAAAGCTGACAGTGTGCTGAATTCAGCACACTGTTGGCTTTCCCGATCTGTGCCCCGTGCGATACGGTCCCAGTACCGTATCGCTTTACAGTCAGAAGGGCATTTCTGACACTTAGCCAGGGACGCTCTTCTGCCCAGCAGCGCCTATCACGCTGTACTGTGGAGCGGGGAGGAACGTCCCCTCCCTCTGCTCACAGTACTCGTCCATAGAGGAGTATTATCAAGAGGGGAGGGGGCGTTCCTATTTATAGAAAACAACATGTAACATTAAGTTTCCCACAACTGGATGGATGATTCAAGATTTGGTGGAGATATCTATTATAATGCATTCGGCTCATGCTCACACTAGCTTTGATCAGAGAGAGAACACAGTACCATAATAGCACCATTAATAATGTACAGTATATGCACAATGCAACTTCTGCAAAGGACTAATCTTTGAAATGCCTTACTTGCTCTACACCAGATATTTCTATAGATATTGACTCTAGATATTTTTATTTTTACATAGCTCCATCCCTTTAGACCATATTCACAGTAATTTTGGGTGGTTGGTATAAAGGGCATTGACTATAATTATATCTTATAGGTAGCATCTATCAGCACTTCCAGCTTAGAATAATTGCTTTTTTATTAATAGACTATTGTACCAACCCCCATCACATGAGCTGCACGATCAGCAATTCCTTCCGCTGGTCCATCTCTAGACATGTTTCTTTTGTGCCTTAAGAAATCTCCAGCCCTACAAATGTTCCAAATAAAAAAAAACTAATGAGGGAACGGCAAGCGCGTTGTAGACCTCTGCTGAACTACACAACCTCATTAATTGTAAAGTGTTGAATACACTAAGAAATGTTTACAAAGATGTTCTCATGTGTGATATCACTGCATGGGAAGCATTACAGTGCACTATTTCTTACAATGTTATGGAGCCATTTATTGCGTGTATAATAGAGGTCATGTATCAGCAGTTTTGACACATTTATCTTCATTGTTGCTATCTGCTATAAATGGTAAATGTTTTTTAACCCGCTTAAGACGATGATACATATTTTTGTGGTCACGGAACTGTGATAAAAACAATCTAAGTAAGTAAACGTATTAAAATACCAGTTCGGTTTTTCGTGCATTGTGAATAAATCACTATCTGTGCCGAAAATATGATTTATTGGAAGAACTAAGCACTGCTTTTCTGTTGAACTGTAAATCCCAGCACCAACCATCTTTTCTATTCAGCAAACAACTGTTCCAAGAGCAGGGGGCAATGCCAAAACTCCATTAGCTAGACTGTCCCGATATGCTGGTATTAGACACTACATCCGGTACACTGACCTGTGGATATTGAGAGCTCCTCTCTGGCATAAACTGATGATTCTGAATTGAATTTTATCTAATCTAGTTCTACTTTTTAGTGATTGCCTAAAACTGTCTGATTTGCTCTCAAACTGATATTCTTAAAGGGGTATTCCCATCTTTAGCATTATTTTCGACCTTGTAGCTTAAGTCACCCAAAGTGACTTACCTAATACATTGCTTTATCTATCTTCCACCTGTCAAATATTGCTGATTGCCTCTCTGGTGTTTACATGGTGTTGTCTAGGTTTTCACTAGGTTTTGATCCACCTCTGCTATCAAGCAGCAGTGGCTGGGCTGGTAATATCAGTTCCTCTTCTCAGCCACCTTTGTTCATCTCAGTGGCTTATCAGCATATGTAACGTTTGAGTGAATTGTATTGGTATGATGTACATTACCATACCAGTGCTTTACAGTGGCTGAGGGAGCTGACAGACTCCCTTTAAGGTTGAGGAGAGCAGATGAAACCCTTAAGTGAAGAAACTCCATTTGTAAATCATGATTTCTTTTATCAGGGACAGAGTATGAGGGAGTTTTGTGGGAGTTTAATATTAATAGACTATCCTTAGGATACATCATCAGTTCGGTGCAAGTCTGAATTTTTTTTTTTTATTTTTTTTTTTAGCTGTTTGTGTTTTGATGACATCTGAAGCTAAAATGTTTGTCCAACAACTATTCTTCTTCTTTTCTCAAATCCTCATCCACACTCAGTTTAGCAAAGTGTGCATGTCTTCTCAGTGGCAGGAGGGAATCGATCCACTGCCAGAGACCTCTTTGCTCATGATGTATGTTCACTTCTTTAGAAAATGACCCTGAAGTGTAGCTATTGCTCCATTTTTTTGGAAAGCAATTTTTCAGGTGAATGTAAGGAACTTTGTGTCCCTCCTTGCAGTTGACTCCTGGAAAACACTGCTCCCGTCTTTAAAGGATGAATCCTTTGTGAACTTGGAAGAATGACATTTTTCTGTTTTACCAGCTAACAACAATAAAATTATTCAGTTATATATCACTCACCAGAACTACCTCACCCCCTTAGGTTATTCAAAATCAAACATATTCAGTCTCCTAAATGTCACCGATGTGACTTCACACCTGTTGCCTTCTAGCACATGGGAATGTGACTGAGTTTATAGCTTTTGGAAAGAAGCTACAGACATCCAGTCCACTGTGGTGCACTCTGGATTATTGGATGAAGAACAATGGTCTCACTGAACTAGAAATTTCCTCAAGGAAATCTGTCCTTAGTGAAAAGTGTGTAGGATAACGCTCCCTATAATGCTCTACCTGGAAACATTTTGTTAATTTGGCGGTTCAATATGATAGAATTGTCTATCTACAAAGGAAACGGTTGGAGAAACTAAAAATCGTTTGGAACTCAAAGTGTCACTTTCAACTTATCATTCACCTGTCCCAGGATCTCTTAGCCTCTATATATTACCAAATCTAGTCTAGTATAGTACCAAATCTTCAGTGAGGGTGTATGGTGTTACAGTCACATGCCAGCCTCTTACAGGGAAGGATATAATTATTTGATCCCTTGCTGATTTTGTAAGTTTTCCTACTGACAAAGACATGAGCAGTCTATAATTTTAAGGTTAGGTTTAACAGTGAGAGATAGAAGATCAAAAATAAAATCCAGAAAATCACATTGTATAAATATATTTGCATTTTGCATAGAGAAATAAGTATTTGATCTCCTACCAACCATTAAGAGCTCCGTCTCCCACAGACCAGTTAGACGCAACTAAATATCTTCTGGTCAAAGTCTTATTGTCATGATCGCTTGCCAATGGATACAACCATGAATGCAGGACCTTTGTAAGGTCAGAATGTCAACAATATGGTGGTCTCTCCCCAAGGAGTGACGATACCCCCTTACTGTGACTGGGTTATCTTCTCATATTTGTAGTGTCCCTGCCTGACAACCTGCCCACAATAAGAAAATCATGGGTGGGTTTTTGATAATTCCCAGCTCACAGAAATTTTCTGCATGCGTGGTCATATCCATTGGCAACCGATCAAGACAACAGACTGCCACCACTAATCTCCAGACCTTAATCCCATAGAAAACTTATGGAGGGATGTGAAGCTCCGAGTTACCAAGTGACAACCTCAAAATCTTAATGACTTAGAGATGATCTGCAACGAGGAGTGGACCAAAATTCCTCCTAACATGTGCGCAAACCTCATCTACAAAAAACCTCTGACTGCTGTGCGCGCCAACAAGGGTTTTGCCACCAAATCTTGTTTGCCAGACGGATCAAATACTTATTTCTCTAGGCAAAATGCTAATAAATTTATAAAATGTATACAATGTGATTTTCTAGATTTTATTTTTGATTTTCTATCTCTCACTGCTAAAATTAACCTACCCTTAAAATTATAGACTGTTCATGTCTCTTTCAGTGGGAAAACTTATAAAATCAGCAAGGGATCAAATACTTATTTCCTTCTCTGTACATGCCCCAACTCTTGCTTGATCTTTCTTCATGGACATTTATGAAACCTGATCAGTCTGTGATTTAGAGCCTGGCTCTAGACATGAACAGTCTATAATCACAGACTGATCAGGTTTCATAAATGTCCATGAAGAAGGGAGGAGAACAAGCACAGAAACATGCTGCTGCAGAAACCAGTAAGTGTTTAGCACATTTTTACCAGTTTTATAAAAGTTATATACTGCAATACTGAACATTACAGATGTGAATAAAACTCTGGTGATATAAACCTTTTCCTGTTGTTTGTTCCAGGACATTTGTTGTTCTTAGCTTCTCCTCCCCCCACCTCTTTCCATAGACTTCTATGAACCCCAGCCTAACTTCGTTGAAAACAGATCTGGCAGTAAATTGAGAGATTTAGCAGACAGAAGATAACTGATAAGTAGAGACGTATTGTCCTCTGATAAGATACATTACTAAGTTCATTATTTAAAAATGAAATATTAACAAAAATGAAATTAGGTTATGCTTTAATTATCAATAATCAATATTTCTCCAAAGATAATTACTTAAACTACTTGTGAGCTCAGAGTATAACAATATCTGGTGTTGTTTCTTTAACGCTATATAATATATAGGAATTTGGTTTCCTGAAGTTTAATAATACACTCCATTGGATCATCCTTTCTTCTCTTACAGCAGAGACAGTGACAGTAACGTGAGATTCTATCTCTGTCAGCATAACTTACAGTATTTGTAGCATAGCTCTAGGCTAGAGGGATGTGATACATCTGTATATCACACTACTGTAATTTAGAAGTACATTTCCTGCATTGCAATTATCACCACCAGGTAAATCAAATAGATGTTGGTGCGGTAATATTCACAGGAAAGTTAAGCTTTTCTATTCAGTCAAATTCAATTCAAGATATACAAAACACTGTGTACTGAACTTACATTGTAATCCTACTCAAATTAAATTCACATAATTTCTATTAAAAACAAGTATGACTTATGATGGATAAAGCTATAATATGTAACAATTCTGAAAAGTGTAATTAAAATATATGCTATTACTATTGGCTGCATATAATGAATTGGTGGTTGACATTTGGCTTATTTCTATATTAGCTACCGTTTCCATGAATACAACAATTTTAAACGTTTCCTTTCCACATTTTATGCCATGACCGTTCCCTAGCTGAATGGAAATACAATGTGTGTTACGGCTTTAGCCCTCATAGCATAGAAGTCTTCTGGGTATTGCTGTGTTTATTGCAGTTAATAGATATTAATTATGCTATAAATGTGTGAAGGTCACATCAAGGCAGCAACATGTGAATGGCAACATGACTGCATTTCTTGTCATTACTACCATGAAGTCTGTGATGATCTGCAACCATAGATTTATAGAACAAAATGGAGAAAGCCACATGCGTGCCCACCTCTCCATTCATTCTCCATTCAATGTGCTAGTCTAAATGTTGGTCTTAGTAGGTTAGAGAGGATTCAGGGTATACCAATCCTTGAGATATTGAAGTGTATCAGAGGTGAGATTTGCACATATCAGACATTTATAGCATATCTTGTCATTAATGTCTGAGATGGGAATAGCACTTTGATGTATATTATTATATTTGGAAAAGCTTAAGTATCATATTTTTCCATCGGCATGTGGTGTCCAATTCTTGAGATATTTGCGGATCCCACACATGACATTTGCATCGATCAGATATTTATGGCAAATCTTGTTGTCATTCTATAAATATCTGATATGGGAATAGCAGTTTAAAGGGATTCTATCATTAGAATCCCTTTTTGAACCAAGTACACATCAGAATAGCTTTAAGAAAGGCTATTCTTCTCTTACCTTTCTTTTCCTGATCTGCACCACCATTCCTGAGAAATATATTCTTTCTTCCTTAAGTAAATGAGTTTTCCAACAGAATAGAGGGCATTCCCCTGCGCTCAAACAGCACTGGGGCATCCCATGTGCTGTCCGAAAACTCTCCAGGGACGCCTCTGTCTTCTTCTCTGAACCACCTCTTCGCCGGGTCATCGGCCACATCTTCAGCCAAAAGCGCTGACTGCGAATGTCCGTCAGCCATTTTCCTGTGGGCAAGCTGGCACTCGTGTAAGAGGCCACAGGAAACTAGCCGACGGACATTCGCAGTCAGTGCTTTTGGCTGAAGATGCGGCCGATGACCCAGCGAAGAGGCAGACCAGAGAAGAAGACAGAGGCATCGCTGGAGAGTTTTTTGAAAGCACAGGGGACTCCCACTGTGCTGTCTGAAAACTCATTTTCATATGGAAGAAAGAAGAAATTCCTCAGGAACGGCGGTGCGGATCAGAAACAGAAAGGTAAGAGAAGAATAGTCTTTCTTAAGGATATTCCTACGTTACTTAGTTAAAAAGGGATTCTATTGATAGAATCCTTTAATGTATATTATATACTGTAGTTTATCTTAAGTAGCAGAATTGTTACATTTAATGAATGATGCAGTAAAAGGAATAGTAATTTCCATTTGCTGTTACTACAAAATAACCTTCTTATAAATTCTGTTTTGTATTAGGTGACTTTGAGGAGTTTCTGAGAATGTACAATCAGAAGTCATCCTAGTTTTGATGTTGCACAAAGACAAGCAGAATGGGAGAGATTCAGGAGTTTTCTAATATTGTAAATGGTTTAATGTGTGTTTGCATAGATTGGTTTACAAACAATGATTAGACGCCATAATCAATCAGTTCCATTTCACTGTGGTGGTAATTTCAACAGGCCATGTCTTGTAATACTTCAGTGCCAAAGGGAGCTACAGTAAATAGCTATGTAATGGCTTCAATGTCCGTTTGGCACTAAAGTAGTTAGCACCAACATGTCAGCTTCCTTGTGACAGTCCACATTTACATATGATTAATTAACCCTCTACTGCCAGGAAGAGCGTTTATTCTGCCATAACAAAGAAATCGGAAATACTAAGAAGCAGTGTGTTTCTATAGAAACTTTTAATATGGCAAGTAGTTGATTTTAACTTTACGAAGAATTTATTTGTATTTGTAAGAGGTTTAATGTTTGTAAATGAAACACATAATGTATCTACATTTTATTGTTGTTTTACTTTTTTATTGGTTTTTGAAGGAATTTTTCATTTTGTTCATTACGTTCTCTATAATTTAGCATATATATTCTATACTTTGGGTCAAAGGTACACATACTGTACCAAAGAGACAGATCATGCAGCTGGTATGGGACCCTTGAAGTAAACAGGCCCATTGCTTGTTCTTTCTGTTTCCTTTGCAAAAACTTTCCCAGGTTGCGGTCACACTAGCGTTGTGTGACTGTTCAGGTGACTCTGTTCCTCATTCCACTTAAAATATGTTGATAGAAAAGTCTTGCAGGCAGGACTTTTCTCTCCATTGATTTTTGGCCAGAGCTGAAATCTGATGGACCGCATTATAATTAGAGATTAGCGAACAGTAAAATGTTCGAGGTTCGATATTCGTTTCGAGTAGCCCCTCAGTATTCGACTACTCGAATCAAATATCGAACCCTATTATAGTCTATGGGGGGAAAATGGTCATTTCAGGGGTAGGCAACGTTCGATCAAATTAAACTTACCAAGTCCACGAGTGAGGGTCGGACTGGATCCTCCGAGAAGTCTTCTCCTTGCAGTGTCCCCGCGGCGTCTTCCGGCTCTTCATTCACTCTGCTAGGCATCGGGCCTGGGCAGAGCCAACTGCGCATGCCCGCACTACAAGCGGACATGCGCAGTCGGCTCTGCCCAAGCCCGATGCCTGGCAGAGTGAATGAAGAGCCGGAAGACGCCGCGGGGAAGCTGCACGGAGAAGACTTCTAAAGGTAGGAGAAGAACCAGCGTTGATTGGCTGACTGTATAGCATTCGGCCAATCAATGCTGGTTCTGCATTAAACTTTTACATTCGAATAGCGAGTGGTACTCAATCAAGTACAAGTATTTCGAATAACGTAGTATTTGATCGAATACCTACTCGATCGAGTACTTCTCGCTCATCTCTAATTATAATCTATGGGGTTTGCGGGTTTCCCCGGGTAACTGCTTTTTAACTGGAGAAGGTTTCTATTTTTTGGTCCCCAAGGAGACCTAAAGAATGGATACCTCAACGCTGGTGTGAACCTAATGTCACAGTGCTGCTGATAATAAAATCATCCACAACGGTATCCTTAGGCTAAGGCCCCACAGGACGACTCGCAGCTATAAAGTGCTGCGGGAAAAACCACTGCATGAGCGCATCCCAGTTCTTCCCAAACTGCTTTAAACAGAATGTTCACTGAGTTTTTCTCTGCAGACTTTCTGTTACAATTATATCTACGGGGAAGCCAACAGGCGTTTCATGACTGCGCCACAGTTTTTACCACAAAGTGGGCATGGGATTCGCAAGAATCCCATCCACTTTGCAGTTACTATAAAATGCTGTGATATTTTCCGCTGTGTTTCCACCGCGGGCAAATCAAAACATTTCCAACCCGTGGGACCTCGGCCAGTTTTCCATGGCTCCTGTGTGGTCAGCAGTTTTTTTTTTAATTCAGGTAAACTTTATTGAACAGTTTTTACATTTTACAGAGAATTATAGCACAAGTCTCTCGTAACAATATCAGCAATGAACAGGCAAAAAGAATGTATAAATGGCAAACAGTTGCAAGGGTGAACACTAATCAGGCTAAGAATGGATTCATCTGGTAGGCGAATTGGATAACAGATCGAAATCTAGAGTATATAAGGGGTATAAAAAGATGAACTAGTAAAGGGAGGCAAATCTCGCGATCTGCAATGATTGCGAGATGTAGGACGTGAGACAGAGGAGTACGCTTAATTATCACGTTCTCCTTCTCTCACCCTCTCCCTGAGTCCAGTGGCAGGGTTGGGTTAGGGGGAAGGGGGGGGGGTTGGTGAGGGGGAGACACAAAAAGGGGGGGGGTAAGACAAGGGGGGCGGAGGAAAGGGTAATGAAGGAGATGGGGGGAGAGTTAGCAAGTGGGGGGTAGTGCGGTTGAGGGTAGCGTAAGTGAAGTCATGGGGAATAAAAGATCAGACATAGGATTATCAAGTAAGAAGCATCTAGTAAGGAAAGAGTGACAGGGGTAAGGAATTGAGGAGTGTCTCAAGAACAAGGAAGCGAAGGAAAGCAGGGGGAGGGGAATAGGCAGGAGTATTAGCACCTCGAATATTGCAGGAAGGGTCTCCAGATTTTTTGGAAAGAGTCGTGCCTCCTTCAGGATTTGCTTAATAATTCCTCAAAGCGGGCGATCTCATGTATTTTTTCCCACCAGAGTGAAATTGGTGGAGAGGAAGGTTGAAGCCAATATCTAGGTATAAGCGTCTTTGCCGCTGTGAGAAGATGTGAGCCTAGAACGTGGGTTTGTGGCTGAAAAGAGGGTGATGGAAGTGAGAGAAAAATAATTTCAGGAGAGATAGTCAGTTTGGATCTTGTAATGCGTCGAATATGCAGTTATATCGTCTCCCAGAAGTCTCTAATTACTGGGCAGGTCCACCACAGGTGGAGGTATGTGCCCTGAGCGGACTCGCAACGCCAGCATTTGTCGGTGTCGGAAAGGCGCTTGTTGTGGAGCCAGTCGGGAGTGCAGTACCAGCGGGTGAGAAGTTTGTAGTGAGATTCCTGAATTCTAATGCATGGTGAGGGGCCATGAGATTGGCGTAGTACAGTTTTAATCTCCTCCTCAGTGAGAGACAGGTGAAGATCCATTTCCCAGCTCGAGATGAATGCCGGTTTGGAGAATTTGGGAGGGTGGATGTGTTTATGCAGGAGGGCAGAGGTCTTTCTCAGGAGTCCGGTCTTGGATACCAGTGTCTTTTCAAAGAGAGTGAGAGAGGTACGTAAAGGGGATAAGGCATTAAACTTGTCTATGTGGAACTTGAGAGTTCGAAGGTGTAGAAAGGAGAGCTTTCTAGACGGGAGCAGTAGAACGCATTTCTCCCAGGACAGTAGGCCGTCTGGAGAGGCAATATCCAATAATGTGACATTCATCAAAGATCGCCAGGGGTCGTCGTCGATCGGCGAGGGAAACAGTTGAAGGCAAGGTAAGAGTCCAACTGGAAGTAGCGGAGACGGGGACGGTGCGAGGGAGGGTGCCAGGGATCTCCAAATCTCTAGAGCGCCACGGAGTAGAAACGGAGAGGTGAACGAGGTTGATATGCGCGAGGGTGGGAGCCAAAGTGCTGACAGTGTACGAGCATCTCTTTCATATGTTGTGGGTCGGATAGGAGGTAAGGGTCGACCACCATCGCAGTTGAGTGGCGGCATAGTAGCGTGATATGTCTGGTAGTCCTATACCACCTTCAGCTTTTGGTTTGACCAGTAGGGCCCATGAGAGCCTTGGGGGTTTATTTCTCCAAATAAATCGCGAGAAGAGTTGTCGGAGCTTAACAAAAAATATTTTAGGAAGGAAAATAGGAAGCATGTTCAATTTATATAGGATTTTAGGGACTAGGTAGGTCTGAATGAGGTTTTTGCGGCCAAACCAGGATAATGGGAGGGAGGAGTATGTGTCCAGGTCCTTTCGGAGATCTCGGAGCAACGGCGCGAAGTTCAAGTTGTAAAGGTCTGCCAGGTTTGGGGCCAGGTGAATTCCAAGGTACTTAAGGGATGTGTCAGCCCATTGATAGGGGGTTGAAGTCTGCAGGGTGGCCTTAAGAGATGGTGGCAAGTAGATAGACAGGATCTCAGATTTTGATAAATTTGCCTTGTATTTGGAGATAGTACCATATGCAGTGAGGATGTTCGTAATGGCTTGAAGGCCAGTAAGGGGGTTGGATATAATGAAAAGTATGTCGTCCGCAAATGCTGTTGTCTTAAAGGTTCGGCCTCTAATGGAGACGCCTTGTACGAGGTCAGACTGGCGAACGGCCTGCAGGAGCGTTTCTAAAACCAAAATGAAGAGGGAGGGGGAAGGGGGGCATCCCTGATGGGTACCATTAGAGATAGTGAATGGGCTAGACAGGGTACCATTGATTCGTATTCTTGCATGGGGGTGGGCACAGAGCGTAAATATGGCAGCTATAAAGGGGGGTGGGAAGCCAAACTTGAGTAGCGTTGAGCGCATGAAGTCCCAATCAACCCTATCGAACGCTTTTTCCGCGTCCACTCCTAGTAGTATCAAGGGTTCTTTAAGGGTGGTTGCTCGTTGTATTAATGGTAGAAGAATCGCTGTGTTATCTCTGCCTTCCCTACCATGAACAAATCCGGCCTGCTCGTCATGGATCAAGTGTGGGAGAAGGGGCCGGAGGCGAAGGGCTAGTAGTTTGGCCCAGACTTTAAGGTCTACGTTAAGTAAAGATATCGGGCGATAGCTTCCACATTGGGTTGGATCTTTGCCCTCTTTTGGGATAAGAGTTATATACGCTTCCTGGGATTGGCTAGGGAGGGACCCTCCAAGAAGGAGTGTGTTACACATTCGGACAAGGTGCGGTGAGAGAATATTAAGGAATTTTTTTATAGTACTGTAGGGGGAAGCCGTCTGGGCCAGGGCTTTTGCCTAGGGGAAAGCTGTGTACGACTGAGTTTAACTCACTGGCCGTAACAGGGGCTAATAAGGCAGTAGTGTCAGTGGGGGATAGGGTAGGGAGGTTAAGTGAGTTCAGAAATTCAGTGGTGAGGCGTGCTCTATCAGTTTCAGGGCAGTCAGAGGGGGAGTTTTTTAAGTTATACAAATCGGCATAAAACTGCACAAATGCTGCGGCAATATCCTGAGTGGAGGTAACTAAAGCTCCAGTGCGCGATTTAACAGAGGAGATGAAAGATTTCGATTTCGCTTTCTGTGTGGTCAGCAGTTTTGTAGGGTTAAAACTACTGACAGACTCTCTTTAAAACTTAACAGTTTCATATCAATTAGGTGTCCACTGTATTTATGAGAAACGTGCCCTCCATCTTCCTCAGAGTTGTATGAAGCCCACTTTGCTAGATACACTAGTATTGAGATGTCCATCAGTCAGAAGTGAAGATGATGGGAGATGTAGGGCAAGCTCTATGACCATGAATAAGGAGGATCGCAAATGTCCAGTGAAGAGGACAGGTCACACTAGGTTTACACTATTGTTCAGGTTTCTGTTCTTCGGGTTACACATGAAAACACGCGCACTATAATGGGCTCTGCAGGTTGCTGCCCAGTTTCTGCCGAAAATTGAGAAAATTTTTCCTTACAGGACTTTTCTCTCTACCGATTTTAAGCATAATGGGAGACAGACTTTCGTACGGAGACTCAAATGCGAGTGTGAACCTATCATAAAGGATTTATACATTGTAATACAGATAGCAGATCATAAACATTGACTTTGTTAGAGATCCACTTGCAGTGAAATCTCCTTTACAATTATGCTAAAGCCTTTGTATTTGCTTTTACCTGGGTACAGTACATTTTCTATATTCTTTTTTTATCCAAGGTCATAATTATAAAAAAAGATGTATATGCATGCAGTATTTGGCTAGTTACTAGAGGAAGAAAGAAGATTTTAATGTAATATTTGTCATCAATGTGTTTCTATACTGCTGCAGTGAATATCCTAGTTACAAAGAAGGAACACAAGAGGGTGCACTTGATATGAATCCTCAAATAAGAATATCAAAGGATATAGCCATCTGTGCTTGTCTTAGCTAAACAGGAAGAGATGCTTACAATAGGGAGAAATAAATGTATGGTGTTTTAAAGGGAATTCATTAACATTTTCACTGCCAAGGATTTTTGCCAATCACTGATTCTCAGAAAACTCAGCAACTTTCTATCTGGTCAAGTTTTTAGGTAGTACAAAGAGAATTGTACCATTAAAGGGAGTCTGTCAGCATTAAATTGGTTATAAACGTAATCACAGTGCCTTGTAGAGGTGATTCTACAGTTTCTAAATATATCTTTGTTATTCAGCTTTAGAGCCCCATTTTCATGTAAATTGTCATTTTTATTCGTATGCAAATGAGTGGAAAACTCATTTGTTTGTGAATCTAGAGCTAAGAGCAAAGACCAGCTAAGTCAAGACACCCCAATGCACTTTTACCCTCATTTGAAAAACTGTGAAATATACAAAAATGGGGCTCCAAAGCTGAATTACAGAAGCATATTTGCAGACTGCAGAATAACATCTACACGGTATTTGATAAGGTTTATAATCCATTTACTGCTGATAAACTCCCTTTAACATTTTAGATTTTTGGTTTCCTGCATAAGGCCTTTGTAAGCTACAGCTAAACTTAAAATCAAATGACTAGAGTTTGGGAAGAGCCGAGGAACAGGGTATATTCATGTACAGTATAAGTGATAATGGTCATTGTACTGCCATTTTCACAAAAAAAGAAAATTACAGCAAAAAAATATAATATACGACTGCACTGTATGAATACATCAGTATTAAATCCAGATACTAAATAGTAATGGCAGTATCTTTGAATGAAATAATAAAATCAGTACACGTACTCAAAGGGAGTCTGGAGCCATGAAACGTGACATTAACCAGGCACAGTACATTGTAAGGAACATGATACTGAGCACCGTCATACCTTTAGTCCAATAGATGCACCATTTACATGAAAAAGGCTGGTTTTTTGGAGGTACATTTCTAAGCATGTCGTATTTTGGATCTGTACAATGCATTTCTAATATGGCTTCATGTATATATCTTATGGTGTTCTAATTGGGACCTAAAACACCCTCCACGACTAGTAAAACAAGAATTATCTTCCTGTTTCATTAAACCTGCCCCTATTATAGTCTATAGTCTGGCCCAGTGTGGCCGAGAAATATATGCACTTGAGGAAGAGCTTTACATAGCCTGAAACGTGTTGTGCTGCTGTTTTACCAATAAAGGATTCAAGTCTACGTCCTGTCTTTTATGTGCGGAGCAGTGAGCGCAGTTTTCCACATTGAGTTCAAGCTATTAACGTTAACATACAAAGCCATCCACAACCTGTCCCCTCCATATATCTTGGACCTAATCTCCCGCTGCCTGCCCACACGTAACTTCAGATCCTCCAATGAACTCCTACTCCGCTCTGCCCTCATCCGCTCCTCACACAACCGTCTCCAAGATTTCTCCTGTGCATCTCCCATACTCTGGAACTCCCTACCAAGACACATAAGACTGACCCCCACAATCACAGGCTTCAAAAAGGCCCTGAAGACTCACCTATTCAGGAAGGCCCACAACCTCCAATAACACTATCATTGCACTGCCATCTGAACTGTCTCCCCCTCTCCTTCTGTCTCTATCCCCCTTCCCTCATAGATTGTAAGACCTTGCGGGCAGGGCCCTCTAACCCACTGTGCCAGTCGGTCATTGTTAGTATTATTTCTACCTTTATATTTTGTGTATTGTATGTAACCCCCAAATGTAAAGCACCATGGAATTAATGGTGCTAAATAAATAAACAATAATAATAATAATAATAATAATAATAATAATAATAATTCAGCCATGTGGCTCCACTCCGTTATATTACTGTCCAGTTCCTTCTGGCACTAAGTTGTGAACTCCGCTGCCACCATCACTTTTTGGAACTTGAATTGGTGTTATGGCCATCTCACAACACCCGAAGGTGAGAGATGAACTGATTCATTATACTCTACTAATCGAAGAATCTTTATATGCAATATTACCACCACTCTTTGTTCAAACGGATCTGCGCTATAGCTCACTCAGTGTCTTTTGATATTTTTGTCTTTGTGAGCCTATCATAGTCCATGTCACAGTTTCTTATAATGCTGTTGCTGATACTAACAAGGAGACACAATGACCAAAACGTGCAGGCAAAATAAATATCTGATTCTTTTTTCTCCAGGAATAAATGTTACTTTGTTACAATGTTCTTGGAAGAGCTCAAAGACACAGCTCGCACTTTGGGGAATGAAACAGACAAGCTTTCTGTTGCTGTCATGTAGTCATGAATACACGACACGAGCAAATACACTTAACTTTAGTATATAGATGTCTTGTGCCATGTACTAGATTTTTGGTAAATAATTCATCTTAGTGACACAATTCTATTGAGATTTGTTTAAATCTTTTTTGCTTTATAACCTGTGAACTACCTAAGTCCGAAAGCAAGTGAAAAATAATGTCACATGAGTAAAAAATGGGATATCACAGTGTCACTTTGGAATATGGATTGACGGCAGTGTAATATTTAACCACTGGGGTATATCTGGGACCAGCATATTGTTCTATACATCACGTTCAGAATCCGCTCACTGGCAAAACACTGAAAACATAAACAGGGAAAATCAGTTAATTACAAGGAGAAAAAAACTGTCTTTGTGGCCGTGTAATTGAAGTTCAGTAAAATAAATGGAGCCACCAGGGATTCCTTAATGAATGTCTAAATGCTAACAGTAGTGATGCACTTAACCAGCGAAGCTCAGGCTCTCTAACCAAATTAAATAACATCAAATCAGAGTTTCTGGCATTTTTACTAACCAGATTTCTTGGCATTTACACTATTATGTATTTCTCAGTAAATAAATGTAGATTAGTGCTCAAGTGATGCATTGGCAAGCCGGCAGGAAAAAACATGGTTTATTTTATGTGGAAAAACAAATAAATGGCATGGCCCGTACATCTTACACGGAGGTCCTTACACAACTTCATTTTATCCACTTAGAAAAAAAACAGATTAGTCCTGCGCTAACATTTCTCAATGTCACTACTGCTTTATGAATCAGCGCTGTGTAACAGAGTTCTTGAGGTGGATAAAGTTGCTTCGCAAAACAAAGATAGAATATAATCTCAAACTAGATTTTGGAGTAAAAGTAAACATCACATTAACCTCTCGAGATAGTCACCCTTAACCCGTTAATGACCAGGCACGTCTTAGTGTTTTTGCTGTTTTAACAGCCAAAATGTTTTTTGTTTAATTTTTTTTTGTAATTTTTAGAGCTGTCCATTATCATCTTTAAGAGTTTAGTTGCAAATTGATGCTAGTCTTGCGTATTAAAATAATTTCCCCATTGTATTATGTGTTTTGTTATAGTGTATATATAGTCATGAATGGACAGGGCGGTTATAGAAATAGTTTGCATCGACGGGGAATACCATGACTATGTTTGAATATATATTTTTATATGTATGTGCTTTTCTTACATAAAATGTCCTCTATGAGATCATGAAAGACACCCAGAGCTCATTCAAACTTTAACATAATGGAGGCTGAAAATAGCCGCCATCATTGACACTAGTCGTTGCTGATCTGATCTGGGTCTGCAGATGTCTGTCACTGTGTGAGACATATATAAATCACATGACTTCAGACTAAGATCACTGCACAGTTAGGACCTGTACCATCTGCAGTCACATGACAGTGGGTGACCATTATCAGGTTAAGAACCAGGAACCTGTTGTTCTTTTTTGGCACTATGTGTTATTTTTTGCTTTATCAATGACATATTTTTGTTTCTTTTCTGTTGTTATTTTTGATTAATGATAAGTTCGTGTTTAATATATAATACAGTAAAATAGCAGAAGTCCAGGGGACCTGCAGAAAAATGAGAAACAGTCATACTATTTGCCTCACCTTTCCTGGACTTCCAGTGTTCCTCCCTAAATATTTTCTGGTCTCTTTCAGCCTCCTTTGTGACCTCAGTGGCAACTAGTCACCACTGAGGTCTGTGATTGGGCCCCAGAGGTCACTTGCTGCGCATCAACATCATGGCATTTCTTAGTATCTGTCCCTGGAGGGATGCAGTTCTCTTCCTTTTGGAGGAAACCTAATTTACAAAGCTTTACCTAAGGAGCATTGCCAGCAAGACTCATTATGACAACTGGTTAATTCTGTAAGGAAAAAATAGTACCACCTGAGAGCCACTACAAAGCCTTCTTCCCCAGCCATCCAGTACCTTGCTTTACGCTGATAAGAGTCAAGAACCTTAAAGCAGATGGGTGCCTCTCCCTTTTGGATGAAATTTTGACTTGACTTATATGCAAAGTCATGTTTCAAGTCTCTTTAAGGGGATGGATATTACTTTACAGGGTAGCTACCTATAGGTGTCCATAGAGAAACAATTATTTCCCTAATGACAGAGAGCTAATTGATCTCACTTATGTAAAAAATGTCTTTAAAGTTCTTAATATTCTTTGTTCAGTGCTCTAATGTTCGACAGAATGACAGATATGGCACGCCCAACTGGAATCATACAAAAAACTGTTTTATGCTATTTCTACCTATGTTGCCATTAGATATGTGTCAATACCACTTTCTGTATTGGTTCAGATAATCATGTGATAAGACCCAGCACATCAATCACATCTCTGATAGTATGAATTGCCACATCAGGCTTCTATTCATCAAAATATATTTTCAAATAATCCATATGAAAGGTATTAAATTATGGTGTAAGGGAATTGTAATAGGAGCAATTCCCCATTAGCTGCTGGTGAACCCTGGGGGAATGGACACAACAAAACAGTGAGCCCTAAGCTGAACCCACCACTGTCCCTACCTGCTTGCCTCACTGCCCTAGGCGGCAGAGAACAACTGGTTGACAAGCCCTTCCTATATATATATATATATATATATATATATATATATATATATATATATAACAACACAAAATGCAGACAAGACAAACAACAACAAAGGGAGATCAACTAGCCAACAGCAACACAGTACAAAATCATAATCCAAGAGAATAGTCACAAGGGAAGACAAGGGTCAGAGGTCGGTAATATAATAGAAGCAGAATAGAAGCTATCAAGGACAAAGTCAAAATAGCCAGCAAGCCTCTGTGGGCTGATGGCCTGTGTATAGGAAGCCCTGGACCACCCTAGGCTTGATTAGTAGACAGGCTGTCAATCTTACAGGCAAGGCTAGAATTAACTATTTGAAGAACAGAGGAAAACGAGGTGCAGGAGATGGGTGTGGTGGAAATTCAATTACAGAGGAGGGGTAATATTGTTCACATAGTTCAACAAAAAACTCTAAGCAAAGACTCAAACTAAACCCGCCTCCTGCGCCGTAGCGTGCAAGCGGAGGGTGGAGCAGAAACCTGAACAGGTTAGAGACATTGCGTTGGGCTACGAAAGGGAAGAAATCAAACACAAAACAGTCTCCATGGCAAAAAGGTCACACAGACTGAATGACAATATAAGGAAAACATCAATATGCTGGGCAGACTATAAAGCGGGAGAACATTCCTAGGCATCAGTGTCTGTCAGCACAAGAGACAAAGCTAACATACAGTATATAAAATTATTGTATGTCAAGGGTGTCAATAGCTATTAACAATTTGAAAACAAAATGTATATCCCGTTTTCTCAAAAACAGGTTGATTTTGTGATACATTTCTAAAAAATTTTGTATACACACAATATTCATTTAGCAGTGGTTTTGCAACAGTCTATTCATAATGAAATCTATTCATAATGGGATTCTGTGTACCAACATATTATGCATTTTATTGCTATAGTCATGCATGCTCTAAACACTGGTCATGAGAAATGTGTCAGATGATTTTTTTTTTAGTATACTAATCCCATTATGTGTTTGATATATGTAACGTCATCACTAGGAAATTTCAACAGTCTAAAAATAAGTACAAATGAATACAGAGAGACTATTGATGCTGTCCAGACATTTTAAGAAATATCATATAAGACACCAAAGCATATTATTACGAGATGCTTGAAAGGGTATTAAGATGCAAAACATTACAGCTATATAAATAAAAAGGATTTCTGCTCGTGCCTATATTATATCTGTGGTGAACTATTTCTGTCTGGAATCACTTGTGCAGGTTTTCTTTCTAGATATCTATCTATCTTTCTATCTATCTATCTATCTATCTATCTATCTATCTATCTATCTATCTATCTATCTATCTATCTTTATATAGGCATATAGGCAGGCAGTGGGAATGGTTGTGGAGGGAAGATATATCCCAGTAAGATGGCTCCTCTCCACTTGGTGATGGATGGATCCATATCCAGGTTTTGGGGTTTAATTGTAGACCCAGGCCCAAAATGCTATCCCCAGGTTTTGTAACAGCAGCAGTGGGAGCCTTAAACCCTGTCCAAACAGTTGGGTGTGTCTGTCTCATTTTCCTGGTTGCTGCTGCTATTGAGAAGCTGAGGACCCAAAACTCTGTTTCTCTGTTTGAGAACTACAAGAGCCAGCTTGCTGAGTTTATGGATTTTACTGCCTTGGGACTAAAGTAAGCTGTTTGCTTTTTGTTGCCTTATGCTGAGGAAAGCTATTTGTGTTGAACGTTTGTGATCTGCACCTAATAAAACAAGCACCAGTGGAATGCAACTGGGACATTCTACAATCCCTACTATCACAGCCTATCAACTAGACACTTTCCACACTCAATAGTGAAAAGTTGAAAAATACTTGGAAACCTTCTTTCCTCTACAATAGTATGGACAGAAACAAAAAGGTAAAGTTAAAGAAACATTAGCATGCACTCTTTTAAATCAGGTTGCCCATGACAACCACAGATGGCATAGGCAATGGGAAATCCAACAGCCCCCACCCTTAACTGTCATTGTTTATGTATATGTGTGTGTGTGGGCCCTTAACGTGAGCCCTCCCAAATTAAGTTAGAGTCCCTTAAGCTGAGCTACCAGCAAAGATTGAGGCCCTTGAGGTGACTTCAGTCTCTTACCTGCATAGTTTTTGGCCCTTTAAGTTAGTTCAGCCTTGCACCAGCAGAGTTTTTTTTGCCCTTTGGGTGAGTTGAGCCTTGCAGGAGCAGAGTGTTAGCCCCTTTAAAATGGTTAGCCCCTAAAACGGTGGTTCCAGAACCATCACTCTCATTGTGTTGGAGTGATGCAGTGGAGTGAGGGCCCAGACATTGACCTTGATTTTGATTGTGAAATTGATAACATTTTGGCATCAAGTCCTGGGGGTAACTTTTATTTAGAGAATTGGCTGCAGCCACTACTACCGGTAATGGTCCTCTAATATCGGACTCTACATTACCTCTACAGGGTTCTGATCAGGTGTTAATAGTCCAAACAACATGCTCCAGTACTTTAGCTGTAGATCAGAAACCACTTTCCCTTCCGACACCAGATTTAACCAAGCTTCATTATCATCATCATCCTGCTGAGATGGAGCCACTAAAGGAAACCTTGCCTTCAAAGGCATGTCCTGGAGCTGCGACTGAGCCAAATCTAAACAAAGAGTCATTTGGAACTGAACAAAATTCAAAGCGTCAAAAGATTTTAGAGACTGTTGAAAGTAATGGGATCCAGAATGAGGAGTTCATCCCAAGGTTGACAGACCCAACTCCAAATGCTGCAGCACAAGCAACCAGCAGTCAGACTAAGTTTGTCTCTTCTTCAAGTAAGGCACAAGATTCTTTGAAACCAAAACAGGAAAAGCCATTGATTGTCATTGCAGCAGTGCCTAGGCCATCTTTCAGAGCAGTTCATTCAGAGATTGAACTGGAGAAAAATAAGAACATTTACTGTGATTGAGTCTTCATGAACATTAGTGGGCATGGAAAACCTAACGTAGAAGATCCTCATGCTCAGCGCCGCACCTTCCATGAGGCGACCTGAAGCGAGCACTTCAGGCGGCGCTATGTCAGGACCCCAGGGAGGGTGGCATTTTTGATTACCTAAGCCAGTCCAGGACAAGCTGTCCTGGACTGGCTTAGCACCGAGCGGTGGTTTGGGGAGGCCACTGGAGCAGCGCTGCTCCAGCAGCCTCCCCTCACGCTCAGGCAGAGAGCAGGTCCTCTCCGTGCCTGCTCTCTGCCTGCGAACAGTGCTAAGCCCCACCCCCTTCACTAGGCCACACCCCCTTCACTCTGCCCCCCTCCTGGGGGGGGTGGCTTTCTGTAGTTCGCCTTGGGAGGCGAAAGGGGTAGGTTCACCCCTGCTCATGCTGAGCTGGCCTCATTACTGAACAAGATCAACCAGGATAATCAGGGCTGGAAACAGCCATCAGATCTTACCGAAAGGAATCACCCTCGGTTTGGAAAGAAGCCATCTAAACGTTGCACCTTTAATTGAGTAGAGCATTGCACCAGCGGAATGTTAGGCCCTTTGGGTGAGTTGAGCCTTTAACCAGCAGAATATTAGTCCCTTTGGGTGAGTTGAGCCTTTAACCAGCAGAATGTTAGGCCCTTTGGGTGAGTTGAGCCTCTAACCAGCTTAGTTTTTGGCCCTTTGGGTGAACTGAGCCTCTAACCAGCATAGTTTTTGGCCCTTTGGGTGGATTGAGCCTCTAACCAGCATAGTTTTTGGCCCTTTGGGTGGATTGATCCTCTTACCAGCATAGTTTTTGGCCCTTTGGGTGGATTGAGCCTTGTACCAGCATAGTTTATGGCCATTTGGATGGATTGAACCTCTTACCAGCATAGTTTTTGGGTCTTTGGGTGGATTGAGCCTCTAACCAGCATAGTTTTTGGCCCTTTGGGTGGATTGAGCCTCTTACCAGCATAGTTTTTGTCCCTTTGGGTGAACTGAGCCTCTAAACAGCAAAGTTTTTGGCCCTTTGGGTGAATTGAGCCTTGTAGTGGCATAGTTTTTGGTCCTTGGGGTGAGTTGAGCCTTTAACCAGCAGTGTTTTAGGCCCTTTGGGTGAATTGAGCCTTTAACCAGCAGTGTTTTAGTTTTTGGCCCTTGGGGTGACCCCTAAAAAATTATTTTTCAGGCCCTTGGGGTGAGTCATAAAACATTAATGGCGGGGGTTTAACCATTTGTTAACGGTGAAGGTGGTGGTGCTGGAGGCGGAGGACGAGGAACTTGTGTGCAGGCTCAGACACATGGAACTGTGTCTCATCAGTACTGTGGACAGGGCATGCTGGTTGCGGGTCCACAATATCTGCTATCCACCCTAGCATACGTTCCTAGTGCTTGGGCCTTATCAGCACCACACCCTGGACCCTGCTTGATGTTTTGGCACTGCTGGCTGCCCTTCTCCAGTATATAATTGGAGTCGAGCTACTGCGGCCTGGATCCCTAGCTGGATTTCCACGTCCACAAGCATCATGTGATCATGTGTATCTCATTTCGGATATTAGTGACAAAGCAGGGTTCAGTTGTTCTGGAGATCTGGAGTGAAGCTAACGTATCTAATTGTTTGGCATGTGGAACTGTGTGCAGACACGCATGTTTAATCCTGCGGCATGTGGAACTGTGTATAGACGCACCTATGTAATCCTCCGGCATGTGGAACTGTGTGAAGCGTGTATGAATCCTCTGGCATGTGGAATTGTGTGTAGATGCGTGTATCTAATCCTGCAGCATGTGTAACTGTGTGCATTAGCACGTATCCAATCCTCCGGCGTGTGGTATTGTGTGCAGTAACGCGTATGTAATCCTGTGGTGTGTGGAACTGTGCGCAGATGTACGTTTCTAATCCTCTGGCGTGTGGTATTGTGTTAAGACATGTGTATGTAATCCTACGGCTTGTGCTACTGTGTGAAGACGTGCGTATCTAATTCTCCGACGTGTGGTACTATGTGATGATGTGTGTATCTAATCCTCTGGCATTTGGAATGGTGTGCAGATGTGCATATCTAATCCTTTAGCATGTGGAACTGTGTGTAGATGCATGTATCTAATCCTCTGGCGTGTGGTACTTTGTGCAGATGCGCGTATCTAATCTTCTGCCATGTGAAACTGTGTGCAGATGCACGTATCCAATCATTTGGCATGTGGAACTGTGTGTAGATGCACGTATCTAATTCTGTGGTGTGTGTAACTGTGTACATTGGCACATATCGAATCCTACAGCGTGTGGTATTGTGAGCAGTGGCATTCATGTAATCCTGCGGCATGTGGAACTATGTGCAGACACGCGTATCTAATCCTCTGGCATGTGGAATTGTGTGCAGACGCACGTATGTAATCCGACAGCATGTGGTACTGTGTGCAGACGTGCGTATCTAATCCTCTGGTTTGTGGAGCTGTGTGCATATGTGCATATCCAATCCCCCGGCGTGTGGTACTGTGTGCTGACCTGCGTATCTAATCCTCTGGCGTGTGATACTGTGTGCTGACTTGTGTATCTAATCCTCTGGCATGTGGAACTTAGTGCAGACGCACATATCTAATCCTTTGGCATGTGGAACTGTGTGCAGATGCGTGTATCTAGTCCTCTGGCGTGTGATACTGTGTGCTAACCTGTGTATCTAATCCTCTGGCGTGTGGTACTTTGTGCAGACTTGCGTATCTAATCCTCTGGCATGTGGAACTGTGTGTAGATGCACGTTTCTAATCCTGCACCGTGTGTAACTGTGCTTTGTCGCGTATCCAATCCTATGGCATGTGGTATTGTGTGCAATGGCGTGTATATAATCCTGCGGCGTGTGGAACTGTGTGCAGACGTGCGTATCTAATCTTCTGGTTTCTGGTAATTTGTGCAAATGCATGTATCTAATCCTCTGGCATGTGGAACTGTGTGTAGATGCACGTTTCTAATCCTGCAGCGTGTGTAACTGTGCATTGTCGCATATCCAATCCTACGGCATGTGGTATTGTGTGCAATGGCGTGTATATAATCCTGTGGCGTGTGGAACTTTGTGCAGACGTGCGTATCTAATCTTCTGGTTTCTGGTAATTTGTGCAAATGCATGTATCTAATCCTCTGGCATGTGGAACTGTGTGCAGATGCGCGTATCTAATCCTTTGGCATGTGGAACTGTGTGTAGATGCACGTATCTAATCCTACGGCGTGTGCATTGGTGCGTATCCAATCCTACGGCGTGTGGTACTGTGTGCAGTGGTATGTATCTAATCCCTCCGGCTTGTGGTACTGTGTGCAGACGTGCGTATCTAATGCTCTGGCATGATACTTTGTGCTGACCTGTGTATTTAATTCTCCGGCGTGTGGTACTGTGTGCAGATGTGTGTATTTAATCCTCTGTTGTGTGGTATTGTGTTAAGACGTGTGTATGTAATCCTCTGGCTTTTGGTATTGTGTGCAGATGTGCGTATCTAATGCTCTGGCGTGTGATACTGTGTACTGACCTGTGTATTTAATTCTCTGGCATTTGGTACTTTGTTCAGATGTGCGTATCTAATCCTTTGGGTTGTGGAACTGTGTGCAGACACGCATATTTAATCCTCTGGCATGTGGAACTGTGTGCAGACACGCATATTTAATCCTCTGGCGTGTGGAACTGTGTGCAGACACACGTATGTAATCTTTCGGTACGTGGTACTTTGTGCAGCTATGTGTATCTAACTCGTGGCCCCTGGCCTGGGCTCCGGTCCTCCCAAACCCCTGTAGCGCAGCCCCCTCCTCCCATGCGCACCTCCAAACCCTACCCCCGAGGCATCCCTGGTAAGGGGGCCCTGGGCACCCCTCTGGCTCCCTAAACCACTGTTGCGTGACCCCCTGGGCCCCCAAAGTCCTATACCATGGCCCCCGGCACCGAACTTTACAGTCGCCCGTGATTACTCACATAGCCAATCCACTTGCCTAGCCACAGCAAGTGAGGCCGTGTGTCTGCTTCACTCCGCAGCTGTGGGTATGCACCATTGTGTCCGGAGCGCAGGCTGTGCACACCCGAGCGGCTCGTCCTGCACCGCACAGCCAGCCTGCATGCCAGTGTCGTGCCGTAGCGGCGAGCCACCACCATGTTTTATGGCTCGCACTTCGTCCAGCGGGCCGCCCACAGGATGCAGCAGACCTATCGGAGCCCTGCTAAAGCCAGGGATGATGTCATCTTAGGTCCTGCAGGGTAACAGGACCATACGTTCTCTGGTTGTGATGTCGGGGGATGGAGCGGCCTATGAAGTAGCCTATGTTTCCTTACCAGTCACCATACAGGTATGTGTGCAATCTCAGCCAAATCCGTTCAGCGGTTTGGCCGTGATTGAGGAACAAACATCCAAACTCACAAACATCCAAACACACAGATATATACTGTATATTTCTCCATAATACGTTTTCTTATTATTTGGGCTTGTTTTGCCTTTGTGGCATGGTTCACTGTACAGACAGTTCTTGCCATGCTTTCAGGACATAAACTGCAGCAATTTTGTCAAACTGTGTCACGACTGTGTACTCACATTTGATTCTAGTATACTTTGGTATATAGTGGAGTTCATGATCAACTCAATGACTAAAAGGAGCCTGGGTCTTGTGGGTGCAAAACAAGTTCAATTTGCTCCTGTTCCACCATTATGACAGTATGCATGAGGTGTTTGTGCCGATATGCTGTGTTTGGGTTTCACCACAAATGGTGCTGTGCATTATGGCTAAACATCTACACTTTGGTCTGACAAAGTTCATTGTTACAGAAGCTTTGTGGTTTGTGCTTTGCAAACTTAAGCCCTCCTGTCATATTCTTTTTAGAAAAAAGCTATGCCTACCCAATATCAAATACAATATGCCTCTATATAGCATGCAGACTTGCAAAGTATGATAGAAACAGCTTAGGTGAACATGCTGATATAGCACCCACCTACAATCCATGAGAGGGGTGGATGCCTGTGTTTTAAATGAGCACAGATAAAACTTTTACAAGGCGCTGTCACATGGCAATCAAAGAGTCATAGATCCTATTGGTCATGCCCAAACTATAGGACCTACAGCACCTCTATACGTACACCTCAACAGTAACAGCAGCCTGCAAAGATGATAAGACCTAGCTGAATCCTGCCAAAAAGGTGAAATAACCATCAGGCATTCGTCAATATTTTGGTCAAAATATACAAGCTTGCAAACCAACATAAAGGACCCCAAAACTGAGTGGGGTCGATGGTCAATTTCAAATGCATACTGCATATTATGGCTCTGCTTAACCTCCAAATTGTGCCTGTAGAATTGTTATATCTAGCAGAGGGCTATTCTCTCCTAAACCCGCAGGGACGCTATACTATGACAATACCTACTTTTTCAATAATATTTCAATAAATATTTAAGTTAATGTCTATTAGTTTCTTAAATAATAATAAAATGTGAACATTGAGTATTCAATAACAATACCTATTGTTTTAATAGGAACACTAAGTGACTTTTCAGAAACAAAACACCCAGTAGGAAAAGCTATGAAGACAAACTATATTAGCCTGTGTACAAAACAATTTGTTAGAAATAAATGTGACACACATAATCCCCAAATGACAAAAAACACTATTATGTGGTTAATTGGTAAGAAAATTATATCTGTCTATATATTATAAGAAAATCATTTGAAATATCCCCGCAGTCACAGCTCATAATCTTTATTAGGTGTTAATTGATCCACATGGTTAAGATTTAATACCCATTTAACTGTACACATTAAAAATGTCAAACCATTAGCATTAAAGTAAAAGGCTATCATTGTTATGACTTCAGGAAGATCACATTTTTATCATATTATTGAATGGATTGGATCTTTTCTAGGATTTGGATTTATTCACATGTCAGGGTTTTGCATCAATGATCGGAAGACAACACTGGTTAATCAGCAATAATTATATTCTTCTACCCAATGAGACTATTCCCAGTCATACATATGTAATATGTAGTAATACATTTATTAGGGAGGGAGCCTCTGCTAACCCGCATTTAAGGAAAGGAAAATTACTGGTAAGACAATTTTATCTTTTCTTATCATCCTCAGCAGCACAGTACATGGGAGTGCAAAGCAATATAAGAAAAGGCAGGGATTATTGTACAGTTGCCTGTAACACCTGTCTACTGAACTATGAGTCTACTGAACTATGTACCTTGGTACAGCAAGACAACCCCAGAGCCTGCAATTACCTCATTTACCAAGTCCCTGAGTACTGAACATGTCGAAAACGGAACTATTTTTTATGCTCTTGGGTCTTTTCAGACCCCAAAGTATAGTTAGCGGAGGTTATTACACATAACAAACAGTGTTACTCACCTCCCCTGGGCTCTGGCAACAGTCTTTGAGACTGTGGTCTCAGAGAAGTCATGAATTACATCAGAGATTGCTTAGGCCTGTGAATGTGTCTCAGTGCCCACGTGATCCCTAAGACCCAGTCAGAGGCCTCAGCAGTCTCTAAGGTCATTCATGACATTTCTAATACCAGATGAGGCCAGAAGACCAGTGCTGGATTCCAGGGGAAGTGAGTATAATTATTTGCTATGTTTAATCCTGGATAGCTTACAGTTTGTCCCTCTATACTCCTGAACTGTTTTACTGTAACACAGTTTGTTAGGGTACAGTAAAGACTAAATGGTAGGGTAAAGGTATCAGCATCCCGTCATGACTAGACCACAGCAAAAATGTCAGGGGCGGAAAATAAGGAGGAAGTATTAATAATAGTTCCCCTGCTGGCCTTATTATTAATTCCTCCTTATAATATCCCATATAATAGTTCACCCAGCCTTATTGTGAAGTGACAGGACATACCAGTGTTGTTAGTATGTCAGCATTTGGGGCCCCACTTTTAATTTTTCCCAGGGCCGCACATTGCAGAAAAGCATCTGCTTTATCTATGCGTTCACATGCAGTTGCCATTTAAGACAGTTTGTGCAAATCGAACTGCAAAAAGTTTGGATTCCAAATCTGGCTTGTTACGAACCAGTTTACTCATCTCTACTACTGTACTGTCTCTATGAGGCATTTATATCTTGTGAAAAATCAATAAATTCATATTAAGATAAGCCAAAGATATGCCAAAGATTCCAGTTCAGAATAATGTCACAAACGGACCCTCCATGAGGAGGTAAGTTCAAGACTGGACATGGGTAATGCAGTGGACGTGGTGTATCTGGACTTTTCAAAGGCTTTTGATACTGTTCCACATAAATGGTTGGTATGCAAAATGAGAATGTTGGGACTGGGGGAAAACATATGCATTTGGGTTAGCAACTGGCTCACTGATAGGAAACAGAGGGTACTTGTTAATGGTAAATATTCAGACTGGGTCACTATCACCAGTGGGGGCCACAAGGGTCAGTATTAGGTTCTCTCTTGTTTAATATCTTTATTAATGACCTGGTAGAGGGTTTACAAAGCAGGGTGTCCATATTTGCAGATGACACTAAACTTTGTAAGGTAATCAATAATTAGGACGTAATAAAATGTATAACTATGTACTTAATAGTAAATTACTGGGTAAGAATGCCAATGAAAAAGACTTGGAGATTTTGGTGGACAGCAAGCTTACCTTTAGTGACCAGTGCCAGGCAGCTGCTGCCAAGGCAAATAAAATTATGGGATGCATCAAAAGAGGTCTAGATTCTCATGACAAGAGTGTAGTTATGCCTCTATACAAATCACTGGTACGGCCACACTTAGAATATTGTGCGCAATTTTGGGCCCCGATTTTTTAAGAAAGACATAAGTGAACTTGAAAGTGCAAAGACGGGCAACCAAAATGATTAGGGGAATGGGTGGGCTGGAGTACAACGATAGATTAACAAACTTGGGGTTATTCAGTTTAGAGAAAAGATGTCTACGGGGAGATCTAATAACAATGTACAAATACATGAAGGAACAATACAAAGAACTTTCTAAGGATATTTTTACTCCTAGGCCAGTGACAGTGGCAAGATGACATCCTCTACGTCTGGAGGAGAGAAGGTTTCACCAGAAACATAGAAGGGGATTCTTCACAGTAAGAACAGCGAGGCTCTGGAACTCTCTGCCCCAAGAAGTGGTGATGGTGGATTCATTAAACAAGTTCAAAGAGGGCCTGGATGCCTTTCTTGAAGAGAAAAAGATAACGGGTTATGGTCTCTAGATTTTAAGGACACATTGATCCAGGGTTTTATACTGACTGCCAGATTTTTTCCCCTGAAATAAGATAAGATAAGATATTCCTTTAACAGTCCCACAATGGGGAAATTTCAGTGATACAGTTTCATAGATGGTACAGTAGTATATAACAAGAGAGAAAAAACACATACAAGCTCATGGCAGATAGAGAAATCCTAGGAATTATAGCAACTAAAAAAGAAAGGAACACAGACACACTGCAGGATCATTTAGTTCTCTGTGCGGATTGATGTTAATAATACAGCCGAATGTGGTTGGAGGACACAAGGAGGGGGGTCACAGCATGTAGATATAACAGCCCGAAACGTTTTTGCAGAGGTGGGGGACATATGCAGCTATCATGATAACATGTGGCAGTTCCTTTGGTAGGTGGTGAGATCTCATGCTCACAGCTGATAGTTCGGTATCTTGCATCAGCACTATTGTCCATTAACCACAAAAAAATGCCCCAAATGTCCTTCATCACAAGCCCTCCTCCTCCTTCCTTCTTACCACTGTGTTCTACTGCCCAGAGAAGTCTGAAGCCATCCAGGTATACATGGTGCTGCTCTCTTGCCAAGCTTCCATAACTCCTGGGGTAGGTGGGGGATGGTAGGTTCCCAGGCTGTAACAGAGTCCCACGTGTCCACAGTAATAGAAAGAAATACCAGTCAGCTGTAGGCATCTTCACACATCAGCAATAGACTCCAAAAATCATCTCCTTGAAAAGAAGAAGTCCACACATCCATGCAGGTTTCTCCTCCATGCCGCATGTTGAGATATGCTGTCCATGCTTAGCTCCTGGGGGGGATGGTAGCAGGCACATGTGCACAGGACAGAGTCATTGTCCATGCTTTAACAATAGATACAAAAGGAACAAAATACTCCACAGGGTCTTCCATTTGATTTATAGTTGCTAATTCATAGTGCTAGTTTGCTTAGTTACCGGTTTATTGAAGATACAGAGAAAAAGAGTGAAAAAGGAAAGATAGAGATTGCTCCCAGCTTAGAGCACTGCATCAGGCAGCCAGCCACTTAAGGGGGCGGCGCCTATATAGGGCAATTGATATGAGCCTCATAGGGTTTTTTGCCTTCCCCTGGATCAATACTGTAGGGATTGTAGGGTTATAGGTTGGACTTGATGGACTGATGTCTTTATCCAACCTCATCAACTATATATGTAGTATAATCTCACATTGCGGCCTTCCCTCCAGTATAATGTCCCATAGTGGCACTTACATAGTATTTGTATAATGTCCCATACTGATCCCATGCAGTATAAAGTGCTATAGTAGCCCATGCATACTGTATAAAACCCAGTTCACAACTCTGTTTGGTACCGAACACATGAAAGCACACGGACCCCATAGACTATAATGGTGGGCCATATGTTTTCTGCACGGTGTCCACACGACTCATGCGGAGAGAAACGTACTTCAAGCATTACTTTCCTCTCTGCCTGACTCGTTTGGACACTACGCAGAAAACACATGGACCCCATTATAGTCTTTGAGGTCCGTGTGCTTTCATTGCTGATCGCTTTATAATGCATTCGGTATTTCATTCGGGGAGTCCCCAAGCAGAATCCCGAATGCAGATGTGAACCAGGCCTAATCTCCCATAGTGGCCTCATCCGGTATAATTTCCCATAGTGGCCCTTCTACCCAGTATAATTTCTTAGAATAGCCCCTACACTAATAAAATAAATAACTGCACATACATAGAGATAACAATCAGTTTTCATTACAAATTTTCTAAAAAATTTGGGTTGTCTATATTTCGTATGTATTTGGTCTGTGTAGATAGATAGATAGATGTTACTTTCCTGTGCAATATTTTTTGGAGTTAGTAGATATTCACAGGCAATATATAGTGTGTATAAGACTGTTACATTTGGTTGGTGGATTTATTTACTTAGCATGCAGAGGTTTCATTTTATCCCTGCCTCCCTCCTGGTTAACCTGCCCAACACTGTCACCTGTACAGTTGATGGACACTGCTTTCCATTTCCATACAGAGAACGTTTGTGAGCTCTCTCTGCCCCACATATGTGCAGTATAGTTACCTAAACTGTCTGTATTGTGCATTTAGAGGGCAGGGAGCTCTTGCCATGGATATCAGAGCCTGGAAATGGAAGGACATATGTGTCAACTGTGCAGGGAATGGCACTGTGTAGGTTTTTGGTGGAGAGGCAGGAATGGGAACTGAGGCTCTATACTATAGGAGTTGACCTTCTTGAACTTGATGGTTATTTGTATGTTGCAAAAATGCAATGCTTTCTATAAAATGGATTTACTTTGCACATAATGAAAGGTATGAGGTGCTAGAGCACACAGTACAGAATACACTACAAGTTACTGGTTCTGATTCAATTGTGCTGCTGACAGATTTCCTTTAAGCATTTATAAATCTAGTATTGTCCTATAATTAAAAATATACTGTTCCTGGTCTCTGTGATGGCAATATGTTGCCTTTTGTTTCTTGTTACTGATATATTAGACTTGTTCAGTCTGTTGACAAGTAACATTGCATATACATAAAATTCTGCTTCTCTATTGGTAAAATGTAGTAATAAATGTAGTAAAAGCCTAGTGGATCCATTAGACCTTAGACCATTTCCTTATAGCCAGTCTTCAATGTAAGTGACCAATGGGCACTTGATCTTCCTGATACTTTAGTAACATTAGCTTTAGCTCTTCCTAGCTAGATGACTTGTTTTCTAGTTCCAAGTGATCTGATCAGTAATATCAGTTTTCTGTAGTTGACAAAATAAAACACATAAAAGAATCAATGTGACCAAAAGTCGCTGCTAACTGCAAAAATGTTCTGTATGGGCTCTATTCTCCATATTGTGGTATATACCAAAATCTATTATGATAACCTCTTATACAATACAGCAGCAATAAAATATATATTGTATAATATGTATTCTTACCCTAAAATTTTACCCACGGCAAGATTGTTTAAGAAATGTGAAGATGAACAAAACGGAAACCTACACGCATTAAAAAGCAGTTAGCTAAGAATCCACGCATTTCTTTTCTCTCCGAATGATTTGTGCGGACACCAAGTGGAAACCATATGGACCCCATTATAGTCTATGGGGTCCGTGTAGTTTCTTAGCTTACCGCTTTCTAATGTCTATAGGTTTCCATTCAGGGGGTCCCCAAGCGGACTTCCCGAACGTAATCCAAAACACAGATGTGAACCAGCGGTCACACAGCCACCCCCATGATCAATCACTCCATTTTTTAAAAAAAATTTTTTAGAACCCACCCGCTATCTTCTATATATTTTGCAGTGTAATTACATGAAAATTATTTTAGCCATCACATATTAAATATTGCAGTAATTAATCAAATAATTACTTGTAAAGAATAGATGTAATATAATAAATGGCATTTGCTACTGAAATTTGCTTTTCTTGTATCACCTCTGCAACTAACACATTAAAACAATAACAGAGAAATATTTCTCTTAGACATTGGTATTATTGTATGGACATATGTAACTTATTTCATATATAACCCCTTCCATAATAGCCCCTAATTGGTCTCATTTACTCATATGTTTTTGATCTCCGTGAAACAGTAAGGGGGAAGTGAGATGTCAAGCTGTTTATTTCATCACTAATATGTTATCATATAATAAAGAGTTAGCATAACTGAGTCTGTCATGCGTAGTAAGCTGGGGAATGTTATTTCTGGCAGCACCTTTCTCTTTAAAAGAACTTTATCTCTATGGTTTTTGATATATCGTTTTCTAGTTTGCATCTAATAAAACTGCATAGGTTATTCTCTTTTTTTGTTCTATGTAACTGCACAGATGGTTACTATTGTAAGGCTCTAGATCCATGTGGTCCAGGCACTGCTCAATACCAGATGGTGCTTACAATAACATGCACATGGATTTCAGAAATGTGAACTGTGAGATGCATTTCCACTGGGCTTTTCCACCAGCAGTGAAGACCAGCCTGTCAAAGATTAATGCAACAGTGTAAAATAAATATAGCTAATGTATGAATAGGTAAAGGAATTGGGGTTTCAGCAACATGTTGCATGTGTACCTGAATGGGATAATGTATTTTTAGCAGAGATGGGCAAACCTCATGTGGCTCAAAGATTCATTTTGGGTTGAACAGGTTTGGATAGCATGGGAAGTGAAATGAATATATTCTGGGGTCTCTTTAGACCCCAGAGTATAATAGTTGGAGGCTTAGGGGAGGTCTAAAAAATAACAACCGATTATACTCACCTTTCCTGGGCCTCCACCTATTATGCTCTGCGGTATGAAGAGCCCCAAGAGTATCAGGGCAAGTTCAAAAGGGATTTTTTTGGCATGGAACCTGAGGCGGAGGCCGCCTTAGGTTCCGGACCAAAAACCGGGTAGCCATGACTGAAAGCCTGTACGCTGCACTGGCATCCAGTCGCGCACTCCCTTCTGGATTAGGCCCAATGAATGGGCCTAGTCCGGAGGAGGGAGTGTCTTCGGGCGGAATCGTGGCGCAAAACGGACTGAAGAATGAGCATCCCGCTTCTTTTTCCGGGAGCCAAGAAAAAACGGGTCACGGAAAAAAAGACCTGAGCGGCTCCGTCTTTTTGGTCAGGATTTTGAGACGGATACGACCTCAAAATCCTGACCAAAAAACTCAGTCTGAACTTACTCTAATAGTTTCACCTCCGGTTAATGACTGACAAACCCCCAAAGTTTTGGAATATTCTTGTTGAATCCAGTTCGTTTTAAATCAGTTCACCCATCTCTAATTTTTAGTAGTAGACAACAATAAGACGCCAGCTGCATCCAAGGTGCCAATTTAGAACAAGGATCCACGAGGCTAAAAATTAACTCTTTATTCTTCCATATTAAAAAAGTTACAGATGTAACTGTACAGGTTAGTCTGGTACAAGGCTACGTAACTTTTTTAACATGGAAGAATAAAGAGTTAATTTTTAACCTCGTGGATCCTTGTTCTAAATTGGCACCTTGGATGCAGCTGGCGTCTCTTATTGTTGTCTACTGCTGTATCAGAGGGTTGGAGTCTGCCCACAAGCCGTGCTTTCCAAGAAGCCCTTACAATACGTTACAGGGTGAGCTGAAACACTTTTTTTCTTCTAATTTTTAGTAGTTTTTTTCTCCTTGGTTTATTTGGCAGTTTTTCATATGCTCCTGATGGTAATAATTGCCCTGGAAAAAATGCAGTTCCGTCCCAAAATCACTTAAAAAATGTGAAGAGAACATTTTTCAGGCGGAAACCTGTCTGACCCTTGGCAGACCCATTATAGTCTATAGTTTTTGAGGGTATCCGCATTTTAAGCAGATTAGTTTCCATTTTTCCAATATCCAAGCAGAACGCTAGTGTGAACCTAGCATAAGAATAAATTGTATGTTTGTTGAATTAAAACCTAACTTTTTCAAAGTTTGTAATTGAAAATCTAACTAAATAAGTATTAGAAATGAGCATGACCTATCGTGAAGAAACTATTTGCTATGTTACCTTTTGGCATTTTAAAATAACTTACCTTAGTAATAATTTCACAGAATTTATGCATTAATTAATTTTATCCCAAGTAAGCCAAATAGTTCATTACTCCTTTTGTCCCAAAAGAAATGTATACTTGGCATTATTCTAAACAGAACAACATAGCTGTTTAATCAGGTGTAAAATGTTGGCTTCTCATATTTGCCTATAGCATGTTTTACTTGGATTGCTTGTCTGGTTAATAGAAGAAATACAATACCCATTTTATTGCTTTCTTTATTAGCAATCATCAGTGCTGAAAAATATTACCAACAATATTGCCTCTCAGTTTACATACTGTATAATAAAATCTAACACAATTTTTTACACACACCTTATATGGAAAAATATTTGGACACACCTCTTAACCCCTTAAGATCTAGGCCTCATTCTTCAAAACTGAAATTTGTCACTTTATTTGGCCATAACTGAGACACTTTAACTTACACAAGTGATTTTGAGACTGTTTTTTTGTGACACATTGTAATTCATGTTGGTGGCAAACATTAATCAATATTTTTGTATTTATTCATTAAAAAATAGGAAATTTGATGGAAATATGGAAAAAAAACAACACAATTTTCAAAATGTGAAATGCTCTGCTTTTCAGATAGTCATATTAACCAAATATATGAATAACTATTATCTACCATACCTTTGCTTTATATTGGCATAATCTTTTAATTGTCCTTTAATTTATTTTGGATGTTAGAAGGCTTACAAGTGTAACAGCAATTTTTTAGATTTACAAGAAACTTTAGTTCGGAAGGGGATTATAAAGGTTTATATATTACAAACCCCCCATAAATCACCTCATTTTCAAAATTGTATCCCTCAAATAATTCAAAACCGCATATCAAATGCATATCACAGTATGTTATGCAATTTCTCCCAAGCACAAAAATATCCCACATGTGGGTGTAAACTGATTTATGGGAACACAGTAGCACACAGAATGGAAGAAGCAACATTTGACATCTGAAAAGCAGATTTTGCAGGAATAGTTTTTAGGTGCCATGTCTCATTTGCAGAGCCCCTAAAGTACCAGTACAATGGAAAGCCCCAAAAGTGATCCCGTTTTAGAAACTACACCTCTCACAGAATTTATCAAGGGGTATAGGGAGCATTTTAATCCCACAACCATTTCACTGATTTTATTAACATTGGGATGTGTAAATGAAAAATTACTAAAACATTAATTTATCCCCAAATTTTATTTTCACAAGGGGTTAATGGAGAAAAAGTACCCCACAGTTTGTTAAAGAATTGCTCATGAACTTGGCAATACCGCTGAATGGGTACATCGTGGGGCTTGTAATGGAAAGAGCGCTGTTTGGCATTTGAAGGACAGATTTACTGGAATAGTTTTCAGGTGCCATGTCATATTTGCAGAACCCCTAGAGTAACAATACAATGGAAACCACCAAAAATGACTCTGTTTTGGAAACTACACCCCTCACAGAACATATCAAGTGGTATAGTGAGCATTTTGACACTGCAGTTCTTTCACAGATTTTATTAATATTGGAACGTGAACATGAAAAATTACTTTTTTTCAATAAGCCATTAATTTAGCCCAAAATCTTTAATTTTTTTCACAAGATTTTAAGGAGAAAAAACTCCACAAAGTCCATTACACAATTTCTCCTGAACACGGGAATACCCCACATGTGGTTGTAAACTGCTATAAGGGTTACATGGCGGTTCTCAGAATGATAAGTGTGCTATTTGGCTTTTGGAGGTCAGGTTCAGCTGGAATAGTTTTCAGGTGCCATGTTGTATTTGCAGAGCCCCTAAAGTTCCAGTACAATGGAAAGCCCCCAAAACTGACCCCATTTTGGAAACTACATTCGCAAGAAATTTCTCAAGGGGTATAGTGAGCATTTTGATCCTACAGTTGTCTTACACATTTTACTAGCATTGAGACATAAAAATAAAAAATTACTTTTTTTCCAATAAACAATCCATTTAGCACGATATTTTCACATTTTTTTTTTACAAGGGGTTAAAGAAGAAAAAACACACTACAGTTTGTTACACAATTTCTCCTGAACATAGCAATACCCCATATATCAGGGGTAGGGAACATACGGCTCTCCAGCTGTTGCAAAACTACAACTCCCAGCATGCACACTTGCTCTGCTGTTCTTGGAACTCCCATGGAAGTGAATGGAGCATGATGGGAGTTGTAGTTTCACAGCAGCTGGAGAGCCGAAGGTTCCCTACCCCTGCCATATATGGTCTATAAACTACTGTATAGGTGCATGATGGGCTCAGAATGAAACCATAGCTATTTGACTTTTGGAGGGCAGAGTTTGCTGGAATAGTTTTCAGATGCCATGTCACATTTATAGAGCCCCTTAAGTACCAGTAAAATGGAAACCCCTCAAAACTGACCCCATTTTGGAAACTATACCCCTCAAGGAATTTGTCAAGGGGTATTATCATTTTGAGCCTATGAGTGCTTCCCAAAAATTAATGTACAAAGTGATCATTGATCATTTATTAAAAAAATATGTCATTTCAGTGCCCAATACATTGCGCCTACTTTGTGTCATCAGAGACATACACTCCTAAAACTATTAAGTGAGCTAGCCCGGGTACAAAAAAGTTGTTATATATGTAGGTGTAAACTGCTGCTTTGGCACACAGCAGGGCTCAGAAGGGAAGGAGTAGTGTGCTTTTTAGCATTTAGAGCAGGGATAGGGAACCTTTGGCTCTCCAGCTGCTGTGAAACTACAACTCCCATCATGCTCCATTCACTTCCATGGAAGTTCCAAGAACAGCAGAGCAAGTATGCATGCTGGGAGTTGTAGTTTTGCAACAGCTGGAGAGCCGTACGTTCCCTACCCATGATTTAGAGTATAAATCTAGAGGGACTTTCTGGATGCCATGTTATTTTTGCAGAGCCCTTGAGGTGCCAGTACATTGGAATTTCCCAAGAAGTGACCCCATGTGGTAGGGGCAATTTTAGGGTCTCTGCAAATGAGATATGGTGTCTAAAAACCAACAATCTAAATCTGCACTCCAAAAGCCACATACTGCTCCTTCACATCTGCGCTTTGCTGTGTGCCCAAACTGCAGTTTATGACACTGGTTTACCCAGGATAATGTCTTTAACAATGTCATATGTGGGTATAAACTGCTGTTTGAGCACAATTGGGCACAGAAGAGAAGGAGCACTATTTTGGTTTTTGCAGCACAGTTTGGTTTTTGGATGTCATGTCACTCTTGCAGAGCCCCTGAATTTCCAGTAAAGTGGAAATCCACAGCCATGTAGCTCTTTTGGAAACTACACACTGAAGGGATTTATCAAGTTGTGCAGTGAACATTTTTAACCCTTGAGTTTTGCATTACTTTAATTTCCAGAAATTGATGCGCAGCTGATAATGAAAAGTGAAAATTGCAATTTTTACCGAGGTATGCCATTTCAGTGCTCGTTATTTTGTGCCCAGCTTGTGTCAGCAGAGACAAAAAATCCAAAAACTGTTAAGTGGGTATACCGGACACAACAACTTTGGATCGTTCATGTCTCATACAAGTTGGGCACAACATATTACACACTGAAATTACGTATTCCTTTAAAAATTGTCATTTTCACCTTTCACTATCACCTGCATATTCATTTATGGAAAATAAATTAATGCAACCCTTTCTTGATTAAAGATATTCACTGCACAAATTGGATAAATTCCATCAGGAGTGTAGTTTCCAAAATGAGGCCACATGGCAGGAGATTCCGCTCTTCAAAATGTCATGTCGTCCATAAAACAAGCTTTCTAAATCTGTGCTCCAAAAACCAAAATAGCACTCCTTCCATCTGTGCCCGGCTGTGCCGATATAACAGTTTATACCCACATATGACATTCGCTAAGTTATCCTCTGTACACCAGTGCCATACATGTGGGCATAAACTGCAGTTTGGGCACACAGCAGAGCGCAGATGCGAAGGAGCACTATGTTACTATTGGAGAGCAGATTTAGATTTTTAGTATCTTTATGCCATGCCATGTTTACAGAGCCTCTAAGGTACAAGAAAAGTACAATTCCCTAGAGTGACCTCAGGCAAAGACTGGAAGAGCCCTGTAGAAGATGCCAGGAATCAGCAGCAGCCCTGGAGAGGTGAGTATAAGTATTTCTTACTTTTAGTCACCTCCCCTGGGCTGGCATCTAATGGAAAGAGACCTGGTGACATACCAGGCCCCTTTCCATTAACAAAATTTCTAGGTCAAAGAAAGCCTAATTCCCTGACTACTATCATGGTGGTATGGAAACCTGGCCCTTTTCATCTGGTAGTGTGCCCCGTGCCCCCCCTGTGGCTGCAATTGTTATGTCACTGCTAATATACCTACTCTAAAACATTAAGTTTCTTGAACCTGAGCATGCACTAGACCTCACAGATAGAAATTGAAATTAGTGGGAGCCTAACCGTTCAGAGGAGGAAAAGAACCTCAAAAGTGGATCGGCACTTTCTACGCTTAAATATATTACAAAGTTTGTAATTTTCACCTGTACTATTGTTTTAAGTTAAAGTAACATTACTGCTATATCAAATAACTGCATTACCCATTGACATTTTGTCCATAGTTATGTAGCAACCTGTCATAGTAACTGAACCACATAATTGCAGGGGTTCTAATTTAAGATACAAAATCGATCTGTATTGAATTCATATGTTTGGATATGTAGGTATGCTCCCATGCATGTGTTGGTTTCGCTCCCGTACTTTTATAGTGGCAGTGACATTATCAGATCCACCCTGCTCTTATGACAGCCGGGAGCCCTAAAAAGGCAATCAAGCCTATCATAGGACTATCGCTATTGAGGCTTATCTATGGCTGATCTCAATAGTTGAATACTTTGTTCTTTTTATTTTTTTTTTATTTTTTTAATGTAGATTGTGAGCCCCACATAGAGCTCACAATGTACATTTTTCCCTATCAGTATGTCTTTTTGGAATATGGGATGGAAATCCATGCAAACACGGGGAGAACATACAAACTCCTTGCAGATGGTTTTTGCCTTTGGCGGGATTTGAACACCAGGACCCAGTGCTGCAAGGCTGCAGTGCTAACCACTGAGCCACCGTGTGGCCCCTCTGAATACTTTGGTCTGTACAAAGTTGAATGTGATGACAACAAAATCACACAAAAATTATCAATGGAAATAAAATTTATTAAACAATGGAGGCCTGGATTTGGAGTCTCCCCCAAAATTAAAGTGGAAAAATACACTATAGGCTGATCCAATTTTGATGTAATGTCCTTAAAACATGTTAAAATGAGGCTCAATAGTGTGTGTGGCCTCAATGTGCCTATATGACCTCCCTACAATGCCAGGGCATGCTCCTGATAAGGTTGTGGATGGTCTTCTGAGGGATCTCCTCCTAGATGTGAACTAAAGCATCTGCCAATCCCTGGACAGTCTGTGGTGCAAGTTGGTGGATGGAGCAAGACATGATGTCCCAGATGTGCTCAATTGGATTCAGGTCTGGGGAACGGGCGGGCCAGTCCATAGCTTCAATACCTTCATCTTGCAGGAACTGTTGACACACTCCAGCTACATGAGGTCTGGCATTGTCCTGCATTAGGAGGAACCCAGGGCCATCCGCACCTGTATATGGTCTCACAAGGGTTCTGAGGATCTCATCTCGGTACCTAATGACAGTCAGGCTACCTCTGGTGAGCACATGGAGGGCTGTGAGACCCTCCAGAGAAATGCCATCCCACACCATTACTGACCCACTGCCAAACCGGTCATGCTGAAGTATGTTGCAGGCAGCAGATTGCTCTCTGTCACGTCTGTCACATGTGCTCAGTGTGAACTTGCTTCCATCTGTGAAGAGTACAGGTCGCCGGTGGCAAAGTTGCCAATCCTGGTGTTCTGTAGCAAATGCCACGCATCCTGCACGCCATTGGGCTGTGAGCACAACTCCCAACTGCGGACATTGGGCCCTCATACTATCCTCATGGAGTCAGTTTCTAACCATTTGTGCAGACACATGCACATTTGTGGCCTGCTGGAGGTCATTTTGTAGGACTCTGGCAGTGCTCCTCCTGTTCCTCCTTGCACAAAGGCGGAGGTAGTGGTCCTGCTGATGTGTTGTTGCCCTTCTACGGCCCCCTTCACATCTTTTGGTGTACTGAATTGTCTTCTGGTAGCGCCTTCAGCCTCTGGACACGAGGCTGACACAGACACAGCAAACCTTCTTGCCACAACTTGCATTGATGTGCTATTCTGGATTAGCTGCACTGAGCCACTAATGTGGGTTGTAGAGTCCGTCTCATGCTACCATGAGTGTGAAAGCACAACCAACATTCAAAAGTGACCAAAGCATCAACCAAAAAGCATTGGTACTGAGATGTGGTCCCCACCTGCGGACCACTCCTTTATTGAGTGTGTCTCAATAATTGTCAATAATTTCCATTTCTTGTCTATTCCATTTGCAAACAGCATGTGAAATTGATTTTCAATCAGTGTTGCTTGGAGTTACATTGTGTTGCTTAAGTGTACTTATATTGCAGGCTATGGGATAAACAATCAAAATGCTTCAAGTGCCCTGGGGGAAGGGGGAGGGGCTAATAAAATAGCTTAAAAACCTTTTAAAATAGAAAAAAAACTATAAATTCAAATAATCCCCTTCCCCTAAACTTCAGATAAAAATAAATAAATAAAAACAAGCATAAACAAATTATGCATCCTCGCACCTGAAAATGCCTGAGTTACAAAAATAGTTGTTGTTTTTTCCCATATAATGAACTCCATAGCAGGGAAAAAAAAATTGAAAGAAATGAACAGCCATAAGACATTCTCCAAAATGGTATAAATAAAAAGTACATCTGGTTTCACAAAAAAAAGATGTCCCATGCAGCCCCATACATAGAAATATTTTTTTTAAAAAAAAGTTACAGGTGTTGGAATATGGAGACACCAAGAATTTTTTTTCAAAATGTTGGATGTAAGGGGTAAAATATAATAATAAACTATAGCCCATATGATAAAGATGACATGTTATTTTGGCTGCACAGTGAACATTGTAAAAATGAATCCTGTAACAAAGTTGTACAAATGCAGTTTTTATCTAATTCCAATTCCAATTTTGAATTTTTACCAGATTCCCAGCACATTGTATGGAATTGTAATTGGTACTATTATCAATTATTATTTGCCCTGCAAAAATTAAGCCCATATATGGCTCCGTGAACTGAAGAGTAAAAAAAGTTATGTGTTTTACAAGGAGGAGAGTAAAGAAAAAAAATTGAAAATAGAAACATGGCAGGAAGGGGCTAAAGCCTAGGAGGAAGGGAAATGGATTCATGGGAGGAGAGAATTTCAAGCGCAAGTACATTTACTTTTTTTTTTTTTTTACTACAGGTTGGCTCTATTAGTTGGCTCTCTTACTTACCTTTCATTCGCATCTGTGTTTGGTATTCCGTTTGGGGAGTCCGCATGGGGACCCCCCAAACGGAACACTGAACACAACTGCAAGCGGTGTGCCAGTGAAAGCACACGGACCCCATAGACTATAATGGGGTCCGTGTGCTGGCCATGCACTGCCCGCTCGAATCATGCAGACAGGAAAGTAGATTGTGAACTACTTTCCTGTCCGCATGATCCCTGCGGAGATGTGGTGGCAAGCACACGGACCCCATTATAGTCTATGGAGTCTGTGTGCTTTCACTGGCACACCGTTTGCAGTTGCATTCGGTATTCTGTTCGAGGAGGAAGGGGTTCCTCATGGGGACTCCCCCGGATGGAATCCAAACGCAGATGTGAATGAGGTTTAACATTCATGGTGTTTGCAAATATAAATATAACTGTAATTTTATATTTTTTGCCCCTTGTGATCTGTAAACTGTTTAACTACAGCTTTAGTTTAGGCTGTAATCTAGGCTGGATCATATAGAAATGTATACCAGCAATGTTTTATGAATACGTGCAAATGGTGGCAAAGCGGAGTTGTTTAGTTACTGTTTGTGTCTATGTATAAAAAACTGTGTTTGACTACATGCTTCTGAATTTATTATAGTGCCAGTTATGTGCAAGCTATGGAACATGATCTTTACTGTTCTTTGAGCTCTTTTACTCTCTCAGTTAGGATGTGAATGTGTGGAACTGCAATTCAGCATAAATATGTAGCAAGTGTCTCGTAGATCGTTAGATTTGATATGTGACCTAGAAGTCAAAGTTCACTTAACATCTCTGGTTCAGTGACCCAATAGCACCCTGCACTGATTATGCTGAATATGAAACTTTTTGTTACGAATCATTTAATATTGTCAGTTACTTAGTTTCCTATAGTTTTGTTGCAGATTTCAGTTATTTGCTTTGGTACATTACTAAAAGATATTACAAATAGATATTTGTGAATTACCCATGCGATCTGCACATTTTGCTGACTCATACAACATTGGAATTTGTCTTTGATCCAGTTAAACTTGCTGCATAAACATACTCTGAGTTACAAGCCATTATAGATGGACATACGGCCATTTCTACTACAGCATTATAGCATTTATTATTTTGTAGCCTTTAACTAAATAAAGCAGGCTGTTTATTGGGTAGACTATCATTTCATCATATACAATGTTTGACCTAAATTCTACACTTTTAATGTTCACTTAAAACGACCAGTGATTTTTGTTAAGTATCTGTTTCCCCAATATACTAGGGCATCTAGATAAATTAGAATATCAGCAAAAAGTTCTGGACTTATTCAGTGGTCAAAGGTGTTTTCAGATGAGAGTAGATTTTGCATTTCATTTGGACATCAAGGTCCCAGAGTCTGGAGGAAGAGTGGAGAGGCTGCTGTACATAATCCATGTGGCTGGAGGTCTAGTGTGAAGTTTCCACAATCAGTGATGGTTTGGGGAGCCACGTCATCTGCTGGTGTAGGTCCTGTGTTTTATCAAGTTCAAAATCAGCGCAGCCGTCTACCAGGAACTTCTAGAGCACTTCATGCTTCCCTCTGCCGACAAGCTTTTTGGAGATGGAATTTTCATTTTCCAACAGAACTTGGCCCCTGTCCCACTGCCACAAGTACCAAGACCTGGTTTAATAACAACAGTATCACTTTGCTTGATTGGCCAGCAAACTCTGCCCAAATTATACTATCTTTTTGATGATAGTATAATTTATTGAGATGCACTGGTATATAATTAATATTAGCTTATTTAGTTATTCTTTTGTCTCTGAAAATTCTTGGGATCCTTCTCTTCAGTTGAGTAGTGATCTCATGGTGATTATAAATCAAACTGAATGGACTGTACCACAAATACTCTACAAATAGAGTGACTGGGGAGGCATACATTGCTATCACTAGCTATTTCTGATTAGAAGACAGTTCCCATCACACAGTTATAATAAAAGAGATCACTGTTCTAGATTATTTGGAAAAATATGAAGAAAAAAGGATAATTGCATTGTCTCTCAGAAGACAGACTTGGAACAGATTCTAGCTGCCCAAGTGATGCTGTGCTGAGTATCATGGGATTAATAGCGGAGCACAGAGTGACATTTAACACTTAAATTAGTTGTCCAGTTTCAGCAAATAAATGGTATTGCTTGATATACTGGAAAAGTTATACAATACTCCACTATACTCTCTGTGTCAATTCCTTCCTTTGCTAGCTTTGCTAGCTGTGATTAATTATTTACTATATCATTCCACTGGGCAATCCCTTTAAGGAGAGCAGCACAACACCGTGTTTCACCCATGAAACATGGTCCGTGCGTCAAACAGATTTATCATCTGGAACTTCATGCTGGGAGCGGGACTCTTAGCAGTATAGTTATTAATAGGGTTGAGCCGATCTTGAGATTTCAAGATCGATTTTAAAATCTGATTTCCAATCATTTTCCAGCCGATCTCGATCCCGATCTCAATCGTGAAATTTACTCAATCGCCGATCGGAATCCAATCTTTTCCGATCCCGATCGCTCAACCCTAGTTATTAATAATGCTAGGAGTCCCTGTCTGCTAGCTACATACTGCCCCATACTGTAATTGTACAGGACAGTATGTTGCTGGGAGGCAGGGACTCCTAGCATCATAGATAACTAAAATGACTAAAAGAGTTATATGAGTATAAGTCAAAATTTCCCTTATATACATCATTTATTACGATAGATCATTAAAAAAACATACAAGAAAATCCCTTTAACATGTTAAATACTTTGCACCAAGAGACTTTAGCTTGACTTTTTCAATGGCTTATTATGTTGAGTGATATGTTATCATGCTGGGTCAGCAGTGAGCACTAGGTAAGTGATGTATAAATAATTAAAACATACCTGTGTTGATGGCCATACTGAGTTCTTTTTCTCGCTAAGGAGACATTCCCACTATCACTATGAATCTGTTGTTCTCATGCAGCATAGGATGAGAACAATGGACATTAACAGAAGTAGAGTGACAGAGGCAGATGGAGGGACTCCATCTGCATCTGTTCCCATTGACTCTTAGGTGAAAACATGATGGAAACTGTCTTCTGCCATGTTTGTTCCCTTTTGTAATGGAATAAAAAGTTCTGCATGTACAACTTTTCCTCCATTAGAAAAGTAAAAAAAACATGAAAGAAAGCTTCCACCGTGATTTTTACATGAGCGTGAATGCTGACAGACACCAAATGGAGGGGGCTTCACCCGCATCAGTCACTTAATGTCCATTGCTCTCATCTAGAGATGAATGAATTTGTTCGTAACAAACTGGGTTCACCTCAGAAGCCTTAAATGCCATCAGGAGTAGATGATAGCGAGACCACCAATGCTATTATCAGCGGTGGTCCCCCTATCACAGAAGAGTTACTACTACTATTGAATTAAAAAACTGCTCTCCTGTGATTGGTCCATTTGAATTTAGAGCCAGAGCTTGGTTACACGCATCAGTTAAGTGTGTATGAGATAAGCTTACATGAATATAAAAAAATCTGTCTCGCCGATCGCAGGAATTAACCTTTTTGGTTCTTCAGTCAAAGTTGACTGAGGTGCCATTTTATTGGCAGTGCATGGATGCTGCCATTTTGCCGGTGATAGCACCCAAAGCAAGCTCTGGGGCTTGCGCCACGTTGGCATGAAGGCTCCCAGGCTTGTCTGTAGTTATTTTCTATTGCAGGCTACTCTATGTAGCCTGCAATAGAAATGCTGGTATTTTAGGGGCCACACGGTGGCTCAGTGGTTAGCACTGCAGCCTTGCAGCGCTGGGGTTCTCGGTTCAAATCCCGCCAAGGGCAAAAAACCATCTGCAAGGAGTTTGTATGTTCTCCCCGTGTTTGCATGGATTTCCATCCCATATGCCAAAAAAGACATACTGATAGGGAAAAATGTACATTGTGAGTTCTATGTGGGGCTCACAATCTACATTAAAAAAAAAAAGAAATGCTGGTATTTTGCAATGAATTGCAATGCATTAGTATTGTAATGTATTGCATTAGTGATCAGACCCCCTGGGGTTCAACACAATTAGGGGGTAACACATACACATTAGATATCCCTGTGTCTGAAAACACCCGCTCTACAAATCTATAAAAATATTTTTCCCGTACAGTAAACGTAGCGGGAATAAAAAAAATCAAAAGTGCCAAACCACCGTTATTTCACTGTTTTGCCTCTGATAAAGATGTTATAAAAAGAGATCAAAACAATAGCAATTCCCCAAATGGTATAACTAAAAAGTAAACCTGGCCCTGCAAAAAAAAGATGCTCTATGCATCCCTGTACACAGAAGTATAAAAAAGTTACGGGTGTCAGAATATGGCGATTTTTAGGAAAAAAATTTTTTAGCACAGTTTTGGAATTTTGTTAAGGGGTTAAAATGTAAATAAAACAAATATAAATTTGGAATCCTCTGAATTGTACCAAAACATAGAATACAGGTGACATGTCATTTTGGCTGCACAGTGAACGCTCTAAAATGAAGCCTATAAGAAAAAAAATTTCTTCAAATTCACCCCATTCTGAATTTTTTCTAGCCTCCCAGTACATTGTACAAAGTAATAAATGGTAGCAACATGAAGAAAAATTTGTCCTTCATAATTAAGAACTCATATGGCTCTAACAGCGTAAAAATAAAAGATTTGTGCCGTTTGTAAGCAGGGGGATTCAAAAACGAAAATTGAAAAGCTCCTCCAGTGGAAAGAGGTTAATCGACATATTAAAACCAATAAAAGATTATGCTTTATTTTGAAATTACTCCTTAATTTAACTTTTTGATTTGGAATTAACTCATGGATTTGAGTTAATAGAAAAAGGCTCTATAGTGAACTGGAGAACCGTTGCAAGGAGTGTCTCATGCTGGTAGACCTGTCCTGTATTACCCAGATAACTCTTTGATTTCTTTTTTTTTTTTTAAATGTAGATTGTGAGCCCCACATAGAGCTCACAATGAACATTTTTCCCTATCAGAATTGTCTTTTTTGGAATATGGGACGGAAATCCATGCAAACACGGGGAGAACATAGAAACTCCTTGCAGATGGTTTTATGCCTTTGGCAGGATTTGAGCGCCAGGACTGGGGTGCTGCAGGGCTGCAGTGCTAACCACTGAGCCACCATGTGCCCCCCCCCCCCATCTTTGATTTCAATGGAAACCATGAAATGCTTAATTTCCTCTGTGGCTATATTGTGAAACGGAACACCTACTAGCAGATTTTCGCATAAAAAACAGCTATTTGCTGGAGGACCCAGCAGGGTTACACTTTAATGTGCCCAATGTCAATGAATTCTTCTAAGGGTGCATTCACACTACTGATACGCTGCCTGATTCTGAACGTTAAAACACGTTCAGAATCAGCGCGTATAAAGCAGTTCCCATTCATTTCAATGGGAGCCGGCATACGAGCGCTCCCCATTGAAATGAATGGGCTGCTTTTTGCGTGTACGGCTCGGAATGAGCAGAGCTAGCCGTACACGCGAGCACTTCCCATTCACTTCAATGGGAGCGCTCGTAGTGAGAAAAGCAGCTCATTCATTTCAATGGGGAGCGCTCGTATGCCGGCTCCCATTGAAATGAATGGGAACTGCTTTATACGCGCTGATTCTGAACGTGTTTTAACGTTCAGAATCAGGCAGCGTATCAGTAGTGTGAATGCACCCTAAGAAGTAGAATTTCTCCAAAGCAAAAAGCCCCGGTAATGTATCACATATTGCAAGATTCTGATGCCATATTAGAAGTTTTGTTCATTACTAATATTATTACATATGTCTCTTATCATGCATTTCTAAAATAACTAAAAAAATTAATTATTTAGCGGTTTTAGAAGTTCATTTGGGGAAGAAGACACGGCCTCTTCATTAAATATAAACCTCAAGTTCTAGGAGAAGATTTAGAAAATATATCCGCACCATTGATATTAGTTTTCTGCAGGCTCTACTAAAACGTTGGTATCATAGCTTTTATTTCACCAGATGCAACTTGTAATTGCAGTTCATGAAAACTTAAAAATAATCCCCCGACAGTTTCAGTTCTTCAGGGTAAACACTAGAGGGATACGCAGGTGGTCTATGTATAATGCTTGTCATTTATACTACGTCTTTCAAATGTACTGAGCTTGAAACTTTAGAAAGAATTACAATACACATCAAAATTTTATTTTTTAAACAATACACATGAACAATAAAATGCATATAAAATTAAATCTAAATTCCTATCCTCTGGATACTACTTTTTTCTTTAAAGTATTGGAAGTAGTTCTTTTTTCTTTTATAGTTTAAATGAATTCCTTGAAATTGTGTAGGCTTGTAGCAAAAAAGCAGATATTATGAAATTATCACGTAGAGACTCGGTAAAGTAAAAAAATATAAGCTTTTATTATAGAAAAGTTACAAAAGTTGCAAAAAGTAATCACCAAAAATATATGTACTCTACTTGTTTAATGGAAAAGAAAGTAATCGGCAGGTGAAATAAGTTGACAAAATACAAAACTGCCACACATGGAGAACTGGTGACGATAAAAGATAGGAGTGATTTATTGTATCATCTTTGCTTATTGTGTCCAACAGTCCAAGTGGCTTAACATTCATCAAAACATTTATTATTGCGGTCTGCAAATTTTACGTTAATTTATAATCACTAGAGATGAGCGAGTAGTGTTCGATCGAGTAGGTGTTCGATCGAATACTACGGTATTCGAAATACTCGTACTCGATCGAACACTACTAGCTGTTCGAAGTTTAAGGTTCGATGCAGAACCAGCGTTGATTGGCAGAATGCTATACATTCTGCCTATCAACGCTGGTTCTTCTCTTACCTTTAGAAGTCTTCTCCGTGCAGCGTCCCCGCGGCGTCTTCCGGCTGGAATTAACTCTGCTCAGGCGTCGGGCCGGGCAGAGCCGACCATGCATGCGCAGTCGGCTCTGCCTAGGCCCTGATGCCTAGGCAGAGTGAATTCCAGCCGGAAGACGCCGCAGGGGCGCTGCGCCGGAAGAAAACTTCAAGGAGAATCCAGCCCGACCGTCACTCGTGGACTTGGTAAGTATAATTTTATCGAATTTTGCGTACCCCTGAAACGAGCATTTCCCCCCATAGACTATAATGGGGTTCGAACTCCGTTCGAACAGTCGAACAGTGAGCGGCTGTTCAAATCGGATTTCGAACCTCAGACATTTTAGTGTTCGCTCATCTCTATCACCAATGTGTGATGTCCTGGCATTAATATTTCTCCTATTGTCTTTAACCCATTCCCACCAAAGCCATAACTTTTTTATTTTTCCATTCACAGAGCTGCAGTTCCTTAATGTTTATGGGACAAATAATTTTTTGTAATTGTACCATTTAATATTCCATGCAATCTACTGGAAAGCATTAAAAAATTATAAGAATGGGCTGGAATTAGAGAAATGACAGCCAAATTGACTTGTTACTTGTATTCTAAGGGACGGTACTATTCTGGGGATATCAAATTAATAGCATTTTTGTTTTTTTTGTAAATTTTAACCAATCCAAAACTTAAAGGGATCCTATCATTGGATACCCTTTTCTTCTGCCTATCATGTAGGAATAGCCTTAAGAAAGGCTTTTCTTCTCCTACCTTTAGATGTCTTCTCTGTGTCGCCATTCAGAAGAAAGTAGTAGTAGGTTTTCTTTGGTATGCAAATGAGTTCTCTCGCAGCACTGGGGCGGTCCCAAGCGCTCAAACAGCACTGGGGGTGTCCAGAGGCCCGATGGCAGAGCCAACTGCACATGCCTACAAGAGATTTCTCTCGCAGCATTGGGGGCACTGAGAACCACCCCCAATGCTGTGAAAGAACTCATTTACATACCGAAGAAAACACGGACTTCTACCGAACGGCGGTGCGGAGAAGACATCTAAAGGTAAGAGAAGAATAGCCTTTCTTAAGGCTATTGCTACATGTTAGTCAGAAAAAAAGGGTATCGAATCATAGGATCCCTTTAAAAAAAAAAAAAAATTACATTTCTTGAAATTGCCATATTCTGACAAACAATCTTTTTTGTTATTTCTGTGTACAGGGATGCATAAAGCATTGTTGGTTTTTTCCCTAATATGGAAGTAAAAATTATTTTACGTTTTAACGCTGCCACCAAGTCTCTGCCTCAACGACTGCCATATTTAAAACCCCAACATCTGCCACAATAGTACTGTAGATGTCGACAAAAAGAATTAAGGATTATTGCAGACTAGAGATGAGCGAACACTAAAATGTTCGAGGTTCGAAATTCGATTCGAACAGCCGCTCAATGTTCGTGTGTTCGAACGGGTTTCGAACCCCATTATAGTCTATGGGGAACAGATACTCGTTAAGGGGGAAACCCAAATCCGTGTCTGGAGGGTCACCAAGTCCACTATGACACCCCAGGAAATGATGCCAACACCTCTGGAATGACACTGGGACAGCAGGGGAAGCATGTCTGGGGGCATCTAACACACCAAAGACCCTCTATTACCCCAACATCACTGCCTAACAACTACACACTTTCCACATTCAAAAAAACCTCTATCAAAGTGGGAAAATACCTGGAAACCTTCTTTACTCCCTAAATGGATGGACACAAACCCCAATTTAAGCTCAACAAACAGTAACAACCACCCCTTTAAATCACGTTCCCCATGACAACCACAAATGGAATAGGCAATGGGAATTCCAAAAGCCCTCACCCTTAACTGTCATTTTGAGTGTGTGTGTGTATGTGTGTGTGTGTGTGTGTGTGTGTGTGTGATGTGGTAAGACCTTCCAAAATTCACTTTTCTAGCCCTTAACATGAGCCCTTCCAAACAAAGTTACATGACCTTAAGCTGAGCTACCAGCAGAGATTGAGGCCCTTGGCATGAGTAGAGCCTTGCACCAGCAGTGTTTTTGGCACTTAGGGTGAGTTGAGCCTTGTACCAGCGTGTGTCCCTTAACATCAGGCGGGCCCTAAGTTCTGCGCTTTGCACAAAAGTTCCACATTAACTAGGCTGAATGGTACAAAGATTAGTAGGCCCGAGAACCAGGAACAGGTCTTGCAATGGCTGTCGGATAACGCTTAAAGCACATTGTCCACCAGCCAGGCAGCCTCTACCTCCTCTTACCCAACAGTCTTGTCCTCCTTCCACCCAAAATTCCCAATCTTCCCAGAACAATAACCCCAACTGTCCCTGCTCCCCAGAGCTGTTCTCCCTTCCTTTGACTGTACCGCAACCTGCCCCTCCATTTCGCGATTCCACGGACCTAACAGACGAGTATCTGTGTCCAGATGCTCAAACACTAGAGTCTCCTCCATTCCATCTCCGGTCGATTTGGTGGCGGATGACCAGCAACCCACCCTCATCGACGACGATGAGACGCAGTTGCTGTCAGGCCAGCCAGTTGACATGCGCATTGTGCAGGAGGAGGAGGCGAGACAGGAGTTGGAAGAGGAGGTGGTGGACGACGAGGACACCGACCCCACCTGGACAAGGCAGATGTCGAGCTGGGAAAGTAGTGTGGATGTTGAGGCAGGTGCAGCACCAAAAAGGGTAGCTAGGGGCAGAGACATGTCCAGAGGCAGAGGTCAGCTGCTTTGCCGAAGCCAGGCCAGACCCGGAATGTCCGAAGATGTTCCCTTTTGTACCCAGCCCAAAAAAACTCCCCCATCGAGGGCACGTTTCTTGAAGGTGGAGTTTTTTCAAGGAATGCGCCGAGGACAGATATAGTGTCGTCTACACAATTTGCCTCTCGAAATCGAGTAGGGGCCCTGAGAAGAGCAACCTGTCCACCACTTCAATGCACCGTCATTTGGAATCCAAGCAATGGAATCAGTGGCAGGCAGCAACGGCAGGACAAACGTCGCCCGCCGTTCATGCCACTGCCTCTGCTCACAGTGCTGGCGATGCACTCCAGAGGACGAGCCAGGACATCACTTCATCTGCCTCCGCCACTTTGTTGACTTCTCCCTCATCCTCCCCTGTTTCTGTCTTATCTCCTTCTCCTGCACCATCAAAGGCACCATCAGGCGCTTCTTTACAACAACCCACCATCTCTCAGACATTGGAGCGCCGGCAGAAATACACCGCTAACCACCCACCCACGCAAGCCTAGAACGCCAACATCGCTAAACTGCTGGCCCAGGAGAGGTTGGCGTTCCGGCTTGTTGAAACTCCCGCCTTCCCGGACCTGATGGCAACTGTGGCACCTCACTATGCCGTCCCTAGCCGTATCAACTTCTCCCGGTGTGGCGTCCCCGCCTTGCACCAGCACGTGTCACTCAACATCAGGTGGGCCCTTAGTTCCGCGCTTTGCTGCAAGGTCCACTTGACCACCGACACTTGGACAAGCGCCTGTGGTCAGGGATGCTGCAGTGCTTATCTTTAATGACAGGCAGGGTGAATGTGGTGGAGTCTGTTCCCCGGCTGCAAACTGGGGTGGCCTATCTCCTCTCCCAGGCCAAAATTCATGGCAGGAGTAGACTGAAACCCTACGACGCTGCAACCTCCACCACAGCTACTAGCGGCAAACGCTAAAACACTGGTGTGGGGAGACGTCAGCAGGCGGTGCTGAAGCTCATCAGCTTGGGGGACAGACAGCACAGTGCCTCCGAGGTCAGGGATGCCATCCTGGCTGAGATGGCATTTTTTTTTCCCTGCTACACCTGGGGCCTGGCATTTTTACGCCTGTGATAATGGCTGGGACCTGGTAGCGGCTCTGGAGCTTGCCAGCCTCCAACACGTTCCATGTTTGGCCCACGTCTAACCTAGTGGTGCAAAGTTTTTTAAAAACATACCCAAATGTACCGAAGCTACTGTTGAAAATGCGGCGCTTGTGCGCCCACTTTTGCAAGTGCACAGGAGTCGCTGCTAGCCTAAAAACACTCTAGCAAGGCCTACATCTGTCCAAACACAGGCTGTTGTCCGTCATTCACACACGCTGAAACCCTACAATACCATATCTTGAGCAGGGTGTGTGAGCTGCACAGACCTTTGATGGAGTTCCATCTACAAAACCCAAGGGTTCCTCAAAGTCAGCAACCAAAGTTTCTGCACCATGAGTTTCCAGGGGTGGCAGAGTTATGGCTAAGGGAAGAGGCATGGATAGGGATGATGTCTAGGGGCAAAAGCAGTGTGGATGTGGAGGCAAGCTAAGCAGGAAAAACTGGGGGTACAAGCTAAGGCATGGACTGGGGTGATGTCTAGGGGCAAAAGCAGTGTGGATGTGGAGGCAAGCTAAGCAGGAAAAACTGGGGGTACAAGCTAAGGCATGGACTGGGGTGGTGTCTAGGGGCAAAAGCAGTGTGGATGTGGAGGCAAGCAAAGCAGGGAAAATGGTGGCTAGAGGCAAAGGGATGTCCATAGGCAGCAAGGGCAAAGATGCAAAACTCTCCCGTTTCAAGAATTTTCCTGACTTGTTTCCCCACAAAACATTCCTGGGAGGAGGGCTGAAACACCACCCTCCTCCTCCTCCGCTGTTAGATTGACCCCAGCTACGAGCTGAAAACGCTGCAACACTGGTGTGGGGAGACGTCAGCAGGCTGGGCTGAAGCTCATCAGCTTGGGAGATGGACAGCACACTACCTCTGAGGTCAGGGATGCCATCCTGGATGAGATGGCAATTTGTTTATCCCCGCTGCCCCTGGGGCCAGGTTTTTTAGCTTGTTGGAGGGCTCTGGAGCTTGCCAGCCTCCAACACGTTCCATGCCTGGCCCACATGTTCAATGTAGTGGTGCAATGATTTTTAAAAACATACCCCAAATTAGCTGAGCTAAGGGTGAAAGTGCGGCACTTGGACACCCACTTTCCCAAGTCTACAGTACCTGGAGCTAGCCGCAATACACTCCAGCAAGGCCTACATCTGCCTGAAGCACCTACTGTTGTGCGAGGTCACCACACGCTCTAACCCTAGATACCGTATGTTCAGCAGGGTGTGTGAGCAGCAGAGACCTTTGATGGAGTACCAGCTACAAAACCCAAGGGTTCCTCAGAGTCAGCTCCCTCACTTTCTGCACCATGAGTTTCCATGGGTGGCAGACTTATGGCTAGAGGCACAGGCATGGATAGGGGTGATGTGTAGGGGCAAAAGCAGTGTGGATGTGGAGGCAAGCTAAGCAGCAAAAACTGGGGGTACAAGCAGCCGGTGACATCATCACTGACAAGCACAGCTGTCTGTCAGCTGACAGGCTGACTTTCACCAAAATGAACAGACAATGGATAGACTCATCATATACATGTCAGTTACATGACAAATTTAGTGCAATTTGCAAGTCCAAGATGGTTTGGAGATCTGCGGAGAGGAATCTCACCACCTCTTGCGGGTGCCATCATTTGGAAGGCAAGCCCTGGGCTCAGTGGGTGAGAGCAAGCGCAGGATAATCGTCGTTTGGCCTGGCGGCCACTGCCTCTTCCACTGTTGACAGGGCTGGCGCTGCAGTCCAGACCAGGAGCCAGGACACCTCCACATCTGCCTCTGACACTTTGGGGAGTTCACCCTTATCCTCACCTTTTCCTGCCATTTCTCCTTTTGCCCGCGCCATCATGCGCCTCTTCCCAGCAACTCCCCATCTCCCAAGCCTTTCATTTCATGCTAAAGTACAGCGCAACCCACCCACATGCCCAAGGCTTCAACGGCCTCATCTCAAGAAATCTGGCCCAGGAGATGTTGGAATCCCGGCTGGGGGACACTCTGCCCTTTTTGGGCAGAGTGTCTACTGCGCCACCGCACTGTGCCGTCCACACCAGCACTTTCCCCCAAACATGAGGCGGTCCCTAAATTCAGCGCTTAGCCCTAAAGTTCCATGTGACCAGTTACGAATGGACAAGTGCATGCGGACAGGGACGCTACCTTTCAATTTGGGCACAGTGGTTGAATGTAGTTGAGGCGTGGACCGGGTCGCAAAATGTGGTGGCCTGACTTGTCTCCCCACACAACATTCCTGGGAGGAGGGCTGAAACACCACCCTCCTCCGCTGTTAAATTGACCCCAGCTACGAGCTGGAAACGCTGCAACACTGGTGTGGGGAGACGTCAGCGGGCCGTGCTGAAGCTCATCAGCTTGGGGGTCAGACAGCACACTGCCTACAAAGTGAGTCATGCCATCCTCGATGAGACGGCAATGTGGTTTTTGCCACTGCACCTGGGCCCAGGCATGTTGTCATGTGTGATAATGGCCGTAACCTGGGATTGGCTCTGTAGCTTGGCAGCCTGCAACATATTCCATGCCTGGGCCACGTTTTTAACTCATTGCTGCTAATCTTTTGAAAAAGGTACCCCAATGTTCCTGAGCTACTGGTGAAAGTGTGGCGCTTGTGCGGATAGTTTTTAAAGTGTATAGTTGCCGCTGCTAGCCTCTATGCACTCCTACAACGCCTGTACCTGCTGGAACAACGGCTGTTGTGCGACGTCTCCACACTGCTGGCACTAAACATATCATGTGTTGAGCAGAGTGTGTGAGCAGCACAGACCTTTGATGTAGTTCCAACTCCAAAACCCTCGGGTTCGTCAAAGTCAACTCCCTCAGTTGCTCAACCATGAGTGGCCATGGGTGGCAGACTTATGTGAAATCCCATCCCATCCATTGCACTGGACACGAAACATTAGCATGCGCTCAGCACAACTTCGGATATGGCAGATGCGTTAAGCAGGGTGCAGGGTACAACACAGACCAGGCCCGAGCACCAGGAACAGGTGTTAGAAATACTGCAGCATCTGCCATTTCCTTCAAATTTTGGGGTTTTGGACCCGCCACCGACTTGTCTGGACCTAAGTGGGGATCATGAGACACAGTTGCCATCAAGGCAAGCTGTGGTCATGTGCGGTTTGCAGTAAGGGGGCAGTGCGCAATTGGAAGAGGAGTTGGTGGATGACGAGGCCACCGACCCCACATGGACAGGGGTGATGTCTAGGGGCTAAAGCAGTGTAGATGTAGAGGGAAGCTAAATCAACAAAAAACCTGGGTAGAAGCAAAGGCATAAACTGGGGTGATGTTTAGGGGTGAAAGCAGAGTAGATGTGGAGGGAAGCTAAGCAGCAAAAACAGTGGGTAGAAGCAAAGGCATGCAAAACTCTACCCTGTTGGAAGACTTATTCCTAGGTCTGGAACACGTTAATGGCCCCCCTGGACAAATTACTGCCACTCAGGGGCCTAGTGTCACCAGGAGGGACAAGTATAGGCGCATGTTGTGGGAATACCTGGCCGACACCAGCTCTGTCCTCTCCGATCCCTCTGTGCTCTACAGCCTAAACTTATTTTCTCATCTTTTTTTCTGAACTGCACATCTCTTGCCTGCTTCCTTTGGGATCTTAGAAATGGTGGTCCACTTCCACAGATGGTAACTTCAATAGACAGTGTAACGGGAGTAGCTGAGGGATCGCTGTCTTAACCACTTTTTGGCACAAAATTAACTTCCAAAGCCAAATATGGTGCAAGTATATGATGCAAGGACACCTACACACCTATCTCTGACACATTGGGGAGTTCACCCTCATGCGCCCTTTTGGCCTGCACCATCATGCGCCTCTTCCCAGCCACTCCACATTTCCCAAGCTTTTCATTGCAGGCAGAAGTACAATACAACCCACCCCCATGCCCAAGCCTGTAACAGCCTCATCGATAAACTGCTGGCCCTGGAGATGTTGGTGTTTGTTTATGCTTCTGGAGACCCAGGCCTTCCGTCAGCAGATGGCAGCTGGGGCACCTCCCTATGCTGGGCCTAGCCGTTACTACTTCTCTTGGTGTGCTGTCTCTGCCTTGCGCCTGCATGTGTCCCATAACATCAGTCGGGCCCAGAGCTCTGCGCTTTGCTGCAAGGTCCACTTGACCACCGACACATGGACAAGCGCCTGTGGTCAGGGATGCTGCAGTGCTTATCTTTAATGACAGGCAGGGTGAATGTGGTGGAGTCTGTTCCCCGGGTGCAAACTGGGGTGGCCTATCTCCTCTCCCAGGCCAAAATTCATGGCAGGAGTAGACTGAAACCCTACGAAGCTGCAACCTCCACCCCAGCTACTAGCGGAAAACACTGTAACACTGGCATGGGGAGATGTCAGCAGGCCGTGCTGAAACTGATCAGCTTGGGGGACAGACAGCACAGTGCCTCCGAGGTCAGGGATGCCATCCTGGCTGAGATGGCTTTTTTTTTTCCCTGCTACACCTGGGGCCTGGCATTTTTGCGCCTGTGATAATGGCTGGAACCTGGTAGCAGATCTGGAGCTTGCCAGACTCAAACATGGTCCACGCATGGCCCACGTTTTCCAACTTGTTGGTGCCATGTTTCTTTGAAACCTACACCATTGTGCCTGATATACAGGTCAAAGTGGGGCCATTTTCGTAAGTGAGAGCTAGCCTCTGCTAGGCAGAAAACATTCAGAGCACACTCCTCTCATCTTCGCACCGTTGGCTGGCGGAGGAAGATGAGGGGGTTGGAGTGGCATCTGATGTCCCTATCCCACACGAGGCTAGAGGGTGCACTTCAGTGCATCCCATTGCTTCACCACAAATGGTGTGAAGGGGAGTGGAAAATGGAGGAAATGGAGAGTGACCCTTACAGTTGGGGCCAGCAAAGGCATGCCAAGTAACACACTGGCACACATGGCTGACTTCATCTTGGGTTGCTTTTCAACACATATTTCACATCATGAAGAACAAATAATACTGGATTTTTTCAAGCCTCAAACCCCGGTCTAGGTCTAATGTCTGTTCCTTTCTTATATTAGGGGAGAGGGAAAAAAAATTACTTCAGTGATACGTTTAGCGTACATAGACTGACTATTAATGTGTATCCCACTTAGTGTTGTTAGGGTTACACACCGTCACAACCTGGCTAAAGCTTCTATAGCTGTTAATAAAGTCAACATAACTTTACGGTATCCAAAAAGACAGCTGGTACCGACAGAGAGCAAGACAAATGTCACCCAAAGCTGTGAGCTCTGAACACCCACAGTGACTTTGGCGTCATCATTATTATAAGGGAGCGGGTGGTAATAAATAACTTGGCAGTGCCTAAAACCCAAAAAGCTTATACAACTATATTTACATTAAGATACACAAATGAAACTTTTCAGTAGCATGTCATGAGACAAGCTGATAAGCTCTTCCTTTGTGCAGTGCTATTTGAAAGTTAAACGCTGCCTTTATTTTAATTCTGGAGAAGGTGCAGACATTAGATTTAGAACATGTTGTCTTCATTGTCCAAATCCTCTATATAGGTAACGTGTTTTTCGGGCCGAGCTGTCTGGGAACGAGCTGGTGCAGCACTGACAACCTGGGTGAATATGGCAAGAGCCTGAGATGTAGGGTGAATGAATCCCCAAATTATTTGTGGAATTCCCAGTGAGACAATGGCACTGTATACCAGTAGCAAAAATTGTGGGTGCACGTAACCCCCATATATTCTTTGAATTCCCAGTCAGACAATGGCACTGTATACCAGTAGTAAAAATTGTGGGTGCACATAACCCCAATATATTCTTTGAATTCCCAGTGAGACAATGGCACTGTATAGCAGTAGCAAAAATTGTGGGTGCACATAACCCCCATATATTCTTTGAATTCCCAGTCAGACAATGGCACTGTATACCAGTAGTAAAAATTGTGGGTGCACATAACCCCAATATATTCTTTGAATTCCCAGTCAGACAATGGCACTGTATAGCAGTAGCAAAAATTGTGGGTGCACGTAACCCCCATATATTCTTTGAATTCCCAGTCAGACAATGGCACTATATACCAGTAGTAAAAATTGTGGGTGCACATAACCCCCATATATTCTTTGAATTCCCAGTGAGACAATGGAACTGTATAGCAGTAGCAAAAATTGTGGGTGCACGTAACCCCCATATATTCTTTGAATTCCCAGTCAGACAATGGCACTGTATACCAGTAGTAAAAATTGTGGGTGCACATAACCCCAATATATTCTTTGAATTCCCAGTGAGACAATGGCACTGTATAGCAGTAGCAAAAATTGTGGGTGCACATAACCCCCATATATTCTTTGAATTCCCAGTCAGACAATGGCACTGTATACCAGTAGTAAAAATTGTGGGTGAACATAGCCCCCATATATTCTTTGAATTCCCAGTCAGACAATGGCACTATATACCAGTAGTAAAAATTGTGGGTGCACATAACCCCCATATATTCTTTGAATTCCCAGTCAGACAATGGCACTGTATACCAGTAGTAAAAATTGTGGGTGCACATAACCCCCATATATTCTTTGAATTCCCAGTCAGACAATGGCACTGTATACCAGTATTAAAAATAGTGGGTGCACATAACCCCAATATATTCTTTGAATTCCCAGTCAGACAATGGCACTGTATAGCAGTAGCAAAAATTGTGGGTGCACGTAACCCCCATATACTCTTTGAATTCCCAGTCAGACAATGGCACTGTATACCAGTAGTAAAAATTTTGGGTGCACATAACCCCCATATATTCTTTGAATTCCCAGTCAGACAATGGCACTGTATAGCAGTAGTAAAAATTGTGGGTGCACATAACCCCCATATATTCTTTGAATTCCCAGTCAGACAATGGCACTGTATACCAGTAGTAAAAATTGTGGGTGCACATAACCCCAATATATTCTTTGAATTCCCAGTCAGACAATGGCACTGTATAGCAGTAGCAAAAATTGTGGGTGCACGTAACCCCCATATATTCTTTGAATTCCCAGTCAGACAATGGCACTATATACCAGTAGTAAAAATTGTGGGTGCACATAACCCCCATATATTCTTTGAATTCCCAGTGAGACAATGGAACTGTATAGCAGTAGCAAAAATTGTGGGTGCACGTAACCCCCATATATTCTTTGAATTCCCAGTCAGACAATGGCACTGTATACCAGTAGTAAAAATTGTGGGTGCACATAACCCCCATATATTCTTTGAATTCCCAGTCAGACAATGGCACTGTATACCAGTAGTAAAAATTGTGGGTGCACATAACCCCCATATATTCTTTGAATTCCCAGTCAGACAATGGCACTGTATACCAGTAGTAAAAATTGTGGGTGCACGTAACCCCAATATATTCTTTGAATTCCCAGTCAGACAATGGCACTGTATACCAGTATTAAAAATTGTGGGTGCACATAACCCCCATATATTCTTTGAATTCCCAGTCAGACAATGGCACTGTATACCAGTAGTAAAAATTGTGGGTGCACATAACCCCCATATATTCTTTGAATTCCCAGTCAGACAATGGCACTATATACCAGTAGTAAAAATTGTGGGTGCACATAACCCCCATATATTCTTTGAATTCCCAGTCAGACAATGGCACTGTATACCAGTAGTAAAAATTGTGGGTGCACATAACCCCCATATATTCTTTGAATTCCCAGTCAGACAATGGCACTGTATACCAGTATTAAAAATAGTGGGTGCACATAACCCCAATATATTCTTTGAATTCCCAGTCAGACAATGGCACTGTATAGCAGTAGCAAAAATTGTGGGTGCACGTAACCCCCATATATTCTTTGAATTCCCAGTCAGACAATGGCACTGTATACCAGTATTAAAAATAGTGGGTGCACATAACCCCAATATATTCTTTGAATTCCCAGTCAGACAATGGCACTGTATAGCAGTAGCAAAAATTGTGGGTGCACGTAACCCCCATATATTCTTTGAATTCCCAGTCAGACAATGGCACTATACACCAGTAGTAAAAATTGTGGGTGCACATAACCCCAATATATTCTTTGAATTCCCAGTGAGACAATGGCACTGTATAGCAGTAGCAAAAATTGTGGGTGCACGTAACCCCCATATATTCTTTGAATTCCCAGTCAGACAATGGCACTGTATACCAGTAGTAAAAATTGTGGGTGCACATAACCCCAATATATTCTTTGAATTCCCAGTGAGACAATGGCACTGTATAGCAGTAGCAAAAATTGTGGGTGCACATAACCCCCATATATTCTTTGAATTCCCAGTCAGACAATGGCACTGTATACCAGTATTAAAAATAGTGGGTGCACATAACCCCAATATATTCTTTGAATTCCCAGTCAGACAATGGCACTGTATAGCAGTAGCAAAAATTGTGGGTGCACGTAACCCCCATATATTCTTTGAATTCCCAGTCAGACAATGGCACTATATACCAGTAGTAAAAATTGTGGGTGCACATAACCCCCATATATTCTTTGAATTCCCAGTGAGACAATGGAACTGTATAGCAGTAGCACAAATTGTGGGTGCACGTAACCCCCATATATTCTTTGAATTCCCAGTCAGACAATGGCACTGTATACCAGTATTAAAAATAGTGGGTGCACATAACCCCAATATATTCTTTGAATTCCCAGTGAGACAATGGCACTGTATAGCAGTAGCAAAAATTGTGGGTGCACATAACCCCCATATATTCTTTGAATTCCCAGTCAGACAATGGCACTGTATACCAGTATTAAAAATAGTGGGTGCACATAACCCCAATATATTCTTTGAATTCCCAGTGAGACAATGGAACTGTATAGCAGTAGCAAAAATTGTGGGTGCATGTAACCCCCATATATTCTTTGAATTCCCAGTCAGACAATGGCACTATATACCAGTAGTAAAAATTGTGGGTGCACATAACCCCAATATATTCTTTGAATTCCCAGTGAGACAATGGCACTGTATAGCAGTAGCAAAAATTGTGGGTGCACGTAACCCCCATATATTCTTTGAATTCCCATTCAGACAATGGCACTATATACCAGTAGTAAAAATTGTGGGTGCACATAACCCCCATATATTCTTTGAATTCCCAGTCAGACAATGGCACTGTATACCAGTAGTAAAAATTGTGGGTGCACATAACCCCAATATATTCTTTGAATTCCCAGTCAGACAATGGCACTGTATACCAGTATTAAAAATTGTGGGTGCACATAACCCCCATATATTCTTTGAATTCCCAGTCAGACAATGGCACTATATACCAGTAGTAAAAATTGTGGGTGCACATAACCCCCATATATTCTTTGAATTCCCAGTGAGACAATGGAACTGTATAGCAGTAGCAAAAATTGTGGGTGCACGTAACCCCCATATATTCTTTGAATTACCAGTCAGAAACTGGCACTATATGGCAGTAGCAAGAAATGAGGGTATTTGTAACCCCCATATATTCTTTGAATTCCCAGTCAGACAATGGCACTATATACCAGTAGTAAAAATTGTGGGTGCACATAACCCTAATATATTCTTTGAATTCCCAGTGAGACAATGGCACTGTATAGCAGTAGCAAAAATTGTGGGTGCACGTAACCCCCATATATTCTTTGAATTCCCAGTCAGACAATGGCACTGTATACCAGTAGTAAAAATTGTGGGTGCACATAACCCCAATATATTCTTTGAATTCCCAGTGAGACAATGGCACTGTATAGCAGTAGCAAAAATTGTGGGTGCACGTAACCCCCATATATTCTTTGAATTCCCAGTCAGACAATGGCACTGTATACCAGTAGTAAAAATTGTGGGTGCACATAACCCCAATATATTCTTTGAATTCCCAGTGAGACAATGGCACTATATACCAGTAGCAAAATTTGTGGGTGCACGTAACCCCAATATATTCTTTGAATTCCCAGTCAGACAATGGCACTATATACCAGTAGCAAAAATTGTGGGTGTATATAGCCCCAATTCTATTGCTAGGGGACTTGCAGGGTATTTCTGAGGTGAAGGTGGGGGGGCACACCGTTGGAACGGGGATTTGGGGTGTATATATGGGGTATACGGGAATACACTGTCAGTGTGTTCCATTCAGGATCCTGGGAAAGCTGGGTTGCGGCGATTGAGCCCGTCAGTGCCACGTTACACTGACAAGCTTCTCCCTGGAATTGAAGTTATATGTAAGCCGAATATATTCTTTGAATTCCCAGTGAGACAATGGCACCATATGGCAGTAGCAAAAATAGTGGGTGTATATAGCCCCAATCCTATTGCTAGGGGACTTGCAGGGTATTTCTGGGGTGAAGGTGGGGGGCACACCGTTGGAACGGGTATCGGGGGTATATATCGGGTATACGGGAATACACTGACAGTGTATTCCATTCAGGATCCTGGGAAAGCTGGGTTGCGGCGATTGAGCCCGTCAGTGCCACGTTACACTGACAAGCTTCTCCCTGGAATTTAGCTCTTATAAGAGCTGTTGGTTGTCTTCTCCTTCCTATCTAGCCTGTCCCTGCCTACCCAGAATCTAACCCCTAGCTAACTGGACGGAAACCTCCGTCCCCGGTGAATTGCAAGCTCAGAATGACGCGAAGCTGGGCGTCGCTGTTCTTTTAAATTAGAGGTCACATGTTTTCGGCAGCCAATGGGTTTTGCCTACTTTTTTCAACGTCACCGGTGTCGTAGTTCCTGTCCCACCTACCCTGCGCTGTTATTGGAGCAAAAAAGGCGCCAGGGAAGGTGGGAGGGGAATCGAGTAATGGCGCACTTTACCACGCGGTGTTCGATTCGATTCGAACATGCCGAACAGCCTAATATCCGATCGAACATGAGTTCGATAGAACACTGTTCGCTCATCTCTATTGCAGACCTTTTCCCTTCCCCTGCAGTAATCACAGTTTCTTAGTGGGGCGGAGTCTGACCGCGCACGGTGTAGGATGCAAGCCTGCTGAGCTCCTCACACGCAGCCCTTTTTCGGACTCCCTGATAGCTGATACGGCTACTACCATGGGCAAAAATGGTAAAGAACGGGGCCCGGATCCCCCCGGGACCCCAAATCAGTCGAAACACTTGGGAGATTTGCACAAATCAGCGAGGAAGAAGGTCGGGTACTCACCTGCTAGGCCTTCCAAGATGGCGCCGGGCACACGCAGAGGATATGAGTCGGAAGAGGATTCGGAGGCAGAGAGTGTGGCGCTCACAGACCAGTCTCAGCAGCAAGAGACCGGACAAGCCACTGTGTCTATGGCGATGCTACAGAAAGCCTTGACTAAGGCTCTTCACCCGGTTATGTCGGAGCTGGCGGCAATCAGGTCAGATTTACAGCATATGGGGCAGCGGGTGTCTCAATTAGAAAACGGGGCCATGGCTCTTACTAACCATGCTACTTCTGTCGCTGCTAGGATGGCCGTGTATAAGGAATATATAGACAGATCATTGGTGCTTGTGGAAGACCAAGAAAACAGAGGGAGGAGGAAAAACTTGAGATTAAAGGGGATACCAGAACAAGATAATAATGAAAACCTAAATGACACGGCATTGGCTATTTTTGCTGAACTTTTAGGCCCTGACAGGGCTAAGGTCATTAAGATTGAGAGGATTCATAGAGCACTCCGGCCTAAACCCCAACAGGGGGAGCCTCCACGTGATGTAATTTGCGGCCTACTGATGTATCCGGATGTGGCGGACATTTTAACTGCTGCAAGGAATAAGCCTGTTATAACTTATGCAGAGTCTGAAGTGTCTATTTTTCAGGACATTGCCCCTTCTATTCTGGCTAAACGTAGACTGCTTAAACCATTGCTGGACATCCTCAGAGCGAAAGATATAAAATACGCATGGCTGTACCCCTTCGGTCTGGCTGTTCATTACAAAGGGAGGAGGATTACGGTACACTCCCCATCAGACCTACCCTCTCTCTGGGCTCAACTCCGCATAGAGCCGTTAGACATTCCTTCCTGGCTACCAACACCCCCACTTCCAGATTGGCCGGACTTGCCAGATTGCGACCAGTGGTCTGAGGGGCGCTGCGCCAAGTCACCAAAAATTAAAAAGTTCCTGGCACGTTCGAGGCAAGGAGTCCCGTGAAAGGTTTCTTATTGTTTTTGCCCAAGATTGCACGGTTTATATATCCCTCAGCGCTATACTAACTTGATTGTATTTCCTAGTTTATGGATGTACAATGCAGTGTATAGTTATTTACAGGTGTTATAGATTTATACACTTCTGTACTTTCTTTTTTTTTTTTTTCAGCAGTTGTATGTTTTACTTAGTAGCCGTATCTTTTATGCTACTTTCTCCAGCGGTTTGTATCCAGGGAGACTGATAGGGCTGGAATTCCGATCAGACCTATCTCCAAATTGTTCCGTCCCTATCATCTTCTTGTCAGCAACATTATTCCTCTTATAATTGTGTTTATTTTACATTGGATAACACTCGGATGTAGGTGCACTTCGTTTGGGCATCTAGGTCCCTAGTGTTTTTCAGAGATTTTTTTCCATTGACCCACCTTCCCTCCCCCCCCCCTCTCTCCATTCTTAACCGTATATTTCATTTCCTATACCCTATCCCCCCCCCTCCCTCTTTACGGTACTAGAGACGGTGTTACGTTTTATTGAGTAGTGAAGTCCTTGCTTTGGTCTGCATCTGTAGTTATGGCGTCGCTCTCAATCACTTCTCTAAATGTGAACGGTTTTAACTCTCCACAGAAGAGACATGGGATTCTGCGGTTAGTCCAAAAATTGAAGGCGGAAGTGATAATGCTACAGGAGACTCATTTTAAAGCCACTAATTTGCCCAATTTTCCAAAAAAATATTTCGACCAATGGTTCTTTAGTTCACACCCTACGTCTGCGTCCAAAGGGGTGGCGATTGCGTTCCACCGCTCTGTCCCCTTCGCTTGTAAACAGTCACAGATGGACGCAGAGGGTAGATACTTATTTGTTAAGGGGACCTTGGCTACCAGACCCCTCACCTTCGCTTGCCTGTATGCGCCTAACCAAGGCCAGGTGAGCTGGATCAAACAGACGCTTAGTGATCTCCAACAATTTGCAGAAGGAGAAATAGTGATGGGAGGAGACTTAAATGTCACCTTAAACCCACTATTAGACACTTCAACCGGGAAATCAGCAGTCTCACAAGTAGCTTTAGCTTCTCTTCTTAAAACCTTCCATGATTGTCATCTGATTGACACTTGGAGATCTTTGCACCCAAATGTCAAGGACTTCACGCATTTTTCTCCTAAATATAACTCGCATCAGCGTTTAGATTATGTGTTTTGCTCTAAATCGCTTCTTACCAATCTTACTGGTTCAGATATAGGCTATGCGACCCTTTCAGATCACGGTCCAGTCTCAATCTCCGTTGTGATACCTGAAATTACGCCAACTGAATGGAACTGGACGCTAAATGAGACGCTTTTGAGTGACGCAGTGTTTTTAGATGAGCTTAGACTTAGGCTTGGGGAGTTCTTCCGTATTAACCAATCTAATGAAGTATCCACGGGCTCTATCTGGGAGGCTCATAAGGCCTATGTCAGAGGTCTATTGATAGCGAGAGGCTCACTGCTTAAGAAGAAAAAGCAACTTGAAATAGACTCCCTTTTAGCTCAGATCTCTAACTTAGAACGGGCTCATAAACGGACACAGTTAGCCTCTATACAAAAGGATCTAGTGGCGCTTAGGGAGAGATTGCAGCGCATTTTTCAGAAACAACAAGCTAAGAATCAACTTTATCACAAACTTCGTGTGTACTCACATGGAGATAAAGGGGGCAAAACTATGTCGACCCTAGTGAAGAAAGCGAAGGCAAAATCATTTATTTCTTCGATTAAAGATGCCTCAGGGATCACACATTGTAATACACCTGAAATTGCTAGAATCTTTAGAGATTATTACGAAAAACTTTATAATATTGAGAAGGCAGACGCACCCGAAGAGAGGGATAGACAGACACTCCTCTTTCTACAAAAATTGCAACTCCCGACTGTCCCCTCGGAGGATGTAGAGAAATTGCTTGCCCCTGTTACTGTCCCAGAATTGCAAAATGTTTTACAAAGTTTTCCATTAGGGAAAAGCCCGGGGCCGGACGGTCTGACGGCCATGTATTATAAGAAGTTGCAAGATGTTCTTCTTCCCCAGCTGGCTGCACTGTGCAATGCCCTGATCTCTGGCGAAAAACTTCCTAAACAGTCTCAAGAGGCCTTTATAACCTTGATAGCTAAGGAAGGCAAGGATTCAACGCAGTGCGGAAATTACCGCCCCATTTCCCTCCTGAATCAGGATATTAAGATTTGGGCTAAACTGCTCGCAAATAGATTGAAAGCCATTGTCCCCAAACTCATCCACGAAGAACAAGCAGGTTTTGTCAAAGGAAGGGAGGGCAAAGATAATGCACATAAGTTGTTGCATGCCATAGCGCTGGCTAAATCCTCAGGCAAGTCATTGGTCCTTCTCGGTGTTGACGCCGAGAAGGCCTTTGATAGAGTCAATTGGTCCTTCATGGCAGCCACCCTTAAATCTTTTGGCTTTCCGCCTGTCTTTGTCCAGATGGTCTTTTCGCTTTACACAGAACCACATGCCAGGCTACGGGTTAATGGGACTCTCTCTACTCCTTTCTATATACAAAACGGTACCCGCCAAGGGTGTCCGTTATCGCCCACGTTATTTATTCTTACCCTCGAAACGTTATTACAGGCTGTTAGACTACATCCCGAGACTGTAGGCTTTCGTGTGGGTTCCCGGGCATTGCACAGTGTAGCCTTTGCCGATGACGTTTTGTTTCTGGTCACGGATCCAGCCAAGGAGCTCCCCATACTTACTAAATTGATGGAACAGTATGGGAAGTTATCGAACTACAAACCGAATGTTTCTAAGTCTGAGGTGCTTGTGATCTCTCTTCCGAGCAAAACTAGAAGGGAATTAGAGGCTTCGTCCCCTTACGTCTGGAAAAGAGATCATATCACTTATCTAGGAGTGAAGTTAACCAGCAATCTTCTCAATTTATATAAGGAAAATTTTCTCCCTCTTTTACATGACTTAAAATCCTCTTTGCAAAAAATGGACATCCCTTACTTGTCATGGTTTGGCAGACGTAATTTGTTACAGATGTATATTTTGCCAAAGTTTTTGTATAAACTCCAAATGTTGCCGATCGATCTCCCTAACACATACTTGGGCTCACTCAGGTCACTTTTTCTCCGGTTCCTCTGGAGAGGAAAGCCAGCGAGACTGGCTTATGACAAATTGATTTGTAGGAAAAGTGCAGGTGGTATCCAATTTCCTGATGTAACACTGTACTATGAGGCGAACTTATTGTCGAGATGGCTCTCTTTAGCTTCCCCAAGACAAAATTCTATAGTTAGAGAGATGGCAGACTTACAGCATGGACAAAGTCTCATTTCTCACCTCTGGACCCCAGAGACTCGACATCTTAGAAACCCGACTTGGGATTGTATTTTGAAAGGCCCTTGTAGGATTTGGTTGAAGTGGAGAGATAAATTAGCCCCTCCTCCCTCTAGATTATGTCCCGCTCAGCTTGCACCAAAACTATTAAAGAACCCCATAGATGGTTATGGTGGCTTCTGGTCGCAACTGAGGCATTTAACTTTGTCAGAACTGTACACTATGGATTTTGAACCCCTCCCATTAGAGCAACTTCAGGAAAGAATGACTCTCTCTAACATAACCCCTCTTCATTACGATCATTTTCGCTGGTGCCTGAAATCGATCCCCATACGAAGAGCCTTCTTTAGACCTCTTACTAAATTGGAACAAATACTTTCGCTACCCTCCAATAAAAGATGGAATCTGGCTCAGTGCAAACAAATTTTACTTGATGTTGCTCAGGTAGAGACCCCGAAGTTTGTTAGAGATTGGGAAAAAGATCTTGAGATTCAATTCACGGAGGAGGAGGTGTCTCATATTTTGAAGCACTCCCATGGGTTTTCCAAGTGCGTCAAGCTACAGGAACTACACTTCAAAGTTCTCTCTAGGTGGTACAGAACCCCAATATGGCTACATGATCGTGGGCTCTCTGACACGGATTTATGCTGGAGATGTAAAACTGAAAAAGGCTCCATGTTACACATCTGGTGGAGCTGTCCAATCATTAGGGATTATTGGGATCAGATCCAATCGGCTATTCAGAGGGTTACAGGCTCTCCTATTGATCTAACTCCAGCAATTGTTTTATTATCCACCCCCTCAAACGATTTCAGGCACCACCGGAGGAATCTCCAGACACATCTGATCGAACTGGCCAAGTCTTTGATACCCTATTATTGGTTAAATCCATCTGCCCCTCCGATCTCACACTGGAATGAGAAGGTCTCACAAGTTGCTCGTTTCGAGGAACTTTTAAGTTGGTCCACAGGTACACATGAGAATTTCCTGAAAACCTGGAAACCGTGGTTCTTGGACCAAAATACGTCTATACACACAGATTGATATTTGTAACTTCCTAGTACTCGTTCTGTAGAGCCAGCCTATGAATATCTACACCTATGATTGTATTCTTCTACTGTCTGACTGGATGGGAATACCGTCTCCCTGCCTCTTCCCTTTCTTTCCGCCTTCCCTGATTTCCTCATCCTACCCACTCCAACGTACCTGTTCCCCCCCTCTCCCCCCCTCCCTATTTACCTTTTTTTTTTTGGTGGTTTAATCCCACTTACTCTTAAAATGTAATAATTTTATATGTCATTGGACAGTTTATTTCCTTTACTGCCATATTCGGCATAATGTTCACTGGGGCCGCCTGGACGATGGGCCCCTATTTACCCGTTGTCTTTGTCATCAAGATGTTATTTGTAATTGCTCTTTTCAATTTTTCAATTGTTTGGATGTATGATTATAACGGATGCTCTTTTCACCTTTGTACTTTTAATGTTTCAAACTTTTCAATAAAATGAGAATTTAAAACAAAACAAAACAAACAGTTTCTTAGTACACTGTTCAGATCAGTACTCTGGAGCCCATATATAGAGATAAGCTCAGTCCATTGAATTCTATAGAAAGGGGAGAGGAAGAAGGACAAGCAGAATGAAAGCATTGCAGTGTATTGTCTTAGTGATCAGACCTTCAGTTCAAGACCCCTAAAAAATATTAACGTTTATGTCATCCCTTTATCCTAGATTAGATAAGTAAGTAAAACAGAAACAGATTAAGTATCCTAGCATCCAAAAATGGCTGATCTGCAAAATTTGAATATATGGACCACCAAATTTTTGTTGTTTTTCCCCCCATAAAAATTTTCACAAAAAATAATTTAAAAAAATCAGATGTTCCCCACAACAGTATACATAAAAAGTAAATTTGTCCTCGCAAACAGAGAGTCTTTTCACAGTTCTTTATATGGATATTTTAAAAATTATGGATGTGAAAATATGGTGACTCCAAGAAATTTTTTTAAAATTTTGATTTTTTTTTAATAAATTTGGTATCACTATAACAATAAACATGTAGAGTAGAGGTAACGTCATTTTCTCTGCACAGTGAACACCATAAAAGGAAACCTGCATGAAAGTAATGCAAATTTTTTCTCTAATTCTACTTCATTCTGAATTTATTTCCAGCTTCCTAGTACACCATGCAGAATATTAAATGGCGCCATTACAAAGTACAATTTTCCCCACAAAATTAAGCTCTTATACAACTTTGGGAATGGAAAAATTTAAAAAAATTATGGCTTTTGATAGGCAGAAAGTAAAAAAGCCAAAATCGAAAAATGACTGAGACAGGAAGGGTTAATGTTTTCACTAGCAATGTTTATTTATAAAATGTATTATAGAAGTTTAGGAAAGTTCATATGCATAGCTAGAAGTTCAGGAAAGAGGGGCAAATGCATTCAAGTGGACCCCAACTCAGGTATACCAATATTACTATATGGTGACCGTTTAGTGGTACATACAGGATCTACAGGCAATTTAGGTTAGTACAGTACAGGAAACATCTTATGACGTCTCTGACTGAAATTGTTCACTTTTTCTGCCTCTATCTGGACCACCCTGATCACTTCTTCCAGCTGTGACTTGCCTCTGTGAGGATGCATTCACATGGAGGAAACTGGTGAGGAATTTGGTGTGGAATTTCACAGCTGAAAAAAAAGCCTCCCATTGACCTCAATGGGTTCATAATGAACTAATTTGGGTGGTGTGACTATCTGTACAAAAATCAGATCATTTGAAACGCTTTACATTGCACAGTTTTCAAAATTTCCACCAATTTTCCTATTTTTCATATTTTTTTTTTAATTCAAAGTTTTTATTGCAAATTTTTAAAACAGACTTTAACTGGCATCAGGGCCTACAAATGCCCCCAAAACATGAGGAGATATGAATAGACATAATAAAACAAACAACAATCTAAACAATAAGCAAGGATCTACTTTTCATAAGTAAACACAAAACATATCTAAAATTTACCACCAAGACGAAAAAAACTATTTCAAGATCACTTTGGTAAGTTAATGTGTTAATGTTAACCTCACTGGACAGGTGCAACGTACAGCTGAAACAGCAAGGCTGCCAAGGGTTATCAGTCACCCCAGGTCAGCAACGAAACATGCTCCTGCAACAGCGAGGAGAGTAAAGGAAGATTGACAGTGAAAGAGGCTATCTGAGAGCCCAAACCTGCTGCACCTCTATGGGCTGGAACAGTGTCTACTGCTCCTAACCCTGGTATAGAGCTGGCAGTTCAGGATTTACAGGGTACTAACTACAGGCCTAGTCTGAACCCCTGCCTGGATACTGGAGCCTAGCCCTGAACTACTGTCCTTTAACAAACTTCAGTGATTCTGATCAAAGTGTGAGCGCTGGGCGGGCGTCGGCTCACACTATTTAAAAGCAAGTCCCTGCCCAATAGTGGCGGTGGTCATGACCTCACCGCTCATGCTCAGTAGGAACGAAATGGCACTTAGCCTGCGAGCGGCTTCAATAGGTCTGAGCATGCTCAGTAGGCCGAAAGCTGGACATACACTCCAGACACCTCACTATCCGAGGCCGAGAGCGAGAGTTAGATTGACCCGCAGGTGGCGCTGTGCGCTGAGCGAGAACCCTGCGGGACCCAATCCTAACAGTATGTTGCATATGACTGTATGTGTGTGAGTACATGGGTATATGTGTAAGTATCTATCTATCTATCTATCTGTCTATCTGTCTGTCTATCTCCTATCTCTCTATCTATCTATTTATCTCTAGAGATGAGCGAACAGTAAAATATTCGATATTCGTTATTCGTTTCGAATAGCTGCTCAATATTCGACTATTCGATCGAATATCGAACCCCATTATAATCTATGGGGAAAAATGCTTTGTTTCAGGGGAACCCACTATTCGACTCAGGAGGGTCACCAAGTCCACTATGACACCTCAGCAAATGATGCCAACACCTCTGCAATGCAACTGGGACAGCAGGGGAAGCATGCCTGGGGGCATCTAACAAACCCAAGTTACACTTTTACCCCACCATCACAGTCTATCAACTACACACTTTCTACACTCAAAAAAAAACATCTATCAAAGTGGGAAAATACCTGGAAACCTTCTTTCTTCCCCAATTGGATGGACAGAAACCCAAATTCAAGCTAAAGAAACATTAACATCACGTTGCCCATGACAACCACAGATGGAATAGGCAATGGGAAATCCAACAGTACCCACCCTGAACTGTCATTGTGGATGTGTGTGTGATGATGTAAGACCTTCCAAAATTCACTTTTATGGCCCTTAACGTGAGCCCTTCCAAATTGAGTTACAGGCCCTTAAGCTAAGCTACCAGCAGAGATTGAGGCCCTTTAGGTGACTTCAGCCTCTTACCAGCAGAGTTTTAGACCCTTAGAGTGAGTAGAGCCTTGTACCATCAGAGTTTTGGGCCCTTGGAGTGAGTAGAGCCTTTAAAAAGCAGTGTTTTTGGCCCTTGGAGTGAGTTGAGCCTCTAACCAGCAGAGTTAAACCCTGCTACACACTCAGTTCTGCTGCATTTCTGTGTGTGCTGAGCTCGGCTGCTTCTCCGTGTAGCAGAACTGTGTCAGCACTGCTACATCTGAGATCGGACCACAATGGAAACTGCTGTGGACGGATCTTAGACTCCGCCTCCTCCGGTAGAACCAGCGTTGATTGGCCGAATGCTGTATTCTGTATGGCATTCGGCCAATCAACGCTGGTCAATGCATTCCTGTGGGAAAAAGTCAGCTTGCGCATATCTCAAGCTGACAAGGATCCCAACCAAATAGAGCCCCAAAGAGCTGGGTGATTAACATTCCCCCCTAAATAAAGGTAATCCCTAGCTAACCCTGCCTCACAGTTACATTGTTCACAGTCTCAAATTAATCAAATGTTAAATCCACCATTCATCTAAAGTGGAGGTCACCTGATTTCGGCCGCCAATTGATTTTTCTGTTTTTTTTTTTCGATGCCTCCTTTGTCGTAGTTCCTGTCCCACCTCCCCTGCGCAGTTATTGGTGCAAAAAAAGTGCCAGGGAAGGTGGGAGGGGATAGAAAATTTTACTGCGTTTGCCTCGTGGTATTCGATTGGAATCGAATACCTCGAACGGCCTGATATTCGATCAAATGGTGTTCGCTCATCTCTATTATCTATCCATCTCCTATCTATCTATCTATCTATCTATCTATCTATCTATCTATCTATCTATCTATCTATCTCCTATCTATCTATCTATCTATCTATCTATCTCCTATCTATCTATCTATCTATCTATCTATCTATCTCCTATCTATCTATCTATCTATCTATCTATCTATCTATCTCCTATCTATCTATCTCCTATCTATCTATCTATCTATCTATCTATCTCCTATCTATCTATCTATTCATCTATCTATCTATCTATCTATCTATCTATCTATCTCCTATCTATCTATCTATCTATCTATCTATCTATCTATCTATCTATATATCTGTATTTGCTTCTATACATGTCTACCATTATACATACTAAAATTGTATTTTATAATGTGATGCTTAGGCCCGGTTCACATCTGCCTTCAGGTTTCCATTCGGGGAGTCTGCTTAGACACTCCCCAAACAGAAACCTATACGCACCCCCTTGCGTCATACCTTCAAACCGCCCTGTCTTGCTTGCACTCCGAAAATTCCTCTCTCTCCCTGTAACCACCTCCAGCGTCTCTCATCACCATTTCTTACGTACTTTCTTCATCTGTCCACAAGAAAATGGCGCTCAGGCATGTGCAGTAGTGCTCAGAAGGGAGTGTTACTGCGCATGCCCGAGATTTCAATGTACAGGAGTGAGATGAGAGATGCTGGAAGCGGTTACAGGGGGAGAGGAGGAGGAATTTTTGGTGCGCAAGCTAAAGAGGGGCAGTTTCAAGGTATGACCCAGGGGGGTGCATGGTGGCTTGGAGGAACACCCAGGGTGCACAGACAGGCTCATCTACATGTCGGTTTTACTGGTATGTTCTAAAAACAGTAGGGGGGGGGGGGGGTCCTTTAAAAAAAGAGAAGCAGCTTCCCTCTGCAACCACTATTATGCCCCACAGTGGCTATGGAGCATAATAGAGTTGGGTGGGCAAATGTGGGGCATAATAGAGGTTTCAGGGGGCTACTGTGGGACATAATATATATAGACGCACACCTTCCCCCCGCTACCTGATGCGGACGATCAAAAGAAAACCTTATCGTGCCGACCCTCCCCCCCCCCAAACCCAGTTCTGGAGGGAGGGGAAGTCGTCTTTTGATCGACCGCCTCAGGCAGCAGAGGGGCTAGGTTCACCACCACTGTAGAGTCTTAGTTCTGTCATTTGGCAGTAGATCTTTATTAGTTTTTCAGATATATGTAACGTTTGCATACTTTTCTCCTAAAATGTGAAGAGTTTAGAATATATTGATGCTATATAAATAATATTAGTGTACAGGAGATTTTCGGCATAGGCTTTTGCATCCAAGGCTTTTGACTAACTCTAGGTAGTTGGAATAATGGGTTATTATTCTGGCCCCCAATAAAATAAATTCCTGAATATTGACTAGATTCCATTGCCTGAGATGCATGTGATGCACTTTGTCATGTATCTGGCACTCAAAGATCCATTAAGAATATTTTTTGTAAGTTCACATGAGTGTAAAAAAAGCTAAGTGGTTTCTTTCATGTCATGAGTAAGGGTCATGTGTTTTAGCTTAACTGATACAATCTAATGAAATGACTTTCAAAGGCACAGACCAAATAAATAACGTTTCTTTCATATAATAGTCTTGGACTGAGTTTATTTTCCTCTTTATAATGTTTTTCGGTTTGCAATCTAACAAAACTATTTAGAGTGCTCTATTGTCATTTGTGTTTCAAATGCAGCAGAAATAAAATGAAGAATAAGGAAAAAATATAATAAGGCTAGTTTTCCTTAAAAATAAAAAAAACTTAGACTGTATTTTTCCTTCATCACCTGAAGGTCGAGCTATAATACCTACATTTACATGTTACACCATTTGTTATGTAATATAGTTTTGTCAGTCTTATTATCAAAGTAACTTGCTTTATACCAATGATAATGGGGACATGTGAAGGTGGTAAAAATATGCATTTGGAAAATACATTAATAACTATTAGAGATGAGTGAACAGTAAAATGTCCGAGGTTCGATATTCGTTTCGAGTAGCCCCTCAATATTTGACTACTCGAATCGAATATCGAACCCTATTATAGTCTATGGGGGGAAAATGCTCGTTTCAGGGGTAGGCAACGTTCGATCAAATTATACTTACCAAGTCCACGAGTGAGGGTCGGGCTGGATCCTCTGTGCAGTCTTCTCCTTGCAGCGTCCCCGCGGCGTCTTCCGGCTCTTCATTCACTCTGCCAGGCAGCGGGCCTGGGCAGAGCCGACTGCGCATGCCCGCACTACAAGCGGACATGCGCAGTCGGCTCTGCCCAGGCCCGATGCCTGGCAGAGTGAATGAAGAGCCAGAAGACGCCGCGGGGAAGCTGCACGGAGAAGACTTCTAAAGGTAGGAGAAGAACCAGCATTGATTGGCCGACTGTATAGCATTCGGCCAATCAATGCTGGTTCTGCATCGAACTTTTACATTCGAACAGCGAGTGGTACTCGATCGAGTACGAGTATTTCGAATACTGTAGTATTCGATCGAATACCTACTCGATCGAGTACTACTCGCTCATCTCTAATAACTATCACTTCCAAGGCCATGAGTCACTGAGATAGTTCTGTTGAGTATTAACTTAGATGTACTTATTAGTACATTGCTCAAGCCCGAAACGCGCTGTGCCAAATAAACTTTTGAAGAGTACATTTTTGGTTGTGCACGCTTACTCCCTACCCCTCCATTCCTGCTTGGGTTACCCTGAGGAACTTCTATACTACTAGGGGCAAAATGGCAAAGTTAGGGGATGGCTATACTTACCAATCAGATCACAGGATTTGATTTTTTTTGGCCTAGTGACGAGGGAAGAGAAATTCTCCAGTCTCCTCCAAGGCATTGTCTTGTGGTCATTGTTGTCCTGCTTGGGTTACCCTGAGGAACTTCTATACTACTGGTTCATGCTATTCCATAGCGTATGGGAAAAAGCTGCTGCCTATCACCTATTTAAATCATTTCTGACATCATGATGTTGTGACAATTTCACAACATCAAAAGGTAAGAGACCTATCTAAAATAATTCCTATGGTATGAGTTATATACTACACTATATTGGCGCTCAGTGTCTCTCCCCATTTTATATTATGACCCTAGTGTCATTCTATAATCGGCGCCTTTTCTCTCATATTCACCATTCACAGTGCTGCCATTACTATATTTGCCCATAGACATTGTTACGGGCTCAGAGGTTTTACTACTCCCTAACTTAAAATGACACAAAAAGTGATGAAATCTGTTGCGTGCAGAATAGCACAGGAAGTTAAACTATGACCCAAGTCATGCCCCTTTGACCCTGTCAAATCCCAGCTAGTTCATTTGGTCTCCCACACAGTATCATGCCCCTTTAATGTCCCACACAGCCTATAATGTCCCCATGTGGTCCCCAATTAGTACAATTAAAATAAATTAAAAAAAATAATGGTGATGCAAGGAACTGAGGGTTTCCTTCTTTGCCATTGCATATACTGCCTGCTGGGACAAATGACTATACTGAAAATCTGGGAATTTGAAGTCTAGATGGGGGTCATATTGAGACTAATATAATAAACATTTAAATGAACAAGGCACCAGGAGTGGGAAAGTCCCACAAAGAAAAGACCTTATGGTCTGGAGCTTAAGAAAGTTATGGGCAGGTGTGTGTAAGTATAATATTTTATGGATGGAGCAGGGTAATTTTTCCAGGTAGCCATCAGACATTTGGTCAGCCTGCCCAGAGCTTTATTACCTCTGGCCCTCTCACCAGGTCTTCATGAACCTATGTGCCCAAAGGCAGCAAAGATCATGTTGGATATAGTCCCTCCAGGGCATCCTCCACTGGAATTTGTTTTTGTTCATTTTTTTGGGTCACTCACTGATAAACACCCTGTTTGCTATTTTCTTTTATTTGATTATGATTGCCTTTTTGTTATTATGAAAAAAAAAAATGGTTTGCCTTCAAATGTGTTTGTCTGGTCTATTATGTAGATGTAAAATATACTTCCAGGGTTTGTGCCAAGTACTGTTATCGTCAATTCATAGGATTCGCCATAACATGTTGGCAAACTGCTGACTTTTATTTCAAATCTATTCCCTTGATTTGAAATAAAAATTTATAAACAAAAATACACATAAATTCATGAACATTTCAATAAGACTATTGTAGCAGTTCAAGCTCTAGGTTCCACGAGTAGGCCACTCACGGAGTTTGAGAAACTCTTCTCATGTAAGCTCCCTCTGCCACGGAAAATTGTGAACTGTAAAAGACACTTGTCCTCTCCCACCATTACTTGCACTTTGCTATACATACACTCCTGGAAAAAAGAACTTAATATATCACTGCCGCCTGAGGACTTGAAATTCATCCTTACATCTTCACATGGTTTCTCCACATGTGTTAGGATTCAGGAATCCCATTTCAAGATTCTATCTGGATGGTACAAAACACCCGAGTGGTTATACGCTCATGGTTTAGCCTCCTCAGGTTTGTGCTGGCGGTGTCATAAGATTGTTGGGATTATGTCCCATATTTAGTAGTCGTGTGAGTTGGTCACAGCATTTTGGAACCATGTCCAGGCATATCTGCAACCTTTGCTCAGGGATGAGGCCGACACCAGTGAGTGGGTGCTTCTTTTCTGCCCTAGACACAATGTGCACCATTCTAATCTAGACCTTGTCACCCATCTCATTGAGGCGGCTAAGGCCCTTACTCTTTGTTCTGGCTATAATCCATTACACCTCCCATCCAGGTAGACTGGATAGACAAAGCTAACCAAATCATGAAATTTGAAGAGTTGATTTGTTGGTCCAGCAGAACACATGATAGATTTCTAAAAATATGGTTGACATGGAGAGAGACCCCCACCCTCCTCCATGGGTCCTGAGGATTGAGTCATTCGCATGGGACTATACTGAAGGGCTTCTACATTGGGCTTCAAGACACCCTGGTCATTCTGCTCACTGTCCATACTCCATTTTCATCTCCCCCACCCCTTCTCCAATCCTCCATATGGTTTTCTCCTTTCTCCCCCTCCCCTTTTTTCTCTCTTTCATTCCTTGTTATTTTTGGAATCCTACCTCTGTTTGACCTCCTTTCACCCCCCCCCCCGTTTTTTCCATCATACAGAGCTACATAATGGTGCAATAGTAGTTCATTTGCACACTTAATTTGCATGATGGCACTGCCTAGTGGCACGGTACTGTGCAAGTGTCGTTAATTTGGTTGTCAACTCTGACTTCAGTCGAGTTTTCTTTATTTAATTCACATTCTGTATTTTTCTTCATTTCATTGCCTTTTTGAGCATCTGTTGTATAAAACTTAAAATGTGAAAAACAAATAAAAATGAGAATTATAAAAAAAAAAAAAAAAAACAACCATAAATTATATATCCTCACATCCAAAACCCTGGTCTACAGACATCTGAAAAAATTATTCCCACATGGCAAATACCATGGCGGGAAAAAAAAACTCAAACATGCCAAACTGGTATTTTTTAGTTGTTTCGCTTTCCATACAAATTTTAATAAAAAGGCACCAAACATCAGACATGTCATTTTGGCTGCACATTGAACAGCGTAAAGACAAAACTGATCCCCCAAAAAACATACTAAGGCTGGGGCCCAATGTTACAAAAATGCAGTGATTTGGAACCAGTGGAAATATCACAGCAAAAACTGTGGCGTTTTACAGTATCTGCAAATTGGAAGTGATTCTAGCAAATTCCATCCTCTCTTTCCAGAAAAATATCCACAGAGGAAGCGCAATTTCAAAAGTGTTACGTTTATGTAAATTGCAGCATGTCAATTATACCTGTGAAAATCCAGGAATTTTCTGCATAGGTATAATAGGGACAGAAAGTCTGCAGAGGAAAACTGTGGACTTTCTGCAAAAAGTGCTATGGAAAAAACACACTGCGTTTCTGCTACGGTCTTTTTTGCAGTGCTTTTTGGCTAAAATCTCCAGCAATAAAAAGCTGTTCTGCAATGTGAGGCCGTAACTTAAAAGTTATTATTTGGGACTACATTGTTAAATTATACAATACGTGGGTACTTGCATTTTTAATTATGTTTAACTTATTATTGTTTAACGTAAAGTGGTGTCTCTTACAAGTATGTGAATTTCCTGCAAACACTAAAGGATGGTATATTGATATATAGCCAAGGACATGACAAATGAGGTATAAATAGCTGGCAGTGAGATATAGCTTTGCTTTGTCATCACCTACAATAAAAATTGAACTAAGGGGTTCCCTCTCCTGTTGTTAAAGGAAATGTTATATAATTAGCCCGGGTCAAATTTGGAAGTCTCCACATTGCCCCAGGCTAGCACAAATAACTCATGGGACCTAAGACTTGTTACACTCTCTTATTGTCCCTTATGTCAGTACACCTTTGTCAGCTAGTTTTAGTTTAAGGAGAATGATCAATGATCTCAATCAGTGGCTTATATATGTAGTACTTATTACATTTTCCTGAATGAAAGTCACACATATACCATACATGATAAATGAGTCAAAGCAACTTTTTAATTTTCAATTTTTAAGTTTTAAGTAGCAATTTGATAGAGTGACAAAAAGAATTATGCATTTTCTTTTTTCTTTTTTGTCTTGTCCTTTCTATGATTCTTGGGTTGGAAGGTTACTGCACAGGTTATTACTGCTTATTAAAACAAGGGAAATGGGTTTGTTCT